>NC_138543.1:61244174-61926332 GCF_964234715.1 Podarcis melisellensis | reverse complement strand
ACTCCTATTGATGCAGCCCAGAATTGCATTGGCTTTTTTAACTGCCGCGTCACACTGTTGGCTCATGTCAAGTTTGTGGTCAACCAAGACTCCTAGATCCTTTTCACATGTACTGCTCTCAAGCCAGGTGTCACCCATCTTGTATTTGTGCCTCTCATTTTTTTTGCCCAAGTGCAATACTTTACATTTCTCCCTGTTAAAATTCATCTTGTTTGTTTTGGCCCAGTTCTCTAATCTGTCAAGGTCATTTTGAAGTGTGATCCTGTCCTCTGGGGTGTTAGCCACCCCTCCCAGTTTGGTGTCATCTGCAAATTTGATCAGGATGCCCTTGAGTCCATCATCCAAGTCGTTGATAAAGATGTTGAATAAGACCGGGCCCAAGACAGAACCCTGTGGCACCCCACTAGTCACTCTTCTCCAGGATGAAGAGGAACCATTGATGAGCACCCTTTGGGTTCGGTCAGTCAGCCAGTTACAAATCCACTGAGTGGTAGCATAGTCAAGAGCGCATTTTACCACCATCTTTACAAGAATATCATGGGGCACCTTGTCAAATGCCTTGCTGAAATCAAGGTAGGCTACATCCACTGTGTTCCCTTCATCTACCAGGCTTGTAATTCTGTCAAAATACGAGATCAAGTTAGTCTGACGTGACTTATTTTTCAGAAATCCATGCTCAGAATTCTGCCCAGAAGCCACAGTTTAGTTCGCTGGTGCAAGGCGAGAGAGGGGCATCTGCACCCCCAGAATCACGTTATCAGAGGAGGACCAGAGTTGAGGACCACAGTGCTGTCTGAGCCACAGCAGCAAAGGAAGAGAAGAACATCGCATTGCAGGGGTTGGACTAGATGACTCTCAGGGTCCCTTACATCTAGTCTAGCATCCTGTTCTCACATGGGCTGAACAGGTGCCTTTGGAAAGCACAAAGAGGATCATGACCTCCAACGTTTCTCCAATGAAAATGGGAACATCCTATTCCATAACAGTAATTATACTATATATACCCCACCCATCTGACTGGCTTGTCCCAGCCACTCTGGATGGCTTTTCAACATATGTAAAAACATAATAAAAATATTAAATGTTAAAAAACCTCCCCTCTAAATGGGCTGCCTTCAGGTGGTTTGGGGGCTGAATAGTTCCATATCCTCCTGTTATGTACTGAGTTGAATAGGATCGAAATTACAGCAATCTGATTGGTCCTAGAGCAATAGGATTCAGAATGCAGCAATCTGATTGGTCCTAGAACAATAGGATTCAGAATGCAGCAACCTGATTGGCCCGCAGGAGCCGCCCAATCCAGCTCCAGGTGGAAGTGAATCCGCAACCTGATTGGCCTACAGGAGAATCCCGGAATTAGCCAATCACATGGGGCCCATTGTGTACATAATGTATATAAAGCAGACAGCTTGGGGGAACTTCCATTCCTCACTACTGTGAGCTGAATAAAGAGCATGAAATCTACACTCAACTCCGAGTATATTTCACTTCCCAAGATTTCTCCAATGAAAATAGGGACGTCCTAAGAAAAAGCTGGACATTCTGGGATCAAATCAGAAACTGGGGTGGCTTCTGTGAAACAGGGGGACATAGGGACAGTTGAACGGTCTGCAGGATTCGAGTACATGAGAGCCCCCTCCCCTCTTGCGCTGCCAAATTCCATGGCAGCTGGAGCTTCCAAACTGCCTTCAGAGGCAGCCCCACAAACCACACGTTGCAGTTACAGAGTCAGGCCTCTTGGTTCATCTGGCACAGATGTGTCTACACTGACTGCCAGTAGCTCTCTAGGGTTCCCTAGAGTTTAGGGTTCCCTAAACGGCCTCGGTCCAGTATACCTGAAGGAGCGTCTCCACCCCCATCATTCTGCCTGGATGCTGAGGTCCAGCTCCGAGGGCCTTCTGACAGTTCCTTCCCTGCGAGAAGCCAAGTTACAGGGAACCAGGCAGAGGGCCTTCTCGGTAGTGGTGCCCTCCCTGTGGAACGCCCTCCCACCAGATGTCAAAGAGAAAAACAACTCCCAGACTTTTAGAAGACATCTGAAGGCAACCCTGTTTAGGGAAGCTTTTAGTGTTTAACAGAGCACTGTATTTTAATACTTTGCTGGAAGCCACCTAGGGGAACCCAGCCAGATGGGCGGGGTATACATAATAAATAATAGTAACAATAATAATAATACCCTGCCTGGAGATGCCTTCAGGGCTTGAACCAGAGACCTTCTGCACCCAAGGCAGTTGATCTACTAGCAAGCTACTGTGGCCCCTCCCCTGCAAGCCCCAACACCAGCAGATCAATGGAGTCGCCCGGTCCCAGCTGAGCCTTGAGTGCCATCCACAGGGAAGCAATTTTTAAATGCTTTCGCAAGCCCTGAAGGGCAGCCAAGGTCCAACCTTTCTGCAATCATCCGGATGCCTGGATCCCAATCTATTTCAGCAGCACCTCGCCTGGGATTTTTTTATTTTTGTTTAAAAAGATGGCTTATGAAGCACAAAAGTAATTTTGAAAAAAATCCCCCTAAATAAGCACATAATGCCAGCTTAAACCAGGAGGATAATAAAACCACGGAGCATACCAGCTTGAAAATAGCATCCTGGCCCACGTCTCAGTGACAACCACAAGGGAGTTGCAGCACACCAGCACTGGTGATTGATGAAACAGTGGGAGATGATTGGGATTGGGGTCCTCCTTCTCCCCCCCCCCCCCGGTTCTGAGCACCCCAGTTTAAGGAGGATATTGACAAGCTCGAAGGTGTGCAGAGGA
Organism: Podarcis melisellensis; assembly: GCF_964234715.1. Taxonomy (NCBI): domain Eukaryota; kingdom Metazoa; phylum Chordata; class Lepidosauria; order Squamata; family Lacertidae; genus Podarcis; species Podarcis melisellensis. The sequence continues at coordinate 61,923,575 of NC_138543.1, read as the reverse complement.
GGACAACCAAGAGGATCAAAGGTCTGGAAGCCAAGCCTGATGAGGAGCGGTTGAAGGATCTGGGTATGTTTAGCCTGGAAAAGAAGAGACTGAGAGAAGATCTAGTGGCCCTCTTCAAAGATCTGAAGGGCTGTGACTTGGAAGAGGAAACAAGCTTGTTTTCTCCGGCTCCAGAGTGTTGGACATGAACCAATGGATTCACATGACAAGGAGATTTTGACTAAACATCAGGAAGAACTTTCTGACAGTAAGAATTGTTCAGAGGGGGAACGGTCTCCCTCGGAAGACAATGGACTCATTAAACCACAGAGCCTAGGGCTTGCCGATCAGAAGGTTGGTGGTGTGAGCTCCCGTTGCTCAGTCCCAGCTCCTGCCAACCTAGCAGTTCGAAAGCACGTCAAAGTGCAAGTAGATAAATAGGTACTGCTCCAGCGGGAAGGTAAACGGCGTTTCCGTGCGCTGCTCTGGTTCGCCAGAAGCGGCTTAGTCATGCTGGCCACATGACTCGGAAGCTGTACACCGGCTCCCTCGGCCAATAAAGTGAGATGAGCACCGCAATCCCAGAGTCGTCCGTGACTGGACCTAATGGTCAGGGGTCCCTTTACCTTTACCTAAGCAGAGATTGGATGTCCACCTGTCAGGGATTCTGCTGGAAGCGTATGTGTTGTGAAACTACCACTTTTCAAAGTGCTCCTTCTGCAATGCCCAGCTTGAAAGCTGCTCTGGATCGTGTCTGCAGGGATCCAGCACCTCATCACAGCGGCTCTTTAATTAGCCCATCCAAAAATGCCTTCGTCGCCTTTTGTGCTGTTAATGAGACCTGGCAATCAGCCTCCTTTGTTCCCTAAGACCTGGAGAGAGCAGGCCTCCCTTCAAACTCATTGCTGCTTTGGGTCTGCTCCAAATGGGAAGTGGGGCTCTTTGAGGTGCCCCCCTCCTTTGCTCTGGGCTTTGGGTCCCAGTGTGTAGGAGACTCCAATGCCCAGCCTTTGTGCAGGAAGACTAAAAATGTGCCCACAGGGAGGGCAAGTCCCTGTTCTGCCCAGGCATTCCTGGTTTACCAAGATAGGCAGCACTGTCTTTACATTTCAACGCTCGTCATTTTACTGGGGAGTTTTAGGGGCACCTCCAAATTGTCAATATTTTGCAGGCAGGGATTCAAGAGCATATGAGAACTTTACGTTTGTGCATTTCAAGGAGATTAACATGCACATTCACTTAAAAGACAACAGCAGCAGGCTTCGGGTGCAAGCCTTGTGCAAGGAAGTCAGGATGAATGTACAATAAACAGGTTGTCTGCAGGGGACCTGAGGCCTCGCAACCTTTTGGGGGGTAGAACGGGCTTCATCTTGGAATCTGTTTTTGCCTGTTCTGCTGTTAGTGTGTGGTACATTAATAAGTAGTGGGGTGTGGGTGGCGCTGTGGTCTAAACCACTGAGCCTCTTGCGCTTGCTGATCAAAAGGTCGGTGGTTTGAATCCCCGTGACAGGGTGAGCTCCCATTGCTCTGTCCCAGCTCCTGCCAACCTAGCAGTTCGAAAGCACGCCAGTGCAAGTAGATAAATGGGTACACTGGTGCGGGAAGGTAAATGGTGTTTCCGGGCACTCTGGTTTCCATTAAAGTGTCATGTTGCACCAGAAGCAGTTTAGTCATGCTGGCCACATGACCCAGAAAGCTGTCTGTGGACAAACGCTGGCTCTCTCAGCCTGAAAGCGAGATGAGCATCACAACCCCATAGCCACCTTTGACTGGACTTAACCATCCAGGGGTCCTTTGCCCTTTACCTTTTTACAATCATAAGAATGTAAAAGAGGCTTTTAGGATCAAACAGCCCATCTAGACCAGCATCTTGTTCTAACAGGGTCCAAGCACATGTCCATCATGGGAAACCTGCAACCAGGATTTGAGCACAAAGGTGTTCTCTTGCGGTTTCCATCGCCTGGTACTCAGGTAGTCAGCACACTCACCCTTCCACATACAAACTAGAAATAAACATAGCCTGCTGCACAGATTGGTTGGGAGGGAAAACATGGTGGAGATGGCAAAAGATTCTTGCAAAATAAAGATGCTTTAAATCAACAACTCAGGAGTGAAATTCCCCAGACGGCGTCCTCTAAGACCCAGAGCTAATTGAGGTGATTTCCTCAGCTTCCTCTTGCTCCCTTCTCTCTCTCTCTCTCTCTCTCTCTCTCTCTCTCTCTCTCTCTCTCTCTCTCTTCCTCCATGTCTCTCTCATCTTCACAGCTTCTGTTTTGACTTCAACTTTCTTGCCACACAACTACAGCGTACTGATTTGTAGCAGGGATGTTTGCAAGAGCAGACCCAGGCAAAACTACAAATCAGGTTTCAAAGAAATGGGTCTTTGGGCTCATCCACACTTCTGGTTGTTCAGTGGCTAGAAAGCACAGATCCAAGCGGTTTTCTGCTTTTCCCATGCCTTCTAGACATGGGTCCAAGCAGTTTTGCCTTTGCCCTGCCACCTTCCCCAGAGAAACCCGCTCTTTAGCGCAAAATTGGAACAAATGGCAATCCACAGAAAACCCAATTGCCACTTGTTCTGATTCACAGGTTGTCCCAGAGGTAAACAGCAGGGCAAAGTGTGGACAAGTACTTCACTTAGGTTGGCAATGAAATATAATTTTTTGGGGTGAGGTTGTTTTTGAAATTGCCGCAACGCTGCATTTATTTACAATTACTTCTTTTTAAAGCAGCATGCGCAGCCCGCTTTTCCTTTCAAAAGCTCCCAGCAGCCAGCCATAAGTTAAAACAAATGAAAATGAGATTGCAAAATTTCTAAGAGTGGCAAAACACACACAAAAATCCCCCGCAAGCATCTATTAGGACTATTAAATATCCTCCAACCACAGAAACAATTCAATAGAGCAAGTTAAAAACCAATCAGCGCAGGAACTCGAAAACCATCCATGTCCCTGAAGAGTTCTTGAAGAGGAAGGATGCAGCAATGCGGAGGAAGCCATCAAGGATAAGGAAGAGGAGCCCAAAGAAGGGGGCAATCCCAGAGTCCCTGAAAAGGCCCCCAGTTGGTCCCAGCAAAGGGATGTTGGGACAAGCAAGAGGGTGCTAGACCCCAGAAGCCACTGCCAGCACTCTGAATGAGGCCAGGAAACCAACATGGGCAGCCAGCGCAATTGTCTCAAGAAGAAGAAGAAGAAGAAGAAGAAGAAGAAGAAGAAGAAGAGTAGTTGGAGTTTGGATTTGATATCCCACTTTATCACTACCCGAAGCAGCCTCAAAGTGGCTAACAATCTTCTTTCCCTTCCTCCCCCCCAACAAACACTCTGTGAGGTGAGTGAGGCTGGGAGACTTCAGAGAAGTGTGACTGGCCCAAGGTCACCCAGCAGCTGCATGTGGAAGAGTGGGGAATTGAACCCAGCTCACCAGATCACGAGACTACCACTCTTAACCACTACACCACACTGGCTCCCTACATATGTCACCACTTCATATTTCATGGAATCACAAAATTGTAGAGTTGGAATATCCCAAGGATCATCTAGTCCAACCCCCTACAATGAAGGAATATTTAACCAATGAGTTAAATAAACTTGGATTAAGGTTGGAGAAACTTGCTCCTTTTCACTAGCAAACAGGGGCTCTTCTCCTCCTGGAAATGGAGGAAGGCCATGCTCTCTTCACAGCAGTCCTCCTGCTCTGCCCAGTTGCTCCAGCTATTGATGGAAAGGACTGTGGGGGAACTGTTCGCCCTACATTCTGCCCCCTAATCTCCTTTCTTGTAACTTGAATCCATTGGTTCAAGTACTACCCTCCAGACCAGGAGAAAGCAAGCTTGCTCCCTCCTCCATGTGACAGCCCTTGAGATATTTGAAGATGGCTCTCATATCTCCTCTCAGTCCCCTCTTTTCCAGGCAAAACATACCCAGCTCCTTCAACCGTTCCTCATCCGGCTTGGTTTCCAGACCCTTGGTCATCGTGGTTGCACTCTCCTCTGCAACCAGCTTGTCAACATCCTTCTTAAATGGTGGTGCCCACAACTGGGCATCATATTCCAGGTGTGGTGTGACCAAAGTGGGACTATGACTCCCCTTGACTCGGACACAAGACCACATAACACCAGTCTTGAAAGACCTGCATTGGCTCCCAGTATGTTTCCGAGCACAATTCAAAGTGCTGGTGTTGACCTTTAAAACCCTAAATGGCCTCGGTCCAGTATACCTGAAGGAGCATCTCCACCTCCATCGTTCTGCCCAGACACTGAGGTCCAGATCCGAGGGCCTTCTGGTGGTTCCCTCACTGCGGGAAGCAAAGCTACAGGGAACCAGACAGGGGGCCTTCTCGGTAGTGGCACCCGCCCTGTGGAACTCCCTTCCACCAAATGTCAAAGAGAAAAACAACTACCAGACTTTTAGAAGACATCTGAAGGCAGCCCTGTTTAGAGAAGCTTTTAATGTTTGATGGATTATTGTATTTTAGTGTTCTGTTGGAAGCAGCCCAGAGTGGCTGGGGAAACCCAGCCAGATGTGTAGGGTATAAATAAATAAATTATCATCATCATCATCATCATCAACAACAACAACGATGACACCCTTCTTAAATTGTGGTGCCCACAACTGGGCATCATATTCCAGGTGTAGTCTGACCAAAGTGGGACTATGGCTCCCCTTGACTCGGACACTAGACTTCTGTTGATGCAGCCTAGGATAGCATTCGTGGCTTGACGTTGAGCCATGAATAGAGCCCTCCCAGCTGACATTGGCCATCCTTAGGAAGAGAGAGTCGGCCCACTGGTCTGTCCAGCTCAGTAGGGACTAGACTGGCTAGCACTGGCTCTCCAGGTAGGAGTCCTATGTGGGGATACCTTTGGGGACTGAACCCAGGACCTTCTCTACCATTGAGCGACCACAGCTGTTTCCCATGAACTGAGGTGGCAATCCAGGGCTCCTTTCTGCAGTGGCATAATTGGTCCCCTAGAAGCCCAAGCCAGAATCCGAATTCAATTCCTAGATGTAAACAGGATACATGAGAAATGACTCTGGTTGTTCCTGATCAATGCCTGAGAAGGTAGTGGGGGCTGAGGTCCATACTATCACGGAGCAGCCCTATTCAACAGGCTCAGGGTGGGTAACAAGTCAATTAAAATGCATATACTATACAGTTTTACACACCTGCTTGCTAAAATCAGAGATATACACTTCCAACTCCGTGTGAGTGCATCTTAATTACAGGGGTCAGAAAACTTTTTTTTTTTTTTCATGCATAATCTTTATTGTTTACAAAATCAAAGTAAAGAGCAAATTATTACATTTCTTTACATTATCTTTGAAATGGTGACTTCCTTCAGTCTTACCACAAATCGTCCTTGTTCATAATAAACATTATTTCTGCATTCCTTTGTTTGTAATGCCATTAAACTATCTCAGTTATGCATTTCCTTTGAACATTACCCTTTATCTTTTACAGAGCATCTTTAAAACCCACCAGAGTTATCTGATCCTCTGTTAGACTTTCCAGATATCTTGTAAAACTTTCCCAATCTTTGATAAACCTCTGATCTTTGATGTATCTAATTTTTCCTGTCAACCTGTCCAATTCCACATAATCTAGAAGTTTTGATCGCCATTCCTCCCGTGTCGGTATAGCCTCTGATTTCCAGTTTTTCGCTATTAGGACCCTTGCTGCCGTTGTTGCATATTGAAACAGCTTGTGATCTTTCTTCTTAATCTCTCTACCTACCAGACCCAGCAGGAACGCCTCCGGTCTTTTACCAAAAGTATATTTTAGCATTTTCTTCATTTCATTGTAAATGCTTTCCCAAAACCCTTTAACCTTTTGGCATTCCCACCACATGTGGTAGAAAGTCCCCTCCTTTTCTCTGCACTTCCAGCATTTGTTATCGGATCCGTACATTTTAGCTAATTTTACAGGGGTTAAATACCAGCGATAAAACATTTTCATTAAGTTCTCCTTTAATAGTACACAGGCCGTAAATTTGATATGTTGGTTCCAGAGTTTCTCCCACTCTTCAAAATAAATATTACGACCCAGATCTCTGGCCCAATGTGTCATTACTGCCTTAACTTCCTCGTCCACTAGATTCCATTCCAGTAATATTTTGTACATTTTGGACAAAATTTTTGTATTGTTCTCCAAAATCTCGGTTTGGAATTTAGAATTCTTATCCGCATATCCTTTCTCTTTTACATCTTTCCTGAACATTCCGTGTATCTGATGGTAATGCAGCCAATCAAACACATGGGACTTAACCTGGTCATACGGCCTCAATTTCCACTTCCCTTCCTCCTTCGTTAATAGTTGTTCATAGGTTGCCCATTTGGTTCTCTTATCGCTCTTTTTAACCGACATGACTTCTAGTGGTGACAGCCATTGTGGTGTTTTAGGTTCTAAGACATCTTTATACCTTTCCCACACTTCCATCAGAGGGCCCCTAAAAATGTGATTCCCAAAATCTTTATGTACTTTCTTCTTCCCATGCCACAGATAAGCGTGCCACCCGAATCGATTGTCATGGCCTTCCAAGTCTAACACTTCTACCTCTTCTAATTTTATCCAAGCTTTAACCCAGCACAGGCATGATGCCTCAAAGTATATTTTCAAATCTGGCAGGGCAAAGCCTCCCCTTTCTTTAGAATCCGTTAATAGTTTAAATTTTATTCTCGGTTTCCTCCCCTGCCAGATAAATTTGGAAATCTCCCTGTGCCAGGTTTTGAATATCTTTATGCCTTTAATCACCGGGATGGTCTGGAAGTAAAATAGCAGTCTTGGAAGTACCGACATTTTGATCGTGGCTATTCTCCCCCAGAATGACAGTTTGAGTCTACCCCACGTTTCTATATCCTTTTTAACTCCTTTCCATGCTGTTTCGTAGTTGTTTTTAAATAAGTCTATGTTCTTTGACGTTACCCATATGCCCAAATATTTCACTTTCTTAGTCACTTCTATTTCTGTTTCTCTTTGTAGTTCCTCAATTTTGTCTGCTAGCATGTTTTTAGTTATTATTTTTGTTTTCTTTTTATTCAATTTGAAGCCTGCTACTTCCCCATATTGATCGAACTCCGTCAGAACTTCTTTTATTGAATCGAGTGGGTCTTCTATTGTTACGACCAAGTCGTCCGCAAAAGCCTTAGTCTTGTATTCGTGTTGGCCAACTCTGATTCCTTTGATTTCTTTGTTGTCTCTAATAGAGTTTAATAATACCTCTAATATCATTACAAATAATAGTGGGGACAGCGGGCACCCCTGTCTTGTACCTTTGCTTACTATCAGTTCCGTCGACTCCACATTGTTTATTATCAGTCTTGCTCTTTGTTCGGTATAAATTGCTTTTATCCCATTGTAAAATTCGGTGCCCACTTCCATGTATTCTAATTGTTTCAACAAGAATTCCCAGTTTACATTGTCAAACGCTTTCTCGGCGTTGACAAATAACAGTAAACCTTCTTTGTCACATCTGTCTGTTAGGTATTCTATTATATTGATAACACTCCTTATATTGTCTTTCATTTGTCTTCCTGGCAAAAAGCCGGATTGATCTTTGTGAATACTTTCTACCAGAATAGTTTTTAGTCTCCTTGCCAGGACTCCTGAAAAGATCTTGTAATCTATATTTAACAAAGAAATCGGTCTGTAATTTTTGATTTGTTCTGGGTCAGAGTCTTGTTTGGGGATTAGTGTAATCAGTGCCTCTTTCCAAGTCTCTGGTATTTCTCTTTCCTTAAGGATATTATTCATCACTTCTTGTAATGGGTTCAACAGGACCGATTCCAACTCTTTATAATATTTGCCAGTGAACCCATCTGGGCCTGGGGCTTTCCCATTTTTTAAATCTGCTATTATTGCTTTAATTTCTACTGTCTTAATTGGGGCATTCAACTCCTCTTTTGCTGCTGTGGTGATTTTATTGATATTTTTGGATTTTAGGTATCTCTCTATTTTTCTCGTCATATTCCTTCCTGTATTTTTAAAGAGTCCTCCGTAGAAGTCCGTGAAGGCTCTCCTTATTTCTTTTGGCTTGTTTATCTCTTCTCCTTCCACCACTATCCTATTTATTGTGTTCTGTTCCTTTCTTTTTTTCAGTTGCCACGCTAGAAGCTTCCCAGATTTATTGGCATATTCAAAATTCCTCTGTCTCAATCTTTTGACTTTCCATTCTACCTCTCTGTTTATCAACATTGCGTATTGGGATTGTAATACTTTAATGTTTTCTTTTATTTTCTTGTTTTTTGGATTTTGACTTAATTTCTGTTCGTTCTCCTCTAATTGCTTTGCGATTTCTTTTTTCCCCTTTTCCCTTTTTTTATTCTTAATTGCACTCTGTTGAATAAAGAAGCCGCGCATTACCGCCTTACCAGCATCCCAGACCACCTTTATTTTTGTGCCTTTGCCTACGTTATCTTCGAAATATTCTTTTAGTCTATTTTGGGCCTTTTCTACTATCTCTTGGTCATCCAACAGATAGTCCTTGAGCTTCCATCTGTTTAATCTGCTTTCTTGCCCTTTCAGTTCCATTTTTACTGGGTTATGGTCTGAAATTGTTCTGACCTGTATCTCTACCTTTGTCGTTCTTAAGACTAATGCTTTCGAAATCCAAATCTGATCGAGTCTCGATAGCGACTCATTAGGTTCTGAGAAGAAAGTGTATTGTTTTTCCAGGGGGTATTTGTATCTCCAAATATCTACTAAATTACAGTTTTGTACCAGGGAAAAAAAAGTTCTAGGTAACTTCCCCTCTTTGCTCTTAGTATTCCTTTGCCTATCTCGCTCTAACGACACCACGCCATTCATATCTCCTAGTAATATAATTTTCTGATCTACGTAGTCCAGCAACTTTTCTTCGAGCCTCCCATAAAACTCTGATTTGTTATCGTTGGGGGCATATATTCCCACTATTATTATCTTTTCTCCCTGCCAGTTGATTTGAGCTGCTACTGTCCTTCCTTCTTCGTCTTTGAATAGTTGTTTCGCTTCGATTTGTTTGTTAATATAGATAACTACCCCCCTTTTTTTGCTCTGGTCTGAGGATACAAATTCATTTCCCAGTCTATGGTTAATCAGAACTCTTTTGTGTTTCCTCGCTATATGAGTCTCCTGGAGACAGATAATGTCTAGGCTTTCTTTCTTCAAAATATGTTCAATTTTATTCCTCTTTCCTTTATCATTCATCCCCTTAACATTCCAGCTGTACACTTTCAACGCCATTTTGGTTTAATTTATACAGAGGAAGAGGAGAAGTTGAAGAGGAGAAGTTGTTATTCTTTTTAAATTTCCTCTTCCGTCGCTCCCTCCTCTCCCCCCTCCCCTCCCTGGTTCTTCTCTCCCCCCTCCAGATCCCCTCCGGCGCCCTCCTCCTCTCCTCCACTCTCCCCCCTTTGCGGTTTCAGTTCTTTATATTTCCTTAAGAACTTATCTGTTTCTTCTGGATTCGTCAGTTTTTGTCTTTTACTCTTATATACGAAAGAAATGCCCTCGGGAAACTCCCACTTAAACTCGATGTTATTCCTTTTGAGTATCTGTACCAATTCTTTATAGGGGTCCCTACGTTTTAGAAGTCTAACTGGGATATCTTTAAAAATCACTATGTTCATCCCTTCAATGACTAACCTTTTCTCTCTGTTCTTTTGAAGGACCCTATTTCTTATTTCTCTATCCTTGAACACAATTAGGCAGTCTCCTGGAAATTTTTTGTTCTTTAATGTCTTAGTTTTTAGTCTGAAAGCCGATTGCACTGTCTTTCCAACCTCCTCTATTGGAACCTCCAACCAGGGGGCCAATTCTGCTATTATTTTCTCTTTTATATTTTCTCCCGTTATTTCGGGTATGCCTCTCATCCTAAGATTAGACTCTCTTTGTCTTAATTCATTCAGTGCAATCCAATCTTTCATGTCCTCTTGGCTTTTATTCAAATCCAGAATCTCAGCTCTTATCTTTTCTTCCTCTCGTCTTACCTCTCTCACTTCTGCTCTTGTCTTTTTCAAACCTTCCTCCACTGTCTGCGTCCTCCTAAATACCTCCTTCAGCTGAATCTTTAATTCATTAACTGTTTCGTCTAGCTTCTTATCTACTTCCCCAATTCTGTATTCTAGTTGACCTAACTTACACTCTACATTCTTCTCACTCTGTTTTATCTCCGCAAACATTCTCAGAATCTCTGCTCTAAAGTCCCCCTCTTGTTTTGATCCTTTTCTTTCCACTGGTGTTCCTCCTTCTGGTCTTTTCCCGGTATTTGACATTCTTGGTACTAGAATAGATCAGTACTTAGTGCTTAATACAACAGACAATATGGATACAACAATCTTAGCCTGGAACTAATTTACCCTGATTAACTCCCCCCGCAGTTTTTACCAGTTTTTTTGTCTGTCCTTATTCCTTTTCACCTATTCGTTGAGGATATTTACAAAAACCCTTAGGTTAAGGTTCAAACGTCTGAGACTTCAAACGTCAGCCGATGGGGGTGTATCTCCAATCAGCGTAAATAGTTCTTTAGAGAATTGATGGAGGATCTAGGGTTTCTTAGTCAATAGTCCAAACCCCGTTCTACCTGTGAGAGGTTAGATGTGTGGGGAAGGAAGAGAAAAAAGGAGGAAGGAGAGAAGGAAAGGAAAAAGTTAAAGGGAGAAGAAGGAAGAGGGAGGGGAAAGAAGGGAATAAAAAATAAAAAAAGTAAAGTAAAAGAAAAAAGAAAGAGTGGGAAGTGGAGAAGGTGGAGAAGGTGGGGGAGAGGGAGAAGTTACTGGATTAAGGTATTTTGTTGCCTAATTAAAGTGCAGTGAAGGGAAGAGGATTGAATCAAATTACTGAATTCCGCATGCGATATTACTTTGACCACAAGGTGGCACTCTCTGTCACTTTTTGGCTTAGTTCGCCGTATAACTTAATTCAATGATTCAGAGATTCGCTGCATAGGAAGACCTCGGCACAGACCCAGAACGCGTCGAAAGATCCTGCGGTGCAGAGTAGCAACGCTGTATCTGCGTGGCGTCTCTGTCGCTGTTTAGTCCGTTAGGCAAACTCTTCGCACAGGCAGTCCTGGAGTCTGACCACGTAGGTGGAGGGCAGCTTCCCGGCTCTTAAACAATCCACGGAAATCGCGAAAAGCGCAAATGAGGTTGAGTTGGGCAAGTCAATTTCGTCGATTAACAATTGGATAGGGACACAGTCACAGAGTTGCTGGATCAGGTTAGCTTGAGCTGCTGGTTTGGTTTTTTTTGTTTGTTTTTTTTGCTTAGTCGCTAGCCCGTTCTGCTTCCGTTAATGGCGCCGATACCGTCCTTCTCTTCCGCTTTCTGCTGGGTGTAGCGCAGTCTAGTTATTGTTTCCCAGCGCTCCCTTTAGGCTATTTAGATTGTTCCAATTCAGTAACTTCGTTTTCTGTTCCCTGTTTAAACGCCTCTTTCAAAAGAGGTTTGGTGTTTAGCAAGTATGTCTTTCAGGGAAACAATGTAATCTCTGGTGGTAACTCCAGCCTTTTACCCTGCTCTGCCGTTTCACTGCATAGCCTTCAATTCCTGATAAAGACAGAACCCCTGTAACTCCGTTTTTTCCCCGGTGACGCTCCGCTTCCAAAGTTATTCAGCCTTTAAATTGTTCGTCTCCGGGTTACTTTTGTTTGGGAACGGGGCGCTAATCTCCGGCGAGAATAGGGCTGTCCTTGATAGGAGGGGGGGGAGGAAATGGCTGCCTTGGACCTGCTGCTCAGCGCCGCTGCTCTCTTCACCTTTTACAAGGTTACCTGACAGTGAAGCGAGCTGCATCCGGTCTCTGCTGGCTCCCTGTACCTCCGGACACCCTCCGGACGTGTATCTGGGGTGCTCTCGCCCTTTGGCACCCCCTTTTTCCCCTCCTTACCGGACCGGGTTTGCGCTCTGCCAAAACCCTTCTCACGCCGAAGACGCGCACCGCCGGAAGTCCTCTCCAGAGGACTTTTTTTCTTTTTTTCTCCAGTGGTTTTTTTTAAGCTGTTGGTATTTTAAATTTTCTTTAACAGAGAAAAGACTTGCTAATGTATTATATGCATTCATGCGGGGGTCTCCCCTCCCCCCAAGAGGTGGCCTGTGTGGCAGAATGTATCTGCACATACATCTCCCCTCCTACCCTGTAATAAACACTCCTTGGTTAATGCTGAAAAAAAACAAAAAAAACAAAAAAAAACAGAAAACTTTTTTAGCAGGGGGCCGGTCCACTGTCATTCACACCTTGTGGGGGGCCGGACTATATTTTGGAAAAATATATATGAACAAATTCCTATGCCCCACAAATAACCCAGAGATGGATTTTAAATAAAAGCACACATTCTACTCATGTAAAAACACGCTGATTCCCGGACCGTCTGTGGGCCTGATTTAGATGGCGATTGGGCCAGATCCACCCCCCCCGGGCCTTAGTTTGCCAACCCATTACAGTATCTTAAATACAGTATCCAAATGCTAATAATAATAATAATAATAATAATAATAATAATACCATGCCCATCTGGCTGGGTTCCCCCAGCCACTCTGGGTGGCTTCCAACAGATATAAAAACACAACAACCTCAAACATTAAAAACTTCCCCATACAGCGCTGCCTTCAGGTGTCTCCTAAAAGACAGACAGCTGTTTATTTCTGACAGGAGCGCATTGCACAGGGAGGGCGCCACTACTGAGAAGGCCCTGTGCCTGGTTGCCTGTAATTTCACTTCTCACAGTGAGGAAGCTGCCAGAAAACCCTCAGAGCTGGACCACAGTGTCTGGCCTGACTAATAATAATAATAATAATAATAATAATAATAATAATAATTTGTATTTATACCCCACCCTCCCCAGCCAAGACCGGGCTCAGGGCGGCTAACACCCGATATAAAAACAAATTGATTGAACTACAACTTAAAAACAAGATTAAAATACAACATTTAAAACATTAAAATACAGCCTCGTTTCAGCAGAAACTTGAACACTTTTTTGGGGATGAAAACGTCAAGTCTTCACCAAGGCCAACTATCCAGACTGGTCCTACACGGGCCAGAAAAAAGCCAGGGAAGTCCCCAAATAGGAGTTCCATCACAGAAGGAGAAAGGAAAAAGGAAAGAGGGGGAGGGGATCAAGTTGATTCCAAGCCAAAGGCCAGGTGGAACAACTCTGTCTTACAGGCCCTGTGGAAAGAAATCAGATCCTGCAGAGCCCTGGTCTCATGAGGCAGAGCGTTCCACCAGGCCGGGGCCAGTGTTGAAAAGGCCCTGGCGGAAGATAGTCTGACTTTCTTAGGGCCCGGGACCTCGAGGGTGTTGCTGTTTATGGACCTTAAGGTCCTCCGTAGGGCATACCAGGAGAGGAGGTCCTAGGCCGTGAAGGGGATGAAGATGCTCTTTCAGGTATAGGGTCTCTTCTAACTCTACAGTTCCATGATTCATTATCCTACCCCTGTCCATCAGAAGCTTGGGAACATATTTGTATGTGTATGTAGTCTTTTTTAAAAAATAAAACTTTAATCCACTTTTGGAAGATGTTCTGTTTCAGGCTTTGGCTTGTGTTCAGGGCAGAAAGCCACCCCTCAACTGAGCTGCTTCTCAGGCTCTATTGGAATATTTAGTAGTACAGGCGGGGGACCTGGGAAAGTGGAAAACCTGGAGATTTCGCCTTGTCTCCCACAAGGGGCACACCCCACTGCTCTGCCATAGGGAGGGAGGTTCCTTCAACATTCATGATCTTTGATGCTTTCTGGCATCCTCCTCAGTTGTCTGTTTCCCTTGCACCATGTGTCAGTGAGTTCCACATGCTATTATTACACACGTTCACCAATGCAACAGACAGGAAAAGTGTTGCATGCGTTCCTGCTTCTGACTTTGACTCCTATAGCTAGAGGAGTGGGAGGTGGGGGGCAGGACAGGGAGAAACATGGCCGCGCCAAGTGGAGGTGGGGTTTGCCTTCCAGGCGAAGTCGAAATCCATCCAGTGTCTTAAAAGCTAGACTTCCTCCATTAACACCTTGCAAACATTACGGTCTGGTGGTGTATCAGTGCAAACACCAGGGCTACATCTGCTAAAACTTTGCACGAGAGCCAAGAGGGGCTGGCGCTAGGGAGAGGGGGAACGGAGAGCCTGCAGGCAGGAATTTCCTCGGGGTCTGATATCAGGTGGTGTTTTTGGCAAAGGATGCTCAGACAATAATATTTGGCCGCTCTTCCATCCCGAGAGAGAGCCCCGTGCCTGGGTGATATATGGACAGCAGAATGGAAAACTCCCAACGCCCAGCCCCACCTTGACTCATGCAAACGCAAGGTTGAATCACAGTGCAGCTCTACTCTGAAGTAAGCTCTACGGGGCTTACTCCCATGTAAGACAGTAAGAGGCTTACGACTGCAAGCTTGCTCAACTTCTGTATTTCTGTGCATTTAGTTATTAGGCTAGCGTCTCTCACACACACACCATAAACAAAAAAGCACCCTTAGAGCACCCAGTACAGTGGAACCTCGGTTGTTGAATGCTTCGGAAGCTGAACAATTCAGAACCCGATCGCCAATAACCTGGAAGTGAATGCTTCCTGTTTTCGAACGATTTTTGGAAGCTGAATGACTTCCACAGCATGTTTTTTTTCATTTTCACCATTCCCTTTGCTGACAGCCCTTTGCTTTTTGGTTTGCGGACGTTTTGGAAGTCGAAAGGACTTCCAGGTAACTGATTATGTTCGAAAACCGAGGTTCCATTGTAGAGACAAAGGCAGCCAACACCCACCAACTCTCACACTCAAGGAATGAAAGCCACTTTCAAAGCTCACTTCCTCCGTTCTGTGTCAAAAACCTTCCAGGATTGCCAACTGACCAGGAAAAGCACAAGCCCAGCCTGCACCTATGTGCTTAATCTCAGCTTGATGGGACAGGAGAAGCCTAAGTATTGCCAGCTGCTAAAGGCTGTGGATTTGGTTAGTGGGGTCTGCCAAGGCTGGATGAGTAGTTGGCAACTCAGATTGTGGGCAGGAATTGTCGAGAGACCCATTCTGTGTGAATGTCCTTCAGCTGCTATTAACTATTTTTCTCCAGGGGGTTAAAAAAAATGAATCCCTGGGCATCTTACCAGGTTAGGAAGAGTTTACAGGGGTCAGCAAACTTTTTCAGCAGGGGGCTGGTCCCTCAGACCTTATGGGGGGCCAGACTATATTTTGAAAAAATAATAATAATGAACGAATTCCTATGCCCCACAAATAACCCAGAGATGCATTTTAAATAAAAGCACCCATTCTACTCATGTAAAAACACACTGATTCCTGGACCGTCTGTGGGCCGGATTTAGAAAGGCGATTGGGCCGGATCTGGCCCCTGGGCCTTAGTTTGCCTACCCATGGTTTATGCTATCTAGGGTTGCCAACTGACCAGGAAAAAAAGCCAGTTTGATGCATGGGAATCAGCAGGTGCAGTTTATCGCCAGCATGAGCTCATGTCTGCAGATGAAACTGCAGAACTAGAGACAAGAAGGGAAGTTGGCAACCTTCTTGCTAAGTCAGCATTTCTCCCCACCTCCCTTTCCTCATTCCACCCCCCCCCCAATACCAGTTAAGAGTTTTGCATTAGAAGGGGAAGATCAAATAGCAAAGCCCAATCAATATTGAGGGGGGGGGGACCTAATGCTGTTTCTGGAGAAATGCCAGGTTACTAAGAACTGGGGAGGGGGGAGAAGAGAGGGATGGGGAGATGAGTGGCAGGTGAGGAGGAAGAAGGAGGGTGTTTTCCTACTCCAGGCACTCAGCTCCCAACAGCTGATGAAACAAAACGTCTCCCTTGGTTGCAGAAGGATGGGACGAAGGGTGGCTGTGGAGCAGGGCAATGCAATAACTATTAAGGACGGCAGATGCTAAAAGATGAGGTGATGAGGCTCAGGAGCACTTTTGAGCCACATCTCCTGATGCTCAGCCCTAGTCACCCACATGGAATTGTAGAGCTGGAAGAGACCTCAAGGGCTCATCTAGTCCAACCCGCTGCAATGCAGAAATCACAGCTCAAGGACCCTTGGCAGCTGGCCAGCACACCTCTGATTAAAACCCAACGAATCCATCACCTTCCGAGGGAATTGGCTCCACTTTCGAACGGCTCTTGCAATTGTAGTGCAACAAAACAACACCACCAGAATCTGGCTTATAACTATAAAACCAACTTTACTAGAATAATAACTAGAACAGAGATAGACTTGTAACCGTTCAAGCAACAAACATACTAAGGTGCCATGTGCAAAACAAAGCTTGGAGATACTGTAAACATGGAGCTGATAAATGTACAACTGTATCTTAACAAGTTAGGTAAAGGTAAAGGGACCCCTGTCCATTAGGTCCAGTTGTTGCCGACTCTGGGGTTGCGGCCCTCATCTCGCTTTACTGGCCAAGGGAGCCGGCATACAGCTTCCGGGTCATGTGGCCAGCAGGACTAAGCCGCTTCTGGCGAACCAGAGCAGCGCACGGAAACGCCGTTTACCTTCCCGCCAGAGTGGTACCTATTTCTCTACTTGCACTTTGACGTGCTTTCGAACTGCTAAGTGGGCAGGAGCAGGGACTGAGCAACAGGAGCTCACCCTGTTGCGGGGATTCGAACTGCCGACCTTCCGATTGGCAAGTCCCTAGGATCTGTGGTTTAACCCACAGCGCCACCCGCGTCCCTTATCTTAACAAGTTACATGTGCAATAAACATTATATACTTGAATGGTTACAAGTCTATCTCTATTCTAGTTATTATTCTAGTAAATTTGGTTTTATACTTATAAGCCAGTTTGTGGTGGTATTGTTGTTTTGTTGCATTATTATTACTGTCACCACATTTGATACTTTGTGTATATCTTACAATTGTAGAACTGCAGAGTTGGAAGGGACCACGAAGGCCATCGTCAGAAACTAGGTTTCTCCTCTCCTGGCTCATTGCTGTGGGATAGCCGGGAAAGGGAGAAGACGCTCCGTGCATGAGCAAAGGTGAGTTGCGCCACGTCATATCTTGGCAAGCTCCAGGCTTGAGTGCTGCTGGCGCTGAGAGCAGCTTTGGCTGCCAGATCTGGCACGGCCCACCCCTTTCCCCAGCCGCAAAACAAGACGTCCTGTCTCACTTTCAACGGACAGCTCAGCAGTAATAGAAGCTCTCCCCAGGGGGCTGCAGAATCGACTTCCAAGTAAAGGCTGGTGGCCAGGGACCTGCCATAAACGAGTGCATCAGGTTATTGTCTCAGGACAAGGCCAAATGAACCACTTGGGTGAATTTGGTCCTATGTTGCTTTGCAACTCGGCAGCATCTATCGTCAACCAGGCACCATCCAGGTCTGGATTACAGATCCCATCAGTCAATGGCTGGCAATGGCTGATGAGAGCCTAAACAATGAAAACAACCCAACTCTTTTGGACATCAATCCTACAAGAAATATGCAAAATAACTAAGCAAGTACAGTGGACGCTCGGGTTGCGAACGTGAGCTGTGCGGGATGCATGGTCGCAACCCGCAGCGTCCGCAACCTGCAGCAGCGCGTCTGCGCACACACGGGTTGCGATTCGGTGCTTCTGCGCATGCGCGACTGCCGAAACCCGGAAGTAACCCGTTTCGGTACTTCCAGGTTTCGGTGGTCCGCAACCCGAAGAAACGCATCCTGAAGTGTCTGGAACCCAAGGTATGACTGCATGGGAAGTCTCCCCAGAACTGGCCCCACTAAACTTCTTCCAAGAGAATAATGGCCACTCACATCACAAAGAGCTCATAATCCACTCTCAGTAGCTAGAAACATCATAACCAGACACTGGAGAGACCTGTCAGGAGTAAGCATGGACCAATGGTACCAAATAGTATGGGAAACAGCCTTACTAGAAAAACTAACCAACAAACTGAAACTGACACGGGGACAAATAGAAGATGTATGGCTCCCCTTCATCACATACACAGCCCAACAAGACAACGACAAAAATCCACCAACTGCATTCGAATCAATCTGGCTAACCTGATCCAAAACACACACACACATACACACACACCCCACTCACACATGAAAACAAATCTCACCACAGCCAACCAATGACAACCAACCACCCCCTTGGCCACCCACAACCTCTCTCATCACCAAAGAAATACCACAAGTGAATAGTAAGGAGACCCACACAAGCGATGCTGACACAAAACCTCACACATACACTAAGTAGAATAGAAGCATTGCCGCCTGACCCCACCCCAAATACCACCCCCTCCACCTCTTTCCCCCTTTTCTTCCTAAAGGTAAAGGGACCCTTGACCATTTGATCCAGTTGCGGACAACTCTGGAGTTGCGGCGCTCATCTCACTTTATTGGCCGGGTCATGTGGCCAGCATGACTAAGCCGCTTCTGGCGAACCAGAGCAGCGCACGGAAACGCCGTTTACCTTCCTGCCAGAGTGGTACCTATTTATCTACTTGCACTTTGATGTGCTTTCGAACTGCTAGGTGGGTAGGAGCAGGGACCGAGCAACGGGAGCTCACCCCATTGCGGGGATTTGAACCGCCGACCTTCGGATCAGCAAGTCCTAGGCTCCGTGGTTTAACCCACAGCGCCACCCACATCCCTTCCCTTTTCTTCCTAATGTAACACTAATGTCTCATGACAAACTGATCCATAGAAAATGTAACCTGAAAAAGGAGACACTGCACATACTTTTGTAAACAAAGAAATCTTTCATAAAAATAAATTGTTTTCAAAAATGAAAACAGCCTTACTTGCCCATGTGCATTGAAGCCCTCCCGCCATCCAAAAAACAGCAGCAACACCTGGAAGGCACCAAGTTGGCCAATGCTGATTTGAATGGTGGTCAGGCCAGCCAGGCACAGAGACTGTTCTAAGCCTGGCCTGCCCCTGGATCTGCTCAGCTCCATCTTGAACGGCAGGCTGCCTGAGCGGCAGCAGCAGAGTCCCCACCTGCTTTAAGCCCATCGCTAAGAATGATCGACGGCAAGTTTTGCAGCCCTGCCAGCCGGGTCATCAGATAATGGGCACGGAAGCAGCAGCATCCATCTACCGAGAAAGTTGTTGCAGGCCACGTTAAAGAGGTTTCTGAAATGGATGAGCTGCAATATCCCTGGGCTCCCGCGGCCCAAGGAAGGAAACTGAAACCCATCCATTTCAGAAACCTCTTTAATGCAGCCGAGCGACAGGAGTCCATCTCAGCTCAGGGAAGCCGCTCACAGGTTGGGCAGGACTACTCATGGTGCCCCCCATCCCCCGAAAATTAAACAAAAGCCCTCCGTCCCTCTTGAAGGAGGGCTCTGGAGAGGTGGCGCAACTCAAACCTAGAAATTCCAGAAATCTCCTCCAATTTGTCTACACGTTCCAGGAGTGAATTTTATCCGTGGAATGGGCAAATAAGTCATTCAGGGTTTCTCTCCGTTTCCCCTTACAAAATTCAGTTCTTATTTTTGCATAAGTTTGCATTTTTTATTTTTTTTTAAAAAAAGTTAATACAAAAAAATTATCAGGGTTTTAGTACACCCCCCCCCCCCTGCAGATAGACATTTTACCCTACTATACACATTTTCCGGCTGGAGAACTGCATCGGAAAATTCAGGGAAGTGCAAATTTCAAAGCATAACCAAGTGTGGTTCAGTAGTGCTGCCAGTGAGGTGCAGCGGTAAGGGCGTCGAATTAGGACCTGGGAGAGACCAGGGTTCAAATCTCCACTGGGTGAGTTTGAGCCAGTCACTGCCTCACAGGGCTGTTGTGGGGGTAAAACAAGAAAAAAGGAAAGCCAGAAATAAAACAAGCCAGGAAACAAAAGAACGCCATTCCGGTTCATGCATCGTTTCAGATGGAGCAAAGCAGGGAGGTTCACATTAAAATGTAAAAGGAGCCGAATTTCTCCACTAATAAAACAGTAGCATATTCTGGGGTGAGGATGGCCCTGTTTGCTCTGTGCTGGATGGAACTGATGGGAACCATAGCACAAAACGTCTCAATGGTGCCAGGCTGGCAAAGATGGCTGAAGAGAAAGACAGCAAGCTGTGAATGGAAGATGAGAAACAGGGGGTGCCTGGAATGTCCTCTGTTGAGAACCTCTCCACCTCACTAGGGGCTCATCCTGCCCCCACTAAGTAGGAGAATAGAAATATAACCACCTGACCCCACCCCACTCACCATTCCCCCTCCCCCATTTCTTTCTTCTCCTTCCTTCCTTCCTTCCTTCCTTCCTTCCTTCCTTCCTTCCTTCCTTCCTTCCTTCCTTCCTTCCATCCTTCCTCTGTTTAAACCAATTCATGAACCAAGAACCTATACGTTGACCACTAATAATGAAGCATATGTTGTAGATATTTTTCCACATTTATTGTGTTATTTTTGTGATGTACAAATGACATGAGAAAACTTGGTATATTTGTTTGTGTAACTTTACTCTTGTTTATAAAACCCAATAAAAGCAAGCAAGCAAGCAAGCAAGCAAGCAAGCAAACAAACAAACAAACAAGGGTCTCATCCCCACTTCCTCTTGTCATGCAACATTTCCCCAGGGAAACCACTCTTTAGTATTCAATTGGAGCCAACAGCAATCGGGTTTTCTGCAGATTTAGAGCTAAAGAGTGGGTTTTCCCTGGAAAAGGAGTGTGGTTGGACCCGTGTTTTGTTGGCAGGGGAATAGCGGAAGTGCCGCCAAGCCCAGAGCAAACTGAGAAGTTCCAGGACTTCAGCAGAGAGCCCAGGGGGGTCCTGGCCATGTGCTTTATGCTCCTCTCCCACCCCACCCTCCCGAGGGGTCCCAGAAGCCCCTCTGCCCCAATCCCACAGCTCCAACTCAGGCTGAGCTCCCCAGCAAGAGAGCGGCTGCGATTTATCCCTGGCAACGGCCTCCCTGCCCCCTCTGTTACCTTGCTCCGGCTTCCAAGGAGACTATCAATCTGCCGCTCTGGATGGATATGACAAGGGGAAAATAGCAGGAATAATCAGAGGCAACCGGGACCCATCAACAAGAGTCATGCGTCCTCGGAGAAGTTGTCCCACCAAAATCTCGTGGAAGCGGGAGATTTATTGGGGAGAGGGGGGTGGTCCCTGGAGGAACCAGGCAAGCTGTTCATCATGCAAAGGGAAGACGTGCGCTCCTCAAGGATAGATTCTCAGCAAGGTCTCCCTGCAGAGGAGGAGGAGAGCATAGAGGGAAGACAATTGCCAGGAGCCCCCAGATCCAACTGGGGACTTTTGATCTCCTCCCCTCCTTCACAGATGGATTTCCACCTGGCCTTCTGCGTGCACCGAGAAAGAGGTGTTGCTCTTGTGCAAGAGTCTCTCTCTCTCTCTGTGTGGTCCTTTCTCCCACACAGCAGGAGGTGGGGGCACTTGGGGGGGGGATCCACCAAGGCCAAGGGGATCCACTAAGGCCAGAAAGGGATGCAGGTGGCGCTGGGGTCTAGACCACTGAGCCTCTTGGGCTTGCTGATTGGAAGGTCGGTGGTTCAAATCCCCATGACGGGGTGAGCTCCTGTTGCTCTGTCCCAGCTCCTGCCAACCTAGCAGTTCAAAAGCACGCCAGTGCAAGTAGATAAATAGGTATCGCTGCAGCAGGAAAGTAAATGGCATTTCCATGCGCTCTGGTTTCCGTCATGGTATTCCATTGTGCCAGAAGCAGTTTAGTCCTGCTGGCCACATGACCGTAAAGCTGTCTGTGGACAAAAGCCGGCTCCCTCGGCCTGAAAGTGAGGTGAGCACCACAACCCCATAGTTGCCTTTGACTGGACTTAACCATACAATATGATAATCTTTATTGTCATTGCCCCATACAGAACAACAAAATTGATTTTTTTAAAAAAATATATACATAGGACACTCAAAACCAACAAGACTGCTATCCCAGCTATCCCAGCCTGGTTAGCCCCTAAAAACTCTGATACCCCATAACTGAATACAATATACTCCCATAGAGACCACCTTACACTGTGTTTAAAACCAAAATCACATTTGGATAGAAACTGTTTCTCAGGCGGCTAGTCCTAGTCTTTATAACCCTGGACCTTCTTCCAGAAGGCAGAAGCTGAAAGAGATCATTTCCGGGGTGCGCATTATCCTGCGCTATCTCTGCAGCTTTCTTATGGCACCTGGAAGCGTAGAATTGATCCAAGTTGGATCCAGGGATCCTTTACCTTTACTAAGGCCAGAGCAGTCCAGCCACGATTCCGCCAGGGTTCAGTTTTTACCAATGGAGAGGGACCAAGGAGTCATGTTATCAAATGTGGAGGCACAGTTCCCCAATCTCACACCTGTGAGGACACTTGGTAGGGGCAGGGCAGGTAAGAAGAGCCTGCTGGATCAGGCCAATCCCATTTAGCGCAGGATCCTGTTCTCACAGTGGCCAATTGCAAGTAGGATTTGAGCTTGAGAGCCCTCTTTCCGCCTGTGGTTTCCAGCAACTGGTAACCAGAGGATTACCAGTTAGCAGCAACTGATACCCCTCTCCTCCTCCATGAATCTGTCTAATCTTGTTTCAAAGCCATCCAAATTGGTGTTTATCACAGCCTCCTGTGGCAGCGAGTTCCATAGTTAATCGAGGCACCACATGAAGAAGTACTTTTCCGTTTTGGAGAAATATCAGCCTTCCCAACCAGGCAGACTATCCTCAGCCTCTGCCAGCACAACCATGCCTAAAGCTCCGACAACTCCTTTTATTAAGACAAGTATCTTTTTTCAGTAGGAAATAATGTTGTAAAACTAACCGGGCGTGTGCTCTGTTTGGTCCCTTTAAAAATGGTTTCAAATAGATTACCCCAGTCGATTAGAGGTTGCAGACCTAATTATGAACATTAAACGCTAAAGTATTCTAGTGTTTTCATAATGGTTCCGTTTTGTTTTTAATGAGCATTTTTGATTCGTATAATAGTTTTCTTATTATTGCATATCACCTCGGGGTCCTTTGCAAGCAAAACAGTGATTTTTAAATATTTATAATAAATAAGTAAAAGTAAAAGATTCCTTTATTTGGCTATCTAAGCAAAAATCATTGAATTGTAGAATTGGAAAGGATCCGAATCATCACCTTGTCCAAAATGATGCTAACAAAATTCTTAAGATGTTCCTTGTGGGATGGGCGCTGTTCACACACACCAAACTTTTTTCCAGCGTCTGCACGACATTGTCAGCATCAAAATACCAGCCTTTAACCCCCTCCCACAATAAAATTTCAATCCAGAATTAAGACTTTCTGCAAAAAACCTAGTTAAGACCCCACCTGAAAGCACCCCCAGGTTCTGAAATAAGCAGTTGGGTGCTGAATTTCACAATTCTTCTGCCTAGAACCACAGTGAGGCTGGAGACGGGATGAGGATTCACCATTCCTTTCCATGTACAAAATGTGTCTCTCTGGGAATTGCTAGGAAAATGTAGCATATTCATGTATTTGCTTGTACAAATTGCCTATCACCCGTTCAGGATAAATATTCCCACCACGGCTAACAAAACAGCAAAGCAATAAACCCGGAACAGAAGTAACTTTCAAATAATCAGCAGAACAAGACCAACAATAAAGGAAGCAGGATAAAAACAGATGTTAGCCTTGGATTATCATTTGCCAACCTGGGACTACAACTCCCATCAGCCCCTGCCAGCACTGGTCTAGCCATTGCACCAAGCCGACAGCCTGTACCAGAGGTAGGCAAACTAAGGCCCGGAGGCCGGATCTGGCCCAATCGCCTTCTAAATCCAGCCCACAGGCGGTACGGGAATCAGCATGTTTTTACATGAGTGTAACCACAGAGCCTAGGACTTGCCGATCAGAAGGTCGGCGGTTCGAATCCCGCGACAGGGTGAGCTCCCGTTGCTCGGTCCCTGCTCCTGCCAACCTAGCAGTTCGAAAGCACGTCAAAGTGCAAGTAGATAAATAGGTACCACTCCAGCGGGAAGGTAAACGGTATTTCCGTGCACTGCTCTGGTTTGCCAGAAGCGGCTTAGTCATGCTGGTCACATGACCCGAAGCTGTACGCCGGCTCCCTTGGCCAGTAAAGCAAGATGAGCACCGCAACCCCAGAATCGGCAACGACTAGACCTAATGGTCAGGGGTCCCTTTACCTTTTAATGTTCCTTTTATTTAAAATGCATCTCTGGGTTATTTGTGGGACCTGCCTGGTGTTTCTACATGAGCAGAATGTGTGCTTTTATTTAAAATGCATCTCTGGGTTATTTGTGAGGCATAGGAATTCATTCATTTCCCCCCCCAAAATAGTCCGGCCCCCAACAAGGTCTGAGGGACAGTGGACTGGCCCCCTGCTGAAAAAGTTTTCTGACCCCTGCCCTGAACTAATGAGAGACAACAGGATGAAAGTACATTCAGAGAAAATACAAGGAATATTTAAAACATAAAAGGGACGGGACACACAGAACTGAGAGGGCAGGAAACGAGAGCTCCACTCCTTTCCAAATACGCTGCCTGAGTTCTGGGGCTCAGCCACCTTTAAAGGACACTGGAAACTTTAAAAACTCTAGGGAGAGACTCCTCCGAGGGAGGCAGTCCAAGCGTCCAGTCCAGCAAAGTGCAGGGAAGGCAGTAACAACTTGTGCCGTCACCCCCAGGGGGAAAGATTCCCTGATCCTGGCTCCTCCTCGCTCTGCTGCCTGGATGTGGCTCCTTCCCAAAGCCTTGATCTCCCCACTTTTTCCAGGAGGCGGCGGAAAGTGTTACACGCTGCAGTGCCCTCGCCTAAATTTGAAGACTGGGAGGAACT
The DNA here is from genome assembly GCF_964234715.1 of Podarcis melisellensis. Lineage (NCBI taxonomy): Eukaryota > Metazoa > Chordata > Lepidosauria > Squamata > Lacertidae > Podarcis > Podarcis melisellensis. The sequence continues at coordinate 61,898,935 of NC_138543.1, read as the reverse complement.
CCTCTCGCAGCCTCAGGGGACGGCCAGAGGTGCAGCAATTAGACATCCAGGAGGCTTGCCAAGGACTCCAGATGTTTAATTAAAAACCCCTCCAAAATCACCTCTATTCACCTGCTAAATGGAAGAGGGAGCAGGGGCTGGGAAGGACGGGCTGCCAGGAGGCTGCTGCGCCTGGGACCCCCTTTCCAGCCTCCGCAACCTGCGCTGAGCTTCTCTCCGTCCCCCAGGTCATGGGCTGGTGCTGGGCGTGAGAACTGAGTCGTACTTCAAGGCTCGGGGCTTAGGAAGGCTGCAGGCTGCCCTCCTCCCACCCCATAAAGAGAGTGTTATGTACTGAGTTGAATAGGATCCAAATTGCAGCAGTCTGATTGGTCCTAGAACAAGAGGATTCTGAATGCAGCAGTCTGATTGGTCCTAGAACAATAGGGTCCAGAATGCAGCAGTCTGATTGGTCCACAGGAGCCACCCAATCCAGCTCCAGGTTGACGGGAATCTGCAACCGGATTGGTTACAGGTGAATCCCGGAATTAGCCAATCACGTGGGGCCCATTCTGTAAATAATGTATATAAAGCAGACATTTCGGGGGAACTCCCATTCCTCCTCACTACTATGAGCTGAATAAAGAGCATGAAATCCACACTCGACTCCAAGTATATTTCAGAGAGAGAGTGAGAAAGCGCAACATGCATTTGGGAAGACCTGACTCTCTTGCAGGAAGAAGCCAGAGGGTCTTCTGGCTAAACGGCCTCAGCCCAGTATACCTAAAGGAGCGTCTCCACCCCCATCGTTCAGCCCAGACACTGAGGTCTAGCGCCGAGGCCCTTCTGGCAGTTCCCTCACTACAAGAAGCCAAGTTACAGGGAACCAGGCAGAGGGCCTTCTTGGTAGTGGCACCCACCCTGTGGAACGCCCTCCCACCAGATGTCAAAGAGAACAACAACTACCTGACATTTAGAAGACATCTGAAGGCAGCCCTGTTCAGGGAAGTTTTTAATGTGTGGCATTTTAATGTATTTTAAATCTTTGTTGGAAGCTGCCCAAAGTGGCTGGGGAAACCCAGCCAGATGGGCGGGGTACAAATAATAAATTATTGATATTATATTATTACTACAGGAAAACCACGACCACCACCCAGAAACGCCAAGCTGTGTTGTGCTTGCCTCCCCCTTCGCTGCCTGAGATCACTTGGTGAGAGGCAACACGATATAAATTTATAAAATGATGCATGGCAAGGAGAAAGGGGGGGGGGGAGTTCTAGTTCAGGACCCTGTTCTCAAAGCACCAAACCAGAGTCCCCAATGGCAAACCGGCCCTGGCCTTAGTTTGCCTACTCATGCTCTAACAGGACCAGTTCCGCCAGTCCAAGTGATCAATGAGGTACCATATTTTTCGCTCTATAGGATGCACTTTTTCCCCTCCAAAAATGATGGGGAAATGTGTATGCGTCCTGTGGAGCAAATGCAGGCTCCTTGGCTTCAGTGATAACAAAGGGAGGCCTCCGAAGCGCAGAGGGAGCGCTCCCTCCACGCTCCGGAGGCTTCACGTTGCTTTCGCTGAAGCCTGGAGAGCGATGGCGGTCGGTACGCACCGACCCCTCTCGCTCTCCAGGCTTCAGGCAGCAGCCTGAATCTCAGGGAGCGCAGCGCCAACTCCCGCGGCACTCCCCAGGCTTCAGGCAGCTATCCGCAAGCCTTAGGAGCATGCTCCCAGCCCCGCAAGCTCCAGGAGCGGCGGCAAGGTTGGACCTGTTCTGGGGGCTGTGGTCGGGGGAAGCTCGGGCTTCCCCAGCCCCATGGCTAAAAACGATCTATCCCGCTCGCTGTCTTGGCTTCTTTGCTCTTTGGGGCTGGGGGGGGGATTACTTTTTTTCTTTATTTAACCCCCTCAAAACTAGGTGCGCCCTATGGTCTGGTGCGCCCTATGGAGCGAAAAATACGGTAATTTGTGGGAGCTTTCCCACCCTGTCAGGTGCTTATGGTCCCAGCCAGGCGCAGTTCCCCCATAGCAATGCCTTGCTCTCCCATGGCATCTTCCGCAAACTCCTGTCGCCAAGTTGGGTTGGCAACCTCTGGAAGAAAAGAGGGAGAGAGCAGGGCACAGCACAGCGCATTAGCTCCATTGCAGCTTTGCTTGGTTACAGGAGCCCTTCATTATCATAATCCCTTTCCCAGCTGAGCTTTTTAGTCTCAGTGACAAATTTATAGGGCTCGGGAACTTTGGAGGAGGGGAAAAAAGGAGTCTGCAAGTTCTGGACACTCTTCAAGGACTGGCAAGCAGCCAACTGCTTGCTGGCTCTGGGACAGGGAGCTGGGAGATAAATACCTAGGAAGGGATTAGAGGAAGTGTAGTGTAGCTGTTGCGTCCCTTGCTAGCGATGAGCTGCAGATTCGAAAGAGACAGGCGTGCAAGGCAGGGGCCGGCAGCAGCAACCCAGCTCCTCTGCCGGAGCTCAGGGTGTTCCTTTCCTGCACCCGAGCCGCTCACCTGAAACAGCCAGAATTCCCAGGACGGAGCCGCGAGGTTCCTAACGCAGGTCACACACTGACGCACCAGTGCGCACATGCACATTTCTCTCACTTTGCATCGCAGCGCATAGGCTCCCTTCCAGGAGGAAGGAGCTGCCAAAAACCCTTGGCTGCCCCTTTGAGCAAACAGGCTGTTTCCCAGCCCACAGGGCCAGACCCTTCAACCTCCATGCTTAGCACTTTGGGGGCGAGAAAAAGAGACGTGTTGTTAATGGCCGGCAGGTACGCGCTGGCTGTGACAACCCACACGCAGCTGTTGAACGGGGGGGGGGAGGTGGACAGAGGGGGCTCTGGAGAGGCGGGTGCAGAGCGAATGACGCCATGTAAGACCCCACAATCTACTTAGCCTAAGCATCCTTCTTCCAAACAGAGGGGACCTCTAACAGATGCTTCGGAACCAGGTGGAACAGGCCTATGGGTACCAATGAGAGGCTGCTTCCTCCTCGCGAGAAACCTCTAGGGGTTTTTTCCTGGCGGATGTGCTCCTGATGACCGGAGCACTGAGAACAGTTCTGTTGCTTCACCTCCAAAAGGATGTTGTGGAGTTCAGAAAGGTTCGGAGAAGGGGGACCAGAAGGATCAAGCAGATGCCATTGTACATTGAAAGAAAGTTACCGTATTTTTCGCTTCATAAGACGCACCTGACCATAAGACACACCTAGTTTTTAGAGGAGGAAAAACAAGAAAGAAAAAATATTCTGAACGAAACAGGGAATGTATGATTTTTGTGGTTCATGCTGTGGCCACAGACATGCAATTTGACGGTGAGTTTGGGTTAGCCCAATGCAAAAATCCTGAGGATCCATGTGGATCTGTGCTTTGTAACCACATTTTTGCACCGTTGCAGCCCCACGAAACAGTGGATGCGTGCTTTTTGGTGCAGGTTGTAGCCATGGACATGCTACGTGATCTGATGGTGAATTTGGGGTGACCCAATGCAAAAATCCTGAGGATCCATGGGCTTTTACCTCCCCCCTCCCAGGCAGTCTCCTTTATTTATAACATCCCTTATCTCCCTCCTGATCACTTTCTGATCAGCGGCTTTGTTTCAACACCCACTTCCCTCTTTTTTTTTTTTTTTAAAAAAAGCATGATCTGCTTTTCGCCCCTGGGCAATTCGGCTCCAGGGACCGCCCATTCGTTCCATAAGACGCACAGACATTTCCCCTTACTTTCTAGGAAGAAAAAAGTGTGTCTTATGGAGCGAAAAATACGGCATGTGGAAATGATGTACCGGGTATTGGACTCTGACTAAATTAGCAGAAACAAAAAAAATTCCTTCCAGTAGCACCTTAAAGACCAACCAAGTTAGTTCTTGGTATGAGCTTTCGTGTGCATGCACACTTCTTCAGATACACTGAAACATACAGATACACTGAGAAGGTGGGGAGGGGTATTACTCAGAAGGGTGGTGGGAATGGGTGATTGGCAGATACCTGTGATGAGCCTGTTGACGACTCTTAACGACTGCAATAGGTCTTACAGGAAAGTCCTTAAGAGTCGTCAACAGTCTCATCACAGCTATCTGCCCATCACCCATTCCCACCACCCTTCTGAGTAATACTATATAGAAGGGTCTGGTAACTTCTGTTTCAGTGTATCTGAAGAAGTGTGCATGCACACGAAAGCTCATACCAAGAACTGACTTAGTTGGTCTTTAAGGTGCTACTGGAAGGAATTTTTTTTGTTTTGACTATGGCAGACCAACACGGCTACCTATCTGTAACCTAAATTAGCAGAAATGTCTAAGACAAGATCAAATATCTGCTGGAAATGTAAAGAAAAAGAAGGTCGCTGTTATTATATGTGGTGGATGTGTAGGCTAATAAAAACTTTCTGGGAGATGATATATAATGAAATGGGGGGGGGGATGCTTAAAATAAATTTTCTTAAGAAACTAGAAGCTTTTTTAAAAATCAGGAATTACAGGTACCCACATGCCAAAAGAGCAGAAAAGATTTTTCATGTATGGAACAACAGACACTCGGATGTTATTAGTCCTGAGTTGGAAAGAAGACAACGTCCCTAGCAGAGAGGAATGGCACAGCAAGCTGATGGACTATGCTGACATCGCAAAACTGACTGGAAAACTCAGCAATCGAGAGGATAAAAACCTCATAAAAGAATGGGGGGGGGCATTATTAGTTACTTAGGAGACCACTGGGAGCAGATGGAAACAAAAGCAGGATTTTGATTCACTTGCAGTGTAAAGATTATTATGAACAATATGGTTTGATATAAAAATAGTATGGGTGAATATGCAGTTGTAGATGTTTAAAATGAGACTCCAAGGAGGGGATGGGGGGGGGGAGTCCCAAGACTCAGAGAATCTCTACATATAGAGGTATGTTTCTGACAAGACAGAAGTACTGTTGTGGGGGGACAGGAGGCGGGCAGCTGGGGGGCGGACTCCCTGGTCCTCAATGGGGCAACTGTGCCCCTGAAGGACCAAGTACGCAGCCTGGGAGTCATTCTCGACTCCCAGCTGTCCATGGAGGCGCAGGTCAATTCTGTGTCCAGGGCAGCTGTCTCCCAGCTCCATCTGGTATGCAGGATGAGACCCTCCCTGCCCACAGACTGTCTGGCCAGAGTGGTGCATGCTCTGGTTATCTCCCGCTTGGCTACTGCAATGCACTCTATATGGGGCTGCCTTTGAAGGTGACCCGGAAACTGCAACTAATCCAGAATGCGGCAACTAGACTGGTGACTGGGAGCAGCCACCAAGACCATATAACACTGGTCTTGAAAGACCTACATTGGCTCCCAGTACATTTCCGAGCACAATTCAAAGTGTTGGTGCTGACCTTTAAAGCCCTAAATGGCCTCGGTCGTGTATACCTGAAGGAGCATCTCCACCTCCATCTTTCTGCCCGGACACTGAGGTCTAGCTCCGAGGGCCTTCTGGCGGTTCCCTTGCAGCAAGAAGCCAAGTTACAGGGAACCAGGCAGAGGGCCTTCTCGGTGGTGGCACTCGCCCTGTGGAACGCCCTCCCACCAGATGTCAAAGAGAAAAACAACTACCAGACTTTTAGAAGACATCTGAAGGCAGCCCTGTTTAGGGAAGCTTTTAATGTTTGATACATTGCTGTATTTTAATATTCTGTTGGAAGCCGCCCAGAGTGGCTGGGGAAACACAGTCACATGGGCGGGGTATAAACAAACAAACAAACAAACAAACAAACAAACAAACAAACAAACAAATAATTACTACCTCCTGTGGGAGGGAGTTCCACAGGTTAACAAAATGCTACATGAAGGACTTTCTTTTATCTGCCCTGAACATTCAGCTTCCTCTGGATATCCCCACTGCATTCTAGTGCTACGAGGGCAAAAAACTCCCCCCCCCCATCAACTTTCCCGATGCCACTTGGTCAGTGTGTGGTGCTAATAAGACCATGGCCACAGGTTTGATCCCCACAAGGGACAGCTGCATATTCCTGTATTGCCGGGGGTTGGACTAGATCAATGGTTCCCAATCTTTTTTGGGGCCATGCCTCACCTAAGCACCTATAAAATCCCAATTGCCCCCCCCCCCCGTGACATATAATTCTTATTACAGTGGTACCTCTGGATACGAACGGGATCCGTTCCGGAGCCCCGTTTGCATCCTGAAGCAAACACAACCCACATCCGTGCGTCTGCGTGGGTCGCGTTTTGCCACTTCCACACATGCGCGTGATGTCAGTTTGATTGCGCATGCGCGAGCAGCGAAACCCGGAAGTAACGTGTTCCATTACTTCCGCGTTGCCGCTGAGCGCAACCTGAAAGCGCTCAACCCGAAGCAACTTCAACCCAAGGTATGACTGTATTCAAAAAGTGAACTCCTATTCCCGTGGAGGAAGCCTAAAAGGCCATGAACTGTTAATAGCTCATTCCTCGAATCGCCCCCCCCTTAAAAAGCAAATTGCTCCCCTGTGGGGCATGTGCGCCACGTTGGGAACCACAGGACTCAATGTTCCTCAGGGTCCCTTCCAACTCTACCGTTCTACGATTCACTCTCCAGGCTGTACGAGCCCCAAAAGCTTTGTTGAAGGCCTGCCAAAGAAACCACGGCATTTTAATTTAAAAATAGATAAGCAAGGAAATTCATAAACAAAGCCTCATGTGTGTTCCGAATTCCAGCGTTCAAAATATTTTGGCGTTCAAGGTGCGATGTGACAAATCGGCAAGTGGGTGTTTTTGGGGGACGGATATGGCTGAGGTCAACGCTGAGAACGTCCCCTCTCCCAGAACCAGGATGCAGAGAGCCGTTCTTCTGGCGCTGGTCTCTCCCTTCCATGTGCTCTTCGTCTGCTTAATGCAAAGTGAGAGCACCGATCCTTCTCTGTCAAGTGATTTAAGTGTGGGTCGACTCACAGGCCCCTTCCTTGGCAGCTCTCTGGGGTGACTTGCAGGCAAAAGGGAGGAAAGGAGAAAACACGACTCTGATTAGCCCAGAAGATAATAACCTCAGGAAATGGCATCTCTCCGGCGTCCCCTTCACCACATTCTTGCTTTCTCCTCTGCAAAGGATGGAAGCATCTAATGCACCCTTTGCGTGTCGAGGTCCCCAAGCCACCCCAATAAAACACAACTCACACCGATTTTTTGTTTAAGGTTTTTGGCATAATTTTGGCCACAACTCTATTCAAATACAAAAAATGTCAGTGGTTGCTTAGGCATTGGTTGCGACTATCTGTCCCCAGCCGGGGATGGACTGACATTCGCACGCCCACGAAAGTCAGAAAGGGAAAACATTTTGGGGAGAGAGATGGAGCTGGATACCATGCCCTCACCTCTCCCCAAATGCTCCCAGGGGCTCTTGCGTGGCCCTAGCCCCTTGACAGGGGTTTGGACAAAACATGGCAAGCCCCTGGATTCCTTTAATGGATTTCCCTTGCAGCAGCAGCATTGGAGGGGCAGGCACATCCGATCCATGCCCCTCCACCAACCAATTCATAAAACCAATGCCTGACCACAACCTTACAAGTTGTGATGATTTACTACGCAGTAGGCAAAAACCAAATGGCACCAGCCAAATGGACAAAATTCCTACGAGGCCCCAAAAGCAGACGACCCCATGACAGGCATAGCAAGGTCAATGCGAACAACCCTAAATATAGGGAGGTTGGGCAGGTGATCCGATGCGCGCAGTGAAAAGAGGAAGCTCAACGCTGCGTGCAGGGAATCTAAAACTTCTTGGCTGTCAATCAAAAAATGGCAATATCAAATTCCCCCCAACGACAAGAGGAGCCCAATCGCAATGGTGGCCAACTACTGTTACCTGCCCAGCAACAGTGGGATGTCTTGTTAGACCTCACTGCAAGACGTGCTCTCCATGAAAGAGAACACACTTTCTCCAAAGGCTCCACCAACCACGTGCAGCCTTTCGTCTTCAGAAACGCCCGAGCCCAGAGTCATGCCTTGAATGCTCTGCAGCCCACAAAGTCACAACAAATCATAGAAGCAAAGAACTGTAGAATTGGAAGGGACCCGAGGGCCATCTAGTCCAACCCGCCGCAATGCAGGAATTTCAACTAAAGCTTTCGTGGCAGAAGGCCATCCAGGGCCTTATCTAGCATATGTGCCACCAGGACGCAAAGACGAGTACGGCTGCTCAAATCTGGGGAATGATGCAAGTTTTGCAGAATAAGAATGTTTCCTAAACATTATCCAGGGCCTTGTTTCCAAGGTCTGCGGGGGTTCTCTCAGGGACCGAGCAAATCCTGGGGTCCCCCGAGCATTTGTGACCTGCAGCCAACTCTTAAGATGCTCAGAGAACCCCGGGGTTCCACTTGGGGAGCCCAGAGTCAGCAAACAGGTCCACTTCTGAGGCGAGGCTTCGCAGCAAAGAGCATCCCAAAGCGGAAGCGGCAAAGGCAGCTCCCCCCCCCAGGGCGAAGCGTCTCCCTCTCTTCTCCACGGCTCCCCCTTTGACTCTGCGAGGTGTCGGCTGAGACTTCAGCAAGCTCCCAACGAGGCTTCACGCTGAGGGGAGACGAAAAGCCAGGCAAGATTTAGTAGGGAGTATTATCAGGGGCTCAAAAGGATTTCTTTGCACTCTCTGAAGGATTTCACAGGAAATTACTAGGAGGCAGTGGGGAGGGCAGAGATTGGCAGCAGGGGAGGAGAGAGAGCCAAAGATATCATATCTCCCCATCGCCCTGTTTCCACATTCACTGCAAACGCTTTCCGGTGGGTTAGAGGAAGGGCAAGTCCTTGAATTGCGGGCGGGGGCAAAACCACGATGTACGGACCATATCTGGGCTTCCAGGAGATGCCATGGCGTGCTGGTTAGCGTGCCAGACCAGGACCTGGGAGAGACCAGAGATTGAATCCCTACTCAGCCATGAAGGTCACTGGGCGACTTTAATAATAATGATAATAATAATAATTTATTATTTATACCCCGCCCATCTGGCTGGGTTTCCACAGCCACTCTGGGCGGCTTCCAACCCAATATTAAAATAAAGTAATGCATCAAACTTTGGGCCGGTCCCTGCCTCTCAGCCTAGCCTACCTCACAGGGTTGTTGTGATGGGGCAAACCATGTATGCCATCTTGATCTCATTGGAGGAAAAGCGGGCCATAAATAAGCAAGCAAATAATTCCCCCCCCACCTGCCTGGAACGGAAAAGTTTTCTCAGTTTCCACTGTGTTGTTATGAAACAGAAAAGGCACAGGTTGAATGCAAAGATCTGACCTTCTGGAAAACATGGTGTGGCCTTGGACCTGGGAGAGGATTCACAAGGAGAGCAACAGATAATCATAAAATTATAGACCATCTCCCAACTCAAACTAGTTTGTTAAGAACGTCCCCAAACTCGGTTCAATGGGTGACTCTGGGTCAGCTCCCTGCAGTAGTTTATTGTTGTACATTGTTTTTAAATTTATTGTTGTACATTGTTTTAATTGTTTTCCTTCTGGGACTGTACCCCCAAGTGTGTTTTATAAGCTGATCTCCAACCGTAATAAATTATCTCTCTATCATAGACTCACAGAATTGCTGAGTTGGAAGGGAGCCCATCGGTCATCTAGTCCAACCCCCTGCAGTGCAGGAATCTCAGCTAAAGCATCCCTGACAGATGGCCACCCAACCTCTGCTTAAAAACCTCCAAGGAAGGAGAGCCCACAATCTCCTGAGGGGATCTGTTCCACTTTTGAACAGCTCTTAATGCCAGAAAGTATTTCTGTATGTTAGTCAGAATCTCCTTTTTAGCAACTTGAAGCCATGGGTTCAAGTTTTACCCACATGGAACACGTTTTCTCCCTCTTCCATGGGACAGCCCTTCAGATATTTGAAGATGACTCATATCTCCTCTCAGTCTCCTCTTTTCCAGGCAAAACATACCCAGCTCCTTCAACCATTCCTCATCAGGCTTGGCTTCCTAACCACCTTGTCTTAAGACTTTGTGCTTTTCCCCCCCTTTGTGCATGTCTGGAAAAGGCTTCCTACTGCTGGAATGTTTTTTGTTGAATCACACTACAGTGCCATATGGCAGAAGAGGATAATTATCAAGGCGATATTAATCATAATTTCACGTATAGGTTCAGGGGGTCTGAACCCATGGCGACTGACCAAGAGCGAGACCTTGGGGGTCACAGGGAATACCTCAACAAAGACATCAAATCAGCTGTGGCAGCTGTGAAAAGGCTAATTCCATGCTGGGATCATCAGGGAATGAGTCGAAAATGAAGCTGCCTGCGTCATAAGGCCATGATACAAACCTAGGCAGTGAATGCGTTCGAAATACAGTTCTGGTTACCATACTGAAAAACAGATCCCGTGGAGTTGGGAAAAAGCTTAAGAAAAGAGCACGTGAAATGATCAAGGGGCTGGCGGAGGGACTCCTCTAACGGAAAGCTTGCAGTGTTTGGGACTCTTCAGAGTAGAGAAAAGTAAAGTGGTATCTCAGAATGCGAACGGGATCCGTTCCGGAGCCCCGTTCACATCCTGAATAAGAATGTAAGATGTGACAGCGTGACACGTTTTGCTGCTTCAGCGCATGACGTCATTTTGACCGTCTGCACATGCGCAAGTGGCGAAACCCGGAAGTAAAGTGCTCCATTACTTCTGGGTTGCTGCGGAGCGCAACCCAAAAATACTTATCCTGAAGCATATTTATCCTAAGGTATAACTGTAAAGGGTGACATGACATAAGGTAAAGGACCCCTGGACGGTTAAGTCCAGTCAAAGGCAACTATGAGGTTGTAGCGCTCATCTCGCTTTACCTTCCCGCCGGAGTGGTACCTATTTATCTACTTGCACATTGACGTGCTTTCGAACTGCTAGGTTGGCAGGAGGAACTGTGGGAGGCAGTGAAAGACAGGAGTGCCTGGCGTGCTCTGGTCCAGGGGGTCACACAGAGTCAGACACAACTAAACGACTCAACAACAACGAAGAGGGAAGGACCCAAACCAGTGGATTCAAATTACAACTCAACATCACAAATAGCTTTCTGGTGGTAAGAGCTGTTCAATAGTGGAGTGGATTCCCTTGGAAGGTGGTGGACTCTCCTTCCTTGGAGGTTTTTAAACAGAGGCTGGGTGGCCATCAATTAGGAATTCATTAACTGTGAAGGTCCCTTCCAACTCTACATTTCTGTGATTCTATGCAAAGGGTGGGGAATGTTGACATGCAAGAGAAATGTTTGCCATACTTGCATTCTGAGCCAGTCTGGCAGCAGAATCTTGGAAAGGCCGTGGCAGTTGTTTGCCCGCGTTGCAAATGATCAGGTGGCAAATCGAGGGAATCTGCCAACTTGTCTAAAGCTTAAATAAATAATAGCAATAATAAATAAATCTGCGGCTCACATGCCAGTCTCGCAACTGAGCCTTCAGACAGCTGACTTAAGCACTCTGGCAACATCTGATTCTGGCAAGCCCAATAAAGCCATGATTTATCATTTCTATTCGTATCATTAGTCACGTCTATTAATATTGATTCAAGTTCATATATTTTAAATTTTAATCTTGTTTTGACTCTAAGCTGCCCCAAGCGCGCCCTTGATTAGTAGAGGGGCAGGACACAGGCTTTAAAATAAACAAATATAATAAATAGTTATTGCAATTTAAATAATTTGCCAAGGACTTTGCAGCCTTGGCTGTTTTGATCTGACCCCTGGAAGGTTAGGCTTTTGTTGTAAAGGATTTTGTTGTAAAGCATATTTTAGGATGATGTGTGTACAACAATACATATTTTGTGGGAAAATATGTACAAGATTAAAATGGTGTGTGCGTATGTGAATTTGAAGATTGATATAGAACCAGACTGGGATGGGCTTGTGAATGAACACATGCAAAGCTGAGATGAATGGGAAAGAGATGGCTCTGACCATTGCTCCTGCTTTCCTTTCCCACCAGCTCAGCTCTTCAGACATCGTGCCAAACAATAGTACAAACCGTGCCTTGCAAAGCTATAACTCTATGGACCCACAGATTCTGGTTTCTCGGCTCACCCCAAATCACAGCCTGTCAATTCAGACACCCCACCAAACGACAGTCAAGCTTCCTTTGCTATGGCTTGGTGTGATGTCTGAATTTAGCCTAAGGCAACGCCGATCAACTTCACAGCGAGGAGAGCGCGATGCAAGGATATTCCGTAGCAGTAGCCCTCCAGATCAAGCGAGAAAGAATTGTTTTGTAAAAACGCTCTGTGCTCCCGGGATTGGTGCAAAAGATTTTTTCCACCAGTGGCCCAGAGCGGCTTCATGGAAACTGGAAAAGCTCTTGCATTGTTGGCGTCAGGTCCAGAAACACAGGGTTTAACTACAAAGTTTTTTTTGCAGTTAAACCCAAGTTCAGTCTTGTTAAGCGTAATATAGGAACCGTAATTTTAAGAGACTTTTCACTAGGAACTGAAAAGAGAAGAGCAAGAAACAGGCTGCCGGCAGCTATAAGAAAGCGAAATCCTGGCCTGGAACACCAGGGGGTGCCAATGAAAGGTGTCTGAGAAGTGAGAAAAAATGACCCTGCGGAGTAGGGCGCCTTACCATGCTGCAGCTGCTCAGATCTGGCAAGAATAGCTGGGAATTATGGGTTCTTTAAGGGACGCGGGTGGCGCTGTGGTCTAAACCACAGAGCCTAGGACTTGCCGATCAGAAGGTCGGCAGTTCTAATCCCCACGATGGGGTGAGCTCCTGTTTTTCGGTCCCTGCTCCTGCCCACCTAGCAGTTCAAAAGCACATCAAGTGCAAGTAGATAAATAGGTACCACTCCGGCGGGAAGGTAAACGGCATTTCCGTGCGCTGCTCTGGTTTCACCACAAGCGGCTTAGTCATGTTAGCCACATGACCTGGAAGTTTTCTGCGGACAAACGCCAGCTCCCTCGGTCTATAGAGCAAGATGAGCGCCACAACCCCAGAGTCATCCACAACTGGGCCTAATGGTCAGGGGTACCTTTAGCTTTGGGACATGGGTGGCGCTGTGGGTTAAACCACAGAGCCTAGGGCTTGCCGATCAGAAGGTCGGCGATTCAAATCCCCGCGACGGGGTGAGCTCCTGTTGCTCGGTCCCTGCTCCTGCCAACCTGGCAGTTTGAAAGCACGTCAAAGTGCAAGTAGATAAATAGGTACCACTCCGGCGGGAAGGTAAACGGCGTTTCCGTGCACTGCTCTGGTTCGCCAGAAGCGGCTTAGTCCTGGAAGCTGTACGCCGTCTCTCTCGGCCAGTAAAGCGAGATGAGCGCCGCAACCCCAGAATCGGCTATGATTGGTCAGGGGTCCCTTTACCTTTACCTATGGGTTCTTTGGCCTGGAAAGGGGTCAAAAACTGGGCATAAGTGACCAGTGAACTCCTTGGCTCCGTGAAAAGGTTTCCTTTTCCTTTTCTTTTTGGGTAATCGTTTTCATTCTCACTTTCTACTACACAAAAAAGCAGTAATAGCGCAAAAAAGGGAAACAGGAAAGGCGAAAGCAAGAAAGGAGAGGAAAAGGAAGGAAGGAAGAGAGGAAGGAATCAGGTCGTGCTCCCAAAACAGCCATGCAGTCCCAGACAATGACCCTTCGCAAGCAAACTATCCAAGAACGTTTTCCCAAAGGAATTCACAAGAAGAGGGCTGCTGCCAATCATGCTACTTCAATGCCTTCAGCAAATGGGATGCCAAACTTTTTAGAAAAGGTGTCCTTCGTTTTTGGATGGTGTAGCATTTGGGTGTCTCTCTCGCTAACTTTTCCACCAGGGCAATGGTCTGGAGCAGGAGTCAGCAAACTTTTTCAGCTGTGGGCTGGTCCACTGTCCCTCAGACCTTGGGGGGGGGGGGTGTCGGACTATATTTTGGGGAAAAAATGAATGAATGCCCCACAAATCACCTAGAGATAATTTTTAAATAAAAGCACACATTCTACTCATGTACAAACACCAGGCAGGCCCCACAAATAACCCAGAGATGTCTTTTAAATAAAAGGACACATTCTACTCGTGTAAAAATGCGCTGATTCCCGGACCGTCCATGGGCTGGATTTAGAAGGCGATTGGGCTGGATCCAGCCCCCAGGCCTTAGGTTGCCTACCCCTGTTCTGGAGCAAACAAAAGTATTGCATGTCTCCTGCGTTTGGCTGCAATGAGGCCGGCTGTTGTAAACAGGAGCTCTTTATTATTATTAAAGTAGCTCTTTATTAGAAACCTCTGTTTCTGAACCGTCAAACAGTGATAGAAGGGTCCATAGGTAAAGACTGAGATGCGATCTGGCCTATTTTATTTCTTTAAAGCAAGTTTCTCCCCATCTGAGTCTTTGGGGTACCTGCTCCGCTCCCTTGCCCAGCTTGACTGAGCAGCAACAGGGAAACAGGGGTCATCCACCAATGCTGGATAAATGCACATTTCCTTCTCAGCGCATGAGATGCGCAGGGTGGAGTCCCGGGGGTCGGCGCATCCTGGCTGATGGGTCAGCAGCCACCTCAAACCCCACTCCCCTCACACACCAACACGTTTCCTCTCGTTTCCCTGCATCCTGAGCAGATGTTTGGGGGTCTGTTCGAGGGGACGGATCCCTTCTCCTTGATTTACGACTGGACGTGACTTCTGCAGCCTCTCAGCGACGCCTCTCTCCGCCCCACACCCCCAGCCCCCTTTTTCCTACCCGCTTTTTATGGCCACTGCACAGACGCCCCACAACCATTCCTCGCAAGAAACGCTTCCCGGCTCCCCCCCCCCCAAAGCAAAAAATTAAAAATTTTTTAAAAGCCACGGGTTGGATCCTGCTGAGCTGCAAAGACCCGGATTCCCCATTTGCCATCTTCATTTCCTCTGCAACTTTTTTTTTGTTCTCTGGGAGAGGGGTCCCTTCCCTAGACACCCCCCCTGCTTCTCTCCTCGCATGTTTTCCCCAAGATTTATAATGTGTCGGCTGCAGCTAGAGTGGTCTCTCCTGTTCCATATCACGTACGTGCTATTAAAAGGAACTCCAACAATATATCCCCGCAAGCAAAGACATTGAGCAGGGGCGGGGGACCCAAACCCCAAAACATAATGCAAGCAGAAGAACGTAGTTGGAGGTCTCTTCACGAGAGAGTCATTTGGGAGGGGTCTCAAACATCAGCTGCTCTTAGCCATGAAGACTGCCTGAGGCTCCATAGTTCAGTGGCAGTCTACCTGTACAAACCAAGGGATGCGGGTGGCGCTGTGGGTTAAACCACAGAGCCTAGGACTTGCAGATCAGAAGGTCGGCGGTTTGAATCCCCGTGACGGGGTGAGCTCCCGTTGCTCAGTCCCTGCTCCTGCCAACCTAGCAGTTTGAAAGCACGTCAAAGTGCAAGTAGATAAACAGGTACCGCTCCAGCAGGAAGGTAAACGGCGTTTCCGTGCGCTGCTCTGGTTCGCCAGAAGCGGCTTAGTCCTGCTGGCCACATGACCTGGAAGCTGTACGCCGCCTCCCTCGGCCAGTAAAGCCAGATGAGCGCCGCAACCCCAGAGTTGGCCACGACTGGACCTAATGGTCAGGGGTCCCTTTACCTTTACCTGTACAAACCAGGAATAGTAACAGCAAAGCGCCCTGGCGCCCATCCTGTTGGCCTCTGCTGGGAACTGGTTGCTGGGCCAGGTGGACTTTGGCCCCATCCAGCACCTGGGAAAAGGGGTCGACCGTTAAACAACTCTAGGAATTGTAGCTCTGTGTCGCCTAACAACTCCAAGCAACAGATAGGTAGCAGTGTTGGTCTGCCATAGTCAAAACAAAAAAAATTCCTTCCAGTAGCACCTTAAAGACCAACTAAGTTAGTTCTTGGTATGAGCTTTCGTGTGCATGCACACTTCTTCAGATTCACTTCTTCAGATACTCCAAGCAAGCACCTTTTTTTAAAAAAACAACAACAAAACCCTACACTTTCCAGGTTTCTCTAGGAGAAGGAATACCAGTTTAAAGGGGTGCCATAGTTCTTTAAATGTATGGTGCAGATGGGTCACAAGTCACAGAATCAGAGATTCATAGAATTATAGAGTCGGAAGGGACCACCAAGGCTCATCCAATCCAACCCCCTGTGATGCAGAAATCTCAACTAAAGTATCCATGACAGGTGGTCGTACTTTGTTGCTCTTTATATATACATGGAACATTTTAAATGGAAACCCAAATCTCTCTCTCTCTCTCTCTCTCTCTCTCTCTCTCTCTCTCTCTCTCTCTCTCTCTCTCTCTATCATCTATCCATCTATCTATCTATCATCTATCTATATCTATCATCATCATCTCTCTCTCTCTCTTTCTCTCCAGTGCTTTTTTTCTAAAAAATTTTTTAGGGGTGCTCTCATTTTCCTACTCATATTGAAATACTGCCCTTCAATGAGGCCAAACTTGGATTCACAAAATGTTTAAGGGTATGGGTAACCCTGCATCCCCCCAGAAAAAAGCACTCTATCTATCTGACTTATCTGTCTATCTACCTATCTCTATATCTACCTACCTACCTACCTACCTCTACCTACCTACCTATATCTATCTATCTATCTATCTATCTATCTATCTATCTATCTATCTATCTATCTATCTATCTATTTACCTATCTCTATCTACCTATCTCTATCTACCTCTATCTACCCCTCTCTCTCTCTCTCTCTCTCTCTCTCTCTCTCTCTCTCTCTCTCTCTCATCTATCTATCTATCATCTATCATCATCATTTATCTATCATCTACATCTCTCTCTCTCTCTCTCTCTCCCCCTACCTATCTCTGTCTGTCTATTTATCTACCTCTCTCTCTCTCTCTCTCTCTCTCTCTCTCTCTCTCTCTATCTATCTACCTCTGAGGCCTTGGGAGACTGCAGCACCTCCCCCAAGCTCTGCTATGTGGCAAGCTCTGCTATGTGGTCTATCAGAGTCATCTGTAGGACAGGAACAAATTAGGGAGACAACTGACTCCGATGAGCAAGAGACCCAAGGAGAGCTATTGCTCAGGTCGTGGTTACGTCAAGGCAGAAGCATTTAGGAAAGGGAGGTGGTCAAGGTCTGTTTTGCTGGTAGGGGTGAATAGTGAAAAAGGTCAAAGCAGCTGGTTGGCAAAAGATGGCCTGTGGCGCAGACCTTCCAGCAAGTCTGGAAGATATGAGGCAGCTTGAGTAACAGCCCCTAAATTCAAGACTTCTGGATCTTGGGAAAGCTGGAAAGCTTTTGAAATTTGACATGGCTTTTTCCTTGGTGCAAACTGGTCAGTTGCATTCCAAACCCAAAGTCCTTGGCAAGGTCAGATGCCCGATATGCTCTCTGTGGATGCCAGAGCTCCCTGTGGATAATGAGGAAAGGGGGGAACCAATTCAAGCTCCCCTAAAAATAAAATAAAATAAAATAAAAACTTGGAAGAGAACTCCCCTATAATATAATTATTAATAATTTATTATTTATACCCCGCCCATCTGGCTGGGCTTCCCCAGCCACTCTGGGCGGCTTCCAACAAAATATTAAAATACCGTAATGCATCATACATTAAAAGCTTCCCTGAACAGGGCTGCCTTCAGATGTCTTCTGAAAGTCTGGTAGTTGTTTTTCTCTTTGACATCTGGTGGGAGGGAGTTCTACAGGGAAGGTGCCACTACCGAGAAGGCCCTCTGCCTGGTTCCCTGTAGCTTTGATTCTCACAGTGAGGGAACCGCCAGAAGGCCCTTGGCTCTGGACCTCAGAGTCTGGGCTGAACGATGGGGGTGGAGACGCTCCTTCAGGTATACTGGACCGAGGCCGTTTTGGGCTTTAAAGGTCAGCACCAACACTTTGAATTATGCTCGGAAACGTACTGGGAGCCAATGTAGGTCTTTCAGGACCGGTGTTATGTGGTCTTGGCGGCCGCTCCCAGTCACCAGTCTAGCTGCCGCATTCTGGATTAACTGCAGTTTCCAGGTCACCTTCAAAGGTAGCCCCACGTAGAGCGCATTGCAGTAGTCCAAACGGGAGATAACTAGAGCATGCACCACTCTGGCGAGACAGTCCGCGGGTAGGGAGGGTCTCATTCTGCGTACCAGATGGAGCTGGTAGACAGCCGCCCTGGACACAAAATTGACCTGTGCCTCCATGGACAGCTGTGAGTCCAGAATGACTCCCAGGCTGCTCACCTGGTCCTTCAGGGGCACAGTTGCCCCATTCAGGACCAGGGAGTCCCCCACACCCACCCGCCTCCTGTCCCCCAAAAACAGTACTTCTGTCTTGTCAGGATTCAGCCTCAATCTGCTACCTCCCCTAAAAATGATGTCCTGGAGAAGCCCTCAAAGAAAACAGCCCCCCTTTGCTCCAGTTTTCTGAAGAAGCAAATATGCAGAGCGGCTGTTGACAAATGAGTGACGCTCCCCTGAACAAGGTCAGGGAGAGAAGCTGTCAGGGGTTTTTTTTGTTGCAGCGGAAGAAAACACAGCTTGTTTCCCTGGGTAAACAGTCACCCTTCACTATCGAAGCTGACTGTAATCTGATGCCTTTGGAAGCATTAAGTCTGAAGCAAACAGAACAGGATGAGGCTCTGCCAGGGATGCCCAGCGAGGGGCAAGATCCAGGTGTCAGCTTCTTCCGCTTTGCACCTGCCTCTGATGAATTAGCAGCTCCTGTCTGTGTCCTCAGAGAAGCCACCTGGCAGGTGTGTGTGTGGGGGGGGGAATGGGCCACCACCTGCCAGGAAGTGTTACCTCCGCTGCCTGGGCTGGTCTAAACCTGGCAGAGCCAGCCGCTGGCATCCAGCCGTCCACCAGGCTCTGTTGATTCCAAACCATCTGTGTTTCCCTGTAAAGCGTTGGCAAATTCAGGCAAATGCATGGGAGCATCTCAAATATTAATGGAGAGCCTGCTCTGTTCAGTTTTGATCAGGCAGGAAATAATCGGCAAGGACTTTCGCCTTTCTTGTGAAAACGCAGAGGGTCCTTTGCTGCTCCTAAGAACACAGGAAGAGCCTGCGGCTGGATCAGACCAAAGGGGGGGGGGCTCCAGTCCAGGATCCTGTTCTCACAGCAGCCAACCAGATGCCCCCGGATGCAGGCAGGATCCGGCACATGACCACTATCCCTGCCTATGGTTTTCAGCAAGTGCTCCTCAGAAGCAGTTGGTCCCTTACCCTTCCCGCCCTGATCTGGACACAGTGATCCATGAGACAGTCATCTCCAGGCTTGACTACTGTAATTCACTCTATGCAGGGCTGCCCTTGAAACTTTCCCAAAAACTCCAGCCGGTGCAGAATGCTGCAGCGAGGCTCCTCACGGGGTCCCTGCCATGGGAGCATTTTCACCAAGTGCTTTACCGGTTGCACTGGCTCCTGGTGGAGTATAGGATCAGGTTCAAGGTGCTGGTCTTGACCTTTAAAGCCCTCTGTGGCTTAGGGCCCTGGTATGTACAGCACCGCCTCTCCTGGTCTGCCCCGAAGAGGACCTTAAGGTCCATGAATAATCCTAGTTTAGAGGTCCCGGGCCCTAAGGAAGTCAGACTATCCTCCACCAGGGCCAGGGCCTTTTCAGTGATGGCTCTGACCTGGTGGAATGCTCTGTCCCAGAAGACCAGGGCCCTACAGGATTTAACCTCCTTCCGTTGGGCCTGTAAGACAGAGCTATTCCGCCTGGCTTTCAATTTGAATTCAGCCTGATCTGAATGGTCAGTGGTGATGGGAGAGGCACTCCAACAACACCTGGCCCACACCACAAAGGCAGTTCCTGGCGCAAAACACGGACCACAGGATTTGATTTGTCCAATTGTAAGTCATCCCACATACCCTTCAGTCCCTTGAAAAGGCGCTTATCTTGAGATTTTGTCAAAATGCAGATATATTTAATTGATTAATGCTCGACAAGTTAATGCACTTCCACAGCTGGAGGCTACAGCGCTCTAGCAGGCTCTTCTCAGCCTCTCGTAAGGCAAAAGATTCATCGACTAAAGTCTTCCTTAAAAATGATGGATGGCTTTAATGCTCCACATGCGTCCTGCCTTGGTCTTCAAAGGGAAGCCTGGGTGTTTTCTCCCCCGGAAGGGGTACCCTTTTGGGAAGGGTTGTAACCCAGTGGTAGAACACATGCTTTCCTTGGAGGACAGACTGGTCTCATTTCCAGTTAGGGAAGCATTTTAAATAAGAGGGCTGAGAAGGAGAGACTGAATAGCTCAGTTGGTTAGAGCAGGGGTAGGCAACCTAAGGCCTGGGGTGGGGGCCAGATCCGGTCCAATTGCCTTCTAAATCCAGCCCGTGGACGGTCCGAGAATCAGCGTGTTTCTACATGAGCAGAAGGTGTACTTTTATTTAAAATGCACCTCTGAGTTATTTGTGGGCCATAGGTATTCATTCATCCGCCCCCCAAAAATATAGTCCAGCCCACCACATGGTCTGAGGGGCAGTGGACCGGTCCACGGCTGAAAAAGGTTGCTGACCCCTGGGTTAGAGCATGGTGTTGATAACTCCAAGGTCGTAGGTTAGATGCCCATATGGGACATCTTCCTGCATTGCAGAGGTTGGACTAGATCAGGAACCCCCAAACTTGGCCCTCCAGATGTTTTGGGACTACAATTCCCATCATCCCTGACCACTGGTCCTGTTAGCTAGGGATGATGGGAGCTGTAGTCCCAAAACACCTGGAGGGCCGAGTTTAGGGGTCCTTGGACAAGATGATCCTCAGTGTCCCTTCCAACTCTACAATTCCATGATTCTATGACCTCAGACTGAGACATCTGAGAGTCATCACCATTCAGGACCAGGGAAGATGGACCAATGGCCCAAACCAGAAGGCAGCTTCACACGTTCACCCTTCTTCACAGTCCCACATGGTTCATTCAGCACAGAGCATGAGATGCGTTGGAATAAAACTGACGCACACAAGGTCATTCTCTGGACTTAACCGACACCCACGAGCCCCTCGATCTAAAGGCGGCTGATTATTTGCACAATTTCATGCGCCACATCAAACAGAAGTGCAACGTTTAGAAGGTCATCAAAGATCAAGGAAGGCCAAAAGACAACAAGGATCACATCACATCAAATCAAACGTTGCCAGAGAGGCAACCGCTCTTCCTGGATGAATGAACAGAATTATCTGCCCATGAGACACGGGACGGCATTTCAGGAGTGTGATACATTTTGCCCTCCACTCCTGAGGGACGTGCGATGGGCTCTTGCCATGCCTGCAGAGGGAGGCAGAGAAAGTCTTGAGCCCGGGAGCTCTTTTTGCAGACGCAATAATACGGAGAGAGCCTCCAGGCTTCCAAGGAAAGTTTAAGTCTCAGTGTCACTTTGTCAGCCAATACTGGGCTGCCAAGGCAACTGTGTCAAATTTGAAATGGGATGGAAGGACAACGTGGAGCTTCACCACCACCAAAACAACATTTACAGTGACACTAGCGACTAGGGATGCGGGTGGCGCTGTGGGTTAAACCACAGAGCCTAGGGCTTGCCGATCAGAAGGTTGGCGGTTTGAATCCCCGCGACGGGGTGAGATCCCATTGCTCGGTTCCTGCTCCTGCCAACCTAGCAGTTCAAAAGCACGTCAACCTAGCAGTTCAAAAGCAAGTAGATAAATAGGTACCGCTCCAGCAGGAAGGTAAACGGTGTTTCCGTGCGCTGCTCTGGTTCGCCAGAAGCGGCTTAGTCATGCTGGCCACATGACCTGGAAGCTGTACGCTGGCTCCCTTAGCCAATAAAGTGAGACGAGCGCCGCAACCCCAGAGTCGGTCACGACTGGACCTAATGGTCAGGGGTCCCTTTACCTTTACCTGGCGACTATGGAGGCACCCTGGACCAACTCTGATTTGCTCTCCCCACCATCTGAAAAAACGGAAACCACATGGCTCAGTTTGGGGGACACTGCAGACAAGGTGCTCTCCATTCTTCTTGCAACCCATAGCCCCTTACGCCTTCAAGAAGAGTTTCTGCCCCTGCAGACTGTATCATCCTGCCTGGCATCTCGGTTAGGAGGCACCTTTGCAGGGATTTGGGGCTCAGGTCATTCCGGGCTTTAAATGCCAGGGTGAGCACCATGGAGTGGGCTTGGAAGCAGATAGCATTTGGGCTCTTAGTCTTCCACCCTCTGCAGCGCCAGCTTGCCTTCCTCCATGCATCGTCTCTTAAAGGCCCCCCCTTGTCACGGTCCGGTTCATGGGCAATCGAAGTCCTGGCTGGGGACATCAGGACCGGGGGCAAGATGGTGGGGTGGAGAGGATCGAGAGTCCAGAAGTCAAGGGTCCAAGGGTCAGAAAGCAAGGAGTCACGAAGTCAAGGGTCTGAGGATCAAGAAGCAAGGGGTTAAGAAGCCAAGGTCTGAGGATCAGGGAGCAAGAAGCCAAACACAGCAAGGCAAGGAACATATTGCTGTGGCAAAGAGCCGAAGGGAAATGCTGACCTTATATCCCTTCCCGGCTCTTGCCACCAAGTGCAGCGAGTTACCAATCGGCCTCACCTGTGAGCCTTGCCTCTTCAGAACAAACTTAGGAAGGCCCCAGTCTTGCAAAGTCCTACTGGTCACAGGGCCTGACACCCCTGAGCAAATGCAGAGTGCCTTGCCCTCTTCAGCAGGTACCTGGAGCCACACAACGTGCTTCTAAGGTTGGGGAGCAAGATTCCCAGCGGACAGCAGTCAGGCTCCCAGAAAGGCAAATGCTGCAAATTAAAACGCTGAGCTTGATCAGAGCTGCTGCAGAAACTACGGTTCCCAGGAAGATCATGGCGCCGACCTGCCCGAGTGATTTAAGTAACTTTCTAACAAACAGCCGGCCAGAACATGCCACTGTTCTGATGGCACGTCAGCGGATTATGGATTTTCAGTGTCGAAATAATTGATCAGGGCTGCCTTGCATACGGCGCGGCTGCTCCCGGCCATCTATTATCTCCCCAGAAACAGAGTTAGCAACGTTTTTATCTGTCAATTAGGAGCCATTTGAGGCGGTTATTAGGCAGAGCGCAGCCTGGGCTTGCCATCCTCCTGGGCTGCGCCAGAGCTGCGGAATAGTCGTAAGGAGGTATTCGCAAGGGGCAGCCAGTCTCTGCACTGGGGGGGGGGGCAGAATCCTTCCCTCCAGGGGTGGGGGCTGCTAGTGGGATAGAGGGGGCTGCAGTGCCTTGGGAGGAGCCGCTCCCATCTTGTTAGCTGGGGACCAAACAAGGAAGTTCCCATAAGATGGTAACAGGATCATAGAACTGGAAGAGATCACAAGCGCCACCTACCCTCTTCTTCCTCTGATACTCATCATCGTCCCACCCCGAATCCCTGCGCTCCGAGTCTTCTTCCCTTGGGGGTTCACCAGCTTGTAGCCCCCCCAATCCCTCAGTGCCCAACCAGTCCATGACATCCTTGCACCACCCCCCCATTCTGAAACCACCGGTTGCATACCCTCCAACATTCCTCCAGTGAAAATTGAGATGTCCTATTAAACAACAACAACAATTTTATTATTTATACCTTGCCCATCTAACTGTGCTTGCCCCGGTCAATCTTGGCAGCTTCCAACATATATAAAATCATAATAAAACATTAAATATTAAGAAACTTCCCTATAAAGGTCTGCTTTCAGATGACTTCTAAAGGTTCTATAGTTACTAAACTACTTGGCTTGGGCGTTACATGACTTCATACACTCCAACATTTCTCCGATGAAAATAGGGACGTCCTAAGGAAAAGTGAGGGACGCGGGTGGCACTGTGGGTTAAACCACAGAGCCTAGGACTTGCCGATCAGAAGGTCGGCAGTTCGAATCCCCGCAATGGGATGAGCTCCCGTTGCTCGGTCCCTGCTCCTGCCAACCTAGCAGTTCGAAAGCATGTCAAAGTGCAAGTAGATAAATAGGTACCACTCTGGCGGGAAGGTAAACGGCGTTTCCGTGTGCTGCTCTGGTTCGCCAGAAGTGGCTTAGTCCTGCTGGCCACATGACCCGGAAAAACTGTCTGCAGACAAACGCTGGCTCCCTCAGCCAGTAAAGCGAGATGAGTGCCACAACCCCAGAGTCGGTCACGACTGGACCTAATGGTCAGGGGTCCCTTTACCTTTAACAGGGGGAAAACATGTCAAGCCTAGTGAGGAACACAATCATAGAATTGCAGAGTTGGAAGGGACCCCTGAGGTTCATCTAGTCTAACCCCTTGCAATCGCAGCTAAAGAATCCCTGATAGAAGACCTTCTCTTTTAAAACCTCCAATGAAGGAGAGTTCACCAACATGATTGTTTGCTCCTGTCTCTTACGTGCACCTGCAGTGAAGGAATGAAAGGCACTCTGCACATGCCCAACTGCAGCCTCTCCTGTGACCAAATGTCCTCCAGGTTGCTAAATTTGGCCGATGCGTCAGCAGAATTGGGCCAGAAGGTGCTGCTTCCCTTCCCTAACCAGCGGGGCAGGATAGCAGAGCTGGGAGCAGTTGGAATAGGAGTGCAAGATCGAAATCAACTCACGTGTTTCAGATTAGAAGCAGAGAGAATCCATATTGCTTTAGAAACATGAGCCCAAGCAAGATAGAATTAGTTAGGAAGTCGAGGGATGTGGAAGCAGATAAAGGCCAATAATTTAGCAACAGAAACCCAGTAAAATATAAGGAAGCACAAACAAGTTGTTATTTGGTGTTGCAGAGCATTCAAAGGAGTTTAGGAATTGCAGTGAGTGAGCATGTAATATTGTAAAGTGAGAAAGAATGAAAAGGAATTTGGAAGGTTTGTATTAGGAGTGGTAGCTAAGAATGGAATTAAATCAGGCCGTTTCTCTGTTATTTAATTTAATTTTGTTACTTCGTTGCTGTGTTTATATCCCAGCTTTTTCTCCAAGCAGCTCAAGGTGTCAGTTCTCCCCTTCCTTGTTTCAGCCTGACAACAGCCCTGTGAGGTAGGCTCAGTTGAGAGGCAGCAACTGGCCTAAGTTCACCCAGTGGCCAAGGGGGGATTTGAACCCTTGTCTCTCCCAAGCCCTATTCCAACCAGAGGCTGACTTGGCACAAGTCTTGCACAAGAAACCCACTTCCCCGCAAAGAGAAAAGGCAAATGACAGGATAACATGGTGGGAAGTGTGGAGCGACACTTCCTCTGACCTCCCTACAAAGAAATCTGGATGAATGCTCAACAAAAAGGCTGACTGGAAGCAAACAACAACAAATGCCACTGCAGGATCCTTTCTTTTTCTGTGGCAGTTGAGGTCCGAAGACCCTCTCAATGGCCTGAGTCAAGTATCCCTTGCCAGAGATTGGTATAAAATTCTGATCTTAGCTGGTATGCTTGTTATTGCATCAGGATGGAACGAAAAGGATAAACAGACAATGGAAAAATGGAATGATTATGTTTTTGAATATACACAATCTGATATATTTGAACAGGTAATGATGGAAGATACATGGGAAAAGAAATGTCAAAAGATTTTGAATAAATGGAGAAGTTATAGGAATTGGATAGCACAGGGGGAAGCCGACCCAAGCGTCCAAATTAGAATGAATAATCTGTGCACATGGTTAAAGATATGAAGAAAGAACAAGTTTTGGGGGGAGGGGTAAAGGGGAGGGAGGAAGGGGGGGAATAAAAAAATTAGGATAAATGAGCAGGGGCAAAAGTATATACAGTTATGTATAACTAATATTTTTTGGTAAGTTATTCGACATCACTGGATGAAAGTGTGATTATAAAGAATGTGGTGGGAATAAAATAAAATAAAAAATGTTAAAAAAGGTATCCCTTGCCAGTGCAAATTCCGCAAGGCAGATGGGCTGTCTCCGAATCGTGTAAACCACAAGGACCTAAAAAGAGCCACCTGGATCCAGCCAATCACCTGTCCTCATAGAGGCCAACCAGGTGCCTGTGGGAAGCCAGCAAGCAGGATTCAAACACAAAAGCCCTCTCCCCTCCTGTGGGTTCCAGCAACTGACATTGCTCCCTCCAGCCATGGAGGGCAGAACAAAGCCATTGTGGCTAGGAGCCATCGACAGCCTTTTCTTCCTCCATGAATTTGTCCAGTCCTCTTTTGATGCCATCCAACTTGTTAGCTATCACTGCCTCCTGTGGCAGGGAGTTCCACAGTTTAACTACTCGCTGTGTGAACAGTCCTGGATCTCCCGAGGTTGAGCTTTATGGGATGTACATGAGTTCTAGCGTTACGAGAGGGGAAGGGAAGAATTCTCCCCCCCCCCATATTCACTCTCTCCATGACCCGCATCATTGTAGAAGATTCCATCATGTCCTTAAACCAAAAAGTCCCAAATGCTGCAACTTTTCTTCATAGGGGTGTGTCCTGCCACCCCCTTGATCGTTTTGCTCACCCTTTCTGCAAACTTTAACAACTCTATAAACCAATGACAAACGGGAAGCCTTGCAAACACCTGCGGGAAAATTGGGAGGCGTGGAGGACAGTGGCTCATTTTCATATACAGTGGTACCTCTGGATGCGAACGGGATCTGTTCCGGAGCCCTGTTTGCATCCTGAGTAGAACGCAACCTGCATCTGTGCAGGTCGCGATTCGCCGCTTCTGCACATGCATGTGACATCATTTTGAGCATCTGCACATGCGGCGAAACCCGGAAGTAACATGTTCTGTTACTTCCGGGTCGCCACGAAACGTAACCCAAAAACGCTCAACGTGAAGCATATTTAACCCGAGGTATGACTGTAATCGCCCTGCAAACAAAGCAGAATGAATGCTCAATAAAGAACAGATATAATCTAACCTCTCTGCAAGCCTCACACAAGCAGATAAGGGGAATCTGGAGGAGTCCAAAGACACTCTCCACCTGCCAAGATCCATTGGCGGTTGCCTTATCCGGAGCAAGCCTTGTCCTGGGAAATTAGCTCCAACCAAACGACGACGTCTCTCTGAAGGCTCAGCCCTATTTCCCCAGGTCTTTTAACTGGAGAGGACAGGGATTCCATCTGAGGCCTCACGCAAGCAAATGGCTTCTTCTTCCACTGCGTTATGGAGCCTTCCCATACGGGATCTGGCAGGGGACGGAGTTACAATTAGCCCCCTGTCATTTCCCTTTGCTCTTGCTGCCCAAGAACTAATTCCCAGGATTTAGCCCTTGGCTGTGCCCCCAGCACGAAGGATATCAACTGGATGAGAGATTAGACATGCCACATTAATGGGAGGACCGGCTTTAGGTCTTATCTGATCGCTTGCCGATGGTGGCAATCACGAAGAAGCCCTTTTGTACACCAAGGGCATTGTTGTAGGAATTCTAAGGTCTTATATATATAAAATAAATGTTCATAAATGTACAAGGCAAACACACACATAAGTACACAAACCACGTGTCTGAAATAGTACAGGAGAGCAATCCTGAAGCCATTTTGACTCTCCCAAATGAACCTCAAATATTTCTCTGCAAGGAGGAAGGAAAAGGGGGAAAGCTTTCCAGTGGTCTTTGGACTGTAGGGGCTGCTTACACCTCCCTGTAAATACAGCCTGGCAAGTATCTGTTAAGCTGAGCACACTCTCAATATGTGGAAGAGATTCATGAAGTATTTACCATCTCAAAGGAATGGCCAGGCTACCCAGAAAATGCAGCCAAGTAAGGCCTTATCAGGTATTCTGGCACACAGGAGAGAAGCAACACACTCAAATTTCTGCTGGGGACCACCTCTTTCTGTGATGTATGGATGATGTTTTGGGGGGTGGTCTTGAGCTACAGGGTGCGCAATTTCAAAAGTCTATATAAGAGCTTGCACACCAATGTTCTGGGTTCCTCTCCTCCCTTCCTGCGTGGGGTGAGTGGGGGACCCTGTTGCAGGAATTTAATAAAGATCAGGCTTACTAGCTGCTTTGCTTCTCAATATTCTCTGGTTGGCCTCTGGTATTTTCTCCTGCTGATAGAGAACCTACCGTATTTTTCGCTCTATAACACGCACACGACCATAACACGCACGTAGTTTTTAGAGGAGGAAAATCCGTAGGCATGCCACCCGTAGGCATTCCCTCCATAACATTTCCCCTTACTTTCTAGGAGGAAAAAAGTGAGTGTTATGGTGCAAAAAATACGTTACATAAGGACTCTGTAATGGCTCTTTGTTGTTTAGTCGTGTCCGACCCTTCGTGACCCCACGGACCAGAGCACCCCAGGCACTTCTGTCTTCCACTGCCTCCCGCAGTTTGGTCAAACTCATGCTGGTAGCTTCGAGAACACTTTCCAACCATCTCGTCCTCTGTCGTCCCCTTCTCCTTGTGCCCTCCATCTTTCCCAACATCAGGGTCTTTTCCAGGGAGTCTTCTCTTCTCCTGAGGTGGCCAAAGTCTTGGAGCCTCAGCTTCAGGATTTGTCCTTCCAGTGAGCACTCAGGGCTGGTTTCCTTCAGAATGGATCGGTTTGATCTTCTTGCAGTCCATGGAACTCTCCAGAGTCTCCTCCAGCACCAGAATTCAAAAGCATCTATTCTTCGGCAATCAGCCTTCTTTATGGTCCAGCTCTCACTTCCATGCATCACTACTGGGAAACCATATGGGCCCTTAGATACCCCATAAGGGGAAAAGGAGCAGTTTTTTTTCTCTTATAACAGCATCCTCAGCCAGAGGGACATGGAGAAAAAGAGAAAGGTGAGTTTTCCAAAGGTGAGTTTTCCAGATTTTCACTTGTGCTTTTCTGGGCAGAAGCAGTGGGAAGCAAAAGCAATGCTTCTGAAGACCACTAGGACATTGGGTTGACCACTGTGAGAACGGGAGTAGATGGGCCATGGGCCGGATCCAGCAGGCTCTTCTGATCTTCTTACAAGTTCTCCACATATTGCACATACACGTTCCTCCATCCTTTGCCTACTGATGAGGTCCTTTGCACTCCGGAGTTTATTTGGCGAAGCAGACAGGCGGAGAGACCCAGAGAGGGCAGCTTTTATTGTCAAGGTGTCTGAAGCAGACAGGCAGGCAATGAGGAGAAAGCCTGACGGAAAGGAAGGAGTCGGGGGAGAAATAACAAGTGCCGTTCCCAGTAATGAGAGGGAGCTCTCCTGATCTCTGGCTAATGAGGAAATTGACCAGGTGCTGTCCAATGTGCAGCAGCTCTTCAAAAAGCAAATCTTGGAGACAGCAGAAGATTTCCCCCTCCCCCTTTCCAAGTGGAGAGGAATCTTTTCTGTTCTCAGCCAGCAGAAACCAAGCAGTGAAGTTCTGAGGGGTGTTTAAGCAGCCGTCTGCAATCCGGAAGTGGGTAGGCAGTGTGGTGCAGTGGTTAGAGCACCAGGCTATGACCTGGGAGAAACCAGGGTTCAAATCCTCATTTGGGCGTAAAGTTTGTTGGGTGTGACCAAGGGCCAGTCACTCAATCTCAGCCTCACCTACCTTACGGAATCATAGAATTGTAGAGTTGGAAGGGACACCTGAGGATCATCTAGTCCAACCCCCCTGCAGCGCAGGGATATGCAGCTGTTTCATATGGGGGGCTTGAACCTGCAACCTTGGCGTTATCAGCGCCGCATTCCAGCCAACTGAGCTGTCCAGGCGCTGGTTGCTGTGAGGATAACATGGGGAGAAGGAGAGCTATAAGATGCTTTGAGCTCTTTGGAGAAAAGGTGAGATATGATTGCAGCAATCAATGAAATGTTTCGCTCCCCTCCCACATCAAAAGAAAAGGGGTCTCGACAGAGCAGGATGTGATTTTGGGAGGCTGCGCCAGACCTCCAATCGAGACATTAGCTCGCTCTGCTCTAGAAAACAAGCCCTGTGTGTAGCAAAATCCTGTGGTTGGGCAGCTCAGGGTCGATGCTTGGCTTCCAGATGATGGTGTTTATTTCTAAGAGTTTTCTTCTTGGGCGAAAGCGTGGCTCTGTCTCCCCACCTATTGACAAGCTGGAATGTGTGCAAAGGAGGGTGACCAAGATGATCAAGGGTCTGGAAACCAAGCCTGATGAGGAATGGTTGAAGGAGCTGGGGATGTGTAGTCTGGGAAAGAGGAGACCAAGAGGAGAAAGGAAATCTTCAAATATCTCTAGGGCTGTCACCTGGAAGAGGGAGCATGCTTGTTTTCTCCTGCTCTGGAGGGAAAGACTCAAACCAATGGGTTCCAAAAAGGATATTCGACTGAACCTTAGGAAGAACTTTTTGACAGTAAGAGCTATTCAACTGTGGAACCGTCTCCCATGGGAGGTGATGGACTCTCCTTCCTTGGAGGTTTTTAAGTCAAGGTTGCATGGCCATTTGTCAAGTGTGCTGGGCCCAGGGGTAACCTGTTAAACGCGGTCCAGGTCGGGTCCCAAATCCAAAGCTTCCGCTAGGAGTCATTACGACAGGGCCAAGGCAGGACACGATGCAGGAAACCAGGCAAGGTCAGGCACAGGATCTCAGGCAGGTTCTGGCATACAGCAATGTTGCTCCCGCAACCTGGGGCGGGGGTCCGACAGTCTTTTATCTTTGTCAGGGTAACGGCCAGTCCTGATCCCCCGGCAACTCACCTCCCTGTCTCGCTCGAAGGCAAGCACACCTCCTGCGAGTACTCAGGTCTCTCCTTCTCTCAGACCTTCATCTCTGCAGCTCGGGAGACGTCGGTGGGTGACTAGACCCAGGGGCTGCCTCAGCCTCCCCTGACCCAACCGGTAGTGGAGCAGCTGTAAGCGATGGCCCAGCTGGAGGCAATGAGGTCATCCCTGCATCTGGAGCCAGGGCAGGCTCAGGCCCCTGACTCGGCCCAGCTGGTGTTTGCTGCAGGGGAACCTGTGCAGACTGGGACTCTTCAGGATCAGGCCCCAGACTTGGTTCAGATGATGCCCGAGGCAAAGAATCCAGTTTGGACTGAGACTCCTCTGCTTCTGAGTCTGAGCCTGAGTCCCAGGCCATCACACCAAGGATCCTCTAGCTGTGATTCCTTCCCTGGGCTAGATGACCTTTGGGGGGCCTTCCAAGTCTATAATTCTATGATGCTATGGTTCTATGTTGATTCGATCACCCCAAATGCCTCGGGGCTGTGCTGACCTTTCAGGAGTCCTCCCTGCCCAAACACCTGGACCAGCCAGATATTAAAACTGAATTAAAAGGCAGCGGAGAGCAAAACTCGCCTCTTACTCCCACCGTATAAACAATGGTGATAGTTTTATTTTCACGGCCACCTCTAATTTATGTTCACACCCTGCACTTGGACCGTTTGTGGCACACCGTAATGCGTTACTTTTTAAAAGGCTTCGGTTATTGCTGTATATCATTTATACAGCACTTTTAATTTGCAAAAGTGCAGAACGTCTACTTGCTGCATTCTATTGCACAGCCTTGCGAGGTTAGTCACTGTTTGCGCTGAATGGAAACCAGGTTGGGGAGGGGTGACTGTCAGGAGTTCAACCTACACTTGAGTAGGACCCTGGCAGAGACACATGCCCGACTGGCATGTTCTCTCCCTCCTGGTCGATCGGGAACTTCAAAAGCTTTCTTCTGCCTGAACATCACAGCGACTGATGCCAGCTGACAATGGCACACTTAGGGATCCGCAGAGTTTGCGCAACTTGTGTGACAGACCTAAGCAACTCAGCATTTTGGCTAATCTACTTTATTTACATATAAACACACATGGAGCACTGCAACATGGCTCCCTCTCTCTCTAGCATCAGACAGCAAAGAACAAAGGACAGTAGTCCCACTTCAAGGAACACAGTAACATAAACACCCTGTCTCCGTCACTTCCCACTCTGTGGAGTCAAAACATACACTGTCATGGGAAAGACAACAATCCCATGACTGCAATCATGGAGCAGGAATTCTAACAGTGGCCTGTCAGAGAGTGCTCAAGGAAGGAGCAGGGCCTCAGCTGGGGTTTCTCAGCAGCACACAATTCCGTAGCCATAAGAATTTGCTGGCGAGCCTGAAACCAGGGGTGGGGAGAGGGCAGGCTGCAGATCAGTCAAGCACTTGCTACCAGAAATCCAAGATCTACCAATCAGAGCCAAGGGCAAAAGATTGCAGGGGGTTGAGCTAGATGACCCCGGGGTCCCTTGTGTGCTGGGCCCAGGGGTAACCCGAGTAACATGGTCTAGGTCCGGTCCCAAATCCAAGGGTCCTGCAAGGAGTCAGTCCGACAGGGCCAAGGCAGGACATGAGGCAGAAACCAGGCAAGGACAGGTACAGGATCTCAGGCAGGATCTGGCAAACAGCAATGTTGCTCCCGCAACCTGGGGTGGGGTCCGGCAGCCTTTTATCTTATTTTAGCAGCCAGTCCTGATCTCCCAGCGAAGCACCTCCCTGACTCGCCCGAAGGCAGGCACTTCTCCTGCGAGTACTCAGGTCTCTCCTTCTCTCAGACCTCAGTCTCTGCAGCTCAGGAGACGTCGGTGGGTGACTAGACCCAGGGGCCGCTTCAGCCTCCCCTGACCCAACCGGTAGTGGAGCAGCTGTAAGTGATGGCCCAGCTGGAGGCAATGAGGTCATCCCCGCATCTGGAGCCAGGGCAGGATCAGGCCCCTGACTCAGCCCAGCTGGTGCTTGTTGCAGGGGAACCTGTGCAGACTGGGACTCTTCAGAATCAGGCCCCAGACTTGGTTCAGGTGATGCCTGAGGCAAAGGATCCGGTGCAGACTGAGACTCCTCTGGTTCCGAGTTTGAGCCCAAGGCACAGGCCATCACACCTTGCAACTCTACAAGTCTACGTTAACGGTGGCTATTTTCAAAGAGCATAGTGCCTAGGAGTGCATTCTGAGCTGAGGCATCTGTTTGCAGTGCCAGAGCTGAGCTGAGCGCGGATCCCTTTTGCACACAAGTTCTTCATGTAGCCCACCTTTAAGCTGTGGAACTCCCTCCAACAGGAGGCAGTGCTGGCCACCCATATGGATTTAAAAGACGATTATAGCCTCACAGAATCATAATGTTGGAAGGGAACCCAAGGGCCATCTAGTCCAACCCCCTTCAGTGCTGGAATCACAGCCAAAGGGTCCGTGACAGATTGGAAAAATCTATGGAGGAGAGGGCTATCGATAGCTACTAGCCACAATGGCTATGCTCTGCCTCCACGGACGGAGGCAGTATGGCTGTTGCAAGGATAAAATAAGGATATGTGCACAACAGCCTGTTATTAATACTAAGACCTGGTCCTTGATTCTCATGCCGAACAGGAAGACCCAACGCTTGGGTTGCGAAGGTGATCCGTGCGGGATACACGTTCGCAACCCACAGCGTTCGCAACCCGTGGGTTGCGATTTGGTGCTTCTGTGCATGCGCAAAGTGCGATTTAGCGCTTTTGCACATGCGCGACCGCCAAAACCCAGAAGTAACCCATTCCGGTACTTCCAGGTTTTGGCGGCTCATAACCTGAAAAAACGCAACCGGAAGCAGCTGTAACCCGAGGTATGACTGTATAGGAATCCTGGAGAGAGCAGACAACATACTTGTGCTCAGATCAATGGCCCTGAGACCCGGAATGGTCCTTGGATCAGGGATACTTAACAGAGCAGCCTCGGCTGAGCTCTGTGATTCCTGCACCACAGCGGGTTGGACTAGATGACCCTCTGGGGTCCCTCCAACTCTACAATTCCACATTGCCATGAGCCGCTATGATTCCCAACCACTTTCCAGGGCTCCTGCGAGGGCAAGCAGGATAAGAAATGCAAAGTGCACTTAACAATGCTATATAGTTGATAAACAATGTGATTAAATGGGCAAAGATGATTTGCACCCCCCTATTCCCTCCCTCGCATTGAGCCATCATGCAGTCGGGCACTGGGCAGGTGACCAGGGAGCCCCTCCAAGAGACAGCATTTATTGAACCTTTTTTTTTTTTTACGAGATCATTAATGACCTTGCAAGGCTTCAGTGGCAAGTCATAATTAAATGCCATGCTTAGCTTCCTCTGCAGCCCCAAACCAACATTCCCCACCCCTCAGCTAGCGCTGAGTTGGCAACACATGGACAGATCCCCCTTGCATCTCCCCCCTAACCTTTGCACCATGACTTTGGCCCAAGGTGAAGCCCCCACCTTTCCTGCTGGGTGGCAAAAATATCCTTGCTCCACATGGCGGAGCTCAGGTCTCCCACTGGGAGACTCATTTTAAAAGTAGCCAATAGATCAAAACCATAAGGGGAGGGAAACATAAGGGTCAGACTGAGTCCAAACCAAAGGCCAGGCGGAACAGCTCTGTCTTGCAGGCCCTGAGGAAAGATGTCAAGTCCCGCAGGGCCCTGGTCTCTTGGGACAGAGCATTCCACCAAGTTGGGGCCAGTACTGAAAAGGCCCTGGCCCTAGTTGAGACCAATCTAACCCCCTTGCGACTTGGGACCTCCAAAACAGAAAGGGGACAAACCATTGCAAGAGGTGTTGACATTTTGGAAGGTTGGATAGTTACAATGGGATGGTCTCAGGGGTGGGGTGCACATTTTTATTCTTATTTATTTATGATTAAATTAAAAAAGAAAAAGAAAAGAAGATTAGGCAAATTCATGGAGGGGGGGAGGGCTATCGATGGATACTAGCCAGGAGGGCTTTTTGCTTCCAAAGTTGGAGGCAGCAGTGCTTCTGAAAATCAATTGCTGGAAGCTACAGGAGGGGAGAGTTGCTCTTGTGCTCAAATCTTGCTTGTTGGTTTCCCAAAGGCATCGCTTTGGTTAAAGTGAAAACAGGACACCTTAGCTGAGATTCCTGCATTGCTGGGGGTTGAATGATGATATTTGGGGTCCCTTCCAACTCTACAGTTCTAGGATTCTGGGAGGCTGAACTAGATGGGCCATTGGTCTGATCCAGCAAACTCTTCTTATGTTATTTTTTAAAACCCCTGTCTTCCTCTGAATTTCAAATCCAGAAAGCGTTGTTCATGCCAATTGCCCAAGAACGGTGCATTCCTAGGAAGGAGGTGGGCTGCTCATTCTGGAATCTGCAGCGCTGAGCTAACTGTGTTGTGCGGGTCTTTGCCATCCACACGCTCAGTGCTGGAAGGCACTACTGATGAGAAGGCCTGGATCTCTCTGAAGCCCTTTGCTTCCTCCCCCCCCCCCCCGCCGAACTGCTAGCAATCGAGTAATATCTGACATCCATTTAAATCTGGACGTGGGGAATGCATCAGCGATGGCTAAAGGCAGCTGTAGTTTGCCTTTCGAGTCTCCATGAATTTCCCCCCTGCCTAGAATTGCAATTTCAAGAAAATCAGGTGCTGAGGGCAGTTTTCAGCTCATGTGGAAATGCAGCTGAGGTGGTGGTGGGGCCACGCTGGCCATTGAACTCACCAGGCAACTCCTGGTCGATTGCGGAAGATAACTTTGCCTGCCTTCCCCTGCTTTGCTCTGCTCTCTCCAGCTGAGCTTTCTGTTGACTGCAGGCAATGTTTGCTTAAAGGGCCTTCCAAGTAGTTAGCTTTCAACCAGGCATGATGCTCTCATGACTGAAGACCCTGCGCTTCCGGGGGTGTGTGTGTGAATCTGGTCTGTTCATCCACAACACAAACGAGGCTGTTCAAAATCATTGCCTCCTCTGCCTTTGTTACAATCCTTTATTGCATTATGTTGTTCAAGAAACACTATGGGGTCCTTTCAGCCTTTAGCTTATAGGAGCAGGGATGGGCAGGGATGGTGATGATGATGATGATGATGATAACAACAACAATTTATTTATACCCCGCCCATCTGGCTGAGTTTCCCTAGCCACTCTGGGCGGCTCCCAATTGAGTGTCAAAAACAATACATGTGTTTGTCTGTGTGTATGTGTGTGTGTGTGTGTGTGAGAGAGAGAGAGAGAGAGAGAGAGAGAGAGAGAGAGAGAGAGAGAGAGAGAAAGGAAGGAAGGAAGGAAGGAAGGAAGGAAGGAAGGAAGGAAGGAAGGAGGGAAGGAAGGCCCTCCCTCTTTATTCTCTAGCCAACCACCTGAGGAACCGGAAATGCCCTTTTTGCCTGCACACCAACCTTCTCATCTATTGCTTCGAGGCTCAGTGAAGTCTGCATGCTGAGGTTTGGCTGCAAAGGACCTCCTGTGTGGCCACCTGCCTTGGCAACTATTTCTCCTTCTCACCCAATACCAGAGCATGTTGGAGTCATGGAGTGGCAGTGTTGGAAGGGACCACGAGGGTCATCCAGTCCAACCCCCCACAATGCAGGAAAAACTCAGGAAAGGTAAAATAAAAGTCCTTCACACAGCACCATAGTTAGACAGTGGAACTCCCTGCCACCAGAGGCAGTGAGGGCCACCAACTTGGATAACTTTGAAAGAGGATTAGACAAATGCATGGAGGAGGAGAGGGCTATGGATGGCTCTGTAGGATAGGATGGGAGAGGGGCCTTGCTCTTGGGTCTTGCTTTTGGGTTCCCCATTTGGGCATCTGCTTGGTGTGACAGGAATTTTGAGGTCTTAGATATATGTTAAATGTTCATAAGTGTACCAGCCAAGCACGTACATAGATAAGCACAGGAAGACCGACCTAGAACCATTTTTTATTCCCAAACTGACCAAATGTTTTCTCTGCAAGATCAAAGGAAAATGGAAAAGCCTCCCCATTGTCTTTTCCTTCACAAATCCTGTCTTTAGGGCACATTTAAGATACGAATAGGGTGTGAGCCTGTGACTAA
This sequence comes from Podarcis melisellensis, assembly GCF_964234715.1. NCBI lineage: Eukaryota > Metazoa > Chordata > Lepidosauria > Squamata > Lacertidae > Podarcis > Podarcis melisellensis. Next base: position 61,862,598 of record NC_138543.1, on the reverse strand, counting down.
GTATCTGTCATTACAAAAGACTGGCCAGGCTCCCCAGGCAATCCAATCAAGTGACCATTAAACAGGTAACCTGGCAGACAGAAGGTAAACAAAGCACTCAGATTTCTGCTGTAGACCGCCTTTTCTGTGATGTAGGTATGATGTATCTGGGGGGTGGTCTTAGGTTACACCCCTTCTGTGATGTATGTATGATGTATGGAGGGGTGGTCTTGAGCTCCAGGGCAGGGAATTTCAAATGTCTATATAAGGCCTTGTGTGCCATTGTTCTGGGTTCCTCCTCCTTTCCTGCGTGTGAGGGGAGCACCCTGTTGCAACAGATCAATAAAGATCAGGCTTACTAGCTGCTTTGGTTCTCAGTATTCTCTGGTTGGCCTCTGTTATTTTCTCCTACCAATAGGGAAGCTACGTAAGGACTCTATATGGGCTCTTGGATACCCCATAAGGGGAAAAGATTTTGTTTACAACAGAGGCCACTGTGAGAACAGGATGCTAGACTACATGGGCCACTGGCCTGATCCAGCAGCCTCTTCTGCAGTTCTTCACTGCTGTGACGCTGCGGAGAAAGTCTCCACGGCGAGGGTTGGCTGCCAACGACCTTCCCATATGGCCAGCTGCCTGCCAACCTTTGGGTCCCTGCCCCTATTTCTCCCTGCCCCCTGCACCCCACAACCGATTGCCCTGTAACCTCTAAAGCCACTGAAGCTCTCCTGCGTCCCTCTCCTCTCCTGAAGGCAATATCTAGGTTGCTGCTCACCCTTCCCATCACAAGTTTCTGGGAAATGGATCGGCTGGGGAGGGAGGGAGGGAGGGAGAGAGGGAGAAGAGAGGTTATGTGGGGTGATCAACCCAACCTAAACTCCACCACCACCACTGCCCACCAGCTGCCAACGGCATCGCAACCCGCCTTTGGTTAAACAAGACAGTAACGGGAGAGGCTGGGAGGAGAATACGAACATCCCCGGAGGTCGCCTGATGAGGGGGGAATCGGCCCAGCTAGGAGGTCCGCCAGCCCCTGGCGCGCAGCCTGGGACAGCTAATTTCTTAAGAAGAAGTGGAATCAGGTTCCCTGAGGATGATGCAGCAAATTGCATTCGGGGAAAACAACAACAGGAATTGTTTACAGGCGCTCAGCGGTGGGGGAAGAGCTTCTCCCCCTCGAACTCTGTCCTCTGCAAAGTGCGGAACGTTCCTGACCGCCAAGACACCCCTTTGCATCCCACTGGCAGATCCTCAAAGGCCACACCGGAGGCAAAGGAATCTCACACTCCAGACACTCCCTTTGATGTGCGGAATGTGGCGCTGGCATCCTCCTGGTGCTTTTGCTGGATTCCAGCGTCTTGGATTCCAGCGTCTTTCTCACCCAGGACGGCAGCCAAGGACAGGACTGTCCCATCATCCCATGTGGCTTAGAAAAAACCCTCCCTCTGAAACTCTGGACAGTGTAGACAGAACTGAGCAGGAAGGTGATGATCAAGGTCTGGAAGCCAAGCCTGATGAGGAGCGGTTGAAGGAACTGGGTATGTTCAGCCTGGAGAAGAGGAGATATAGTGGCCATCTTGAAATATCTCAAGGGCTGTCACAAGGAAGAGGGAGCACCCTAGTTTTCTCCTGCTCTGGAGGGGAGGACTCGAACCCAGAACTTCAAATTACAAGAGCGTCTGATTGAACACCAGGGGGAAAATTCTGACAGTAAGAGCTGTCTGACAGTGGAACAGATTCTCTTGGGAGATTGTGGACTCCAATGAGGCCAAATGTTGGAGGCTTCAAGAGATAAAGTAAAGTCCTTCTTCAAACAGCACACGGCTAATCTATGGAACTCATTCCCACAGGAGGCAGCTGTCCAAACATTTTTAAAGGAGAATTAGACAACTTCACAGCTGCTGGGTGACCTTGGGCCAGTCACACTTCTCTGAAGTCTCTCAGCCCCACTCACCTCACTGAGTGTTTGTTGTGGGGGAGGAAGGGAAAGGAGAATGTTAGCCGCTTTGAGACTCCTTCGGGTAGTGATAAAGCGGGATATCAAATCCAAACTCCTCCTCCTCCTCCTCCTCCTCCTCTTCTTCTTCTTCTTCTTCATGGGGCTTTCGATGGCTTCTAGCCAGGATGATTGATGCTTCTGAAACTACCAGTTGTTGGAAACCACAGGAGCACAAAGGGTTCTGGTACATGACCACTGCTTGCAGGCCTCCCATCTGGTTGGTCAGTGCGTTGGACTATGAGCCGGGTTCGAATCCCCCACTCAGCCATGAGGTCACTGGTGACATAGGGTTGGTCATCATCTCGTTACCAAACCTACCTCACAGGGTGGTTGTGAAGATGGAATGGGGAGACGGAGAGCTGTGTACAGCAACTTGCGCTCCTTTGAAGAAAACGGTGGTAAATAAATGTAACAAACAACTAAAATGAATGAATGAACAAGGACAGGATGCCGGACTAGATGGGCCATGGGCCTGATCCTGCAGGAAAATTCTTATGCTCTGCTACCTGATTCTCCCTCGTGGCCTCTTGGTCTCCCTTGCTTACAAAGTAAAGGTAAAGGGACCCCTGACCATTAGGTGCAGTTGTGGCCGACTCTGGGGTTGCGGCGCTCATCTTGCTTTACTTCCCGAGGGAGCCGGCATACAACTTTCAGGTCATGTGGCCAGCATGACTAAGCTGCTTCTGGCGAACCAGAGCAGCACACGGAAACACCGTTTACCTTCCCGCCAGAGTGGTACCTATTTATCTACTTGCACTTTGACGTGCTTTCAAACTGCTAGGTTGGCAGGAGCAGGGACCGAGCAACGGGAGCTCACCCCATCACGGGGATTCGAACCGCTGACCTTCTGATCGGCAAGTCCTAGGCTCAGTGGTTTAGACCACAGCGCCACCCGCATCCCTGTCCCTTGCTTATGCCTTCCTTTAAAAAATCACTTTGTTGTACCTGGGGAACTGATCTGGAGCCCAGAAAAGCCCCAGGCTGCCTCAAAATGCGGGCGACTGCCTTTGCTCACATCCTGGTCCTCTGCCTGCCTCTCCCACCCTCCTGCTGTTGTCGTCTCCCACCCTCTCCCAAACCATCTAAATTTAGCCTGGGAGCTGGAGGCAGAGATCTGTCTTTTGCTCATGCTATCTCCTGCAACATGCCATGTGCTCTGACAGAGCGGGATTAAATAATCGCCGGAGGCTCGCAGCCAAACATTCGGTGGGTAAATTCAAATCAATATGTAAAACCCACCCGGCCCCCTCCTAGCCTCAGAACACCCCCTCTTCCTTTGCCCAGCCTGGCTCAGAGCCAGGTCCCCAGCCCAAACAACAAAGAGTGCATCAAAGCTTTGGAGAGCTGCTGTTAAAATGAAGTTTCTCCCTACAGGTGCTGGAGCGAAAAGGGACAGTTTGCGAAAGAGCGAGAGGCAGGAAAGAAGGAAAGCACTTATCTCATAGAATCATGGGATTGTAGGATTTTAGAGTTGGACGGGGCATCCAGCAGTCATCTAGTCCAACCCGCTGCAATGCAGGAATCGCAGCTAAACATCCTGGACAGATGACCACCCAACTGCTCTCCAATGAATGAGTTTGTGCCACCTCCCATGGTCATCCACTCCACTGTCGATGAGCTCTGACTTTTGGTTGGGTCTGGAGCAAAATAGATCTTCATGCTTGGCACAAAAACGGAAGCAAGAAGAATTACCAACGAAAGAGGAATGGCAGATGAAACTGATGGACTATTCAGAATTAGATAAATTAACAGGAAGGGTTCAAAACCTGCGGGACCAGGGATTCTTAGAAGACTGGAGTAAATATATGAACTATTTGAAAAGTTATTGTAATGAACAGATTATGCTAGTAGGACTGCAAGAAGTTCTGTAAGGAGGACTATTTGAAATATTGCAAGGAAGACTATGAGAAGAGTTGTTAGTTAGTGATAATTAAGAGTAATAGAGAAATTAAGAAATGCAGAATAAGTGATAAAGAACGAAAAATCATTGAGGTGTTGAGGAAAGTCTAAAATATTGTGTAAGATGAGAAGCTATGTTATATGATTGTTGGAAATGATGTGTTAAAGAAACCAATAAAAATGTATATATATAAAAAAACAAAATAGATCTTCATGCTGCACCATTCTTGCTTTTCTCCCCATGCTTGTCCTCTGCTGCCTGCAAGACGCCCCCCCCCCTCGCCCAGCCACGATTTCTGGCAAGTCTCACTTGGACTGGGACGCCATGGGAGCTTCAAAAACATTCTGAGTGTTGAGGGAAGAGGACCAGCCACAGAATGTCAAAACAGAACGGAAAAGGTTGCAGCAAAGGTGAAATCAGAACAGCCTGAGGGCTGGATGCTGCTGGCAGAAAGGGAGGGGGGGGGAGGAAGCAGGGCGGTGGCCTAAGAGAGACAGCATTTTTTTTTTGGGGGGGGGTGTATCTGCGGGGGCTGAGCTTCACATCCCAAAATGCACACTAGGATCTTTTGGCTGCAAGCGTTTTGGCCGTTATTTCACATTTGGAAGTTTACAGTGGGCACAGCGGTTTTGTTTTCCTTTTGGCCATACGGAATAATATAATTGTGCTTTTTTATGCCTTTCTGAGAATCGTCAAGAAAGCAAAGAAGTGACAAATAACTTGCTGGAAATGCTTTTGTGTCCCGGTACGCCCCCCCCATACACAAGCCAACTCTTGCAGGTGCGCCCCCCCCCCATGATAGCGAACGCAGGAGGGGGCTTTGCTGCTTTCCCCCCTCAACAGCCTGTCCAGGCCCAGCCAGATGTTTTTCCCTGCAGCAAGTGACCCCCCCATGTGGCTGCCTCAGATGCGCTCCCCCCCCCATGGGCTTTCGCCTCCCTCCTCTAATCGCATTAGCAGTGCAGAGTGCAGAACAGCCTCTGGGCTTCTGTCCAGCTCCCTAGCCGGACCTCCTTGGAGTTCGCAGCAGCTTGGAGCAGTTTGAAGTAGGACACAGAAAGGCGAGGGGGGGGGGAGAGAGAGATTAAAAAAAGGAGCTGGAGCAGAAGGGAGAACGGGGCAGGTGGAAACCGGGAGCTTAGGACTGGAGGACCATCCTTCAAAAAAAAAAAAAAAACCAAAAAAAAAAAACGGAGGGAAATGAAGGGAAAGACACTCTGCTCATGCTCAGAGGCACATGTGTCTCAGGCAAACCAGTCACCTCCAGGGAGCTCAAATCAAACCTCCCAGGAGCTCAGAACAGAATGTGTCTTACTCTCCCGGGAGCATCCACAAGGCTGTGGCCTTTGGAGAAGAGGAATGGTCCCTGGCTCAATTCTCGGAACGGAAACTGCAGGAAGGTTTCAGTCTAAGAATATATCCAACAAGGGCATTTAAGAGAAAGCTTTAAAACCCGGTAGGGCTGCTAACAGGAGATGCGGGGTGGCGCTGTGGTTTAAACCACAGACCCTAGGGCTTGCCGATCAGAAGGTCGGCGGTTCGAATAACCGCAACGGCGTGAGCTCCCGTTGTTCAGTCCCTGCTCCTGCCAACCTAGCAGTTTGAAAGTACGTCAAAGAGCAAGTAGATAAACAGGTACCGCTCTGGCAGAAAGGTAAACAGTGTTTCCGTGCGCTGCTCTGGTTCGCCAGAAGCGGCTTAGTCATGCTGGCCACATGTCCCGGAAGCTGTACGCTGGCTCCCTTGGCCAATAAAGTGAGATGAGCACCGCAACCCCAGAGTCGCTCACAACTGGGCTGCTGACACAACTTTAGGGCTGCTGACACAGGCATACAAAGCGGTGCCAAATAAGGTCTTCCTTTACCTTATTTAGGGGTGCGGGTGGCACTGGGGTCTAGACCACTGAGCCTCTTGGGCTTGCCAATCGGAAGGTCGGTGGTTCGAATCTCTGCGACAGAGTGAGCTCCCGTTGCTTGGTCCCTGCTCCTGCCAACCTAGCAGTTCAAAAGCATGCCAGTGCAAGTAGATAAATGGGTACCACTGTGATGGGAAGGTAAACGGCGTTTCCGTGTGCTCTGGCTTCTGTCGTGCCAGAAGTGGTTTAGTCCTGCTGGCTACATGACGGGAAAACTGTCTGTGGACAAATGCCGGCTCCCTTGGCCTAGAAAGCGAGATGAGCGCCGCGACCCCATAGTCTTTGAGTGGACTTAACCATCCAGGGGTACGTTGCTTTTTACCTTTACCTTTTCGCCCTTAGATTGAAAAATCCTAAAAGGAAGCAACTAGTGAAAGGCAGGATCATGAGGGAAATCCTCAAAGGGCTTTCGGCTGCTAGCAAATTACCTAGTGGCTCTTGGGCTCGAATGCCGCTTGCAGGTTTCCCATGGGGACATCTGGCTGGTCACTGTGAGAAAGCCACTTCCGCCCTGCAGAGGAGGTGGGGGTTTGCGCGATTGGGGGAATCCCCAGCCGTGTCACTCCCTAGCCGGCCAATCAGCTGGCTAAGGGGGTGTGGTCTGCCCGGCTGGGGATCTCCCTCTTTGCTGCCTGCCAGCTGTTCCTGCTTTTCCCACCCTCCTGCCCTATAAGGTTTTCATTCCTTGACCTTGCTATGGACCTTGGTTGGTCGCCGTTGAGGGGCCTGGTAGGAATTTTTCCACTAGGCAAATTGGCACCAGCCGCTTAAACCGGTTTTCATCTACCTCGTAGCAAATTGTCACAACTTTCTGGGTATTGGCGGTTAGGCATTGTTCTGTAGATGGAAGAGGGGAGGAAGCACCATCACCTGCCCTGCATATTGAAGAGTAGTCCATTAATGGATTCCAGGGGGCATGGCCCTGTCTGAAGCCTGGGGAGGGGAGAGCCTAAGGCACACCCCCTAGCGGTGACCCTGGGGGAGTTCCTAGTTGATGTGCATCAGCAGGACTCCCCCTACTGGTGGTTAACCCTTCCCGGACTTCAAGCGGACGGGCTGAAGCCGGATATAGTCGGTTAGGACCAATGCCTAAGCCAATACCGCTCATCACCTGTAACCAATAAAGTTGTGGCCTTATTTAGCCCATTAACCTTAATAATTGTGTCATGTGTCTTTATTTCCACTGGGGGGGGGGGAGAGGGAACTCGCTACGCAACAGGATGCTGGACTAGATGGGTCCAGCAGGAGATGTTCTCCAAATCCTATGAGGTTATGAGCCTTTCCCCAAAGCTTTCTTGAGGATACGGGCTTATGCACTATTGTTCTGGATTCTCTCCTGCATGTGATGAGTGGGGACCTTGTTGCAACAGTTAATTAAGATCAGGCTTACTAGCTGCTTTGCTTCTCAATATACTCTGGTTGGTCTATGGAACCCACTTAAGGACTCTGGAATACCCCGTAAAGGAAAGGGAGTTTTTTCTACAACAATACGAAGCCTACATTGTGGGTCTCATCTGACACAGACCTTCATGGCAACCACAACAGGGAAATTATGCAGAAGGAAAAGGGGAGAAGCTCACATCCTGCCTGCTCTATGGCTTAGTGGAGGTTTGAACACTGCCAAGGGGGATATACAAAGCGCAGCCTCCTTGCACTTGCCTGCTCTCCCTAAGCTTTCAGATATCTAAAGAAAATATTTGTGGAGTATCTCTAACATCCTTGCTTTTGGAGGTGCATCAGAATGTGCTTTCAGCACGACATTTGAGTGCGCAGGACTATCTCTGAACCCCTGGGCAAAGCTGGCTTGTGGACAATTTTGCACCTCTCACTCCTCCTCCTCTGCTTGGGAAGGAAATCAGACAGAGTCCGGCAGAAGGCGTTTCTGCACCAATGGAAGGAGAATCAGGATTCCCAGATCAGGGCAGCATCCCACATGGAGACCAGTGTGATCTGTTATGCTTTTATCTGCCTTCCTGAAGCTGCAATGCATTTAAGAAACATTTAATTGCTGCTTTTAGCTAGGAAAAGCATTTTATGCAGAAGCCTACTCTTCTAATATATTTTGAAATGATGTGCATATTTTTAGTCTAAAGGAGTGGGGATACTTCTTTTTTTTAAAGAGGAATAACACCTCTGTCTCACACACACACTCCCACACAAACACAAGGGGGTCAGCCACACTAACCTTTTGCCCCACACTTTTTAGGTGCAGTTCCACTCTTCAAAGGTCCATGTCCAAGCACGTTCCCCCCCTCTACCACTTCTCCCAGGAAAAGCAACTTTTTAACACTGAATCAGAGCAAATTGCAAGCGGGTTCTGCGCCGATTGCTGTTTGCTCCAATTCAGCAGCGACACACACAAAAAGGCTTGGACACAAAGCTTCAAAGTGCCTAGAATTGCAGCCCAGAGGGAAGTCTGAATGGGCCCTCACTTTATAGCAAGTAGTCGTCTTGCTCCAATCATTAAACCTCAATGTTGGTGCAAAACTCCTGGCTGGCACACCCCTGCCCTGTTCCTTGACGATGAGAACAGAGTCGCTTCGTTTCACAACACCCAGAAGTTTTCCTTCCCCGTTCTCAAACAGGCTCACACAAGCTCAGTGAAAGAGGAAATATTTTGCACGCAGAGGGGTTCCGAGTTCAAGTCTTTGGACTCTACAGTGAATAAAGGCTCAGAGGGTGAGTGGAAGATCTCAGAGCTTGGAACACATCTGAAGAAAACACTGGGGCTAAGTTGCACCTCTTTCCCCTGGCCTTTAAAAAGTGAAGAATTCACAGAATCGTACAACTGGGAGATTTGGAAAGGACACAAAGGATCATCTCGTCCAACCCCCTGCAGTGCAGAAATAGATTTGGGGTCTTCCCTTTGTGTTGTGTATGGATGATTGATTTTGGACTGGAGTTTTTTTCATTTTGTTTTTACTGTTTTAATTGTGTTTTTATATGCCACAGCTCAACCTGGGATTGCCTAGGGAAGGGGTGGGTAAAAAATGCAAAAAATGAAGATGTATAATAAAAACAGAAGGCAGTGAAGGAGTAAGAGGAGAAACCAGCGACCTGACCGAGTTATTTGGCAACTTCTGTCTGCAAATCCCACATTAGTCTCCGTTGCAGAAACCCATCCGGGATCACCCGAAAGGTGTGAATGTAAAAACCATCAAAGGGAGAGAAAGAAAAATTCAGCGCGGCCACGGAATTAGAGATGAAAGGTAGTTTATTTTCTGGTTAAATGCAAAAGGCTTTCAAGATAAACAGTAACAGGCCCTGCCTTGAAGCCGGCTAACAGTGTCCATATGGGATGTTTAGACCACTTTGCCTAATCCAGAGCATCAATTCACAGACCGCATCCCTCACTCACCCACCGGGCCTGTCTTCTGTTTCCAATTGCAGATGGAGGTCAAACAAGTCATTACCGTACTCTTTTCAAGGAACACTTTGGCTACAGATCTCCTAACGTCTTGCAGCCTCAGCCCAGAGCAGCTTCAGAGATGCATTTGACAGGCCAAAACTTTGTGGCTTACTTTAAAGAACGGGGGAGGGGGGTCCCCTCACCCCCCCAAGGGCACCTCCAAAGCGTCCCTCTCCTTAATGGGGCACCTTCAACAAAACTGGGTGCCCATATGTCTTCCTAGGATGGACAGAACTCCAAGGACGCAAACAGGAGTCTGGCTCCCACGAACAACTCCTTAGGTTTGCATGGGGGGAAAATAAGATTATCCTTTAGGAATCCTGGTCCCAGGCAATGACAAATCTGCCTATTTCTGTTTCTCATTTTTTTCAGGATTATGTTCAGTTCTCTCCGCTTCCAAACCAGTTTGCGAATTTTTTATCTGAAGATTTGCATGCATTTCAAAGAAGCACAGAATTGCAGAGCACGGTTGTGAGTCGAGGACCCACATAGGATTATAGTAAGACACAAAGACACATTATTTTTAGGTTAATGGGCAAAATTAGGCCACAACTTTTATTGGTTACAGCATGTGAGTGGTATTGGCTTAGGCATTGGATGAAACAGCAATACAAGACTCCATGGGAGTCATATCAGGGTTAACAACCAATTTATTGATGCAAATACAACTGGAAACTCCCCCATGACGTCACCGGGGGTCGTGCCATGGCCCTAGCCACCAGCAGGGCATTGGACAGGATCCACGACCACCAAATTCCTTTAATGGAATACTCAAAAGAGGAGGGGTAGATGATGGCCCATACCCAGCCGGCCCTATTGGTTGGCCAGAAGGCTTGGCCGCAGCAGCTGAAGCAATCAGGAGCAGGGAGCCATACACGCCTCCCTGCCCCTGTGGGAAGCTGCTCCCACTCACAACCTCTCCCCTCTGGGAGGAGGAGCGGCCTCCCTGAAATGAGAGGTGTGCTGAGGCTCCCTTGCAAGGAGACTTATTGGTGTCCCCCGCCGCACCCCTATCCCTTGTGCCCAGGGCAAGGAAAATTTTGCTTTTTGTCACCTTTCGGACACTGCCAGTGGCTTCCTCTTTGGTGCCCAAAGGAGTCTGGGTGTCTGACCCAGCCACCCAGAGCAGCTGCCCAGGAAGGGTGCAGATGGGTGGGAGGGCTCCTAGCCACTCCGAGCCAGAAGGGGGAGCTGGCATTTTTGCTCCCCCACTGGGCCTGTGTCATTGGTGGGGGCCAACCACACCAACCCCTAGGTCAGCCTTTCTCAAGCTGTGGGTCCCCAGATGTTGTTGGACTACAACTCCCCTCACCCCTAGCTATCAAAGGCAGAGATCAGGAATGATGGGAATTTAGTCCAACAACATCTGGGGACCCACAGGTTGAGAACCGCTGCCCTGGGTCGTCTTCTTCTTCTTCTTCTTCTTCTTCTTCTTCTTCTTCTTCTTCTTCTTCTTCTTCTTCTTCTTCGGCAATCCCTCGTAGCCAAGTAAGATTGTCTTCCATAAACACAGTTTGAACAATGAGTCCGTAAGTGACTGTGGAGGCCAATTCTGGATCCACACATCCTTCTACAGTGGGGACATTGGTTTTCGGGCGGGAGTTGATCACACTGTGGATTTGCCAAGCGTACCTTCTTGTTAGCACGTTTCTCCCTTGCTTCCTGAGTTCGAGTGTCTTCAAAGCCCATGGCACCTTTGGTAAAGGGTGTTCTCCAACTGGAGCACTCGCAGGCTAGTGTTTCCCAATTGCTGGTGTATATACTACATTTTTTTAAAAAAATTGCCTTCAGACGGTCTTTAAACCTCTTTTGTTGACCACCAGCATCACGCTTTCCATTTTCAAGTTCGGAACAGAGTAGTTGCTTTGGAAGATGATAATCTTATGCTCCCCACCCACAGTGGCAGTTCCATGTGCTGCACAGCCGGCGGTTGCTTGCAGCAAACCGCCCAGGCCAACTTTCTGCACCAACTGCAGGACTCTGGCACAGTGGGACTCGTGAGGTCCTGCGGTTCAGTGGCTCTCCTGCCAGGGCGGTGGCAGCTTTCCTTTCTCCTGCCAAGCCACCAAGAGATGGAAAAGCGCATGAGCAGCAGCAGCAGCAGCCTGACCCTGCTGGGATCACATCACAAACCCTTTGAGGAAGGGATTAATTCCTGCCTCCGCTGCCTTTCTCCCTGCCGGCCGCATGACTCTCCCTCGCCGCCACCTCTGCGCAGGGCCGCCTTGTTTCTTTGGCAGGCGATGCTCAGTCCCCCGAGGGAGCCGGGCGAGAGAAAGAGGGGCATGTGTTTAGAGCGTTTCCACTCGGTTCCACTCTCCTGGGCTATTTCTATCTCGTCTTGTCAAAATTTATCAAGTGCGTAATTGTTTAAACAGCATTAAAGTGCCGGGAGCCAGAGCGGCTGGGAATTGTCCCGCGCCCGCCTCCATGACTAGGGCTGACAGCTCCGGGAGGAGAAGGAGATGCTGTTGCAGAAAAGCGCCAGGCCCCCTCGGGGCATGGGCATGGAGCCTCCCAGGGAGAAAGAAAGCTGCAACAAATGCGCTTTCTCTCTCTGTTTCTGTGTCTCTTCCTCGCCACCCCAGGAGAAGGAACACTCTGATCCTAAACCACTGCGGCCTGGCGGGATATCTCCAGGAGTAGAAAAAGCTGAGGAGCAAACCTTACACTAATCTGGTGCCAGATGTCCTGCTGTGTTTTCCCTTTGGATCACATCAGCAAAGCTGGGCGTGGTGGTCTTGTCTTCTGGGCAGCCCAGGACCTCCAGACACACTGCCCAGGCTTGCACCCAGGGAGGTCACTTTGGTGCTGCTAACACAGAGGTTTGGCTTCACCCCAAGAGGAGCACTCCACTCTCTCTCTTAAAGGAAAAGGTAAAGGGACCCCTGACCATTAGGTCCAGTTGTGGCCGACTCTGGGGTTGCGGCGCTCATCTCGCTTTATTGGCCGAGGGAGCCGGCATACAGCTTCCGGGTCATGTGGCCAGCACGACTAAGCCACTTCTGGCAAACCGGAGCAGTGCACGGAAACGGCGTTTACCTTCCCGCCGGAGCGGTACCTATTTATCTACTTGCACTTTGACGTGCTTTTGAACTGCTAGGTGGGCAGGAGCAGGGACCGAGCAACGGGAGCTCACCCCGTCGTGGGGATTCGAACCGCTGACCTTCTGATCGGCAAGCCCTAGGCTCTGTGGTTTAACCCACAGCGCCACCCGTGTCCCACTGTCTATCTTAGTTTTCTTTTAAAAAGTTTTTACATACATTATTATCCAGGGGTTGGAAGAACCCCCACAAAGATACGAAGATTGTCTGTGGAGCAGTCCACCGTCTCTCAGGACAGATGGATGGCTGCAACAGCAGTTCTTCAACTTTCTCCTTGGCCTTCTGCCATATAAGCCTCTAGCAATGGTGGAGAAGAGCTCTGCAGATTCCTTACAGCAGCCTTTGTAGACCTGACAACCTTCAAAAGCTTTAGTCCACAGCTCCCAACAGCCCCAGCTGTGCCTTTTTGCACAGTCCCTCAGGGCAGCTTTCAAAGTGGTCAGAATCCCCTAGTCACACAACCAATGCAGCAACAGGCACCACAAAAGATCATGGATCTCGTCCGCAACAGGTTTCGTGATTGCCAGTCACATCTGGGCTGAGACTTGCACGCCACCAGCTGGCACACTGCATAGCCAATGTGGGCGTCCCCTGAGAGCAAGACCATCGGCAAGCCGGCCCCACTCCAACCGTCCTCCCCTCCCTGATGTCGCAGGTCTGTCTGTTATTATTGCCAATTTATTAATCGCCTTCTGAAATAGTTGAAAACACACGCATGAACAGCAGGCTAAAAGTCCCATTTGTCCAGCTGGAAAAGGCTATTAGAACAAACATGTCTTCAGTTGTTTCTGGAAAGCACAGACAGTGGGCAAATTTCAGGAGGAACGCTCCACAGAATAGGGGCAATCACAACAAAGGCCCTGCTCTGAGTGGGCTTTTGAGATCTTTGGACCTTGCAAGAGAAATCTATCTCTTGGGTGCATAAAGACTGAAGCAGTCTCTAAAAGCCAGGTGGCTCACTTGAGTGCATGAGTTTAGATTGAGTTTCCAAATGCCTAACTAACGGAATTAAAACCATCCTCACTGCTGAAGGCCAAACTGTGCTGGAGCTGAGCTGGGTTTCCTCTTCAACTCTTTCTCTTGACAAAACTCCCAATGCCCACCTAAAAGAACTAAGACTGTCCATCTCTGGGGTGATCAGGTGCCCTATACCTGAGGGTATAGGGCAGTATAGAAATTCAATAAAGCACCACCATGATCCTCATCATCCCAAGAAACCGGAATTGACTTGACTAGGTCAACATAAGGTCTGTATAGTTAAAGCTCTGGTTTTCCCAGTAGTGATATATGGAATTGAGAGCTGACCATCAAGAAGGCTGATCGCCGAAGAATGGATGCTTTTGAATTCTGGTGCTGGAGGAGACTCTTGAGAGTCCCATGGACTGCAAGAAGATCAAACCAATCCATTCTGAAGGAAACCAGCCCTGAGTGCTCACTGGAAGGACAGATCCTGAAGCTGAGGCTCCAAGACTTTGGCCACCTCATGAGAAGAGAAGACTCCCTGGAAAAGACCCTGATGTTGGGAAAGGTGGAGGGTGCAAGGAGAAGGGGATGACGGAGGACGAGATGGTTGGACAAGCTACCAGCATGAGTTTGACCAAACTGCGGGAGGCAGTGGAAGACAGGAGTGCCTGGCGTGCTCTGGTCCAGGGGGTCACAAAGAGGCGGACACGATTCAACAACTCAACAACAACAACAGGTCAACATGGAAATTAAACACATGCAAAACAGAAACAGGAGACAGAGCCAAAGGGAGAGGGAAGGAGGGAGAAGGGGGAGAAGGAGAAGTACCTACACAAAAGGTAAGTGGCCTTTTACCTCTTCCAAAACATAGGGCAACTTTAATTGGAAATCTGGGGGGGCAGAGGAGTTTGCCAGGCAGGCAACTATCCAGTGGAACTCAATGCCAGAGGATGCAATCTTTGCAAATGCAAAGCTGAGTTGGGCATCTCCATGATTATTTATTTGTACATGGATTAATGAGATGCCGTTCTCAAAAGCGAGACAAGGGAACTTTCAGCATAAAAAAGAAGAAACCTGCACAAGAAAAACTCATTTATATTCAGAGCGAAACCAATTAACGCTGAGAAAGTTGGCACAAACCTGAAAACCCCCAACTCTGCTGGTAGGAGACCGTCTAGGGCTGGGAAGGATTAGAGTGAGATTGTCCCAGGGGCAGCTTTGCTAGAGATCTGTCATCGGATGCCGCAGAAGCATCGGCCCCTTCCAGAGGCGGGAGACAGATGCAGATCCAGCCGGCCGCTGCTGGGAGCCCTGGTGGTGCTGGCTGAAGCCAGTGAAACTGGCACCATCCCGGGGAAAGGCCACGGCTTGGCCCCCAATGCAGACTGCCGCTCCCCTGTCCCAGAGGGCAGCTCATGGCTACCTACGCAGGTATTAGGAGAGTGACACCTGCCCCACTGGCCAGCGCTGGCTAGGAGAGCCTTCTGGAGAGACCTTTGCCAGGCTGAGAAGCTGCCAGCCAGGCAGGCCTGCACCCCACACGGGCCTCAGCCGTCCCTGCAGCGATCAGCTTTCTTGGGGGGAAAGGCTGTGGGGGAGTTGTTTACACAGCCATTTGGATCCTTTAATTATTTCGCTGGTTTTGTCATGTTAACAAGGATAAACAAGCACACAAGAGGAAAAACTGGGCTGCTGTCCATTTGCACGGCCAAGGCAGTATCATCCGTCAGGCGGAAGGCAGCCCCGCAAAAACAAAACAAAAAGGGTCTGGGGTTTACTATAAAGCAAGGAGTTCTTCTTCTCCTGCCCTACATGTCGGGGCATCTGTGGGGCATCTGCCACACACATGTTGCAGGCAGGAATGCCTTTTTAAAACCCAAAGTTAAAACTGAGTTTACTTTCACCAAAGTCTATTTCACTAGATCCCTGCAGAGAAATTAAGTGCAGAGAATGAGGCTGCAGATCTGAAGATTTATTGGGTTTCTTTCCTTTCCATTTTTCTAGTGGACACGATTCCTGGCTATTTCCCTCTCTGGCTCAAAAATCTCATGATGCTGGAGGGGTCTTTTGGGAAGCACTTGTGAGTGGGGGCCCAGGTGTGAGTGGGACCCCTGCTGCAGATCTGAAGATTTATTGGGTTTCTTTCCTTTCCATTTTTCTAGTGGGCACGATTCCTGGCTATTTCCATCTCTGGCTCAAAAATCTCATGATGCTGGAGGGGTCTTTCGGGAAGCACTTGTGAGTGGGGGCCCAGGTGCGAGCCCTGCTGCCCTCAATCTGGCCTCAGCATTCTGCGCAGCTGCTGCTCCCGAACGAGACCCAAGTGCCGCCCCACAAGGAGCGCATTACAGCAATCCAGCCTCAGGGTTGCCAGCGCATGGACTGCAGTGGTCAGGTCACCCTCGTCCAGGAATGGCCACCGTTGGCCAACCAAAAGAAGCTGGTGGAAGGAACTCCTAGCTGCAGGGAACACATGGGCCTTTGCTGGAACCTGGGAGAGAGCCTCTGCCAGCCTGTGTAGAGAATACTCAGCTGCGTGGGCCAGCAGTCTGATTTGGCATAAGGCCAACCAACTTTTAATAATAATAATAATAATAATAATAATAATAATAATAATAATAATATAAAATAAAATTTATTATTTATACCCCGCCCATCTGGCTGGGTTTCCCCAGCCACTCTGGGCAGCTCCCAACCAAATATTAAAAACACAATACAGCAATAATTTATGTTATTGTGTCTCAAAGGAAGGTCAAGGTAAAGGACCCCTGGATGGTTAAATGCAGTCAAACTTGACTCTGGGGTGCGGCGCTCATCTCGTTTCAGGCCGAGGGAGCTGGCGTTTGTCCGCAGACAGCTTTCCGGATCATGTGGCCTGTAGCTCAGGGATACAGAATCTGTCTTGTGTGCAGAAGGTATCAGGTTCAAGAAGCAGTTCTGAGCTGGATGAAACAGCAGGGATCAGCAAACTTTTTCCGCAGGAGGCCAGTCCACTGTCTCTCAGACCTTGTGGTGGGCCAGACTATATTTTGAAAAAAAAAAATGAACAAATTCCTATGCCCCACAAATAACCCAGAGATGCATTTTAAATAAAAGGGCACATTCTACTCATGTAAAAACACACTGATTCCTGGACTGTCTGTGGCCGGATTGAGAAGGCGATTGGGCTGGATCCGGCCCCCGGGCCTGAGTTTGCCTACCCATGATGAACCAGTGTTGCCTGATGCGGGGCTTATCCACACTGATCCTGGTCCAGGTCACAGAATCATAGACTCACAGAATCTTAGGAGTTGGAAGGGAGCCCATTGGTCTAACCCCCTGCAATGCAGGAATCTCAGCTAAAGCATCCCTGACAGATGGCCATCCAACCTCTGCTTAAAAACCTCTGTGCTTTAAAAAGCCATGTCTGAGCACCTTCTATTTTTCTCCGGAGCTTTCTTTGCAAAAAACCCCACTCTTTAAAGCTGAATTGGAGCAAATGGCTACAGTATTTGTGTTTCCTGTGGATTGCAGTTTTTGCAAGGAAAGAGGGAGGGAGGGATATAAATTAATAATAATAATAATAATAATAATAATAATAATAATAATAATAATAATATCCATTTTATTTATACCCCGCCCTCCCCAGCCAAGGCCGGGCTCAGGGCGGTTAACAACCAATAATAAAAATGAGTTGAATGAATACAACTTAAAAACAAGATTAAAATACAACATTAAAACAATTAAAATGCAGCCTCATCACAGGAGGAGAAAAGAAAAGGAAAGAGGAGGAATCAAATTGAAATGGCACTTAGACAGAGTTGGACCATGCCTGGGAAGCATGGAGGAAAGGTGAGTATGGATAACCCTTGGATAAGGCAGCGTCTTTCCTCTGCCCTGTTTATGAAGGATGGTCCAGGGCTCTGAATTCGCCGGCCAACATTCCGAACTTCCTGTCTCGCAAGACCATTCTCCCCCGCCGGATAGCATTTCCCATTTCCTCCTTCCAATCTCTCTGCCAGAAAAACCTATTCTCTTACTTAACCTCAAGCTAACCTCAGCGAAGCAGGGGCCTTCATCTTTCAAGCGTACGGGCAAAGGGGGCGGTCTTCATTGCAGGCCACGGTGTATTTGCAAACCATTACCTCGTCCTCTCTCCATCTTCATTTTCTGAGAGATGGCCTGGCCTTGTGACTTCCCCGTAATGTTTTCTGCTTTCTAAATCTGTCGGCGATCGGAGGGGAGTTGGGCGGAAACCTCCTTCCTCCTCGCAGGCTTACATGCCCTCTGGTAGCCCCACGGCTCCCTCCCACCCTGAGCCCCATCTCTCAGCCCCAACAGCAGCGGCCCGGAAAATTGTTTACAAAGGAGGAGGGAAGGATATTTTGATTGTTTGTGAAACCGGCTGCCCCGGATTATCATGTTTTGCTGAGCGAGCCGAGGAAGATTCTTCGGGCGATGCTGCAGGCGGACTCTTGGGAAGCCCCAGAAGGAACAGAGGAGGAAGGAGAAATTGAGACCTGCTCCAGAGCATGTCATAAGAACATCAGAAGAGACTGCTGGATCAAGCTGGCCACCCACCTAATCCGGCATCCTGTTCTCTGTGGGGTCCACCAGATCCCCCAAGGGAGACCAGCAAGCCGGGTTTGAGAAAGCCTCTCCTGCCTGCAGAGGTGAGGAGTTGTGAGCGGGAGCAGCTTCCCAGAGGGGCAGGGGGGCGTGTACGGCTCCCTGCTCCTGATTGCTTCAGCTGCCGCGGCCAAGCCTTCTGGCCAACCAATGGGGCTGGCTGGTGGGCGGGGCTAGCCGCATTTAAACGGCCGCGGCAGCGCTCAGCTCCCAGCCTGTTCCTGCTTTCTTTGGATCTCCCTCCCTCCCTCCCTCTTAGGTCAGCTTCTTTTTGCATATTGGCCTTGCTATGGACTTCGGCTGCTTGCCTTGGTTGCCCAAGGGGCCTGGTAGGACTGTTTTATCCATTTGGCAAATTGGCACCAGCCTCTTGGTTTTTTCGCCTACCTCGTAGCAACTCGTCACGACTTTCTGGTATTGGCGGTTGGGCATTGGAATATGTGTGCTGTGTTGGAGGATTGGGTATATGCCATCATCTACCCCTCCTATTTTGGGTGTAGGAATCCGGCAGTCGTGGATCCTGTCTGATGCCCTGCTGGTGGGTAGGGCCATGGCACGACCCCCGGTGAGTCATGGGGGAGCTTCCAGTTGTATTTGCATCAACAAGCTCCTCCCATTGGTTGTTGACCCTGAAATGACTCCTGTGGAGTCTGGTATTGCTGTTTCATCCAATGCCTAAGCCAATACTACTCACATGCTGTAACCAATAAAAGTTGTGGCCTAATTTTGCCCATTAACCTTAATAATTGTGTCATGTGTCTTTATTTCCACTGGGAGGGGGAGGGACTCGCCATGCAACAAGAGCAACTCTCCCCTCCTGCAATTTCCAGCTACTGAGATTCAGAAGCATTGCTACCATCCTGGCTGGTAACCCTCAACAGCAGTCTCCTCCAGGGCCAAATTAAGACCTTTAGAGGCACTAAGATTTTGGTGCCCCCCCAATATATCTAATTCAAAATGGAGGAAAATCAATAAACCATAAAATAGATTTTATTTTTTGAAATGAAACAAAACCACAGTAAGATGGAAAACAATGTTGATTTTGGTATACTGTACTTCCGCTTAATATTTGAATTTTTTCTCTCCTACTTTTTTCTAATTGCAAAGTCCTTTGATCAGAACCTCAAAACTAATTATTACAATCGCACACCTGCTTCTATGCTAAGTAGATATGAGAGGCATCTATCTAGCCTGTCTTGCTGCATAGTTGTTCTGTTGGGATTTTTTAATATACCTCAACTGAGAAAATGAGTGCTCAGCTGAGCAATCTGTGAACATTCATGTTAAATCTCTAGCAATGGGAAATTTCTGCAGTACCCCCTTCCTTTGATGCCCTCAGCATGTGCTTATTTTACTTAATGCTTAATCCAGCCCTGCTCTCCTCTATGGATTTGCCTAATCTTCTAAAGCCACCTAGGTTGGCAGCCCTCACTGCCTCCTGCAGGAGTGAGTTCCACAGATTAACAGAAGTGAGTTCCACAGATTAACAGTGTGAAGAAGTGAGTTCCACAGATTAACAGTCCTGAATCTCACAACAACCAGCTTCTTCCATCGCTATGAGAGAGGGAGAAAAGGCTTTCTCTATCCAAGGCATGATCTTACAACCATCTCTCATGTCCCCTCCCCTTTTTACTCTAAACTAAAAGAGTCCCAAACACTGCAACTTTTCCACATAGGTAATTCAGGGTCTGGGAAAGTCCACTCCTGGCTCTTGGAAGAGCTTTCATTTCCCATTCCTGCCACCAATCCTTGCAGTTCAGGTGCACAAATCCAACTTTTTATGCGTCCCCGTCTGTGGCACATCTAATCTGCAAATCTAATCTTAATTTTGTCCTGACAGCGGCCCTGCAGGGTAGACCACTCACTCCCATTTTATAGATAGAAGCGGTAAGTCAGCGATTGTCCCGGGGCTACCTAACAGGCAGAACCTCAAGGGGGTCCAGGCTCAGGACCACATTCCTCTCTCCTGGCCAGCCCTGGCTGATGACTTGAGAAGGTACCGAGGAGGCGAAATGCCCAAAGGGAGGTTGAGGAAGAAGCCCACTGCTGAGGCCACAAACTTCTCCATGTAAGAGAAGCCGCCTGGGTGGAAGTCAGGCTTCTCCAAAATGCTGATCAAGGAACTTTCCAATAAATGCAATCATCTCCCTGGCTTGGAACATCCTCAGCATTAATTCGTTTATGGCTGATGGATGGATGGAGTGGGGCCTCCTTCTTGAACGAGGGCTGTG
This sequence comes from Podarcis melisellensis, assembly GCF_964234715.1. Taxonomy (NCBI): domain Eukaryota; kingdom Metazoa; phylum Chordata; class Lepidosauria; order Squamata; family Lacertidae; genus Podarcis; species Podarcis melisellensis. The sequence goes on along the minus strand of NC_138543.1, from coordinate 61,842,490 downwards.
CAATTCTCTCTTGGCACCGCATTTTGGTATGAGACAATTTGGACATCAGCTGTGGGAGCAGCCTTGCAATGTGCCTGCTGGCGGCTGCATGTGAATCTGTTCTCGCTCTCTCTTGCTGCATCACCCACTGAGATACAGGAGAACGTTGGTCTCTGGGGTTGCAAGAGGCCAACATTTTGTGGTGGCCAACGGCATTGCATTGTTGCCGGTCAGGAAGAGACCAGCGCCCCTTACAAAGCAGCACCCCCTGATGATAGCACAAGAGCCTCAGCACCAGCACCAAAAGAGCCTGCAGGATCAGGCCAAAGGGGGCCCATGTAGTCCAGAATCCTGCTCTCATAGCAGAAAACCAGATGTCCCAAAGAGAAACCTGCAAGCGGGATCCAAGCACAAGAGCCTTACCGTCTCCTGTGGTTTCCATCAGAATGTGAGAAGAGCATTTGCAGGTTCAAGCCAATGTCCCATTGAATTCAGCATCCTGCGCTCACAGTGGCCAACCAAATACCCTTTTTTGAGAAGCCTGCAAGCAGAATCTGACTTTCAGGAACTGGCCTTCAGAAGCACAGCTGCCCTTATTGAAGAAGCAGAACGCATGATAGCCATGGCTAGTGGGCATCAACAACCTTGATGGCAGAAAGTGAGGAGGAATTAAAGAACCTTTTAATGAGGGTGAAAGAGGAGAGCGCAAAATATGGTCTGAAGCTCAACATCAAAAAAACGAAGATCATGGCCACTGGTCCCATCACCTCCTGGCAAATAGAAGGGGAAGAAATGGAGGCAGTGAGAGATTTTACCTTCTTGGGCTCAATGATCACTGCAGATGGTGACAGCAGTCACGAAATTAAAAGACGCCTGCTTCTTGGGAGGAAAGCAATGACAAACCTAGACAGCATAAAAAGCAGAGACATCACCTTGCCAACAAAGGTCCGTATAGTTAAAGTTATGGTTTTCCCAGTAGTGATGTATGGAAGTGAGAGCTGGACCATCAAGAAGGCTGATCGCGGAAGAATAGATGCTTTTGAATTATGGTCTGGAGGAGACTCTTGAGAGTCCCATGGACTGCAAGAAGATCAAACTGATCCATTCTGAAGGAAATCAGCCTTGAGTGCTCACTGGAAGGACAGATCATGAAGCTGAGGCTCCAAGACTTTGGCCACCTCATGAAAAGAGAAGACTCCCTGGAAAAGACCCTGATGTTGGGAAAGATGGAGGGCACAAGGAGAAGGGGACAACAGAGGACGAGATGGTGGGACAGTGTTCTCGAAGCTACAAACATGAGTTTGAACCAAACTGCGGGAGGCAGTGGAAGACAGGAGGGCCTGGTGTGCTCTGGTCAAGGGGGTCACAAAAGTTGGACACGACTAAACGACTAAACAACAAGAAGTGGGCATCAACAGCCTTCCCTTCTCTTCCAGCAACTTACCATTGCTTAAAAGAAATGCAAGTGGAATACAGTCTTCTGGCTCAGGGGAGAAGAAGAAAGCAACCTCCCTATTCCCTGCTGCATCTGGTGCCCAGCTGAGGGATAGAACCAGCTCCAATGGCATAGGGAGAAATCCATATTTATTAGCAACTAAGGGCTGATCACCTGATAATCAGAGGCTGGCAGGCGGGGAGGCCCCAGGATTGCTCACAGCCTGGCCAAAACCGCAGGCAAGCAATAGATCTGTCTTTCCACCCCTCCTCCCTTCAAACCCGCCCCCCAATCCCTTCCTGGCTCTGCTGTGTCTGTTTGTTTTGCTGTTGATTCGCTTTGCTTTTTCCATGTCATTTTCTGTCAAACCGCACACATTTTCCCTTCTCGTTGCCAGCTATTTAGTGACAGATTGAAGTTGGGGGGGCCGCAAGGCTGGAAGTGGAGAGGAGAGCCCGTAGAGAGGACTGCCCCCCCTTTACGGCTACAACGGGTGGCTCCGCGCCAGCTCCCCCAGCTCTGGAATTGATCCTGGCTTCCACCTGCTCTGCAGGCAATTACGCACACATGGCCCGGGATGGCTAAATCCGGCCCCCACCTCCCCGCCAAAGAGCTCACGGCAGGGCTTCAACCTGGGGCGGTGGTGGTGGCAGTGGCAAGGGCAGGACCGAGAGGAAACCTGTGTTTCCTGCCCCTGAAACCAGCATTTCAAATTGCAGTGTTTCTTCTGAGAGTGCTGCCTAAGTGGGAACAGCACGGCCGCGGCCTCCAGCAGCGACTGGCTCTGAAAAGGGAGCGCCAGGGAGTTCGTAAGTGGCCAAACAGTTGCTTGTTTCCCTCTCTCCTTTCCTGCAGTTACCAACAACTGGGATTTAGAAGCATCACTGCCTTCGACCACGGAGGCAGAGCACAGCCATTGTGGCCAGGAGCCTTTGAGAGCCCTCTCTTCCTCCGCAAATTCGTCCAAACCTCTTTTAAAGTCATCCCAGCTGGTGGCCGTTACTGCCTCTTGTGGCAGCGAGTTCCACCATTTAACTCTGCACCGCAGGAACGGAGGTAGCCCTCTCCTCCATGAATTTGTCCCATCCCCTTTTAAAACTGTCAGGCGCTGGTGGTGGTTGCTCGTGAGTAACCAGGCAGGACTCTGACCTGTCTTTTACAGGTTTAATTGGTGCAAACTATATCCTGAGAAATATCTATGTGGGACAAGAAGCTACAGTTAGAACTGGATATGGAACAGCTGATTGGTTCAAAATTGGGAAAGGAGTACGACAAGGCTGTATATGGTCTCCCTGCTTATTTAACTTATATGCAGAATTCATCGTGCAAAAGGCTGGGCTGGATGAAGCCCAAGCCGAAATTAAGATTGATGGAAGAAATATCAACAACCACAGATATGCAGAGGACACAACCTTGATGGCAGAAAGTGAGGAGGAATTAAAGAACCTTTTAATGAGAGGGTGAAAGAGCGCAAAATATTGTTTGAAGCTCAACAGCAAAAAAACTAAGATCATGGCCACTGGGCCCATCACCTCCTGGCAAATAGAAGGGGAAGAAATGGAGGCAGTGAGAGATTTTACTTTCTTGGGCTCCATGATCACTGCGGATGGTGATAGCAGTCACAAAATTAAAAGACACCTGCTTCTTGGAAGAAAAGCAATGACAAACCTAGACAGCATCTTAAAAAGCAGAGACATCACCTCGCCAACAAAGGTCTGTAGAGTTCAAGCTCTAGTTTTCCCAGTAGGGATGTATGGAAGTGAGAGCTGGACCATAAAGAAGGCTGATCACCGAAGAATGGATGCTTTTGAGTTATGGTGCTGGAGGAGACTCTTGAGAGTCCCATGGACTGCAAGAAGATCAAACCTATCTGGAAAGACAGATCCTGAAGCTGAGGCACCAATACTTTGGCCACTTCATGAGAAGAGAAGACTCCCTAGAAAAGACCCTGATGTTGGGAAAGATGGAGGGCACAAGGAGAAGGGGACGACAGAGCACGAGATGGTTGGACAGTGTTCTCGAAGCTACAAACATGAGTCTGACCAAACTGCGGGAGGCAGTGGAAGACAGGAGTGCCTGGCGTGCTCTGGTCCATGGGGTCACGAAGAGTCGGACACGACTATACGACTAAACAACAACAGCAACAACAATGAGCACAGGAGCCAACTCCTAGGGGCTGAGGTCCCTTCAGCCCCCCCCCCATGAAATGTTTGAGGGTGCTGTCCCCCCCAAAAAAGTTGTTGGGCATTGCCATTCAAATGGTGCATTTTGTGGGTCTTGTGATTGACAATGCAGCGTGGTCCACCCCCCCAATATTTTATTCAAGTTATTCAAATATTTATTCAATGTGATCCAGCACAATCTTATGTTTTTATGGTGGGGACTGGACCTGGGACATTCTGCATGCCAAACAGGTGTCCTGCCACTGAGTTGCCTTTGCTCTCCCAGTCAGATTACGCCGACTCCCATTCAACTTACGGGAAACTGAGTCAGAGTGCGACATAACCAAAATGCATCTCGGACAGAGGTGACCATTGGCCAGATGCCGCCTGTCTTCCTAGCCCCCTCCAGACATTTGTTCTCAAAAGATGCTGGAGCTACTTTGCGTAGGAGCAGCGACCATCGCAGTGCCGTGCCGTTAATCATGCACCGGGGGCGGGAGAGTGTTAGATTAAAATCCTGCCAATTAAATTAATTGCCCTGAGAGCGCCTCACCTGATTAGCGCCATGCATCTTTAATTGCAAGGCAACCGCCAAGAGTTCTGCTGCTGTTCTGAAGACCCTTCTGTGAGCTGATGCTGAGAATCTTTGGACGGAGCTCACCTGCCCCCCTCGGGAAGAGCTGCAGGTGAACCCTACCCTAATGGGAACCAGCAAGATTCGCACTCACAGCATCGTGTCCTCATTCTCCACACCCACCCCTCACCACCCTCTGCCTCTAGCTCAAAAGCTGCAGTGCAGGGAGTGCCAGGTCAAATCGGTAATGATACACTGGGCAAAGGATTTGGGACACAAGATTCAGATGGCAGATTGGGAGAGGTTATGGGAAACAGACCTGAAATTCATGGCATGTTGTACACTGAAAGAAACTTATATGAAAATTGATGTACCAGTGGTATTTGACTCCTAGCAAGTTAGGAAAAATGTATAGAACAAGGGAACCAGGCAGAGGGCCTTTTCGGTGGTGGCGCCCGTCCTGTGGAATGCCCTCCCATCAGATGTCTAGGAGATAAACAACTATCTGACGTTTAGAAGACATCTGAAGGCAGCCCTGTTTAGGGAAGTTTTTAATGTGTGACATTTTTGTATTTTTAATCTTTGTTGGAAGCCGCCCAGAGTGGCTGGGGTACAAATAATAAAAAATAATTATAGAACAAGTACAAATACCTGCTGGAAATGTTAAGAAGAAGAAGGTACCTTTTATCATATGTGGTGGATGTGGAAGGTAATAAAAGCTTTCTGGGAGATGATATATAATGAAATGTTTTTTTTATAAAAAAAATAACCTTTGTTAAAAAACCAGAATTTTTATTAGGAAATATAGGTACCAACGTCCCAAAAGATCAGAAAAGACTTATGTACGGGACAAGAGCTGCTTGGATGGTATTAGCCCAAAGAAGACAAACCCAGCGGATGGACTATGCTGAGATGGCAAAGCTGACTGGAAAACACAGCGATCAAGAGGACAAAAACTTTAAAAAACAAGGGGGAGAATTTATAATTTATCTAGGAGACCCCTGAAAGCAGATGGAAACATTAGGAGGATTTTAATTCCACTTGTAATGTAACAAATACCATAGATAATATGAATTGATATAAAATATATATCATGGAATATTATGCATTTTTTAATGTTGATAATAAGACCCACAGAGCGGGGGAGGGGGGAGTCACGAGTAACCGCTATATATGGATATGTATTTGGATTGTTATAATTTTACGTTTTTAAAACCAATAAAAATAATTCCCCCCCAACCAAAAAAAGGAAAAGAGGAGACTGCGAGGAGAAATGAGAGACACCTTTAAATATCTCAAGGGCTGCCACATGGAAGGGGCAACAAGTTTATTTCCTCCTGCTCCGGAGAGCAGGACCCGAACCCACAGCTTCAAGTTTCAAGAAAAGAGATTCTGACTTAACATCAGAAACAATGTTCTGACGGCTGTTTGACAGCGAAACAGACTTCCTATGGAAGGTTGTGGTCTCTCCTTCCTCAGAGGTTTCTAAGCAGAGGCTGGATGGCCGTCTGTCTTGGATGTTTTAGCTGAGATTCCTGCATTGCAGGGGGTTGGGCTAGAGAATCTCTGGGGGTCCCTTCCAACTCTACAATTCTATGATTCTATGCACCGGTAAGATAGGGGCTAAGGAGAAGACCCTTGCTCTTTGCACTTGCTGCCTAGCAACTGTCCAGGACGCAGCTCAGATACTGAAATAAATACAATCCGAAGCTCAAGCTTGATCACTCCTCCTGGCACCAATTCGAGAGCAGATAAGTTGCTGCGTTGCGCCTCCACCCCCCTTCCCCATTTCCATATCTTCCCCACTGTCACTGCAGAACAGAATCTTTGCTCTCTCCTTTCATGCACTCCAATTCTTATCCACACAGAAGGTTTGCAACACAGATCTGATCAGAGTAAAACGGTTCCATGCTAACTTTGACTGTTGATATGTATTTGTGCTTGTCCTTGGGAACCTAGCCAGCCATCTCCCTCTAGCACTGGTTAGTCTGCCCAGAAAAGGTAAGAAAAAAGGAGCCAAACTAAAGGATCACAACTAACACCAAGTATCCCATATGCAGATGGGATCCATTCCGGAGCTCCGGCCGGACCCTGAGGTTTCTGCAACTGGAGGTGCCGCTTCTGCGCATGTGCACAGTGCGCAGAGTGCTTCTGCGCATGCGCGAGCAGCGAAAACTGAAAGTATACCCGAAGTTTACGTTACCCAAGTAAGCAGAAGTTCCACTGTAACAACAACAACATCTCACCCATCTGGCTGGGTTTCCCCAGTCCCTTGTGCTATTGGTTTCTTACTTGCTTTTTTATTTTTTTATTTTTTTATAAATATTTATTGAAGTTTTTTAATAAAAGAGATACAGAAATAATAAACAGCGTTACTTTGTTTTTACAAGATTTCATAACATCTTTAGACTTCCTCACATCCCCCGCTCCCACTTACATCATTAATAAGTTTTTGTCAAGCAAATTATCATCTTATTTTCAATTTTATAACCACTTATTTAAATACAATAAAATAATTCTCCTACAATTTTTGTTTCTCTTAATCTCTCTTATCATCAAATTCTGATCCAATTTAGTGATGGCCAATTATTTATAACCAAGCATCCTTCTTAGTATTCCACTAAATCGCAATGTTTCTGTAGATAAATCTTAAATTTCTTCCAATCTTCTTCGGGTTTCTTACTTGCTTTTTTAAAACAGTGCTGTCGTTTTATTTGCCACCCTGAGCATATTCTTTCAGAGAAAGGGAGGATGGAAACACCAAACAGAATGAAGAAAGGATAAATAAAACCCAAGGGTGCGTTTTCATAAGCACAAAACGCAAAGGGGAGGGGGTGTGGAGAGGAGCAAGAGGACGAACTTCCCGGCGCAATTTACTCACTTCCTACTTTGAGGTTGACCCGGTACTTGAGATGCCAAGAGGAGCCCTCGTAGCAGGAGTACTGTCCGCTGTGGGAGAGGTCCACGTTCCGGAGGACGAGACGGGAGCCGTTGAGATGGGATGCATCCAGGTCGGTGCTGTTGGCCGTCCAAGTGACCGTGGCATCCCTGTCCACAGACCCACACTGTAGCGTCACGTCGGTCCCCAACTGCGCATAGTGAATGTGGGATTCTGGGATTCAAAGAAGAGAAGATGTTCATTCATACCTGCCCCTTTGTCTTTCCCACTCAGTCACTTCCATAGGCAGAACTGGCACTAGTTACAGGTGCCACCTTATACCTGCTCCACATCTGTAAGAAATCAGAGTGTTTGAGGACCGGGACATATGCAGGGAAACCAAAATGCTTGTTTACAAAGCTGTTGTACTACCAACTTTACTGTTCGCTTGTGAAACATGGACCACTTATAAACACCATCTCCAACTTCTCAAAAGATTCCATCAATGGTGTCTCTGAAAATTTTTACACATCACTTGGGAAGACAGGTGAACTAATACCAGTGTACTGGAAGAAGCAAAGATCACCAGTGTTGAAGCAATGATTCTTCAGCATCAACTTTGTTAGACTGGTCATGTTGTGCAGATGCCTGATTATCATCTTCCAAAGCAACAACTCTACTCCGAACTTAAAAATGGAAAGCGTAATGCTGGTGGTCAACAAAAGAGGTCTAAAGACTGTCTCAAAGCAAATTTTTAAAAATGTGGTATAAACACCAACAACTGGGAAACACTGGCCTGCAAGTGCTCCAATTGGAGAACAGCCTTTCCCAAATGTGTCATGGGCTTTGAAGACACTTGAACTCAGGACGCAAGGGGAAAAACATGCTAAGAGGAAGGCACGCTTGGCAAATCCACACTGTAATCAACTCCTGCCCGGAAACCAATGTCCCCACTGTGGAAGGACACGTGGGTCCAGAACTGTCCTCCACAGTCCCTTATGGACTCATTGTTAAGACCATGTTTATGGAAGTCAGTCTTACTAAGGTATGAGGGATCACCAAAGAAGAAGATGTCCTATTCAGTGGCGTAGCGTGGGGGGTGCAGGGGGGGCCGGCCGCACCGGGCGCAACATCTGGGGGTTAGGGTTAGGGGCGCAAATCCACGGGTTAGGGGGTGCAAATTACTTGCCTTGCCCCAGGTGCTGACAACCCACGCTACGCCACTGGTTCTATTCAACAACAACAATTTTATTATTTATACCTTGCCCATCTAACTGTGCTTGCCCCAGTCACTCCTGACAGCTACCAACAGATATAAAATCATAATAAAACATTAAACATTAAGAAACTTCCCTATAAAGCTCTGCTTTCAGATGTCTTCTAAAGGTTGTATAGTTACTAAACTATTTGGCTTGGGGGTTACGTAACTTCATACCCTCCAACATTTCTCCAATGAAAATAGGGACGTCCTAAGGAAAAGTGGGATATTCTGGGATCAAATCAGAAACTGGGACGGCTTCTGAAAATCTGGGTCTGTCCCTGGAAAATACGGTCTGTTGTTGGACTGCAAAAGAGTTTGCACATCTCGCCATGGATAATTATCCTGGAACAGTGGCTCAGATAGCAAGATACTTGGACCAAAGGTGCGTTTTGTCATCAGCAGAGCGACAGCGTCCACATCAGAAATCACACCTGCCGGATTGACTGCATGGGCATCTCTGAGAGAAACCTTTTCTGACAGCCCTGACTCTTGCTAAATTGCTCGTGACCGATGCTGACCCCCTCCTGCAGCGGCGCACATGACAGCTTTCACTCCTGGGTACAGAAGGCCACACACTGCAGCACAGGTCAACAACAAGCATGTGAGTCTTGAAGGTGCCACAAGACCTGTTGTGTCTGCAGTGAAAGAGAGGGAAAGCGTTCCTTCAGAGGGATCATCAGTTGAGTTGAAAAAACAGCAGGGGAAATATTTACTAGCTAGGAAACACAACAGCAGAGCCTGCCTGAAAGCCAGGGTGCCCCAGCGGAGACTCCACTGACCCCATCGCCTCACTCTGCACATACTAGTTCTGCTGTCATGAGTTCTTTCGTACGAGATGATGGAACATCCTCTGTGGTGCTGCAGGAACGGCGGGGCGAATAGATGCACAAACTACCATGCACTCCGAAGGACAATAAATCCCCATTAAACCTCCATCGGTGCTGATGGAGAACATTAGCTAAATGAGCACCCTGGGCAGCTGAGCGGCTTCCTTTGCTCCAGCTGCCGGCCAGCCAGGAAAGATCAACTTTCCCCACTGACAAGAGGGGCAGGAGAAGTTCAAAGATGCAATGGATCATTTTTGTGTGTGTCTTAAGAATGTAAGAAGAGCTCGCTGGATCAGGCCGACGGCCCATCTTGTCCGACATCCTGTCGTCACAGTGGCCAACCAGGTGCCCCAAAAGGGAAACCTGCAACAGGGATTTGAGCAGAAAAACTCTCTCCTCGCTGGCAGTTCCCTGCAAATGGGATTCAGAAGCATCGCTGCCTCCAACTGTGGAGGCAGAAGCATAACTCTTCTTCATGTGCCTCCTCGAGAGGTCTGGAGGGCAGCAACATGAGAATGGTCCTTCTCTGTAGTGGCTCCCTGTTTCTGGAACACTCTCCCCAAGGAGGCTCCCCTGGCGCCTTCATTATATATTTTTAGGTGCCAGGCAAAATCGTTCTTCTTCAAGCAGGCCTTGGGCTGATTAATATTCTACAGCCTTTTAAATGTGTCTGTAGGGGGTGTGTTATTTTGCTGTTTTGTTTTACTTATTTATTTGTTTTTATCCTGTATTTTATTATGTGAACCACCACAAGATCTTATGATGAAGAGTGGAATAATAATAATTAATAATAATAATGACAACATATCTGAACTGAGTTTTTCCTCCCAGAGGAAGGGGCAGCCAAACATTCTCATTCACTGCCTGACTATAAACTACTATGTGACTATAAACAGGTGTGCTGTGATCTAAACCACTGAGCCTCTTGGGCTTGCCAATCGGAAGGTTGGTGGTTCAAATCCCTGCGGCGGGGTGAACTCCCGTTGCTTTGTCCCAGCTCCTGCCAACCTAGCAGTTCGAAAGCATGCCAGTGTGAGTAGATAAATAGGTACCACTGTGGCGGGAAGGTAAACGGTATTTCTGTGCGCTCTGGCACTCGTCATGGTCCTCCGTGTGCCAGTAGCGGTTTAGTCCTGCTGGCCACATAACCCGGAAAGCTGTCTGTGGACAAACACTGACTCCCTCAGCGTGAAAACAAGATGAATGCCGCAACCCCATTGTCGCCGTTGACTGGACTTAACTGTCCAGGGGTCCTTTACCTTTTTTAAAAAATAAACAGTGATTCCCAAGTAAGTCGCAGATGCCACTGGAACGAGCTTCCTTATACCAAGTCAGACTACCGGTTCGTTTAACTCAGTGTCACCTGTGCTGACTGGAAGTGGCCCTCCAGCTTTCAGACAGGGGGTCTCATTCCCAGCTCTACTGGGAGAGCGACCTTCTGCATCCTGATCTACAGCTTTTCATTTAAGCCACGGGAAAAAGGGAAGACTCATCATACAGAGTCCGACCATTGGTCCAGTTAACTCAGTGTGCTCAGCACCACCTGGCCGTGGGCCTCTAGGGCTCTCAGGTAAGGGGGATCCTAAGCCCTATTAACATGGGACCTCCTGCATGCAAAGGAGATGTTCTGCCCACCTGTGTCTGGGAACTGTTGCACCGGTGCGCCACATGGTGCAAATCCTTTCTCCCAGGGCAGCTCTGCACATTCCTGATTTTGTGGCTGAAAGTGACACTCACTAAGCCAGGATTCTAGGAGCACATACATTTAAGCACTTTTAAAAAAACCAAAAAACTTGCTTGGATAAGCAAGCAAAGCAATCATTGGACTTCATAAACCCACCTAAAGCCTGGCCATTTGGGTTCTGGGCGGTTTGCTTTGTGATAGACCAGTTGAGCCGCTGTCTCCTTTGAAACCCAACAACCGCCCGGTCCTATGAAACTGCACAGATGTCCGGGTATGTAGATTATCACCTCTGAATAACCCCTTCTCTGTGTGCTTTTGGGGACTCGCAACCAAATTCCTCCACACTGGCGAGGCGTGACCTCTCTCTCGACGAAAGCTGTGTTGACTCTGCCCTGATTTCTGCCTGTTTATCTGCACAACTAATAAATCTGTATCCTTTGCTGGAGCTGCTGCCAATTTGCGGTTCTTTGCTCCAGCTGGGGAACCTCAATGCCTTTCCACTCCAGAGGAGCTCTGAAGAGACAGGAGATGGGAGGAAAGGGCCCGGCTGCAACAGAAGGGGAGATCCGGCGCAAACAGGCACAGGCTTTTGACTTGACATGCAGCTCAACCTGAACTCAGCCCTTCCTGCTAGAGGACCTTGGCAACCTCAGGGCCTCAACCGCACCTTCACAGAGATGAATGCAGGAAAGGGGGGCTGGATCCCTTCTGCACCTGCCAATTATTGCAATGTGCTCCATAGAATCATAGAATTGGGAGGGACCCCAAAGGTCATCCAGTCCAACCCCCTGCAATGTAGGAATCTCGACTAAAGCATCCCCCTATTTCACCAGCATCAACACTCAAATTTAGTATATATTTTGAAAGTTCGCCAGATCACCAGACTGCAGAAGGGAGAAACGATGGTTTGCACCCATTTTTTAGAATTTAGGCAACTAACAGGGGAGGGACCACAACTCTGCTGATCAAGGACCTTATTTTGATGCAGAAGGTTCTGAGTTCAAATCCCTTGCATTTCCAGTTAAATATGGAATAAAGGTAAAGGGACCCCTGAGCATTAGGTCCAGTCGTGACCAACTCTGGGGTTGCGGCGCTCATCTCGCTTTACTGGCCGAGGGAGCCGGCGTACAGCTTCCGGGTCATGTGGCCAGCAGGACTAAGCCACTTCTGGCAAACCAGACCAGCGCACGGAAAGGCTGTTTACCTTCCCGCCAGAGTGGTACCTATTTATCTACTTGCACTTTGACATGCTTTCGAACTGCTAGGTTGGCAGAAGCAGGGACCGAGAAATGGGAGCTCGCCCTGTCGCAGGGATTCGAACCGCCGATCTTCTGATTGGCAAGCCCTAGGCTCTGTGGTTTAACCCACAGCGCCACCCGCGTCCCTTTAAATATGGAATAATCCTCTTTTAAAGCTGTCTAGGTTGATGGCCATCCCCATGGCAGGGAGTTCCCTGGTTTAACTGTGCAATGCATTAAGAAGGGCCTTCTCTTATCCATCCCAAATGTCCCAACATTCAGCTTCACGGAATGCCTCTCAGTTCTAGTGTTGGGAGAGAGGCAGCAAAACTTTCCCCTGTCCACTTAATGCAGCTCATTACATTCTTGCCTTAATTTATGACCAAAAACTGCCGTTCCTAAGTGCCCACGTTGTGGAAGAGCAGGAGGGTGCTAAAGGTACGAGTGCGAAGACTCACCAGATAATCTGCACGCTGCCTAATTAGATCTCGCTGGCATGTTTCTGCTGCCGCATGCATAATGGAGGCTGTATTTACAGAGTCACAGGTGTGCAAAGAGATTGACAGGCAGATGAAAAGCGCAGGCTCCAAACCCTGCGGCTTACAAAACGAACAAGCTGTGAGGATGCCAAGGGAAATAAGCCCCCTCCCCTCTGGGCCTGGGGTGGAAATCCCCCCTAGGGAGGCCAAGGAAAGTACAGGAACAGAGCGTTGCACGTCACCTTAATCTCCAAGTGGTGAGAGACCACAGGGACTTTTGGCGCTTGCGTGGGTTCAATTTCCTTGGAATGAAGACAGTCTTCAGGATATGTGGTTTTATTCAGTCTGAAGGGTCCCGTCTCTTAGCTGAAGCTCTTGTAACCTGGCTCATCTTTTGGGGGATGCTGATCAGGGCATTGAAGTGGCCAGCTAAGGTCACAAAGAAACTTATCGGACTAGTTTGGCAATGGAATCCTCCGTTGCGTGTTGAGACCCCGCAACTATCCCCTCGTAAAGAATAAGACACCAGGACACAGATATTAAGTTTATGTTATTGGACAAATTTTGACCACAACTTTAATGATTGCAGACTGTGAGTGGTATTGGCTTAGGCATTGAATGGACCCGACTATATCTGACTCCTGCCCATTGCGCAGGGAGTCCGGTAAGGGTCAACCACTGGAAGAGGGAGCCCCATCAACGCAGACCAACTCGAGCTCCCCCTGGTGTTCCCGTGGGGGTCATGTCATGGCCCTAGCCCCACCCCGGGCTTCAGACAAGATCCACACCCCCGGATTCCTTTAACGCAATACCCTTAAGCTTGGATGGGCAGGTGATGGCCACACTTCCCCTCCCCCATCTTAAGGTCAAACAATGCCTAACCGCAAAACCTTGCAAAGTTGTGACATTTGCTACGAGGTAGGCGAAAACCAAATGGCCCCATGCCAATTTTGCCAAGTCGAAAAATTCCTGCCAGGCCCCTCAACGGTGACCAACCGAGGTCCATAGCAAGGCCAATGAAGAAGAAAACCTAAAAATTAGGTTCACGCCACTATTTAAATTGTTCCCGGCCACGCCCCCCAACCACCGGATTGGCCGGCTGGCGCTGACGCATCCAGGATCCCCCGGGCAACGGGGGCATTGTCCCCCGCCCCCGGAGGTGAGGTGGTGGCCACGTGGTCCACCACAACTCCTCATCACAGGTAAGTGGAGCCGATTTAGATTTTAACTCTTGCAAGACGCCAAGAATCGGAAGGGACTCAAGACTCACACCAGCCCCCTGAAGGCCTAGCAGAATAGGAAGAAAACCTTCTCCTGAGACAGACCATGGAAGACCATCTAGCTCAGTACTGCTCATGCTGACCGACAGCTGTTCTCCAGGATTTCAAGCAGAGATGTAATTGTAATCAGAAGGGGCCCTTGCAACTCTACAGTTTTTAGATTCACTGTTTCCAGATGCGTGGAGGCCAGCTCTGGTTATGCGGTGCTGAAAGACACTCTTCCCATGCTCTTTCGCCATTTCCAACCAGCTCATGATTGGCTCAAGGCAAGACCAGGAGTGCCTGCCCCTTATTCTCTCCTCTCATGGGGTTATAAGGAAGGGTTACCAGACAACCCTATTTCCGGGGGACAGTCCCCGGATTTGCAAATAGGTTTCTGGATAAATTCCATCCCCGGAATGTCCCTGGATTTCATCTAATGTACCCGGGAAACGCAGTGGCGGCAGTCTCAGCAGCCCGGAGCAGTTGGCTCTGGCTGGCTTCAGGAGCTGCTCAGAAGTCCCCATATGATGGTGGTGCAGGGGCTCTAAGATGCAGCTTCTGGGCTGCCTCCACCTTCCCTGACCCCAGCAACTCAGCTGGGAAGGGAGGCTTCATGCTGCCTATCGGAGCAGCCTCCCAACTCCTACTTGCGTGCAAGCAGGAGGGGGCAGGGATCTCTCAGCTGTGAAGGGAGGCTTCATGCTGCCTAATGGAACTTGCGTGGAAGCAGGAGGGGGCAGGGATCTCTCAGTTAGGCAATGGGAAGCCTCGCTTCCCAGCTGAGAGATCCCCGCCCCCTCCTGCTTGCACACAAGTAGGAATGGGATTGGGGCTACTCTGATGGGAAGGGAGGCAATCATGCTGCCTGAGCCTCTCCGCCACCGCTGTTCTCGGCCCTCCTTCTCCGCCTTCCATGCCTGACCCACCGTGCACCACTTCCCCACCACCACCACTGAAGAACCAAAAACTCAGGGGCTGCCCAGGCTCATGGAGAAAGGAGATAGAAACCTCAGAGGAAGGGGAAACATGGTGGTTGAGGTCAAGGTGGTGGCCGTCCCTCTGCCACAGCCATCGCTGCAGCATCAATGTCCTAAATGGGTAGTATTTATTTATTTAAAGTGTCCCTGGATTCATTGAAAAAAAATCTGGTAACCTTATTATAAGGTAGATAAAAATCGGCAGAGGGGCTTCAAGTCCTAGTCAGGCAACCCTCTTGTGCAATCTACAATTGCCTAATGGGGAGAGTGGGGAATGCGATGGTCTATCCATCTTCAATTCCAGTGTCCAGGTGGCAGATCCCGTCACTCCAGCAACAACCCTGCCAGGGCCACTCCTAGCAACAACATCCCAGGGCGTGGCTAGCAGAGGGACTATGTGCAACCTGCAAATTTCAAGCCCCAAGAACCTCCCATGTCAGCCCTCCCTGCCTTGGAGAGGGCTGGCAGCTGGATGTCAGGGACAGCAAAGCAGCCATGGCATAACCAGGAAATAATAAACAATAATAATAAATTTTTATTGATACCCCGCCCTTTCCGGTTCAAAAAACCAGGCTCAGGGCAGCTAACAACAAATTTAAAACACTTAATTGATGCAACGAAAAACAGCATAAAATACAACACAGTGGTACCTCGGGTTAAGAACTTAATTCGTTCTGGAGGTGCGTTCTTATCCTGAAACTGTTCTTAACCTGAGGTACCACTTTAGCTAATGGGGTCTTCCCGCTGCCACTGCCACACAGTTTCTGTTCTCACCCTGAAGCAAAGTTCTTAACTCGAGGTACTATTTCTGGGTTAGCAGAGTCTGTAACCTGAAGCGTCTGTAACCTGAGGTATCACTGTATAAAACACGAATAACAATAAATTTAGGATTCAAAAATCTATTTAAGGAGAAAATCCATCCAATAAACATTAGATGGTCACCAGGGCTAGCTGGCTAAATTAGTCCCATTTAACAAATATGGCAGGGACTGATCCAAAGAATCGCCCCAAATATCTCAGCAGGCCTTGCAGACTGAGAAGGTCCAAGTCGAGACTGCAGATGCAGAAAATAATCTGGTGTGCTCCTTGGCTGCACCCTTCTTTTCGAAACTCCAGGATCAAACACGTTACAGGTTGCTGCTTATCTTAGTTGCAATAAAAATAAAAGAAAATACGCCCGGATCTCTTCCGGAGCCCATTGTGGAAAAGGCTTGCCGTTTTGTATGTAGCTGATCGTTTTTCTTGCAGTGATAAAACAAAACAAAAACTAAAAGGAGATAATGGCAGGTAAAACCCACGCACGCACGCAACCTAACATGACAAGAGACCGTGGCAGACATCTCCCAAGGCAAGGTTTTCTTTGATCAGCCATTCCTCTGCCCCCGTCTGCTGTGATATCCTTTGTCACTTCCCTTGTGCTGTTCCTGCAGGAGATGAAAGGCTTTTGACTCGACTGGCTTCTAAAGGCTGATCAGGCGGAATTTGCAGATTCCACAACCGCAGACGTTTAACTGGCAGGTGTTGTCGGCGGCAGATATCGCCTGTGATGGGTACAGGCCCAGCAGTGATTGGAAACAGAGCGAGAATGGGGGGGGCAGGGAGAGAGTGAGGCACACCCACCTGCACCCCCGGAGTCCCCTTGGTGACCCAGAATGTCCCTGCTCCGAATTAGAATCAAGACAGCAGGTCTCGTAAGGAAACATTGGCACTCTTCCAGATTACGATTGCCAAAAGGTTCGGGTAGGTACACGTGTTGGTCTGACCCAGTCAATTTTTATTAAAAAACTAAAAAATTATCCAATAGCACCTTGTTATTGTTGTTTGGTCATTTAGTCGTGTCCGACTCTTCATGACCCCCTGGACCAGAGCACGCCAGGCACTCCTGTCTTCCACTGCCTCCCGCAGTTTGGTCAAACTCATGCTGGTAGCTTCGAGAACACTGTCCCACCATCTCGTCCTCTGTCGTCCCCTTCTCCTTGCGTCCTCCATCTTTCCCAGCACCAGGGTCTTTTCCAGGGAGTCTTCTCTTCTCATGAGGTGGCCAAAGTCTTGGAGCCTCAGCTTCACGATCTGTCCTTCCAGTGAGCACTCGGGGCTGATTTCCTTAAGAATGGATCGGTTGGATCTTCTTGCAGTCCATGGGACTCTCAAGAGTCTCCTCCAGCACCAGAATTCAAAAGCATCCATTCTTCGGCGATCAGCCTTCTTTATGGTCCAGCTCTTACTTCCATACATCACTACTGGGAAAACCATAGCTTTAACTATACAGACCTTTGTTGGCAAGGTGATGTCTCCGCTTTTTAAGATGCTGTGTAGGTTTGTCATAGCTTTTCGCCCCAAAAGCAGGCATCTTTTAATTTCGTGACTGCTGTCACCATCTGCAGTAGCACCTTAGAGACCGACTAAGTTTGTTCTGGGTATAAGCCTTCTTGTGCATGCTTTGGGGTATCTGAAGAAGTGTGCATGCACACAAAAGCTTATACCCAGAACAAACTTAGTCGGTCTCCAAGGTGCTTCTGGATAATTTTTATTTTTTTAATTTAGATTGCCAAAAGGGACACACAAAGCAAATCTTCGGAGGCTCAATGGCCTTCGAACCGAGCTGCGGCTTTTAAATTTGATGCTGTTCTGCTTGGAGATGTGATTCTTGCAGGTGTCTGGCCTTCTAGCCTTTAAAGCTCATCTCAGAGCCTGAGGTTTTGCATTTGGTTTTGTTCCTTGCAGCCTTTGCTCTCTCGCCCATCCTTTCTCCTCTAGGAACACAGAAACACCTGGCACTGAGTCAGACCATTGGCCGAGTTTTCCCTACACTGGCTGGCAGCAGATTGCCTGGGTTTTGGGTGAGGGGCTCTCTCAGCCCGACCTGGAGATACTGTCAAGTGTGGATAACCTGGAACCTTCTGCTTTCTCTCTTTCTCTCCCCAATTCCGTATTTTAGATTTGCAAACCCTCTGGGACAGGGTCCGATCTTTTCTTCCTTTTCCCCCTAAAGCTGAGGAAGGTATGCAGAACATGCTACAGGAACAATACTATCATCAATGTTGCTAACGCAATCTTACAAAACAGGCACTAGGAGAAAACAAAACACCTTTGTGAAATAAAAATGGCTGAGCAGTGAAACAGGTAATAATGCAGGTGTCCAATTTTCCAGCTACTTAGACCTGTGCAGATCTTTTCAAAAAAATGTATTTGCATTTGAAATCCCTTCAGAACAAAGAGGAATATGCAGGATTTCAGTAAGAAAAAGAACATTTGGTGTTTCATGTTTGAGTTCCGAACCATTT
This sequence comes from Podarcis melisellensis, assembly GCF_964234715.1. Lineage (NCBI taxonomy): Eukaryota > Metazoa > Chordata > Lepidosauria > Squamata > Lacertidae > Podarcis > Podarcis melisellensis. The sequence goes on along the minus strand of NC_138543.1, from coordinate 61,824,450 downwards.
CCCTAAGATTTTAAAGCTCTGAATTTTGGAGGTCCTGCATTTCAGAATCCAAAAAACTTAATTGGCCACTTTTCACTTTTATCTTACGACCAACGATGCTTTCACATAGATGATTTCCCTTCCAAGCCTTTTCATGATAATTCTCTCTTAACAATCACTCCTTCCAGAGGAATTTGTTACAGGTTAACCTATGAAGAAGCAGGGATCACAGGTTCTTTGAAATGTCGATCAATTTGACAAATCCCTAACTGCATCCATATACTTTTGTTGCGTGTAGGATGCAAAAGACTTAAGAACGCAAAAGAAAAAATTCTTATGCCCGGGTGTTTAACCATGCTTGTTTGTGCCACATCATGTGATTTGAAGTGTTCGTGATAGGGGTGCAATCCCAGGAAGCGATTTGGTTTTAACACTGAAAGCATAAAAACACAGATCACTCACGCTGAAATTTTTTCATGGCTTAAACAAAAAGCGGGGTTGAGTGTGTGACTGATGCGATGAGCGCACCTCTGGTTTTGATAACACTACCAGAATGGATAAATACCAGTTTGGAGGCAGTTGTGCTTCTGAATCCTAGTTTCTGGAAATGGCAGGGTGAGAGAGGGCTCTCTTGTGGTCGGATCCTGCTCGGGGGTTTCCCATTGCGGCATCTGCTTGGCTGCTGTGAAAACAGGAGGCTGGAATAGACGGGCCACGGGCCTGATCCAGCACAGGCTCTGCTTATGTCCTTATGCTCCCATTAGAATTGTCAAAGCAATATTCTGAATTTGTGGGAATTCAACCTGAGGAAATGTGACAACCCTAAAGGAATGCCATGCATTTGTTTATCAAAAAAATCATAGAATTGTAGCGCTGGAAAGGAACCCAGGGGTCACCCAGCCCAACCCTCTGCAATGCAGGAATCTCAGTTTGTCAGCCCATTTTTCATCCGCTTCTGTGTCCATTATTTAGCATCACAAAGTACCCTTTGAGGGAGAAGGCTGGGCCTTGTGGAAACAGCAACTGTTGCTGCGGCCTTGATTTGAAAGGATTCGCTTCTTCTTTGAGGGGGAAACAGGTGTGATGAAATGGTGTCAGTGAAGCCAGAGATATGAGCCATTCCAGGTTTAATTTGTTCGTTAATGAAGAATGGTGGTGAGCAAAGCCTCCGTTTGTTTGCCGAAATCTCCAGAGTCAGCAGCCCTGCTCTCCTGACAGGGGAAAATAATTAGCAAGGAACTTTAATTAAGAGATAACAGATGAGTGCTAACGGACTTCCACTTAATCACTGCGAGACAGCCAGCAGCTCGATTTCTATTTACCTCCGTGGTCCTGTCGGCGGTTGTCTTTCTTCGGAAGAAGGCTGGGCAGGAGTTTCAAGGAGAGAGGGACACAGGGCAGGTCCTCTAATGACCTTGCATGATTCTCAGCCTCCAGGGAGGGAGAGAAGCCCCCCTAAAGTGACATTTCTCCCACAGACGCCACTGAGGATGCAAGACAACCACTGCACATGCGAGAGGCTACTGACCGACCATATAAAATTATGCTGCTGGCACCTGTCCGTCTAGAGAGACAATAGAGTGTGTCTCTGTGCATGAAGTCAAATGAATGGAGAATCCCAGAGCCAGTTGCGGCTGCAAAGGTTTGTGACTGCTGCCTCCTGGGTTGTATTTGCAGCACCAGCAGCACTGGAGTGACCTCTTTGGGGCACAAGCCTGGGCAGTCTGTCTGGAGATCCTGGGCTGCCCAGATGATGAGACCCCTCTGATGTGGTCCCAAGGAAAGCAGGGCAAGATGACTGGCAGCAGCTTGGCTGCAGGAGTTGCTGGAAAGAGGCATATTATTATTATTATTATTATTATTATTATTATTATTATTAATAATACCCAGCCCATCCAGCTGGGTTACCTCAGCCACTTTGGGCAGCTTCCAGCAAAATATTAAAATACAACAATTCATCAAATATTAAAAGCTTCCCTAAACAGGGCTGCCTTCAGGTGTCTTCTAAAAGTCAGATAGTTCTTTATCTCCTTGACATCTGAAAGGAGGGTGTTCCACAGGGTAGGTGCCACCACCAAGAAGTCCCTCTGTCTGGTTCCCTGTAACTTCGCTTCTCGCAGTGAGAGAACCGCCAGAAGGCCCTCAGAGGAGGACCTCAGTGTCCGGCCAGAACGATGGGGGTGGAGACGTTTCTGCAGGTATACTGAATCTCGGGGTTGTGGGTTTGAGGGGGGTTGGTCTAAATCAGGCATGGCCAAACCTGGCCCTCCAGCTGTTTTGGGACTACAACTCCCATCATCCCTAACTAAAAGGACCAGCGGTCAGGGATGATGGGAATTATAGTCCCCAAACAGCTGGAGGGCCAAGTTTGGCCATGCCTGGTCTGCATGGCTCCTTGGTCCCTTCCAACCCTACAATTCTATGATTTCACATAACCTTATTTCTTGAATTGGATAGATAGATGGCAAATAGATTTGGATTGCTGAGCAAAGGTCTTACTCATTTCATTTCCCTGCTCCGGTAAGGAAGTGAAACTGAAGAGAGCCTGCAGCAAGGTTTCCTTCTTCCTCACGCAGCTTAATTCTGCCCTAGAGTGCTTTACATACCTTATAAACCTCCTTAACAGGCCTCTGAGGTAGGCCAAGGCAAGCTCACCCATATATTACAGATGCAAATGAAGTGAAAGGTAAAACTAACAACCACCAGCAAAGGTGGGGAAGGAAGAGAAAGCAAGTGGAAAAATCAAAATAACGCAAATTGTGGGGCTGAGACAAAACAGCCACTTCCTCCCCCTGCATCTCTAGGACAGAGGAGGGCAGGGCAGGGGGGTCTCTGATAGAAATCCAAGCCCACATCTATTACCAGATGTTTCCAGTGTAGACACTGGGGGCCAGATGTGCATTAAATCAACTCCAGCCCATCACTGAACCGTGCTAAAATTTTAATGTGGACAAGCCCTCAGTGGCACAATCTACGGGAAGAAATCCGTTACGGAGGAAATATTGCAGACAACTCCAACGTGATGCATTTTACATCAGTAAGAGGGGCAGCTGTAAGGGGATGTGAAAATAGCGGGGAGAAAAAGCAAGCCTCAGGTGAGATAAAATGTGCCTTTGCTGGGGCCAAAGAGGCACAGATTGCTTGTAGGATGGCCAGAGGCCATCAGGAAACAAGCCCAGTTCTGAGCTGCTAAGACATGCCAGAGACATCCGGTGTTTAAAACAAAGAGAGATTGTGAAGAGTTCCAAAAGGACCTCTCCAAACGGCATGAATGAAAAGTAAAATGGGAAAAACAGTTCGTTGTAAACCAGCTTAAGTGATTAAGGTTTGGGCAAAAAAAGCCCCTTTACACAGAAGCTCAGGGGGTCTGAACTGGCAGCAGCAGACCAGGAATGAAACATTGGGGTCTCGGTGGGTAGCTTGGTCAGGGAGATGCAATGACTTCCCTAGGACTTTTTAGTTTTAGAGAAAAGACAAGTTAGAGGAGACAAGACAGGCATTTATAAAATGCGGAACGTGCATAGAAAAAAGTTCTCTTTCTCTCTCTCTCTGTCATGGCATTAAAGATAACCAGTGTTGGAGCAATGAATCTTCCGCATCAACTTTGTTGGACTGGTCATGTTCTGCGGGTGCCTGATGATCATTTTCCAAAGCAACTGCTCTATTCCGAACTTAAAAATGGAAAGCGTAATGCAGGTGGTCAACAAAAGAGGTTTAAAGACTGTCTCAAGGCAAATCTAAAAAAATGTGGTATAAACACCAACAATTGGGAAACAGTGGCCTGCGAGCGCTCCAATTGGAGAACAGCCTTGACCAAAGGTGTCCTGGGCTTTGAAGACACTCGAACTCAGGATGCAAGGGAGAAACATGCTAAGAGGAAGGCACACTTGGCAAATCCACACCGTGATCAACTCCCACCTGGAAACCAATGTCCCCACTGTGGAAGGATGTGCGGATCCAGAACTGGCCTCCACAGTCACTTACGGACTCATTGTTAAAACCATGTTTATGGAAGACAATCTTACAATCTTATGAGTGATCGCCAAAGAAGGAGAAGTCTAGTAAATAATAATAATAATAATAATAATAATAATAATAATAATAATAATAATATATTATTTATACCCTGCCACTCTTGGCGGCTTTCAACAGAATATTAAAAGACAACAATCTATTAAACATTAAAAGCTTCTCTAAACAGGGCTGCCTTCAGATGTCTTCTAAAAGTCTGGTAGTTGTTGTTCTCTTTGACATCTGGTGGGAGGGTGTTCCACAGGGCGGGTGCCACTACCGAGAAGGCCCTCTATTATTATTATTATTACAGTGGTACCTCGGGTTACAGATGTTTCAGGTTACATACGCTTCAGGTTACAGACTCCGCTAACCCAGAAATAGTGCTTCAGGTTAAGAACTTTGCTCCAGGATGAGAACAGAAATTGTGGCAGCAGGAAGCCCCATTAGCTAAAGTGGTGCTTCAGGTTAAGAACATTTTTAGGTTAAGTACAGACCTCTGGAACGAATTAAGTATTTAACCTGAGGTACCACTGTATTATTATTATTTACACCCCACTTTCCTAGAGAGCGCTGGTGCTCGGATCCTGTTTGCAGGCTTCCCATTAAGGCATCTGGTTGGGCAATCTGAGAAAAGAAGACTGGACTAGATGGGCACTGGCCTGATCCAGCAGGCTCCTCTTATGTTCTTATGGACTTCCTTGTAAGTCAGGGAACTCTCCTTCACTGGAGGTTTTTAAGCCGTACCACTTGAGAGTTAATGAATACAACCTCACTGTGGTTTACAAAAAGGATTAATCAACAAAATTAGCAACCGTATTTTAAGACTTTGGAAAAGTTAAAATAGCAGTAGACTAAGAAATATTAAAACTTGCATTAGCATTCTAAACATCTAGGTGAGCTTGTTCAACAAAAGTGTTTTCAGACAGGCTGAAAAGAGTTCAGTGACAGTGCCTGCCTGATCTCAATCAGCAGGGAGTTCCAGAGGTGCAAAATGATCGAGTTCTTGCAGATGCGGAAGGAATATTATATGCCACCTGTAAGAGGTCCAGTTGTGGCGATCGAAACAGACTGGTGGGCAAATGAGGGGCAAGGAAACCTCACAGGTCAACTGGTTCCCAGTTGTTAAAGGGATTGGATAGCTTAGGCGGCAGAGTGTGAGAGTCTTAATCTCAGGTTTGTGGGTTTGAGCCCCACGTTGGGCAAAAAATTCCTGCACGGCAGGGGGTTGGACTAGATGACCCTCGTGGTCCTTTACAACTCCAGGATTCTGTGAGTCTATGATTCTACTGCTATTAAGACCACTGCAGTGTGAGTAGCAGTCTGTTTCAGCAACCACTCGTGAGTCTTCTCAGGACATGGGCAAGATTAAAATACCAAAGAGAGTACACAGCCTGGCTAGGTTAATGTCCATACACACTTATGAAGATGACTCGATCACCATTATCCGTCAACCCAACCTTGCAGGGTTCATTGTAAGATAAAATTATGTGGGGGGGGGGATCTGTATGGTGTATTGAGCTCTTTGGAAGGGCTGTACATATTAAGAATCCAATAAAAGAGAATTAGGAATAATTACCAGGTAATGAGTGGGACGCGGGTGGCGCTGTGGGTTAAACCACAGAGCCTAGAACTTGCTGATCAGAAGGTCGGTGGTTTGAATCCCCACGACAGGGTGAGTGCCCATTTCTTGGTCCCTGCTCCTGCCAACCTAGCAGTTTGAAAGCACGTCAAAGTGCAAGTAGATCAATAGGTACCGCTCCGGCGGGAAGCTAAATGGCGTTTCTGTGCGCTGCTCTGGTTCGCCAGAAGTGGCTTAGTCATGCTGGCCACATGATCCGGAAGCTGTACGCCAGCTCCCTCGGCCAATAAAGTGAGATGAGCACCGCAACCCCAGAGTTGGCCACAACTGGACCTAATGGTCAGGAGTCCCTTTACCTTTACCTTACCAGGTCATGAAGACTGTTACAAGATGTATATTAGAACATTCTGGTTACAGTGGTACCTCGGGTTACAGATGCTTTAGGTTACATATGCTTCAGGTTACAGACTCCTCTAACCCAGAAATAGTGCTTCAGGTTAAGAACTTTGCTTCAGGATGAGAACAGAAATCATGCCTTGGCGGCACGGCGGCAGCAGGAGGCCCCATTAGCTAAAGTGGTGCTTCAGGTTAAGAACAGTTTTAGGTTAAGAACGGACCTCCAGAACGAATTAAGTACTTAACCCGAGGTACCACTGTACAAGGGATCTGATTTCTTTAACCAGGTGGAGGGCCTTCTTGGTAGTGGCACCCGCCCTGTGAAATGCCCTCCCATCAAATGTCAAGGAAATAAACAACTATCTGACTTTTAGAAGCCACCTGAAGGCAACCCTGTTTAGGGAAGTTTTTAATGTTTGATGTTTTATCATGTGTTTAATATTCTGTTGGGAGCCGCCCAGAGTGACTGAGGAAACCCAGGCAGATGGGTGGGGTATAAATAATAAATTGTTGTTTCCAGTGCCAGTCACAGAATGTCTGGAACACTGAGGAGGAGGGAGCACTGCTAAGCATGTGCAGAGTGCCTTGCCTTCCTTACCGTGTAACCACAGCTCCCTCCTACAGCTGAGATTAGGAAGAAAGTCTTCCTGGCTCAGATTGGGGTGGGGGCACAAACATCCCAGCAGCCTTGGGCTCTGGCGATATCCTTGGCAAGCAATTCAGCAGCGGTTGGCAGGGAAGCAGCACCATAGCAACGGTCTGATCCTTAACTCAATGGCATCTTTCGCACTCTCCGAGGCCCCCCTGGTTGGCCTGCCCACCCCCGGCTCCCTTTGCACACACACACAGTTGTTCTCGGCAGGGAGAACTCTTACGAAACTCCCCTCCTAATTGGCGCCGCCGTTCTGCTGCCAGCCCGGCGTGTGGGGGCGGCTCTGGAGCATCTTATCTCTTGTGACAACAGCATATTTATCTGGCCGCCCAATTGTCCCTTCCTGTCAAGGAGATCCCCCGCAAATGTTGCATTAACTTTCACGCAACATGCCCATGCCTCTTCCAGATGAATTGCTAAAGGGGACGAGGAGACGCCGCTGTCTGCCTCCGAGGTTGGGAAAGGGGAGGGTGTTGCTCGCAAAATCCAGGCTTCCTTGGAAGGACCTGGGGAGCGGGGGTGAGATCCTGTCTCCTCTTTCTTTATGTTTGCAAAAACAACAGCAAGAATACTCATTGCAAAGTACTGGAAGACACAAGATCTACCCACCCGGGAAGAATGGCAGGTGAAGGTGATGGAGTACATGGAACTGGCGGAAATGACCGGCAGAATCCGAGACCAGGGAGAAGAGTCGGTAGAAGAAGACTGGAAGAAATTTAAAGACTATGTACAGAAACACTGTAAAATTAAGGAATGTTAGAAGGTTGTTGGAATGAAGATAAGCAGTAATGTTACAGAATTAAGTAAAATTGGACTATGAATAGGTGAGAATGTAAAGATACAATATATTAAGATAAATTATTAAGATAAAAGTAAAAATGGAAAGGATTTGCTAAAACAATTAATTGAATTAGAATACAAAAAAGGGAGGTGTGAGGAGGTCAGGGAAATAAGCAAATGAAAGATAAGATATGGAAAGATCGATTTGTTTTTAATTGTTTTTATTTTTATTTTTCTTTGTATTTTTGTATTTTCTGTTTTCTTTTTTACTCATATTCTTGTAACTCTTTGAAACTTTAATAAATATTATTTCAGATCAAAACTAAAAAAAAACACACCAAAAAAACCCAAGAGATCCTGTCTCTTCTCCAGGATCCGCATCCAGCTCAGGGCATTTCAGGAGGCAGGGACAGCCACCGAGTTGGACACCTTTAAAGGGGGATCAGGCCAACTCAGAGAGGATCAGGGCTGTCACCACCAAGACACAGGATCTAGCCGTGGTTATTGTTTTGTTTCATGTCACCCAACCTCCCCCCCCTTTGGAGACGGCGTACACCATGGGTAGGCAAACTAAGGCCCGGGGGCCGGATCTGGCCCAATCACCTTCTAAATCCAGCCCGCAGGTGGTCCAGGAATCAGTGTGTTTTTACATGAGTAGAATGTGCCCTTTTATTTAAAATGCATCTCTGGGTTGTTTGTGGGCCATAGGAATTCGTTCATTTCCCCCCCTTCAAAATATAGTCCGGCCCCCCACAAGGTCTGAGGGACAGTGGACCGGCCCCCTGCTGAAAAGTCTGCTGACCCCTGGTGTACACTGTTCCCCTCCTCGTATTTTATCCTCACAACAAACCTGCGAGGTGGGCAAGGCTGAGAAGCAGAGCATCTGGCCCAAGGTATCACCCAGTGAGCCTGATGCCCAAGTTGGGAATTCGAACCCTGCTCTCCCGCGTCCTAGTCTGGCCCTCTAACCACTACACGGCACTGTCACTCTGTGCCAGTTTGAAGACCAGCTTGTGGGCATGTGCTTGGCCTCTGGCCTGGCACCCAGGAGGCCTCGTCTGATGTCCCTGTGGCTGAAGGGGTGCATGTTGGACCAGCTTGACCCCCTTCTCCTTCCAACCCAGCAATCACTTCCTTTCTCCACTATGTCTCCTTCTTTCCTTCCTTCTCCTCCGTCCCGTTGCAGGAAGGTTGGGGCAGAGCCTGCCTGCCTGCCTTTGACGCTGTGCAGGACGTCCAGGCTTGGGACGGAGGCGGCTGCCGCGCGCCCCCGTCCTCCAGGGTCCCTTTCCCCTTCCCAGCCAAGGGAAGCCATAAACCACAGGAACGTCAAGCGGACCAGAGCCGCCTCTCCCCTTTGCCTTTCTTCACAAACACCTCCCGGTTCCTCGGGACGCCATCCCTGGAGGGGCCGGGCTTTCGGACGTGTTGACGGGACCCCGGCGTCCAATTATTCCTCGGCTGTGAGTGAAGGACGGCGCTCGGAGGGGTCTGGTTTCCAGTAGGAAATGGCCGTGAAACCGACCCCAGGATTACCTAATCCGTCCATTTTGGGGAGCGGCCGTGTGCAAAAGGACCCCTCCAGGAACGGCTCTGTGGATCAGGCCGGCTTCTTAAATGCAAGGCCGGGAGAGGCAGGAGGAGCCGGGGGCAGCACTGGTTAAGCGTCCCAAGCTAGGGCCCGAGAGACTCCGGGTTCGAATCCTGCCTCTGCCAGAAAGCTGTGGTTGCCTCGCCTCAAAAAGGATAGTGCAGATTTGAAAAATGGTGCAGAAAAGGGGAGCCCAAATGATCACTGGGATGCAACAACTCCCTAACGAAGAAAAGTTGCGCGTTGGGGACTTTTCAGTTTAGAGGCAAGGCAAGGAAGAGGAGACACGACAGAATTTTATAAAAATTATGCATGGCACAGAGAAAACTGACAAAGTTTTAAGCAGGCCTAGGATAGCTCGGTTGGTAGAGCACAAGACTCTTAATTTCAAGGCTGTGAGTTTGAGTCCCATATTGGACAAAAGGTTCCCAAATTTCAGGGGGTTGGACTAGATGACCGTTGGGTACCTTCCAACTGTATGATTCTATAGCATTAGAACTCATTGACACCCTGAGAAGCTGAATGTTGGAAGTTTCAGGACAAGAAAGAAAGTCTTTCTTTTTCTTCCTCGTAACATTAGACCTTGTGGACATCCTGATAGCTGAATGTTCAGGACAGGTAAAAGGAAGGACTTGCACCTTCAGCACAGAGTTAAACTATGGAACTCATTCCCACAAGAGGAAGTGATGAGCACTAACTTGGATTAGATAAATCCCCCCTCTTTAAATAAATTTATTTGGTTTTTCAAATTAAAGTTTTACAATCACATGTCCAACATACATCATAAAAACAAGATTCCAAGGAATCTCCTGGACTTCTCTCGTCCCCTTTGTGGGTCCTATTGTTTGTCATTTCCTCCTGCATCTTTTATAATAATCCAAATTAAACTACTAAATTAAACTATTAAATTAAAGTGTTATTCCAATCCTATTAATGATTTTAATTGTTTATAATGATTTTTAAGAGGAATTATAAAATTTCCCCATTCCTTATTGAATTTTTGATTTCTGATTCTTCCTGCCATTTTTGCCTTGATTAGACAAATTCATAGGAGCAGGAGAGAGCTCTCAGCGTCCACTAGGGCTATACTAGGGAGAAAGGTTGTTTTCTGCTGCTCCAGAGAAGCGGACACGGAGCAATGGATCCAAACTACAAGAAAGAAGATTCCACCTAAACATTAGGAAGAACTTCCTGACAGTAAGAGCTGTTTGACAGTGGAATTTGCTGCCAAGGAGTGTGGTGGAGTCTCCTTCTTTGGAGGTCTTTAAGCAGAGGCTTGACAACCATATGTCAGGAGTGCTCTGATGGTGTTTCCTGCTTGGCAGGGGGTTGGACTCAATGGCCCTTGTGGTCTCTTCCAACCCTATGATTCTATGATTCTATGATTCTTTCCCTCCACTATCAGAGGCAGCAACGCTTCTGCATCCCACTTGCTGGAAGTCAGCTCCATGTTGTACTCATGTTGCTTCTCTCGCGTCCATACTTTATATAGAGATTTTCTTATAATATGGTTTAAAAAACCTCTCTGTAATCTCACCTTGTCATATGCAAAAATGGCATGCCAACTATACTTATTGTCAAACCCCTCTACATCTAGTAAGTCCATATTTTGTAACATTACCCAATCACGGATCCAGGATAAACAGGTGGCATCATCATATAGTTGGAGGTCCGGTAGTGCGAAACCTCTCCACTCTTTGAAATCAATTAACAATTTATGTTTTATTCTAGGTCTCTTCCCGTTCCAACTAAACCGTGATAAATCTGTTTGCCAACCTTTAAATCAGTTCATAATACCAGAACGGTCTGGAACACAATAAAAAAAAACAATTCTTGGCAAAAGGATATCTGCAATATCCTTTTTGAAGGTGAGGCTGCTCCCCCCACGCACTGCGTTTGGGCTCCCTGGAGGGATCTGCTTGGCCCCATGGGAAAGAAGATCCCGGACTGGTTGGGCCATTGAGGTAAATCCAGCTTGCCAGGTATTGTGCCGGAAAGGAATCTAGAGCAGCAGTTCTCAACCTGTGGATCCCCAGATGTTGTGGACTACAACTCCGATCATCTCTGACCACTGGTCATGCTGGCTAGGAATGATGGGAGTTGTAGTCCAACAACATCTGGGGACCCACAGGTTGAGAAACACTGATCTAGAGGGCTTAGCTGTGCTGAGCCTGAGGAAGGAAACATCCTGTATTGAAAACCAGCTCTAGCAGATCATTTCCCCCCTCTGAATCTCCAAGCCTCGTTTCATTGCCAAACCTCTCTCTAAAGAGCCTTTTCAGCTCAGCTCAATGCTGCCGTGTAGGGTAGCTTTGCTCCAGGGGCAACAGAAAACCCTTTCTGAAAACCCATTGTGGGAGAGGCAGGTTGGTTGGGGAATGGAGCTCTTCAGCTGGGAAATTAAAACGGGAAAGTGTTGCAAAAAAAAGATGATGTTTCTGCTGCAGGTGAACGTCGGCCTTGCTGGTGCTTTATACATTTTTCAAAAGAGCTACCCGAGCCGTCGCTCTTCCAAACAATGCCTGACATGCTGGCAGTACAAAATAAAGGCACTTTTCGCCCCTCCCTCTGCAACTATATGGAATCATAGCATCTTAAGAGATGGAAGGTATCCCCAGAGGTTCTCTAGACCAACCCCCTGCAATGAAGGAATCACAGCTGCTTAAAAACCTCCAAGGAAGGAAAGTCCAGCATCTTCCAAGGGAGACCATTCCGCTGTCAAAGGGCTCTTACCCTCGTAATGTTTTTCCTGAAGTTTAATCGGAATCTCCTTTCTTGTAGCTTGAAGCCACGAGTTCAAGTCCTACCCTCCAGAGCAGGAGAAAACAAGCATGCTCCCTCTCCCATGTGACAGCCCTTCAGAGATGTGAGGATGGCTATCGTATCGCCGGAACCTTGATGGTCAGATAGGATTTTATTGTTGACTATTTCAATAGGAGGTTTTTATTGGGATTTGTATGATTTTATGGGCATTTTATTTTTCTCTTAAATGCGACCCATTTGGAGAACAAATTGCTGTAACCCAAGCTGCATCTTGCCAAAGAAATAAAACAAAGCTGATGAGACATGTGTGCCTGCAAACATGGGAACAAAGCTGCACTAAAACCTCGTTTTGTGCTTTTTCCCATCCGCCCCGTGAAACAGTCAAGCTCATTCTGCTTTCGCAGATGAGGAAGAGAAACAGAACCAGCTCACAGCCCCCAAGCGGACCTACAGGCATGCTGGGAGCTGGACCAGGCTTCTCCGAGGTTCACCAAAGATGGCTTTCAACAAAGCACACGTCATAACATTTGCAGGTCTGCTCAGTGAGTGGATGTGTGTGTCCTGAATGTTAGGAGATTCAGAGCCTTAATTAAACTATGGAACTCCTTCCCACAGGAGACAGTGATGGCCACCAATCTAGATGGTTTAAAAGGCAATTAAAAAAGAAATAAATCACATCTCAAAAGCAGCACATGCAATGAAAAAACAGAGATAAACCATGGCACCAAGGCAAAAACGGCCGATTGTTCATTCTGTTAAGAGGATTACAGTGGTACCTTGGGTTAAGAACTTAATTCGTTAAGGAGGTCCGTTCTTAACCTGAAACTGTTCTTAACCTGAGGTACCACTTTAGCTGTTAAAGCTATGGTTTTCCCAGTAGTGATGTATGGAAGTGAGCGCTGGACCATAAAGAAGGCTGATCACCGAAGAATTGATGCTTTTGAATTCTGGCGCTGGAGGAGACTCTTGAGAGTCCCATGGACTGCAAGAAGATCAAACCTCTCCATTGTGAAGGAAATCAGCCCCGAGTGCTCACTGGAAGGACAGATCCTGAAGCTGAGGCTCCATGACTTTAGAAGACTCCCTGGAAAAGACCCTGATGTTGGGAAAGATGGAGGGCACAAGGGGAAGGGGACGACAGAGGACGAGATGGTTGGACAGTGTTGTCAAAGCTACCAGCATGAGTTTGACCAAACTGCGGGAGGCAGTGGAAGACAGGAGGGCCTGGTGTGCTCTGGTCCAGGGGGTCGTGAAGAGGTGGACATGACTAAACAACTAAACAACAACATCTGAAAAGTGGAGTTGTTGTATGTCACATGTCTGTTTACTTCCAGCACAGTCTGCTGGCAACTTCTGTTGTATATTGCTTTTGCTATACTGCTGTTTGCTTGGACACGAAGGGAAGCAGACATGTTCTTCCTTTGTTCCTGATGCTGAATAAACACCTGTAAATATGCTTACATGTGCCTCTGTCTGCCACTTCCATTGTGAAAAGTTATTCACTCTGCTGATTAGAGAATGCTCAGTCTCTGAAGGCTTTTGAGGCTTGAGTCGCTGATAGATGCTGTTCTGAGAACTGGAGTTTGCCCGGCTGCTGGCTGGAGCCAAATGCCCCCGTCTCCCTGGACGCATCCCAAGAAGGATCACAGGAGGGAGAGGGCTCTGGTGCCCAAATTCTGTTTGGGGGCTTCCCACGAGAGCCTCGGGCTGGCCACTCTGAGATCAGGATGGGGCCGTTGGCCTGAATGTGTTCAGAGTTTGGACGTCAAAGAGAGAGAGGGGGGGGGGCAGGACCAAATTGAGGGAAAAGAAGGCAGATTTCAGTTAGACAGGAGGAGACGTCTTGACGACGAGACCAGAACCAGTTACCTTGGAAAGGGGATAGGGGGGCTCTCCCTTCCTGGAGGTCTTCAAGCAAGGCCATCTGCTTGGGATGGGGACACTCTGAGCCTAGGATTTCCTCCACTGAGAGCAGGAATTGGGGGTCTGGACTCAGAGAGTCCCCCAAGGTCCCCTCTCCAGCTCTGGGATTTTACGATTTGACAGGGATCCTTCCAAAACCCTGGATTGCAGGTCCCTCAGAGGGATTCTTGACAGCCTGGAATCTCAAAGTTAACTTGCCCTGTGGGCTTGAGCAGATGTTGGGGGTGAGAGGAGAGAATCCAGCATCTTTGCCAGGCCCTGGAGAAGAGAAGAAGGTCAGATGGAGAGGAGGAGGGCAGGCCTTTTAGGGTTCGCCCTGGGCGTTCAGCTGTCTCCACTGAAGAACCTGAGACCATAAGGAGAGCCTGCAGCTAGATTTGGCCAATAGCCCCTCTAGTCCAGAATCCTGATCTCACAGAGGCCAGCAAGATGCTCCAAAGGGAAGTCTCAAACCAGGATCTGAACACAAGTGACCTCTCCCTTCCTGTGTGTGCTGGGCCCGGGGGTAACCCAAGTAACGCGGTCCAGGTCTAGTCTCGAATCCAAGGGTTCTGCTAGGAGTCAGTCTGACAGGGCCAAGGCAGGACATGAGGCAGGAAACTAGGCAAGGACAGGTACAGGATCTCAGGCAGGATCTGGCACACAGCAATGATGCTCCCGCAACCTGCGGCAGGGTCTGACAGCCTTTTATCTCTGACAGGGTAACGGCTGGTCCTGATCCCCTGGCAACTCACCTCCCTGTTTCTCCTGAAGGTGAGCACTCCTCCTGCGAGTACTCAGGTCTCTCCTTCTCAGACCTGAGTCTCTGTAGCTCGGGAGACGTTGGTGGGTGACTAGAACCAGAGGCCGCCTCAGCCTCCCCTGACCCAACCGGTAGTGGAGCAGCTGTAAGTGATGGCCCAGCTGAAGGCAAGGAGGTCATCCCCTCATCTGGAGCCAGGGCAGGATCAGGCCCCTGACTCGGCCCAGCTGGTGCTTGTTGCAGGGGAACCTGTGCAGACTGGGGCTCTTCAGGATCAGGCCCCAGAAGTGGTCAGATGATGCCTGAGGCAAAGGATCTGGTGCAGACTGAGTCTCCTCTGGTTCCGAGCCCGAGCCCCAGTCCCAGACCATCACACTGTGGTTTACAGCAACTGGTATTCAGAAGCATATCCACCTCCAACCATGGAGGCAGAGAATGGTCCTTGTGGCCGGTTGCCACCGAAAGTCTTCTCCTCCATCAATATGGCTACTCCGCTTCTAAAGCCATCTGAGACTTGATGGGAACAACGGTTTGCTCTGCACGGACATCGCTTTACCTGCCTGGAGGTCAGGCTTACACTTGGCTAACTAACACACACACACACACACACACACACACACACACACACACTTTCCATTGCACCAGGGATGACATGGACTGTGTATGCAATCATTTTTTTACGAGGACATTAAAACAAAACTCAAATAAAGAACCGCAGCATTAGAGAAAGTGTAAAAGATCTACTGGGTCCCATCCAAAACACACTCTTCCCGGCCAAGCCAGGATTGGCCCCCGCGGTGCATTTTGCCTCGACATTCTCCGCTCTCGTTTTACACACCCTCCCGCCTGCGCGGGGTCACATTATGGCTGCCTGGCGGACGCGGAGCGCTCTGCTCGGCGGCTCTGGGGCGCGTGAAATCATAACCGTGACGTAGAATTAACGTCCCCCCCACTCTCCCCGCACTGCTTTCTCCTTGTTCATTTAATTGCTTTTAAAATTCCTCCCCTGAGTAGATTTGCTGCCTCGTTGTTTGCTGGCTTTGCATCTGGTGTTTTGTCACTTACTAAAGATCAGCTTTTTTATTTTATTTATTATTTTTTTTAAAAAAACACCACACAAACACACATCTCAATTAAGCTCAGAGTAAGGAAAGTAGGTTGGGAAAAGAAAATATTTATTTTTGAAGAGCTGCTTAAAAGGAGAAATTAATCCCAGCCCACATAAACAGGGGGAGGTCGCCTGTTGAAAAATAGGACCGGAACATACATCCTGTCCTTGCTAGACAAGAAATAGAAATCTTGGATCGCTAACAGGAGAGGGGACAAAGATGTGTGTGTGTGTGTGTGTGTGTGTGTGGTCTACCTGGGTGGCCCTGCAAGTGCTGGGTTCGAGTCTTCCCACAGTCACAGACTCTGCGCAGCATCAAGCTGGAAAACCCATGTCTAGTTCGCTCATCCTCCACCAGCTCCCCTCATAAGAACATGAGAAGGGATTGCTGGATCAGGCCAATGGCCCATCTAAGTCAAGCATCCTGTGGCCAACCAGATGCCCAAATGGGAAACCAGCGAGCAGGATCCGAGTGCAAGAGCAACCCTCTCCCCTCCTGTGGTGCGAGGCAAGAGGGGGCATCTGTACCTTGTTCTCCCCCAGAACCAGGTCATCAGAGGAGGGCTGGAGTTGAGCAACATTGAGCTGCCTGAACCAGATCAGCAAATGAACATAAGAACGTCACATTGCAGGGGGTTGGTCTGGATGACCCTTGGGGTCCCTTTCCAACTTCCCAGTCCTATGATTTTGTGATTCTGTGACCTGGGCCAGGATCAGTGCGGATAAGCCCTGCGTCAGGCAACACTGGTTCATCCAGCTCAGAATTGCCTCTTGAGCCTGAGACCCTCTGAACGCAAGACAGATACTGTAACCCTGAACTACGGGCCATATGAACCGGAAAGCTACAGTGGTGCCTCGCAAGACGAAATTAATTCATTCCGCGAATTTTTTCGCCTAGCGAATTTTTCGTCTTGCGAAGCACGAAATCCCATAGGAATGCATTGAAAATCAATAAATGCGTTCCTATGGTCAAAAAAAGTCCAAACAAAGCCAAATTTGGTACAACAAGAGGTTATTAAGTGCTCTTTAAAGTCACACATACTGTAAAGAGCATTTCAAAATTCAAACCCAGAATTTTTTAAAAAAAACAGCAGAGTGGACCAATGGTCACAGAAAATCATAAAAATGCAGGGGGAAAAAACCACAAGCTTCCAGATTCTTGCAAACCCCTCCCCAACTGTTTCCCCAGCCACCCAGAAATTCAAATCCAGAATTTTTTTAAAAAAACAGCAGAGTGGCCCAATGGTCACAGAAAATCATAAAATGCAGAAAAAACACACAAGCTTCCAGATTCTTGCAAACCCCTCCCCAACACCAAGTCCTTGAATTCCAAACACCCCAACCCAAAATCCAGCCCCCCCAAAAAAGTTTTAAAAGCTTAACTCACCAAATGGCTGCAAAAGAAGTTTTGGAAAAGCTTCAAAAATCACCAAAGTCTTTAAAAACCTCAAAAAAGGCTACTATGTACACTGCGTTCTATGAGTTGCTCCTCGAAGTCAAGTCGCAACTGTATTAATGGTGTTAAGAAAAGGGAAACAAACCTGCAAGACGTTTTCGTCTTGTGAAGCAAGCCCATAGGGAAATTCGTCTTGCGAAGCAGCTCAAAAAACGGAAAACCCTTTCGTCTAGTGAGTTTTCCGTCTTGCGAGGCATTTGTCTTGCGGGGCACCACTGTATTTGTGGACAAACACCAGCTCCCTTGGCCTGATGACTCGGCTCATAGTCAAGCTTGACTGGATTTAACCATCCAGGGGGCCGGGTCCTTGACCTTGACCTTCCTTTGAGACGCAAGAACATAAAAAGCTGTCCTTATGCCGAATCAGACCGCTGGCCCATGTAGCTGAGTACTCTCTACACGGGCTGGCAGAGGCTCTGCCCCGGGTTCAACCAGAGGCCCATGTGTTCCCTGCGGCTAGGACTGCCTTCCACCAGCTTCATCTGCTTGGCCAACGGTGGCCATTCCTGGACGAGGGTAGCCTGATTCTCTGATAAGAGAGCCACTTCAGCCCTGCAAAAGGAGGAGGTGCTGTTGCGGGCGTTCCCTGGTCCTGAATGGGGTAACTGTGCCCCTGAAGGACCAGGTGCGCAGCCTGGGAGTCATTTTGGACTCACAGCTGTCCATGGAGGCGCAGGTCAATTCTGTGTCCAGGGCAGCTGTTTATCAGGTCCATCTGGTACGCAGGCTGAGACCCTACCTGCCCACGGACTGTCTGGCCAGAGTGGTGCATGCTCTGGATATCTCTCGCTTGGACTACTGAAATTTGCTCTATGTGGGTCTACCTTTGAAGGTGACCTGGAAACTAGGATGGTGATTAGGGGCGGCCGCAGAGGCCATATAACACTGGTCTTGAAAGACCTACACTGGCTCCCAGTATGTTTCCAAGCACAATTCAAAGTGTTGGTGCTGATCTTGAAAGCCCTAAACGGCCTCGGTCCAGTATACCTGAAAGAGCACCTACACCTCTTTCATTCTGCACGGACACTGAGGTCCAGCGCCGAGGGCCTTCTGGCAGTTCCCTCACTGCAAGAAGCCAAGTCACAGGGAACCAGGCAGAGGGCCTTCTCGGTGGTGGCTCCTGCCCTGTGGAACGCCCTCCCAGCAGATGTCAAAGAGAAAAATAACTACCAAACTTTTAGAAGATGTCTGAAGGCAGCCCTGCTTAGGGAAGCTTTTAATATTTAATAGGTTATTGTATTTTAGTGTTTTGTTGGAAGCCGCCCAGAGTGGCTGAGGAAACCCAGCCAGATGGGCGGGGTATAAATAATAAATGATGATGATTATTATAAAAAAGCATTCAAAGGCAACCAGTATAGCAAGAGAAAGAACAAAAAGTGACAACAGGAAAGTGACATCACGGCAAAGGACCGAACTGAATTGCAAAACCATCTAGACACAGTCAAGCACCGGTTCAGACCACAGGAAATGGAAGGGTTAACAGGGTACCCCCTTCCTGGCTTCTGTTTCAGAATCATCTTAACCAGGGAAGTGTTGGATATCATGATTACCAATTGCAAGGATAAAATAATAAAAACACCACAGCAGATCAATGATGTTGAAGCAAATCCTTCAAGAAAATTGCACAGCGAGCCATGACTTTGTGCAATTTCTTCCAAATTTGGGTCTCCTCCAGCTGTTTTTGGACTACATTTCCCATTATCCCTGACCACTGGTCCTGCTAGCTAGGGATGAAGGGAGTTGTAGTCCAAAAACAGCTGGAGGAGACCCAAGTTAGGGAAGTCCTAAGTGAGTGGGACTGAGCAAATGTGAAGATCCCTGGGCAGATGATGGCGACAACACTTGACCATTGCAGGAACAAGATGCTGGATGACATGGGTCATTGGCCTGATCCAGCAAACACTGATCCAGCAATCTTCTGGGCTTGGGATCTGCTTTGCTCCTTCCCTGATGTGGCTGTTGCTGCACCACCATGGCTAAACCAGCTCCCCTTTTACAGCAGCTCCACAGGCTACCAGTCTGCATTTCGGCAAAATTCAAAATGGTGGTTGTGACCTATAAAGCCCTACATGGCTTAGGGCCAGACTACCAGAAAGACCATATTCTCCCCTACAAACCTGCCCGGGCTCTAAGCCCTTCTCTCTGTCTCGCCACCCTCGCAGGCGTGCTGGGTGGGGACGCAGGAGAGGGTCTTCTCGGTGGTGGCTCTTCCCAGGCAACTTTGGAACTCGTTGCCTAGGGAAAGCCAGACTGGCTCCCTCCTTGTCCTTCCACCAGCAGGTGAAGATTGCTTTATTCCAGGCATGTCCAACCAGTAGATCACGATCTACCGGTACAAGCCCGGCTCATCCTGGTAGCTCGTGGGACCCTTATCAATTGTGGGATTAAAAAAAAGTTTACCGAAAGTTAACAAAGAAGAACTCTGGGCAATCCTACACCCCAAAAATGCAACAACTCTGGGCAATCCAGCCACCCCACCCACGCTCCTCATCCCTCCACTGACAATGGGTAGATCACTGCCAGTTTTTTAATACTGGGAGTAGATCACAGTCTCTTGGGAGTTGGACGTGCCTGTATTCCAACAGGCCTTTGGGAACTGACTTCTTTTTAAGGAAAGGGAAGGTCCTGTGATGTGGTTATTGCTATTGTCTGTGTTTTTAATGGATCTTTAAATACTAATTTAATTCTATTGGTGTTTAATGATGGTCTTTTCTATGCTTTTGGCTTTTTCTATTCCCTTTGTATATGCCAACATGAGTCACGACTTAGGGGAAAGAAGTATATAAAAATAAGTTGTTGTTGTAGATGTTTGGAAAATGTATACACCACTCAAGCATGGTTTGGTTCTGAGAATCTCTCTTTTCATTTCCCTGTAGGAATCACCCATTTCTGCCTTCTTTCACTGTGTCCCCTCTTACACAAAATGCCCCCCAGCCTTTTCAGACCTCACCTTGGCAGACAGCCATGGCAGAGCATCACGGGTTCATTTCTGCCACCGTGAGCCCAAATAATTTAAGAAGGGACCCCTAGATCAGGCTTGCCTTCCATCCCCCCCCAAAAAGCACCCTGGAAAGACCCACACATCTCCTTTTCCTGCAGGACCAAAATCACACATAAAAATCTCTGACTCTCGCCTCGTGCAAGAGAAGCTTTTCTCTTTGGCGACCGGATTTGAAAGGATTGTTTTGTACCGACGGACTCCGAAAAGGCCTTTCTCTCTCTCTCTCTCTCTCTCTCTCTCTCTGATGGTGCATTTCCATGCAGCGGCGCATAGATTTGCATTGATGCGAAAGCCAGGCCTTTTGCTTCCCTCACTTTTGTGTCCAGACCGGCTCCTCTCTTGATGGTTTCTGCTTTTGTGCCTGGGTTTTGTTCCCTCCGTCTCTGGAAACGGCTTTCTTGCCTCGCTATTATTATTCATTACTTCATCTTCATTCTCCGGCTTCTAACGACCTTTTCACAGCAGTCTCATTTCAAGATTTTTTTTATTCCAACCCACCCACCCACCCCCCTCCACCCATTACCAAAGCCAAGAATTTCTCCCTTCAAACTCCCGGCTGAAATCACACTCAGATTAGAAAAAAAAAGTGTGTGTCTGTGTGTGTGTGTGTGTGTGTCTAAAATTACTTTCTTTTAAGGGGACAAGGCAGCTCAACCAGCCACGTGAGGGGAGCTTGAGTTGCCATTCCACAGTGAAATGTTCCATTTGTTCAGTGAATTTCTCTCCCTCTTCCCTCTGGACTCCTTTTCTTCCCTGCTGTTTAATTTTAAAATGTGCCGTCCTTACTTTTCATCTTTCTCTCTCCTGTTCCAAATGAGAGTTCCAGAGCCGGCTGGCGAAACCCGAAGCAGCGAGAGGCTCCCGACCCAAATTTCCCTCTTTCTCCAGCTCCCTCTTTTCCTGGCGTACAAAACCTCCAGTTCAGCAAAAAAAAAAGGGGGGGGAACGATGTTTCTGCCACTCTGCAAAGTCCCGTGGCATCTTACGCACAGGCTCAACTTTAAGCGCCTGCTTCAGTTAATAATACAGGGCTCACTGGCAACCAGCCAGCAGGTATCTGGACAAAAAATTAAAATAATTTGGCTTTCTGTCATAAAATATCTCTATGCTCATCATTTTAGAAGGCAAGCTTTAATGGGAGATAGATTGGAAATGGTTTGGGAAAGGCAGATTTGCTTGCAAAGGCTCTAGACTCTGTGGAGCTGTGGTTATTTCTATTATAAACACAGCAACGACATTCGCACAAACAGAAGGACCATGAGGGAGCAGGGCAGCAAGAACAGAGAATGGCAACCTGAGGCACAATTCACTCACGGAACTCACTGCCACAAGGTATTGCCATAAGAGTTGCTAGTTTACGAAACACCTTTTTGAAGGGGATTATGGGCTATGAGGGACACGGGTGGCGCTGTGGGTTAAACCACAGAACCTAGGACTTGCCAATCAGAAGGTCAGCGGTTCGAATCCCCACGATGGGATGAGCTCCCGTTGCTCGGTCCCAGCTCCTGCCAACCTAGCAGTTCAAAAGCACATCAAAGTGCAAGTAGATAAATAGGTACCGCTCTGGTGGGAATGTAAACAGCATTTCCATGTGCTGCTCTGGTTCGCCAGAAGCGGCTTAGTCCTGCTGGCCACATGACCCGGAAGCTGTACGCCGGCTCCCTCGACCAGTAAAGCGAGATGAGCGCCGCAACCCCAGAGTTGGCCACGACTGGACCTAATGGTCAGGGGTCCCTTTACCTTTAAGGTGCTACTGGACAAATTTTTTCATTTATTTCAACTAGGTGAATTGATACTGACAGTGTGATGTAGTGGTCAGAGTGTCAGACTTGGACCTGGGAGACCTGGGTTCAAATCCCCACTTAGCCATGAAGCTCACTTGGGTGATTTACCTCCCCCCACTCCATCTGGTCTTCGTTCCCACGCTCTGATTTAGGGTAGGGAGAACAGGGCGGTGGGATTAGGCCTGCCACTTTAATCCTTGCCTGGGTCTCCCGAGGACGCAAGATGAAATCCCATGGGTGGATTGCCAATGAAACGGACATCTCCGTTTGAGCTGCCAAAAACATAATTGCAAAAACCTGGAGGAAGGAATGGAAACGTGGGCAGAGAGTGCGAGGCATCCCAAGATTATCGTGCTCTGAAGTATCCTTTGCCAAAGCGCTGCACCTTTACGGCGAAGAGCAACTCCCCATCGGGAGAGAAAATCCAGCAAACTGAAGGCCTCTTTATTCCAGGAGACTTGAGGCAGAACACCTGGCAATTAAAAGGTGGGTGAACTTTCGTTAGGAACCGCACACCCAAGTGGAGACGGCAAGGGACGGCAAGGGACCCAGGAAAGGACCATGTCTCTCCTCCTGCCCACAAATCTCTTCGTGACCAAGGGACCCTCCAGACATCCTTTTCATTCTGCATCCAGTGGGACCCGGCTGCTTGAACCCTCCTTCTCCTGCATGGCAGGAGCAGAAGGACCTGGCCACTGGAGCCATGCTGCACTCAGCTCTTCGACACGGCACTCTGGGGACATTGGTGGGCTCCTGTCCCCAAAGTTCTCGGGCCCCAGGAGCTAGCATCCCTGGGAAGCAGTTATGGCCACCAAGCTTGTTGTTGATTCATTTAGTCATGTCTGACTCTTCGTGGCCCCTGGACCAGAGCACGCCAGGCCCTCCTGTCTTCCACTGCCTCCCACAGTTTGGTCAAACTCATGCTGGCAGCTTCGAGAACACTGTCCCACCATCTCGTCCTCTGTCGTCCCCTTCTCCTTGTGCCCTCCATCTTTCCCAACATCAGGGTCTTTTTCAGGGAGTCTTCTCTTCTTATGAGGTGGCCAGGGTATTGGAGCCTCAGCGTCAGGATCTGTCCTTCCAGTGAGCACTCAGGGCTGATTTCCTTCAGAATGGAGAGGTTTGATCTTCTTGCAGTCCATGGGACTCTCAAGAGTCTCCTCCAGCACCAGAATTCAAAAGCATCAATTCTTCGGCGACCAGCCTTCTTTATGGTCCAGCTCTCACTTCCAGACATCACGACTGGGAAAACCAGAGCTTGAACTATACGGACCTTTGTCAGCAAGGTGATGTCTCTGCTTTTTAAACTAGTTGGATTTAAAAGAGGATTCGGCAAATTCATGGAGGAGGGGAAGGCTATGGGTGCCAGGAGGGCTCTACTCTGATCCCACAGTTGGAGGTAGCAATGCGTTGGGATACCAGTTGCGGGATTTTTACACACGTTATATTATCTCTTTCCAATTTTTTTAAATTCCCCGCACAATTTTTCCTTTCCCTCCCTCCCCCCCCTCCATATCCATTGGAAGGGTTCAAAAAATTAGCCATGGGCACAGTGTCTTTAGTTTCCACCGAATGTCTTTTGTTCCAGTAGTTTCTATCCATTGAAGAGATTCAACTCAGTACATCACACATCTGTTTCTTATCGTGGTGGACTTGACCTTCCACGTTGTTTCCTGTGACATTACTGCAACAATGTCCACCTGCCTCTACTGTCCATTTTTCCTCTATCTTTCCAACCTAAAGCTGTCGTTGCCTTTCCAGCTAATATCATAGCTTTGAAAGTAAACTGGTCCCCTTTCTCTATAGCCAGGTTAGATGGACTCCATTTGGCCTCATCCAGGAGGCTCTTTTCATGTTCTTTATGTTTGCAAGCCAAGCCACAACCAGCAGAGAAGGTCAAAAGCCAAGCCCCTGGGAAAGCCAAGGACCACCGGACTGAAGAATAAGCTATCTAAGATACCTGAGAACCAGCAGACACCACACAATGGAAGACAGCACCCACTCTTTCTTCCCCACCCCACACAGCCTCTGCCTCCTTAGAGGGCCCAGATAATTCCTTCTGCCTTTAGGGTGGATATAAATGGCTTCTGTGGGCTCCCCTTGCCACCCACCCGCTATCCTACCGCCAAACAACTCCAGCGAAGAATTGAGCCGTTCCCATCACATATAATCTCCTAGCACTCCATCACACCTCCCTGCCTAATTTTGCTATAGATCCCTCCTTATTGCTCTAAGCACAGGGCGGTCGATGCTAATTAATTATGGGCTGGAATCTGCCAGACTCAGTCACACACTGCAGCTCTGCATCGGGAAAAGCCCGTCCACGCAATTGGGAGAAGGTTCAGACATGGTTCCTCGCTGCTGCATCCAAAAGCCCAAAGCTCTGGGGGCACTTACTCAAAACTGGCAGCCGTTTACTGATTCCAGAGGGGCAGCAAAACCGGCAAAGAGCCTTGCGAGGCACCTTAAAAACAAATGAATTGATGACGGTGTTGAGCTTTTGTGGGCTGAATCATGAACTGCCGTCCATAAAAGTTTAGGCCATAATACATTTGTTAGTCTTTAAAAGTGCCACACGGTCCTTTTACTTTGGCTCATTTAATCGAGAATAACCACTGCTATCGTCTTACCTGCTGTTTCATTATAGATGTTGGGCGATTTTATTGAGGGATGAGGTGTGATTTCTCTTTCTCTCTCTTTCTCTTCCTTAGAAAAGGACTGGGACTGTCAGCTGCTTTGAAACCACTTGTGTGGTGGAAAAATGGCACACACAGGCTGGGCATATTTAAAGAAAAAGGTGACTATGGGGTTGTGATGCTCATCTTGCTTTTCAGGCTGAGGGAGCCGACGTTTGTCCACAGACAGATTTCCGGGTCATGTGGCCTGCCTGACCAAACCACTTTTGGCTACAACAGGACACTGTGATGGAAGCCAGTGTGCATGAAAACACCGTTTACCTTTCCCATCACAGTGGTATCTATTAATCTACTCTTGCTGGTATGCTTTCGAACTGCTAGGTTGGCAGGAACTGGGACCGAGCAATGGGAGCTCACCCCATTGTGTGGATTTGAACCTCCAACCTTCCGATCAGCAAGCCCAAGAGGCTCAGTGGTACAGTAATCCCACTAAGTTCCAGAGCAATGGGACCAGGACACAGGCAAATTAGGAGACTGGCTGCAAAACCTCTTTTTTTCTAACACAGAGAGGGCAGGGGACACAGGCTATTTTTGATTATATTTATTTCATAAAATTTATATACTGCTTGGTTTGCAAAAAGAAAACCCTCAAAGTGGTTTATAAAAAGAACAGAACAATAAAATCATTAGTAAAAACAATTAAGACATGCAAACATTTGAAACCAGTGATGAACTAAAAACACACCACCACACTAGAAGGTTGATTTCTTACTGATGCATAATGGGCATTGTGTGGTACCTGTGCCAATTCCACAGACTGAAATGTTCAAGGGGGCAGATTTGCCACAGTGGTACCTATTTATCTACTTGCACTGGTGTGCTTTCAAACTGCTAGGTTGGCAGGAGCTGTGATAGAGCAACAGTTCACCCCGTTGCGGGGATTCGAACCACCAACCTTCCTGAAGTGTTCAAGGGGGCATGTTTGGAGTAAGGCCATTTTTGTAGGCATTACGTTATTTATTTACTGTATCTTGTGTCCTTTACTAAATGACCATGGTATATAAATTTCACAAACAAGCAAACAGATGCAAAGTCTCCATGTTTTCCTGCCTCAATCTACTCTGGCTCTTTCCTCTCCCACCTACCGATCTCTCTCACTTGTGTTCTGACCCCCAATGCATTTGTTCATGGGTAGATGTCATAGGACAGTTGCAGGAAGATCGCAGAAAAAACCTGACACGGAGCACCTAGTTTCAGCTTCCTGAGAATCAAAGCTTCCATCGGTATTTCTGGATTTTTTTTTACAAGCAACTCTGTAGACCCAAAGAAAACTGGAGGGTATTTTAGGTGCTGCTTGCTAAAGTCACCTTAGAAGCCAGAGGGAACAGATGAAATACACAGTCAAGTCCCTGTCCTTCCTGCCCCTCCTCACGAGTAGCAAGACCAGGCGACCATATGCCAAATAGCTAAAATTGCACAATACAGGGTTTTTGTGGGGATTAAGTGAGAACCACTGAATATTCTGCCCGGGTCAGACCACACCAGGAATACCACATCCAATTTTGGGCACCACAATTAAAAAAGGACAAGCTGGAGGATGTGCAGAGGAGGGCGACCAAGATGGCCAAGGGTCTGGAAACCAAGCCTGATGAGGAATGGCTGAGGGAGTTGGGAATGTTTAGCCTGGAGAAGAAGAATCGTGGAATTGTAGAGTCGGAAGGGATTCTTGGAGTCTTCAACCCCCTGCAATGCAGGAATCTCAATGAGACTGAGAGGTGATATGAGAGCCCTCTTTCAATATCTGAAGAGGAGAAGGGACACGGGTGGCGCTGTGGTCTAAACCATTGAGCCTCTTGGGCTTGCCGATCAGAAGGTCGGCGGTTCGAATCCCCGCGACGGGGTGAGCTCCCATTGCTCGGTCCCAGCTCCTGCCAACCTCGCAGTTCAAAAGCACGTCAAAGTGCAAGTAGATAAATAGGTACCACTCTGGTGGGAAGGTAAACGGCGTTTCCGTGCGCTGCTCTGGTTTGCCAGAAGCGGCTTAGTTATGCTGGCCACATGACCCAGGAAACTGTCTGTGGATGCCAAACCAGGACCTGCCAGACCAGGGTTCGAATCCTCACTTGACCAGGAAGCTCGTTGGCTGACCTTGGGAGTCAGGCACTGCCTCTCAACCTCGCCTACCTTGCAGGGTTTTTGTGGGGTTTAAACAAGAACCACTGAATCTATTCTGCCTTGGTCAGACCACACCTGGAAAACCACGTCCAATTCTGGGCACCCCTAATTTAAGAAGGATGTTGACAAGCTGGAAGGCGTGCAGATGAGGGCGACCATGATGGCCTTAAATAAGGAGCGCTTGATGGAGCTGGGTAGTTAAGACCAGGGGAAGAGGAGAGAAGATACATGAAAGCTATCTTCAAATATAGTGGTACCTCGGGTTACAGACCCTTCAGGTTACAGACTCCACTAACCCAGAATAGTACCTCGGGTTAAGAACTTTACCTCAGGATGAGAACAGAAATCGCACAGCGGCAGCAAGAGGCCCCATTAGCTAAAGTGGTACCTCAGGTTAAGAACAGCTTCAGGTTAAGAACGGACCTCCAGAATGAATTAAGTTCTTAACCCGAGGTACCACTGTATCTCAAGGGCTGTCACATGGAAGATGGAGCAAGTTTGTTTTCTCCTGCTCTGGAGGGTAGGACTCGAACTCATGGCTCCAAGTTCCAAGAAAGGAATTCTGACTAAACACCAGGAAGAACTTTCTGACAATGAGAGCTGTTCAGCAGTGCAATAGTCTCCCTTGGGAGTTTTGTTCTCTCTTTCCTTGGAGGTTTTTAAGCAGAGGTTGGGTGGCCATCTGTCATGGATGCTTTAGCTGAGATTCCTACATTGCAGGGGGTTGGACTGGATGTCCCCTGGGGTCCCTTCCAACTCTGCAATTCTATGATTCTGTGACTCTATGTACATGCCACCTTGAACTCCTTGGAGGGAAAGGTGGGGTAGGAATCCAAGGAAGAAGAATGAGGAGGAGGAGAATAGAAAGCTTGCAAAAATCAAATCAAGCCACTGAACTTCCAGGGGATGGAGATTCTGTCTCCCTGCTCCATTGCCCGGGCAGGATTTGACATTCCCAGTGTGGCGCCCTTGTGCTTCTCTCTCACACACACTCCCGCCCGGGAGATGAAGGCTTTCAGCTAGAAGGGTGTTCGGTTCATCGCCCACCCTGCCTTGGCCCCCTCCCTCTGCAATGTCACCATCCTGCCAAAGTAATTTCCTCCTGAGTAGTTCTGACAGCAGCATCCCCATTAAACAAAGTGAAAAGAGCAATTAACTTTCTGCACCTGAGCTAAAAAACGCAAGCGCAACCGCCGGCGACGTGCTCAGCATGGCGGGATCAATGGCCCCAGACGCCGGGATGGCTGCGAGGACACCCCCTGCCTTGCTGCAGAGAGCCTGGCACTCTCCGCTCGGCTCACGCTCTGATTAGCCCCCCTGGGGTGCTGGTTGCAAGAGGGTGGCGGTGCCATCCCATGCCCATTCTATGGCATTGTTGAAAATGCATCTCATTTTCCACACTCGGCTCTTGGTGGCACGGCAAGAGCCTAGCCTGCTGAGAAAGGGATGGGATGCAACATAGAAACAGAGTTGGGGGGTTTGTCCAGCGCCGAGGGCCTTCTGGCGGTTCCCTCATTGCGAGAAGTAAGGTTACAGGGAACCAGGCAGAGGGCCTTCTCGGTGGTGGCACTCGCCCTGTGGAACGCCCTCCCACCAGATGTCAAAGAGAAAAACAACTACCAGACTTTTAGAAGACATCTGAAGGCAGCCCTGTTTAGGGAAGCTTTCAATGTTTAACAGACTACCTATACAGTGGTACCTCGGGTTAAGTACTTAATTTGTTCTGGAGGTCCGTTCTTAACCTGAAACTGTTCTTAACCTGAAGCACCACTTCACCTAATGGGGCCTCCTGCTGCCGCCGCGCCGCCAGAGCACAATTTCTGTTCTCATCCTGAAGCAAAGTTTTTAACCCGAGGTACTATTTCTGGGTTAGCAGAGTCTGTAACCTGAAGCGTCTGTTATATAGTATATGGTATATTACGTTATGTTACGTTATGTTATTATTCCACCTTTTTCCCATACAAGGACTCAAGGTGGGTCATGGATCAAATAGAAACTGCTAAAAACAAATACAATAATATTTAAAAAGCAATTAAGCGCCAATAAAATTAAAACACACACACTCTCTCTCTCTTTCTATATATGATGTATTAAAGATCTAATAACTAATAAGAGGAGAGTCCCTACAGACCAAAGAGAAAAGGGCAATTATGCACCAGAGTTTATTTCATTTTAAGCAAGGAGGGAGACGGCCAAAAATCCCCTCGGCCTATAACCCAATATGGCAGATGCAAAGGGTCAGGGCTTTTGAATGCTTCAATTTATGGTATAACAGGGTTCATGTTTTGTAACCTTGTCTTAGCCATTAAGTCCATGCTATAAATAGTTCTAGTCCACGCATTCATGTACCTGTGGTTTATTAACTTTATTATAGATCGACAGTGATCAATAATTTTGTATGGACTATGTATATCATAATCAGTCTCTGTTTGATAATATTGTATTTTGCAGAATCCTCTATAACCATTTTATGTATTAATTTAAAAAATCACACACACAAATATATGTATGAGATTTTTATTAATATTTAAATTTATAAACAAATTATAAATAATTTCAAATTTGATACCTATAATGTATTCTCTATAAAAGACCTATTAACAAGAGAGTTAGGTCACCTTGAACTTGCGTCTAAGGGAACTTGTTTCGGCTTGCAATGTCAGCTCCTCCAGTTCAAAACAACAAGAGCAACATCACCAGAGCAGAACCAACACCCTCCCTCCCTCCTCTCTCTTCTCCTTCTTGGAGCAAACTGCATGCCAAGTACATATAATCCCTTATAACTGTTCATAATAATAGCCCCTCTGGAGGTTGTTTGGAGACACAGGCAATGCAGGGACATCCGTCCCACGTTGCCTGAGAACAGGGGAGGTGGGTTCTGCCTCCTCCGGACGAAGGAGAACAGCCCAGAGAGAAAAAACCTCTGGGTTTTGGTCCTGTAAACAAGGAACCGCTTGATTTTCTCTCTCTCTCAACCACTACCCATGAGGTCAGCCTGCTATGCTGGTCCAGAACCACTTAGTTCTGCAGAACACACAACAGCAGTATGGCGAAGTGGTTAGGGTGTTGTACCTTGGAGACCAGGATTCGAATTCCCACTTTCTCACCCACTAAAACTCTGAATGGATAAGCAATTTTGGTAAGCAAATTTTATGTCAAGAGCTTAGGTGAGTTGATACTGGCAGTGTGGTGTAGTGGTTAGGGTGCTGGTTCAGGACCTTGGAGACTAGGCTTCGAATTCCCACTTGGCCACGGAGCTCACTTCAAATTCTGCTTCAAATCCTCCACTGGCAGGAAGCTGAACGGCTGACCTTGGGGGTCACTCACCACTTCTCAGCCTATCCCACCTTATAGGGTTGTTGTGGGGATATCAACCACCTTGAGCTCCTTGGACAATAAGGTGGAATGGAAATGCAAAAAATAAATGCAATGAATGAATGAATGAATGAATGATGCTAGGGAGGTGCCAGTAAAAAGATTTGCAAACCCATCTCCTGCTTCTGGCCAGAAAGAAGCCACTTCCACCCTACAGAGGAGGTGGGGTTACGGGCGTCACGGCCCCAACACATGTGCAGCGGCTGGAATCAGCCGCTGTGCAATGGGGGGGGGATTTCCGGCCACGTCATCCCCTGGCCAGCCAATCAGCAACCAAGGTGTTCAAGTACCAGGGTACCACTGTATTTAATTGGAATCACTGGTTTGGGTTCCTCACCTTTGGAGCAGCAAAAAACAAGCTTGCTGCATTTGCCATGAAACAGTGCTCCAGGTATTTGAAGACGGCAGCTTCATGAGATGTCCACGCGTTCTAGCATTATGAGAGAGGGAGACTTTTCTCAGGGCCATGCGTCATTTCATAAATATCTTATCATGCTGCCTCTTGCTCGCTTTTTCTCTGAACTGAAAAGTCCCAATCACCGCAACCTTTCCTCACAGGGAGTACTGTGCAAGGGACAAATCAGCAATTAATCCGACCGGAAACTTGCAAGGCCCCATCAGGACGGGGAACCCATAAGTGATCTGCTGCCATTGCAAGGTCCGTAGCCTCAGTCCGTAGCCTCAGAGTCAAGACCTTCTGCAAAGGACACGTCACTTCCAGGCTCTTCTGCATCTGAGAACTTTGCTCCGCGTTCTGCCTTCCTAGGCAAAACGCAGCTCCTGAGATGCCTCTGCGTCCGGGAACAAGAGAGGTGGCCCCTCACCCCTTGCTCCGAACCTTTGCCCTCTCCCTGTCAAGACATGCAGGGTGAATTACAGTTAAACCCCAGAGGCTGACCTCACTGTGCGGCAGGGCAAGAGGCCTGCAAAGAAATGGGGTCATGTTTCTCTGGCTGCTATTTTGGGAGTCCGCTGTTCCTTGCTGGCGCTCCCTGCGCACTCCTCTGCAACATTGACCAAGGGGCAGGGGGCAGGGGGTCATGGCCTCTGGGTGCCTGCAAAGAGTCCCTCCCTGTTGCATTACGCAAGGGAATCCAAGTCAGGTGTGCAGTCCGCAGGAGGAAGGGAGATGGGGGCAGGTGCCGGAAGGCAAGCTGCGTTGCGTGGCAAGCTCCCGCCCCCCCCAGTGGAAATAATGACACATGACACAATTATTATGGTTAATGGGCTAAATAAGGCCACAACTTTATTGGTTGCAGGTGATGAGCGGTATTGGCTTAGGCATTGGTCCTAACCGACTATATCCGACTTCAGCCCATCCGCTTGAAGTCTAGGAAGGGTTAACCACCAGTAGGGGGAGTCCTGCTGATGCACATCAACTAGGAACTCTCCCGGGGCCACCGCTAGGGGGCGTGCCTTAGGCCCTCACCTCTCCAGGCTTCGGACAGGGCCACACCCCCCAGAATCCTTTACGGACTACCCTTCAATATGCGAGGCAGGTGATGGCGCTTCCTCCCCTCTTCCATCTACGGAGCATTACCAATGCCTAACAGCCAATACCAGGAAAGTTGTGATGATTTGCTACGAGGTAGGCGAAAACCAAGTGGCTGGTGCCAATTTGCCAAGTGGAAAAATTCCTACCAGGCCCCTCAATGGCGACCAACCAAGGTCCATAGCAAGGTCAAGGAATGAAAACCTTATAGGGCAGGAGGGTGGGAAACAGGAACAGCTGGCAGGCGGCAAAGAGGGAGATCCCCGGCCACGCCTGCCTTAAATAGGGCAGGCCACGCCCCCAGAGCCGGCCGATTGGCTGGCCAGAAGGTGACGTGGCCGGGAATCCCCCCAATCGAGCGGAGGCTGGGTTCCAGCCGTTGCACGCATGGTGGGGCCATGAAGCCCGCAACCACACCTCCTCTGAAGGGCAGAAGTGGCTCTCCCAAACAAACTGGCTCCCGAGCGCCGCAAACCCGGAAGTAAGTGTCCCAGTCTGCAAACCTTTTCAGAAGCTGAATGTCCGACGCAGTTTCCGCTTCAGTGCAGGAAGCTCCTGCATCCAATCGGAAGCCGTGCCTTGGTTTTCAAACCATTTCGGGAGTTGAACGGACTCTCGGAATGGATTAAGTTCGAGAACCGAGGTACCACTGTATTAGGAAGAATTTTCTGGCGGTAACAGCTGTTCAAGAGTGGAACACTCTCCCTCGGAAGGTGGGGGACTCTCCTTCACTGGAGGTTTTCACACGGAGGTGGGATGGCCATCTGTCATGGATGCTTTAGTTGACATTCCTGCATTGCATGGGGCTGGACTAGATTGGGGGCTGCTTTCCAACTCTACAATTCTATGGTCCTATGACATGTTGAGAGTAAATGTGAAAAACCTTGCGGATGACAATAATGACATTAGCCCTCCCTCAATGTGGTGACCTCCAGATGTTCTTGGAGGGCAGATCCCACCACTTTTGACCCCTGGGATTGCTGGCTGATGGGGGCTGGGGTCCCATAACATGGTAGGGGGCAGGAATGGATGACCCTTGGCATCCCTTCTAACTCTACAATTCTGTGACTCTGTGAACATCTGGAGGGACCACTTTGGGGGAGACTGGCATAAATTAAACGCCTTCTCTCCACAGCAGGAAACAACCACCCTGTCCTTGTCCTCGTATTATATAATAATAATAATAATAATAATAATAACAATAAAATTATTTATACTCCGCCCTCCCTGGCCAGAGCCGGGCTCAGGGTGGCTAACACCAAAAAAATCACAGTAAAAACATAATGGAGGGGGGGGTCCAATTTAAAATACTGTACAGGTTAAAATGCAATTTAAAATGCAACATCATTTTAAAAGTGGCCCATAGATCAAAACCATAAGGGGAGGGAAATCATAAGGGTCAGACTGAGTCCAAACCAAAGGCCAGGCGGAACAGCTCTGTCTTGCAGGCCCTGTGGAAAGATGTCAAGTCCTGCAGGGCCCTGGTCTCTTGTGTCAGAGTGCTCTATCACATTGGGGCCAGTACTGAAAAGGCCCTGGCCCTACTTGAGACCAATCTAACAACCTTGCATCCTGGGACCTCCAAAATGTTGTCATTTGTGGACCTTAAGGTCCTCCGCAGGGCATACCAGGAGAGGCGGTCCCGTAGGTAACCTTTGCTGTGGCTGCAACCTGCACCTCCCTAGACAGGGAGGCATCAAAGGTTACACCCAAGCTCTTGACAGAAGGCGCTGGCACTAATTGAGCCCTGCAAGAGATGGGAAGCCCAAGCAGCGACTTAGTGGCTCAGAAGCTCTGAGGTTCAGAGGGAGGGCCTTTTTGGGCCAGCAAGCCTGGGCACTTGCCCCGGATAACCCAGCGTTCAATGAAGCCCACCAGGCGACCTCCCGTGCCCCAGTTGTGCCTCTTCCAGTCTGCTCAGTGACTTTTCGGAGAGCGGGAAGACGATTCCGGCCGGCAGCCCACAGCCCTCTGCCTCTGGCCTGCCAGCCGAGACACGCAAGAGGGAATTCCATTATTCAGTATTAGAGAGACGCAAGACACAAAACGGCCCGGAGGCTGTTTCCTGCTTTTAAAATATACATGGGTGTGTGTTTGCGCGCTGGCAGGTGTACCGGCCGAGGCTCGCAAGCAGAGTGTGTGTGACAGCTTGGGAAGGCAGGGAGTTCTCGTCCTGGCAGGGCCAGAGCGCCGGCTGGCTCTCTGCAGCAGACACGTCAGGAAAACAGAAAGAGACGGGACCGTAAAGGACTGCCAAGGTCCAACGTTTGGAGAGCGGGTTGTGCTGGGCTGATATCTTCTGAGGCTGCTTTATTCTTGCCTCATTTCCAGAAAATTGCAGAGTCGGAAGGGACCCTGAGAACATAGCTGTCAACCTTCCCTTTTTTTTTGCAGGAAATTCCCTTATTCCAGCGCCGTTTCCCACTGCTATCCTGGATTGTTAGATATCCCGTAGACTG
This sequence comes from Podarcis melisellensis, assembly GCF_964234715.1. NCBI lineage: Eukaryota > Metazoa > Chordata > Lepidosauria > Squamata > Lacertidae > Podarcis > Podarcis melisellensis. The sequence goes on along the minus strand of NC_138543.1, from coordinate 61,790,545 downwards.
TCCCCAGGACAGGTGATCCTTTATTTTCAAATTTGAAAGTTGACAGCTATGCCTGAGAATCACCTAGCGTAGCCCCTGAAATGCGGGAATCTCAGCTAAAGCATCCACGACTAATGGTAACAATAATTTTGTTATTTGTACTCCGCCCATCTGGCTGGGTTTCCCCAGCCACTCTGGGAGGTTCCCAGCAGAACACTAAAAACAGATTAAAACTTCAAACAGGGCTAACAGGGCTGCCTTCAGATGTCTTCTAAAAGTCAGATAGTTATGTATTTCCTTGACATCTGATGGGAGGGCATTCCACAGGGCGGGCACCACCACCAAGAAGGCCTTCTGCCTGGTTCCCTTTAGCCTCTCTTGTTGCAGTGAAGGAACCACCAGAAGACCCTCGGAGCTGGACCTCAGTGTCTGGGCTGAGTGATGGGGGTGGAGACGCTCCTTCAGATGGCCACCCAAGCTCTGCTTAAAAACCTTCAAGGAAGAAAAACCCGCCACCTTCCGAGGGAGTCCCTTCCACTGTCAAACAGCTCTTAGAAAAAACAAAAAAAATTCCTTCCAGTAGCACCTTAAAGACCAAATAAGTTAGTTCTTGGTATGAGCTTTCGTGTGCATGCACACTGCTTCAGAAAGTTCTTTCTGATGTTTAATCAGAATCTCCTTTCTTGTCATTTGAAGCCATAGGTTTAGGTCTGCAGAAAACAGGCTTGCTCCCTCTTCCATGTTTTTTTTCCTTTCGATTTTTTTCCTCCCCCCCCCCATGTGACAGATATTTGAAGGTGGTTCTCATATCTTCTCTCAGTCTCCTCTTCTCCAGGCTAAACATACCCAACTCCTTCAACCATTCTTCATTATGGTGCTGGAGGAGACTCTTAAGAGTCCCATGGACTGCAAGAAGATCAAACCTTTCCATTCTGAAGGAAATCAGCCCTGAGTGCTCACTGGAAGGACAGATCCTGAAGCTGAGGCTCCAGGACTTTGGCCACCTCAGGAGAAGAGAAGACTCCCTGGAAAAGACCCTGGTGTTGGGAAAGATGGAGGACACAAGAAGAAGGGGACGACAGAGGACGAGATGGTTGGACAGTGTTCTCGAAGCGATCAGCGTGAGTTTGACCAAACTGCGGGAGGCAGTGGAAGACAGGAGTGCCTGGCGTGCTCTGGTCCAGGGGGTCACAAAGAGGCGGACACGACTAAACGACTCAACAAAAACAACAAACTGCCTCAGCCCCTAGGAGTTGGCCTGCGTGCTCCTGGCCCTTCTTCTTTAGAGGAGAAAGCGTTCTTGCCAAGGGGAAGGGAAGAGCTGCACCTGGCTGCTGGAAGGTGGGGGGCATCAGATGAACCCCTTGCCTTGCATCCTGAGGATTACGCTTGCTCTCATAGATGCCCCCCCTGCCCGCAGCACAATCACGGCACCTGCAGCCCCCCGTCTCCAACCTCTCCGTGGGGCATTGCAGCAGAGCTGATTGGCAAAGATTAGCGCCAGAGTTGGAAGCAGGGAGGGCGGGAGGGAGCTGAGAAAGTCAAATCGCCCTCCCTCTGCTTGAATAATGACGGAGCCTAATTGCTTATTGCTGGTTACTAAGCTACGGGATGGCAGCCGCTCGGACACCCATCAATATATTAACCCCGGCATGCAGCCCGAACAAGCTCATTCATTTCCAAGGGTGTTTATCTCCCTCTTTGCCTCCGTTCTCTGGGGAGAAAACATAATTATTATTTAAATGTGAGTTAATTCAGCCAAGGTGTTGATCAATAATGGAGAATTACTCGTTTAAAAATAGAGAAATCACCAGGCGAGGAGAGGCGCATGCGAGACCCAGGGAGGACTCAATTATGGAGAAGGGGCTCAAAAGAAGAAGCCGAAAAACAACAACCCCAAAGCCCACAAAGGTCAGGTTCGAGGCAAGTTCTGTCGGAGTCCAGCCTCTGTCTCTCATAGGGGCAGAACTTCATCATCATCATATTTATATGCCACCCATCTGATTGGCTTGCCCCAGCCACTGTGGGCAGCTTCCAACAAATTTTAAAACATAATAATAATAATAATAATTTATTATTTATACCCCGCCCATCTGGCTGAGTTTCCCCAGCCACAGTAAAACATCTGCAAAATCCCAAGACAATCAAACTCCTAATAATTCTTGGATTTCCCTTTTTTGGACCAGGAAATGTGTTTACAGGACTTTTGCTACCACCATAGACCACACCATTAGGACGTAAGAGGAGATGTCCTGGATGCGAATGACACTCTTTTCTGCTCACCCCAAATGAGATGCCCTGGAGAGATTCACAAACCGGACACCAAGGCAAAATCTGCCCATGCCCATCAACAACCGCATCCAATAGGCTAAGCTGTTTCTAAAGGCAGCGATTGCATTTTAGGCTGTCATAGCTAAAAGACTGCATCCTCCATGTAGTTATCTAATGCTCTTTCCTTCTTCTTTTTTTTAAAAAGACATAGAACCACAGAATTGTAAAGTCCTCAGGATATCCAGTGGCTGTGAGTTCCACATATGTATCCCTGGAATATTGTAATATGCAAGCTGTTTGGAACAAGTCGCCCATAGCTAAGACATCTTTCAAAAACAAAAACAAAACAAAGTATGTTTGCCTGTGTCTCTTACTTTTTCAACATCAAACAAAACATAACAACTCATTTTTTTTTAAAAAAAGAAATACACAAATAAAACCCAGTAAAATCAGTGCAGTGGTCAGTATGAACCATATTAAGGGATGTCTTCATTGCGGGGCAGAATGCCCCAATATCCCTACACGGACACAACTCTGCTCTTGAGCTGACAGCTCTCTGGGCTTTTGGGCTGGTGCAGAAAAACACCTTGTAATACACTGTCCAATTGACTTCTACTCTTTTTACACAAGCCATGTGAGTAAGGAGTTGGACACCTGGCCAAGTGGCCACCTGGATGCTTCACCATGTGTCACAGAGAAGCTCAGATTCAGTCAACTCGCCCCCAGCACTGTCTTTGAGTGTCTATGCTAGGCAAACAAGAAACTGCCTTGGCCATTCGTCCTGCAGAAATCTGTCCCCTGCGAGGACAGGGTACAGGGCCTTCTCGGTGGTGGCTCCCAGACAACTTTGGGACTCCAAAAGAAGCCAGACTGGCTTCCTCCTTGTCTTTCCACCAGCAAGCAAAGACTGTTTTATCCTGAAGGGACCTTTGGGAACTGATGGTTTCTTTTGAGACAGAGGCTTTCAAATCGTGCCGTGCTGTTTTTATGCTTCGTATCTATTATATATATTTTTATAAGGTTTCAATTCTATTAGAATTGACTTGCCTTTTTTTTTATAGATGTTTTGATTTTTGTGTTTTGATCTGTGCTGCTTTAATTTGTCTGTAAGCTGCCTTGACACCTGGTCTGGGGAAAAGCTGGAATATAAATAAGTAGTAAAATAACCATAAATCTCCCACTGATGTTGGGATAGAGAGGAGGCAGCTACTTACCCTGCTGGCTGTGCCTCTGAGCATAAACGACCACCACCGCAGCTAGCACCACGTAACACGCTGCCGACACAGGGTAAGCCATCTGCAGGAACAAACACACAAGAGCCAGTGGTCAGTGGGGCCAAAACTTGAGAGGAAGGGAAGAAGGCAGCAATAATCAATAAGAAATGGGCTCACAAATGGTTGCAGCATCACAAGAACTGGGCAAAACAGCGTCAACCCTGGTTATCTTTCTCGTTCTCACATGGCTGGCAAAGGCCAGTGGAGAGAGATCTGCCTGGCACCGCCCAGTGCCATGGTCAGGATTCGAACCCGTGTCTCCCAGGTCTTAATTTGATACAGAGGTGCTGCAGCTGCAGCTGGCATCAGACTGCATTCCCTTTGACTTGTCCCTCTCAGCAACCCACGTGTCCCAACACGTTGCGTCCCCTGAAAATGCATGCTCCGTCTTCGCAAGATTAGAGGGGCAGGGCATTGTGTGGTCAATACACAATACCCGAAAAGTTGCCAAAAAGCCCAACCTTGTGCAATGTGGAATACATGCCCCCAGCTGTCCCTGGGTGGGCTCGAACCACCAAATTTCTGGTAGTAGCCCATGAAACAGGCAGAGGCAAGGAACGGAATGATCCATTAGGCTGCTGAGAGTTGTGGTGCAAAACAAGAAGGCACCAGGTTGGGAAAAGCTGCTCTACAAGAAAGCCAGATAAAGGGCTTATCTCTGAAGGAAACTGCTCTTTACTGCTAAATTGGAACAAACAGCAGTTTGGGTTTTCTCCTGGTGAATGTTTGCCTCCAGTTTAGCACTAAAGAACAGGTTTTCCCTAAAAAAGGAGAAAGCTGCTTGAACCCGTGCTTTGGGGGCCTGAGGCCTGCAGAAGTGTGGAAAAGCTCTCAGAGGCTAACATGCATAATCAGGGAATAATATTAAAAACAGAAATGAGAGAGAAAACAGAACGGTTCAAAACTAGCAGAGGAACAGGGAAGAAGAGATTTCTCCACAAAGCTCCTAGGTTGACCCCCCCCCCCCGAAATCAATGTTTTCGGAAGAAATGGCTCTTCTTTTGCGTTGAGAGAAAATGTCACAGAAGGAGCGGAAATGGAACACCTCGTGTCTAAATGTGTCACTTCTTGTCAATTGGCGGCACATCAAATTGCTTCTACAGGCTTGTTTTAAAAGAGAATCTTTGAGGCGGTGTTCAGGATAAAGCGACTGCTGTCACAATCTGGAGGGTGGATGAGAGCGAGTCGCGTGGTAAGGGTGCGCACAACCGCCAGGCCAGCTCCACGAAGGGCTTCTGCAGGAGAGGCAACACTTATTGCTACCATCGCCTTTGGGTTCCTCCGGGCTGGTGGAAAAGTTTGTAGTACAACTCATGCAACACGTTGGCGACTAATATACACACAATAACTACCAAAATGATTATGCATTCTTTATCAATCTTCTGAGAAAAATACAAAATTTTGTGCAAAGCCACAGAGACTTACGAACTACCCAACCTAAGATGAACTTATAATGTCTGATTTCAATGGATTTTTCAAGTGCTTAACTCAGTCTTTTGTTTTCTTTATCTTTTTAGGTAAGTTCACGAAGATACCAACAAAAGGTAAGTCTGGTGTTGTTCACAATACCAAGAGATGCTAGTGATGTTGTAAAGGGACCACTGACCATTAGGTCCAGTCATGGCCAGCTCTGGGGTTGCGGCGCTCATTTCGCTTTATTGGCTGAGGGAGCCAGCATACAGCTTCTGGGTCATGTGGCCAGCAGGACTGAGCCGCTTCTGGCGAACCAGAGCAGCGCACGGAAATGCCGTTTACCTTCCCGCTGGAGTAGTACCTACTTAGCTACTTGCACTTTGTGCTTTCGAACTGCTAGGTTGGCAGGAGCAGGGACTGAGCAACGGGTGCTCACCCCGTCGCAGGGATTCGAACTGCCGACCTTCTGATTGACAAGCCCTAGGCTCTGGGGTTTAACCCGTGTCCAGATAGATGTTAATGAAGTTGTAGACAGGGTGCTGGTGTTTTGCCCTGGCAGTCCAAGTAATCAAGAGGCCACCGTTTGTCCCCGATGGGGACCTTTTATGGGGCTTGAGTTTGGCAGAGCCAGGTCCCACTGCCCAGAGACCCCCTGGAGACCAGAGGGACCCCCAGCCTGTTCCTCCATTGCTCTCACAAGGCTCGGTGGGAGGGGAACACAGCAGGGAGGGTGGGCTATGTTGGAAGCACCAAGGCCACTGGGCAATGAAGCTTGCCTCGGGGAGATGTAAGAGGGGAAGAAACACTTTGCCATGGATTGAGAGCTCCCATCGCTGCCTCCTTCCCCCTATGAGTTCATCCACAAATCCTCTTCTCCCGCGACTTCTAGGCACACAAACTAGAAGTTTTTCTTCTCCCCAGCCGCTTTCTCCAGGAAAAACCCTGGTTTTTACCACTGAAACAGAACCAACGTCAACCCACAGAAAACCTGATTGGGGATTGTTCTGATTCACTGGGAATCAGTGGGTTTTCCTGCGGTGGGACGGGGGAAAACCCTCTCAGACACCACGGGACAAATGAAAGTGTCCCTTTCTCTACTCTGATGGTTGGGGTTTGTTTTTTGCTTAAAGAAATAAATATTATTTTATAAATAAACAAAAGCCAAAGAGCATAAAGTTATACTGTCACGGCAGGTTGCTTTGAAAACATTTCAAAAAATAGCAATTCTTTCACAAAACTTTCTGGCTGGTTTATAGGTACAGTGGTACCTCTGGATACGAATGGGATCTGTTCCGGAGGCCCATTTGCATCCTGAAGCGAATGCAACCCGTGTCTGCGCATGTGCAGGTCACGATTCGCCACTTCCGCGCATGCGCGTGACGTCATTTTGACCATCCGCGCATGCGCGAGCGGCGAAACCCGGAAACAACGTGTTCTGTTACTTCTGAGTCGCTGTGGAGCGCACCCCAAAAGCGCTCAACCTGAAGCAACTTCAACCTGATGTATGACTGTATTATTTTGCAATCAATTCGCTTAAATCACAGTTGCTGTGGTCCAATTTTTCCACAATCCATTCAAGAGATATGCTTCCTACCGCCCCTCCCCAATTTTTCCGCTACTATAATCTTAGCAGGTTGAACACTGGTGTGGTGTTTTTGTGGGGAGAGGGGTCAGGGTCAAGGGGAGAGCGAAGAGGAAGGGTTGAGCCATGCCTACCTCAGTCCCAAGGGAGAACTGGCCTGTCTAAGGCGTCCTGTGCAAATCCTCTCCCAACTTTTCCTCGAGCCCCAAATCCACCGCGAAGCACCACGGCTCACCTGCAAGCGCACCTTCAGCAAGGGAAAGGTGGGGCAGGTGTGTTTGATGGAGGAGAAGTGTCGGTGCCAGGGGCATTGGGGGAACATGAAACATCCCCCCCCCCAATCTCTGCATCATCTCATTTCCTTTTCCTCAGATCCAGGGATGAAAGGCTTTGGCAGGATGAAAAAGCCCATTGGTGTTCTCTCCTCGTCCCAGAGTCCCAACAAGTCTCCCTTTAATAGGACTCGAGCCGCAGGGTGCTTGCGGAGAGCTTGTCAGCCTCGAACCCCAGAGAAAAAGCAGGCTGCTCTTCAGAAAAAGTCTTACCTGCGGGGTCAGCCCTGCTCCCACTTGAAAGGGCACCTTTAATCTGATTTAAGCGCCGCCTGTCAACGGAAGGAGCTGGGAAAGGCCCGGAGGATCCAGACAATTACAAGAAGAAGGAGAAGCTTGCCAGATCCCTCTTCTCTCTCTTTCTCATTTATAAAAATTCACAAAGGATGGGGGGCGAGGACCACAAGAGTCAAGGAAGGTGGGTTGGCCTCACTGGGGAAAGTCCCAGGCACCCAAATCCCACTCAACCGTTTGGAAGAGCGAGTGTCGGCTGAAGGTCTACAGTGTATGGCTGTTGGGTTGTGACGATGGAGCACCTTCAGCAGACTGTGAACCAGCTGGAAAATACGCTTGGCTTGGCAAGCGGGTGCCACATCCACCAGCTGGAAGGAACAATGGCAGCCCTGGCAGTGGGGGGGGGGGCAGGCAGAAGGAAAGGCTGGCACCAGGCTGGCGGGAGGCAGTCATGAACAGACAGTGAGGCACAAATAAGGCCAATTTCAGATGGGTGGACATTTTGGTTTGGCGCAACAAGGGGAGCAGCAGAGAGATCCAGCCAGCTGGGAGGGGTTCAGAGGAGGAGGGCAACCAAGAGGATGAAGAAATGGAAACCAAGCATTGTGAGGAACGGTTGAGGGAGTTGGGGATGTTTAGCCTGGAGAATAGGAGGCTGAGGGGAGATAGCTACCTTCAAATATCTCAAGGGCATCTCAAGGTGGGTTTCTCCTGTTCTAGGAGCAATGGCTTCACGTTACAAGGAAGGAGATTCCGACTCAACATCAGGAAAACTTTTGGGCAGTAAGAGCTGTTCAACTGTGAAACGGTCTCCCTTGGAAAGTGGTGGACTCTCCTTTGTTGGAGGTTTTAAGCGGCTCCAGGTTGGAAGGCAGGGATTGTGATTCCTGAATTAGACGTAGCTAATTTTTTTTAAGGGAAATTCCCTTATTCCGAATAGGATTCCTTGCAAGAAAAGGGAAAAGTTGACAGCTATGGCATTAGATGACCCTGAAGATCCCTTCCAACTCTATAATTATATGATTCTATATTGCGTAAAAGTGTTCCTATCATACTACCAACCTTACTGTCTGCTTGCGAAACATGGACCACTTATAAACACCATCTCCAATGCCTCAAAAGATTCCATCAACAGGTGAACTAATGCCAGTGTCCTGGAAGAAGCAAAATTCACCAGTGTTGAAGCAATGATTCTTCAACATCAACTTCGTTGGACTGGTCATGTTGTGCGGATGCCTGATGATCGTCTTCCAAAGCAACTACTCTACTCCAAACTTAAAAATGGAAAGTGTTATGCTGGTGGTCAACAAAGAAGGTTTAAAGACTGTCTCAAGGAAAATCTTTAAAAGTGTAGTATAAACACCAACAATTGGGAAACACTGGCCTGTGAGTGCTCCAGTTGGAGAACAGCCTTTACCAAAGGTGTCCTGGGCTTTGAAGACACTCAAACTCAGGACGCAAGGGAGAAACGTGCTAAGAGGAAGGCACGCTTGGCAAATCCACACCTTGATCAACTCCCGCCCGGAAACCAATGTCCCCACTGTGGAAGGATGTGTGGATCCAGAATTGGCCTCCACGGTCACTTATGGACTCATTGTTAAAACCATGTTTAGGGAAGACAATCTTACTCAGCTATGAGGGATTACCAAAGAGAAAGAAAGAGAAAAAGCGTTCTGTAGAGTCTTTACCTCTAAGCATGGACAGATTGTGGGTTGTCTTCTTCAACAATTGCCAGAGACCATGTATTTTTGCCCCACAATGTAAGATTTAAACCACTCAATGTTTTCCACTTTTGCACAACAGAAATCTTAGCTGCTGATAGCCAATTTCCAGGTTTTCAAAGATACCTTGCATTCCCAGGGAAATGCAAAAACATTCCTTGAGAAATGCAAGGCCTGCCATTTGCACAACCTTCACTTGCACATGGCTCTTTCATGCAACCACAGATCTGACTGGCTCCTCGTTGTCGCTGTCCCAATATATGCTATGTGATCCCTGGCTGGCTGGGATCACCCCTGTGACCGAGCCAGGATGGAGAGGGAAACATCAGCTTTAAGAGGAGGAAGGAGAGCAAAAGTCGCCCGGGAAGAAAGCGGCAGCAATCAAGACTGAGAAAAGAACGTCCATCTAGGAAATATTTCCACCCCGCTGACATCTCTCTGAAGTCAGAATCTGATGATATTTCAGCGCAGACACGACACGCTGGCACAGTGAAGGGAGAGAGAAATTGTACACACAGCAGGGCTAAAGTGGAAAGAGAACGGCAGCGGTCACGGCTGCAGCACACAAATACGGAGACCACAAAGGAAGAGGAAATCCAGACGATGGTCTCAGCAACAGGTTGCACTTAAGACGCACAGAGCTGGGAGGGAGCACAAGGCTCATTGAGCCGAACTCCCTGCAAGGCAAGGAATTACAAACGTAACTAAGCCTATGTATGCAAAGCTGAAAGGAAGATACAAGGTTGGATCCAAACACCAGCCGCAAATTCTATGGTAAATACAATCATGCTAGAAAAATGCAACCTGTGCTGTTGATAGTAATACGACTCATGCAACATGTTGGCGACTAATATACACACAATAATTACCAAAATGATTATGCATTGTTTATCAATTTTCTGAGAAAAATACAAAACCTTATATAGTGGTACCTCGGGTTACATATGCTTCAGGTTACAGACTCCGCTAACCCAGAAATAGTACCTTGGGTTAGGAACTTTGCTTCAGGATGAGAACAGAAATCTTGCTCCGGTGGTGCGGCGGCAGCAGGAGGCCCCATTACCTAAAGTGGTGCTTCAGGTTAAGAACAGTTTCAGGTTAAGAACGGACCTCCGGAATGAATTAAGTACTTAACCCGAGGTACCACTGTACAAAGCCACAGAGACTTGAGAACTACCCAACCTAAGATGAACTTATGTCTGATTTCAATGGATTTTTCAGGTGCTTAACTCAGTCTTTTGTTTCCTTTATCTTTTTAGGTAAGCTCATGAAGATACCAACAAAAGGTAAGTTCAGTGTTGTTCAAAATTCCGAGAGATGCTAGTGAAGTTGTAGGTGGATGTTAATGAAGTTGTAGACGACAGGGTGCCGGCGTTTTGCACATGTTTCGCCCTGGCAGTCCAAGTAATTAAGAGGCCGCTGTTCGCCCCCAATGGAGCCCTTTAACTGGGGCCTGCAGGTAGCCCACTCCCAAGGTAGTTTTCCGGGCTTCTTCAGTGGTCTAATCTCAAAGCCTTGATACGTAGATTGATATTCAATTTCATAGAGAATACTATTTCTTGGCTTAAGCTTAAGAGACTGATTCTATGGAGCATGCGCCATTAAATACAGTCTTGGTCCTGAGTACACATATATCAGATCGCACTGTCAATTAATTACACAGCTCCCTTTGAAATCAGTGGGACTTTGGGAGCCATGACAAACTTATCATGTTGGGATGCGTCAAACTAAGTAACACGCAGAGCAGACTTGCTGAAATTAATGGGCCAATGTTAACCGTGTTCTCGGATTCCAAAGGGTCTACTCTTGAGTAGGACGGACGCAGGCTACATTCCACTGATATCCTGGCTGGTGCTGAAAGGTGTTGCTATCCAAAAACATCTGGAGGGCCCTAGGTGGGTGAAGGATGCTCTAGCCAGTTCCTGGAAGCTCCTGCAGCCAATTGGAAGCCCCGCCAGGTGTTCAGCTTCCAAAAATAGTTCACGAGCTGGAACAGTCACTTCCAGGTTTGCAGCGTTCAGGAGTGAGAACTAAGCTGTTTGAAAACCAAGGTACGACTGCAAACAGATTGCAACACAATGATCCTTCAGAATTTGTACGTCTTTGAACTTTGTGATTCACTGCTCTGGGTTAAATAAGATGTACGCATGTATTTATATTTTTGCAGTGAGACAAAATTCTGTTTTTTTAAAATAAAAATCACAGAATCACAGTAATTTACACCTTCAGCACCCCCCCCCCCCTGCTGCACCCTTAGTGGCCCCCCGGGTAATTCCCCTCCCACAGGTAGGAACACCCACTCTGGGAACCCCTGATTTTGATGATCTACATGCTACTCTTTGCACAAGCCAGAGGCTGGTTGGCAACGAGGTAAATCCAGAAAATAACAGGGTCCTTTAAAAAACACATAATGAATGCACAGTCTGCTCTGTATTTTGCTTCTCATTTTTGCCACAAGCCAGAGATGCACTGGGGTCCCCCAGTCTCATCTTCTGGATGAGTGTTGGCTACGTGAGGCTGCCTTGGGAAAGTCTTTGCAGAGGAAGCTGCCTTGGATCAGTACTGCCCATGCAGACTGCCAGTGGACTCTGCAAAGTCTCTCAGGTGAGTGTCTTTCTGAGCCCTACACCTGGAGATGCCCAGGATTGTACTGGGGACCTGGGTTTATAAACTGGTGGAAAGAGGAACAGGTGAAGTGTTGATGAGAGCTGGTTTCCTGGAACACAACTCCATTATAATTTTACCTTCTCCACCATCTTCCAGTCTGTTTACAGACCTAATTTGAGATGCTGGTTTTATTACCTTCCAAATGAAGGTAATAAATGAAACTGAATGTTCAGGAGAGAGAAAAAAAGAAGCCTCATTTTCATGCAGTGCATAAACTACAGCGCTCCAACAGGAGACCAACCTGGATGGCTTAGACAAACTGGACTAGATGGGCCTTGGCCTGATCCTGCAGCCTCTTCTATGTTCATAGAAAACTGCTTGTGATTACAGCCCCCACTCTCCCCCCCCCCCAGCTCAGTTCAGTACGCAGCCGGAATACACTCTCGAGATACATTGCAACTGTAAGTAGTTTAATAAGTGGAGATTAATATGGTTATTTAAAAATGGAGATGATTACTATCCGTCCAAAAATAGCAAGTCGTTCCTCTTCCCGGAGCAATAGAGGACGTGGATTGCTCCAATTCAGGAAGGAAGCTGCTCTTTCACGCCTCGGGAGCCTGCCTGCCTTTTTTCCAGGAAGTCTGGCTGTGCAGAAGAACCTCGGGGGGGGGTGTGTGCTTTGGGTTGGGGGGGGCGGCAGTTGGCAGAGATCCCTGGACCACACAGCTGACCTTTGCTCTGCCAACCATGCAGAGAGAGAGTCTTGGCAGCCGCAGGGCTACAGGCTGCCCAGCTGGCAGGAGCGCCACACCGATGTGCCGTTTCCCAGCTAAACAAAACGAGTAAATAACTGATTGTTTAAAACCCACCAAGTGACAACTGAAAAGGCGAAGTCTAAATGAAGGGTGGCAGCAGAGAAGGGAGCGCGATGGTGGTCTATAAAAACCAATGAGCGGTTTTTGCAATTTAATTTATTTCATGGAACAGGAGCTCGCAGGAAGCAGGTTGGACAACTGATGTGTGCTGGGCTTGGGGGTAACCCAAGAACCGCGGTCCAGGTCTGGTCCAGAATCCAAAGGTTTCACTAGGAGTCAGTCGAACAGGGCCAAGGCAGGACACAAGGCAGGAAACCAGGCAAGGACAGGTACAGGATCACAGGCAGGATCTGGCAAACAGCAATGTTGCTCCCGCAACCTGGGGCGGGGATAGACAGCCTTTTATCTCTGATGGGGTAATGGCCGGTCCTGATCCCCCGGCGACTCACCCCCGTTTCGCCCGAAGGCGAGCACTCCTCCTGCAAGTACTCAGGCCTCTCCTTCTCTCAGACCTGAGTCTCTGCAGCTCAGGAGACGTCGGTGGGTGACTAGACCCAGAGGCCACCTCAGCCTCCCCTGACCCAGCCAGTAATGGAACAGATGCAAGTGATGGCCCAGCTGGAGGCAACGAGGTCATCCCCGCATCTAGAGCCAGGGCAGGATCAGGCCCCTGACTCGGCCCAGCTGGTGCTTGTTGCAGGGGAACCTGTGCAGACTGGGACTCTTCAGGATCAGGTCCCAGACTTGGTTCAGGTGATGCCTGAGGCAAAGGATCTGGTGCAGCCTGAGACTCCTCTGGTTCCGAGTTTGAGTCCCAGGCCATCACATGATGGAAGAGGCGAGGAGATGAGGGACGGGACATCTCCCCCCAAAGAATCAAGCGGGCTTGGGAACTCCCTGCCTGGGAAAGTTGCGGGGGTCAAATGGGATAAAAAGATAACAGGCAAATGTGGGACAGGATCAATCATAGAAGCATAGAATTTTGGAGGTGGAAGGGACCCTGGGGCCATCTAGTCCAACTCCCTGAAATGCAAGAATCTCAGCAAAAACATCCAAGACAGGTGGACATCCAGCCTCTGCTTAAAAACCTCCAACCAAGGGAGTCGGTTCCACTAAGGAACAACTCTTGCTGTCAGAATGTACTTCTTAATCAGAATTTCCTTTCTTGTCATTTGACTCCACCGGTTCAGATCCTCCCTTCTGGAACAACAAAACAAGCTTGCTCCATCTTCCAGGTGACAGCCCTCCATGTATCTGAAGAATTGTTGGCCCTTTCAAAAACCTCTACTCAATGCTTGTTGAGGAGCAACAAAAAGGATTGTGTTGAATCTCAGCCTTGCTTGGAAAATACTTCTTTTTAAAAAATCACATGCTCCTTGAAGGCACCAGAGGTGATGTAAAAATACAATTCATTTTCTACACATAGCGAGCAATAAAACTGTAGCTGGTGAGGGAATATTGCTGCCTTGGGCTCCCTTGGGAGACAGGATGGGATGCGAACCAAATGGATAAATCAATAATAATATCCCATGCAAACTGACATTTGGGTGAAATTTGGAAACGGAATCCAGGGTTTTTTGGTATGCACAGCTTTCAAGAGTCACTCTCGAGGAACGGGTTTTTAAAAAGAAAAGGAAGGCAGCTTAAAGTATTAACCCTTGGATTGAAACTGTTAAAACGGGCAATTTAAAACAAAATGTAAGAATGTAAGTAGAGCCCGTTGGATCAGGCCCAGCTATTCCAGCATCTTGTTCTCCCCGTGGCCAGCCAGACGCCCCTTCTGGGAAACCCACAAGTAGGATTTGAGCCCCCTGCCCTTCTGTGGTTTCCAGGCAATAAATGCTAAAAAGAAGGACGTTTGAATTAGCTGGTGCCAATGTTTACTTGGAAATCCCAAGACCATTTGCTTGAGAATCCCCTCCACGCATGTACAGAGTTCTTTCTAGTCCTGAACTCTTCCAGACAATGCCGGATTTACGCACAGTGGACGTTCGGGTTGCAAACGTGATCCGTGTGGGATGCACGTTCGCAATTCGCAGTGTTCACAACCCGCAGCGCCACGTCTGCGCATGTCGGGTTGCAATTGGGCGCTTCTGCGCATGCGCGAGTGCCCAAACCTGGAAGTAACCCGTTCCGGTACTTCCGGGTTCGGCACGGTACGCAACCCGAAAACACGCAACCTGAAGCGTCTGTAACCTGAGGTATGACTGTATAAGCTACACAAGCTCTAGCTTAGGGCCCCACTCTCTTTGGGGGCCCCCAAAACATTTTAAGGGGGGAAAACTGGATGTACATTTCCAAAATATAAGATAAAAACAAATGAAATAAAACCTACACACAGCAACAGTTTTTGTGTTGTGTAGGCTCCTATGATGTAAGTCATGGGCCCCGCCTGCTCCCAAAAAATCACTGGTTTGCTCATTTCTATAAATAGGATGCCTACATTCTGAATGTGCAAATGGCTTGAGATACCTAGTAGGTCCATAAATTACCATATAGCATACATTCAACACAACAAAACAGCGACAATTTGTTGTTGACAAAGGACAGCTGGACATATAAAAGGCCCCATTACCTTCAGTAAACCTAATCAAACCTAAATCCGGCCCTGCTTCCTGATGTTGTGGAGATTCACCTATCCACCTACTTTTCCAGAGGTGAGCACAACTGGAACAGGATGGCCAGGGAGATGTTTGGAGAGGGGTTGGGGAAAGAGTATTTTCCCTTTCGCCAACTGCAGATGCTCTCTGGCCCAGGCTTCCTCCCTCTCCTCTCCCAGCGCTCACGGTAGTACCTTGCAGGCTCAGCCGCCAACATCCCCCATATGTGTCTTTTGCCCCCACCATCTGGACAGCATCACCACTCAGCTCATAAGGCTCCGTGCATTAAAGCCGGGAGAGAGACATAATTCAGCCAGAGCCTGCCTTGCGCTCTTGCCCTCGCCTGACCTCTGCCCCAGCCGCAGCGGCACACCTTGGCTCTATCATCATAAATGTGCTTCCTGTGGCTCCCTGTAGACCCACCACCAACATCCAAGGATGAAATGCAGGCTTCCCAGAAAGACTTTGAACCTTTGGAGACACAATTGTGTGTGTTGTAACCTGGTGTTTGTGTGTGCGCGCACACACACACGGAGGAAGGCAGTTCCCCTTCTGAGCCACAAGAGGTAGGGAGAACTCCTGCATAGACAGCCAGCAAGATCCCCAACCCCAAAGTCCTCCTCGGATGAAGGATTGCATTTGTGATGCCATCAGTGGCTGCTCAGAGATGCTGGAGGCCTTGGCTGGTTCTCCTAACCCATTAAGGGCAAGAGGAGGATAAACTCACTAGAAAACTTACTGAGACTGTTACAGCTGTCACAAAATACCCATTCCACATTTATAATCACTCATTCTTTGTGTGTGGCAGTGCCTACACCTCGGAACTCCCTGTCTATTGACTGGCATTCACTGTACAGTGGACACTCAGGTTGCAAACGTGATCCGTCTGGGATGCACATTCACAACCTGCAGTGTTCACAACCCGCAGCAGCGCATCTGTGCACTCACGGGTTGCGATTCGGCACTTCTGCGCATGCACAAAGTGCAATTTAGCACTTCTCCACATGCGCAACCACTGAAACCTGGAAGTAACCCATTCCGGTACTTCCAGGTGTCGGCGGGTGCGTAACCCAAAAAACACACAACCTGAAGCGGCTGTAACCCAAGGTATGACTGTACTCTTTTCAGCACCTGCTAAAAAGGTTCCTGTTTGGATAAGGCAGCCCAGGTGTTTAGAAAGCTGTTGTGAGTTTTAATCTGTTTTTTGGTCTATCGTTATTGCACCTTCTTGAAAGTTTTAAATTATTGTTGTTGATTTTTCTTATTGATAATGTTATTGTTTTATCTTTTTCATAAACTGCTTTGAGGGTCTTTTTTGGGGTGGGGGTTGCACTAAAGCACTGGATACGTTGTATGAAAGAAAGAAAGAAAGAAAGAAAGAAAGAAAGAAAGAAAGAAAGAAAGAAAGAAAGAAAGAAAGAAAGAAAGAAATTGTGTTCTTGTAGCTGCCAGGGTGGCACCAAAGATGCATCCTTTTTCTTCAAAGAACTCCTACCTATGCACCCACATGAGGAAAGGCCAGATCCTAGACTCTTCAACTGGAGCAGCAAAGAGCCAAGCCAGGCGACTGAGAAGCATCACATCTTGCCCAGTCTTTTATAGCCCAGGGGCAAGAAAGGCAAAGGATGGGAGGATTGGCAACTGGGGAAATGGGGCATGAGGTCACTCTACTTTGGGTGGCATGACCAGTGGCTCTGAATCACCACATTCATAGAACTATGGCATTGTAGAGTTGGAAGGGACCCCTTAATGTCATCTAGTCCAACCCCTTGCAATGCAGGAATCACAGCTCCAGGATCCCTGACAGGTGGCTGTCCAAACTCTGCTAAGAAACCTCCAAGGAAGGCGATTCAGCCACCTTCTCCACCCACGTTCTCCATGCGGTGCGTTATTTTATAAGCTTCCACCGTGTTGTGTCTTCCCCACATTTCCCCTAAACTACAAAGTCCCAAACGCTGCAACATGACAGGCAGTGCAAGTCTGAGGTCTCATCAAAGCAAAGTGTGATGGGAGTTGTAGAGAGCACTGAAGCACAGCTGGAAGGAAAGGGCTGCCTAATCCGTTCTGTTTTGTTTGGACATGGATACTGGCGTTTCAATAAATCGTGCAGGGGTTTCTTTTGCTGCAAACCGCAAACATGTTGGTCTGAAATAAGCATGCAATGAATTTTCGCTACAGCTTCCCGTTTCAGAATGGATACCGGGGAAACTGTGTGCAATTGTCAGCTTGCGCGCAAGGTAATTTACTCAACATCAAGCCACAGACAAGAGCTGAGCCTTCTGCCCTTCAGACGCCCGAGCCAACAAATCCCGACCAAAGCCATCAAGACAGCGCTGTGTTTAGGGCAAATGGAATTCAGAGATAAAGGAACTGGCCAGGAGCAGCTGGGCAGGGAGCAGGAGGCAAACAACCTTTTGCTCAGATTCAGAAAGGAAATGTCTTTTATCAAGGACACAGAACCATCTGCTTCTATGGACTGTGACCTCAACCAGCCCACAGCCCAACACAGCTTTCAAAAAAGCATTTTTCTGCAAGACTCAAGTTGGGTGGAGAGAGGAAGACTTGCCTAAGGTGGACTGCTTCCAATGGCATGGAAAGATTCCCCAACCTGGCGCCCTCTGGCTCTTTTGCACCACCACTTCCACCAACCCCCGCCAGCATGGCTATCGCAATGGGGGGTGGGGGGCAGATGGGAGATACCATCCCAGACCCCCAGGCGGGGGAGGGCCTCAGGGATGCTTCTGCATTGGAACACGCCAATTCCCTTGCAAAATAAAAACGTTATTGCCATCGTTTCAACCAGAGGTGAGCATCTGGCGAAACTCCAGCGCACTTACAGTCATACCACGGGTTACTTCCGGGTTTTGGGGGTCAGAAGCATTAAATTGCGCTTTGTGTGTGCTAAATCGCAACCCGTGTGTGCTCTGTAGATTGTGAATGTGCCTCCTGCACGGATCACGTTCGCAACCCGAGCGTCCACTGTATTTATTTTTAATCAGCATTTCCAGAGTGTTCCCCCCACCCCAAGTGAAGAAACTAAATTAGCTGGTGCCCTCTTCTGCTCTGGTGCCAGTCCAGGTCGGAATGAACTACTTGCTCTGACTGAGGTGGAAAGCAAACCCTCTGCCCAGCTCCCACTCCACTGAGTTTCCCCAGCCACTCTGGGTGGCTCCCAATCAAGTGTTAAAAACAATACAGCATTAAATATTAAAAACTTCCCTAAACAGGGCTGCCTTCCAGTGTCTTCTAAAAGCCAGATAGCTGCTTATTTCCTTGACATCCAATGGGAGGACGTTCCGCAGGGTGGGCACCACCACAGAGAAGGCCCTCTGCCTGGTTCCCTGTAACCTCACTTCTCACAATGCTTCAGGTAAAAAGCTCCGCTAACCTGGAAGTCGATACCCCTTGTTGCAAACTTTGCCCCAGGATGCGAGCAGATGTCGCGCGGCATGGCAGCAGCAAGAGGCGCCATTAGCAAAAGCGTGCCTCATGTTAAGGACTGTTTCGGCTTAAGAACGGACCTCCGGAATGACTTATGTTCGTACCTGGAGTTACCACTGTATTCAGAAGTGTTGCTGTTTTCAACCGTGGAGGCAAAGCAGAACCATTGTGGTAAGTAGCCACTGAAAATGTTCTCCATAAATTTGTCTAATCCTCTTTTAAAGCCATGTAGGTTGGTAGCCATCAGTGTCTCCTGTGGCAGGGAGTTCCGTAGTTTAACTAGGCACGAAGACAGACTTTCTTTATTCTGCCCTGAATCTCCCAATATTCCGTTTCACTGGATGTCAACAAGTTCCTGTGTTCTGAGAGAGGAAGGGAAACCTTTTCTCTTCCCATTTTCTCCACGCCAGGCATAACTGTATAAACTTCTGTCATGTTGCATCTTACCCGCCTTAAAAAAAATAATCAAAATTTCTGCAACTTTTCTTCCTGGAAAGTCTGAAATGACCTCAGTCCGGGGGTGGGGTGGGAGTTACTTGTAGGTTTTTAACAATCTTTTCAAATATAACAGAATTTACAATGGAAAAATGCTAGATATGTAGCCCAATCTCATGCACATTAACTTGCAAATTATCTTGACTAAATTCAACAAGACTTCCACACATCATTATTGCAACCTTGGATTTCCACCCCCCTTTATTGAGTTGAGCCCAAACTACTGTTCATTCCTGAGAAACATTTTCAGGGGTACTGAAAAGCACTTCCTGTTACAGCATCAGTGGCGTAGCGTGGGGGGTGCAGGGGGGGCCGGCTGCATCGGGCGCAACATCTGGGGGTTAGGGTTGGGGGCGCAAATCCACATGTTAGGGGGCGCAAATTACTTGCCTTGCCCTGGGTGCTGACAACCCACGCTACGCCACTGTACAGCATTCCCCACCTCCCCAGCAAAAATGGCAATTTATTCATGGAGAGAGCCCTCTTTTGTCTTTACTCTCCATGGTTATCACTTGCCTTAGTGACAGACATCATCACACGGCCAAGGCTGATGGCATTGTCATATCAGACCACTCATTGTTGGATCCGTAAATCAGATAAAATTAAATTAAACAGGCAAATCTGGAAGGAGGAAAATAAATACCCCCAAAACTACGCAGAAGCTTCAGCAACTGAAGAGCAGAGAACTCCCCACCGCAAATTATTAACCCCATTAAGTCTGAGGGGGCTGTTTTCCCACCTTGCACACACACACTTGAATAGACAGTTCACTAGAAACATGGAGAAACTGTTCCCACACGATGTCCATCCCTCCCAATGTTGACAAGAACCCTGCCACTGGGACGCGGGTGACGCTGTGGGTTAAAAGCCTAGGACTTGCCGATCAGAAGGTCAGCGGTTCGAATCACCACAAAGGGGTGAGCTCCCATTGCTCAGTCCCAGCTCCTGCCAACCTAGCAGTTCGAAAGCACACCACTGCTAATAGATAAATAGGTACCGCTCCGGTGGGAAGGTAAACGGCGATTCCATGCGCTGCTCTGGTTCGCCAGGGACCGAGATGTGATCCAAGCGCATCCTGGATCTCGCCGGCTCTCATTTTCCAGAGTTTTGTCTGCTTCTAGGGGTGTAGCGTGAGTGGGATTCGCGAGCCCTGCCGCCCTCACCCGCCCCATTCACCCCCCGCGTGGAAATTGCAAGCTGATCCATGAATGCTCCCCTCCCCCATCACTTTCGCTATTGCTCATGGGATGAGACAGGCCAGGAGCTCACAGCGAGATGCCCGCAGGCTCTGGCTGCTGTTGTCCAGCTGTTCTGCTGCAGCTCCCTGGGGTCGAGGTTGTTCTAAGGGTGGCTGTCTTCCCCACACCAACACACACACATTCAGAAGAGAGAAGGAAGGAAGGAAGGAAGGAAGGAAGGAAGGAAGGAAGGAAGGAAGGAAGGAAGGAAGGAAGGAATCATAGAATTGTAGAGATGGGTGAGATACCCAGGGGTCATCTAGTCCAACCCCCTGCAATGCAGGGATCTCAACTAAAGCATCCATGACAGAGGGTCATCCAGCCTCTGCTTAAGAACCTTCAAGGAAGGAGGGTCTGCCACCTCCCAAGGGAGACCCGTTCCCACTGTCAAACAGCTCTTACCACCAGATAATTCTTCCTGAGGTCTACTCGGAATCTCCTTCCTTGACATTTGAATTCATTGGCTCAGTTCTGACCCTCTGATACCACAGAGCCTCTTGGGCTTGCAGATCAGAAGGTCAGCAGTTCGAATCCCCGCAATGGAGTGAGCTCCCGTTGCGCCATCCTGCCAACCTAGCAGTTCGAAAGCACACCAGCGCAAGTAGATAAATAGGTACTGCTGTGGCAGGAAGGTAAATCATGTCCTCCCTTAAAGTGGGCACGTGTTGCGGTGAGACCTGTAAACCTAACCCTGTGTTGTGGGTGGGTACGTTTGGATAGCCACAACACCTGATTGGTAGGTCCCTTAATGCAGGGTTCAATCAGGCCAATGGGACGCAGGCTAAACAGATCAGGGGACCTATATATACCTATGCATGTTACCCAGAGCTTCCTCTTTTGGTGCATGCATCAGAACACCCGCCCACCTATCCCTATATTTAGGGCTTGCACGCTTGACTTTGCTGTGCCGGAGGGGACTTCCGGTGAGCCGCGATTCCAGCGCAAGCAGGGTTTTACCGTGCGGTAAAAACCCGGGCTATTCTGAAGGATAGGGGCAACTCCAGGGCGCGGAGACCCCCCAAAACTCCTTTGAAGGGTGTTCAAGGAGTCAAGTACCCGACACGACCAAGAACAGGACAAACCGGCTGCCAGGTAACCTCGTAAGAGGCGAAGAGCGTAGCGGGGAAAGCCCGAGGGTCGAGGGGAACCATTTTCTTACCTTCAGATAGCGAAGCCCTGCGCTTGCAGGAAGAGCGGCCCGCTTTCAAAAAAAAAAAGAACTTTGATACTTAGTAGTTTGGTGGCGAAGAGCAGCAACAAGGAAGTCTCAAAGTAACCTAGAGAAGTAAACAGAGTTCAGACTATAGTCGAAGCCAACCTAGACGCGGCGAAAATCCAGTACTAAAGAAAGTGAGCGATTTGCCCGGGCGGTAACGCGGTCCTCTTTCAAGTGCACCCCCCCAGGAAGGGAAAACAGCAGCTTCGGGGGGAGGTGGAGGTGGAGAGACTTGTAAAGAGCCCAAGGAAAAGTGAGAACAACATTCCTGGCGCATAAAAGACTACAAAGGGGAGGGGGAGATATTTCCCTCCCTCCTCGGTTTTTCTTCGCATCACACACGAAAGTGAGAGACCCGGAAGAGAAGGGAAACCCTCGCCGCCATTTGGTGTAGAAGCGCAGAGTCTGAAGAAGTGAAGAGGGGAAAGGACGACATATTCTGACAGCGTAACAACAGGGTTTTGCTGGCACTTCTCTACTTGGCAAAGGGGATTCGAAAACGAGAAACGCGAAGCCCCCCTAGAGCTCCAAGGACAGGGTAAAGACAGGTTAAAGACAGCGTAAAGACCCAGCGGGAACGCGAGCGGTCCCGGCGACTTTCTGAAACAAGATGGAGTAGGTGTGAGTCGACTACCCCCTCCCTTGCTCCCCCCTCCTCCCCTCCTCCCCCCTCCCCCCACTTGTATCTACATCTGTATCTGTTTCTATACCCCCCTGTTTAACATCCCTCCTCCCTTACCGAATACCCAACCCTGCCCAACTACAGGATCACAGGACTAAAAACAACTGGACTATAGGATCAATAATAACTGGACCTATAGATGGGGGGAAGGGAAGTAATATTCGTTTATGGGAAGTAACGTGTGGATAAAGCGAAATTGGGGTTACGACGCAGATGGACACAAGTACATTACAAACCAATAACACTGCCCGTGGACTATTGGATATGGGCATGTGGACTCAGGAATCATTGATAACTAGGGATTATTGGCCATAAGGGATATTGACTAAAAGAGACCCTGACTATTATAAAGACTTTTGGTTATTGTTCCTGAGAAGTAACCAGGGACAATAAAGGTAAATGCTAATGTGAATGCAAATGTAAATGTAATGTAAATGTAATGTGAATTTTGGAAAGGAGGACGGGATTGCAAAGAAACAGAGGAAGGTACCAGCACTAGAAGGTACTAGAAAAACTAATTTGGGGATAGAAAGGAATAGTAAAAAGGAAGACTGATACAAGGGTACATGATGTCACTCACGGGGAAGAAAGGAACGAACGGGGGAACTCCAGGAGAGAGGAGAGGCTCCAAACAGGAGGGAGACTTTAAGTCAGAGATTCTGAAGATGCTTGCGGAAATAAAACAAAGCCAAGCTAATGTAGAGCATAAATTAGAACAAGTGGATAACAGAATTGGGAAATTGGATAAAAAAATGGAGGAAACAGTGAACGAATTAAAGGGCCAAATAAAAGAAATATCTAGGAGGACGCAGCTCGCAGAGGAAGGACTAAAAAAGACTAAAGTAGAGTTGAGAGACATAAAGAGAGATAAGGAAAAAATTAAACTAGAAGTGATGGAGCTAAGTAAGACACAGGAAGAGATGAAGGATACCATAGCGATGAACGAATTAAGGCAGAGGGAGGTGAATTTGAGGCTGAGGGCCATTCCGGAGACACAGAATGAAAATGTAAAAGAAAGATTGACGAAGGAGTTAGCGGATTGGATGGGTATACCTATAGAGGAAATGGCCAACAGCATACTAAATGCATTTAGAATGCGTGTCAATGCAACTAGAGCAAAGAAGTTCACAGGTGATTGTTTGATTATGTTCAAAAACAAAGAAATGAGAGATTTGATCCTCCAGAGGAACAGAGAAAAGAGACTAAACATAGATGGGAATTATATAATTATCTTTAAAGATGTCCCAATTAGACTACTTAAACGGAGAGACTCTTATAAACCCTTGGCGCAAACATTGAAGAAGAACAAGATTGAGTTTAGGTGGGAATTCCCGGAAGGGATATCATTTATATATAGAGGGAAAAGACATAAGTTGGTAAATCAAGAAGAGACCGGGAAATTCCTCAGGAAATATAAGGAACTTAAAGTAGACACAAATGAAACAGGAAGAGTAGAGAGGGCCCAATCGGGAGAGTCAAGAATGACAGGGGATCAGGAGGAGGAGGGGAGTGGATCAGGGGAGGAGGTAGAAGAAGAAGAGGGAGACTTAGGGAATACACAAGAAACAGGAGGATTATAAAGACTAAAAAAGAAGAAATTAAGCACTATGGGATTAAAAATTTGGAATTGGAACATCAATGGGATGAATGACAAAAAAAGAGAAATAAAATTGAGCAATGTTTGAAAAAGAAAAATCTAGATATTATTTGTCTCCAGGAGACACACGTGGCTAGAAAGCATAGAAAGGTTCTGATTAATAAACGGCTAGGGAACGAATTTGAAACACTGGATAAGGTAAAGAAAAGAGGGGTGGTATTGTATATCAATAGCAAAATAGCAGCCAAAACAATGTTTAAAGACGAGGAGGGGAGGATGATAGGGGTTAACATCAATTGGCAAGGAGAAAGGATGATGGTAGTCGGGATCTACGCCCCGAATGGTAGCAAAACGGAATTTTTCGAAAGATTAAAAGAAAAACTAATGGAGTATGCAGATCAAAAAATAATCATAATGGGGGATATGAATGCGGTTATTTCATTGGAGATGGATAGACGCAGAGATGGAGGAAGTAAAGAAGGGAAACTACCAAAATCCTTCTTCTCTATGGTGGAGAATTACAATTTAGTGGATATATGGCGTCTTAGACACCCTCTTGAGAAACAATATACTTTTTATTCGGAACCTAACCACTCACTCTCACGACTGGATCAGATCTGGATCTCAAAGGAATTATGTCCAAGAGTTAAATCTATAGAGATAAGACCGAAAGTAATATCAGATCATAATCCAGTAGAGATGGAACTAGAAAGCTTAGAGAAAAGAACATTTAGATGGAGACTAAAAGATTACTTGTTAGATGATCAGAAGGTGGTGGAAAAGGCAAAAAAAGAATTGTCAGAGTACTTTAAGGAGAATTGTGATAAAGGGACAAAAGACAATATAGTATGGGATGCTAGTAAAGCGGTAATAAGAGGGTACTTCATTCAACAAAACGCAATCAAAAACAGGAACAGAGAGAAAAATAAAGAGGAAATTCTAAGACAGATAATGACAAACGAATCAGAGCTAGCCCAAAACCCCAATTGTCTGAAAACAAAAGAAAAAATAAAAATCCTACAAACCCAGTTTGCTACAATGATAAACAAGGAAGTAGAGTGGAATATTAAAAGACTTAGGCAAAGAAACTTTGAATTTGCGAACAAGCCAGGCAAATGGCTTGCCTGGCAAACGAAAAAAAGGAAAGAACAGGGGACGATTAATAAAATAATAATAGAGGGGGAGGAGAGAACTGACCCCAAAGGAATTAGAAGGGAGTTTCTTAATTATTATAGAAACCTGTATAAGGACCAGGAAAAGGTCGGTTTAAGGAAAATAGAAAGATACATGAAAGATAAAGGGGGACAAAAAATCCCGGAGGAAGGGAGACAAAGATTAAACATAGCAATTGAAAACGAGGAAATCGAGGAGGTAATTAGAGATCTCAAGAGGGGCAAAGCACCAGGCCCCGATGGATTTACTGCCAGCTATTATAAAGAACTGAAACCTATTCTAGTAAGACCCTTGAAAAACACTATGAACAACATTTTAAAGAAAGGAGAAATTCCAGAGACTTGGAAGGAGGCATACATCACGTTTATCCCCAAACAGGACGCAGACCTGACCCAAGTCAAAAATTATAGACCAATCTCGCTGCTGAATGTAGACTATAAGATATTTGCAGGAATTCTGGCAAGAAGGTTAAAGAATGTATTAGCAGATATCATACACACAGATCAGGCAGGCTTCTTACCTGGCCGGCAGATGAGAGACAACACAAGAAATATCATTGATATGTTAGAATTCCTGTCTGTAAGGATTGATAAACAAGTTATAATGATGTTCATTGACGCCGAAAAGGCATTTGATAATGTGCTATGGAATTTTATGTTGAGAAACCTGGAACACATGAATGTAGGCAAAGACTTCCTTAATGGGGTAAGGGCAATATACACAGAACAGAGGGCCAAACTGATCGTAAATAATATGGTAACGGAGGAAATAAAGATAAGGAAGGGAACAAGACAAGGATGCCCGCTCTCCCCGTCACTATTTATAACAGTGTTAGAAGTCCTTTTAAACGCCATAAGACAAAATGAGAATATTAGAGGAGTAAAGCTAGGACGGAATGTGTATAAGACCAAGGCCTTCGCCGACGATTTGGTAGTAATGACAGAAGACCCAGAAACCTCTGTGGGAGAGATATTGAAGGAAGCAGAATTATTTGGAGAAGTGGCCGGGTTTAAACTAAATAAGACAAAAACAAAAATGATATGTAAAAATATAGATCCGAAGACAATAGAAACAATCCAACAGCAATCACAGATAGAGATGGTCAAAAAAGTTAAATACCTCGGCATCTGGCTAACACCTAGAAATATAGATCTCTTTAAAAACAACTATGAGCCGATGTGGAGGGGAATAAAGAAGGATTTGGAAAAATGGGGACGACTAAAACTGTCAATGTGGGGAAGGATCAACATAATCAAGATGAATGTGCTAGCAAGATTAATGTTTTTGTTTCAGACTATTCCTATAATAAAAGGGAATAGGATTTTTAAGGAATGGCAGAGGGTAATTTCGAGGTTTATATGGCAGGGCAGAAGACCCAGAATACAATTTAAACTCTTAACAGATGTAAAGGAAAGGGGGGGCTTCGCCCTGCCAGACCTAAAACTATATTATGAGGCTGTATGCCTAAGCTGGTTAAAGGACTGGGTCAAGCTAGAAAATACGGAGCTACTAGATCTGGAGGGCTTCGACAACTGCTTTGGCTGGCATGCCTACTTATGGAAGAACAAAATGAAGGCACATAAGGGGTTTGGTAACCATATCTTTAGAGGGCCGATAATCGAGGCATGGGAAAGGTATAAGAACTTGCTAGAGCCAAAGACACCACACTGGCTGTCACCTCTTGAAATTATAAGTATAAAAACTACTAACATGAGAAAGAACTGGGCATCATATAATCAGTTAGTAACTAAAGTGGAAGGGAAATGGAGAACTAAACCCTATGAGCAGATAAAAGAACATGTTTACGATTGGCTTCACCACCAACAAGTGAATCAGATGTTCAGCAAGGACTTCAAAGAAAGAGGTTATGCAGACAAAGACTCTAAATACCAGACGGAGATAATTAACAACAAAGAGAAAAATATATCTAAGTTATATAGAATGCTGCTTGATTGGAACTTGGCCGACGAAGAAGTTAAATCTGTAATGATTCGCTGGGCTAAAGATATAGGTCACAGTATTCAATTTGAGGATTGGGAAAAATTATGGAAAGATGGGATAAACTTTACGGCGTGTACTGTGATAAGAGAAAATGTTATGAAGATGTTTTATAGGTGGCATTTGACACCTATGAAACTTGCCAAAATGTACAAGGTGGACAATAAGTGTTGGAGGTGTAAAAAGGTAGAGGGCTCCTTCTACCACATGTGGTGGGAGTGCGGAAGGGTAAAACAGTTTTGGGAGAAGGTTTACATCGAATTAAAAAAGATACTAAAATACACGTTCATAAAGAAACCCGAGATTTTCCTATTAGGGATATTAAGACAAGATATAAAAAAGGAAGATCGTAGACTGGTATATTATGCGGTTACGGCAGCAAGGGTTGTAATAGCGCAAAGGTGGAAACAACAAGAAATCCCGACGGTGGAGGAGTGGAGAGGTAAATTATCGGAATATGCTGAGCTTGATAAGTTAACGGGGAGAATTAGATATTTAAAGGACCAGATATTTACCAGCGACTGGGGGAAATATGTAGACTACTTGGAATACGTTTGTGATGGAAAAATAACGCTCAAGGGATTTAAAGACGTACTGTAACAGACTAGAGGTTATTGTGCAAAGAAAATAGAGAGTAAGAGTAGACATAACGACAATATAAACGAAGAAACGCGGACATTAATTTTGGCTACGAATGACTTGCGATTTAGCTGAAGGAAGTCTTGAAAGAAACAACTATGTGAAAGAAGTGATGTAAAAATATCTATTTGATGTATTGCTATTCGTGTATATTTTTCTGTTCTCTTTTTCTGTTTTTTTTTTCTTTTTCTTTCTCTATTTTGAAACGCTTAATAAAAAATTTACGTGGACTTTGCTGTGCCGTCGTGTGTCGTCTGTCATCGGGACAGGGGCACAGCAGGAATTTCCCCACTTGGCTGATTGGCTGTTGCCATTTGGGTTTCGCCTGCTGTGTAGCAAATCGTCACAACTTGTAAGGTTGCGGATAGGCTCTGGTTCAGGTGATAGGGATGGGAGAACGCTCACACCATCCCTATGTGAAGGGTATTCCATTAAAGGAATTCAGGGACTCGATGGCTTGGTCAATCCCTGAGAGGGGGTTGTACCCGTGCCTGAGTCCAGGGGAGCATTTGGGTGGTGGAGATGTTCCCACCTTTCCGCTTATCCAGGTGTTCACCCTTGGCTGACCTATGCTGGTGACCTTCAACAGTGCAGGGAGCAATTTGAACCAGGGCCTATGCAACCACTCACTTGCTGTAATCAATAACGTTGTGGCCTAAATTCTGCCCAAAAACCAAACCAAAATTTGAGTCTTGTCTGAATTTATTTAAGGGGAAGGTTTAAAGGTCTAAACACACAAACAGCGTTTCCATGCGCTCTGGCTTCCGTCACAGCGTCCCGTTGCACCAGAAGTGGTTTAGTCTTGCTGGCCACATGACCCGCAAATCTGTCTGTGGACAAACGCTGGCTCTCTTGGCCTGAAAGCGAGATGAGCTCCACAACCCCATAGTCACCTTTGACTGGACTTAACCATCCAGGGGTCTTTTACCTTTTTACCTTCTTCCATGTGACAACCCAGGCTAAGCATCCCCAAGTTTCTCCATCGCTCCTCATCAGGCTTGGTTTCCAGAGCCTTGTTTCAGTAGGTCCCATTTATCAAACCTGCAAGAGGCGTATCTCTCCCCACGATCATCGCAGGGTGGATACCCTCTAGCGCCATCGGCAGGCCGAGCCAGGTACACCTTGCCACCGTCGGACTTCTCCCTCAAGGCGGAGGCACTTTGCAAGAGCTGCGCTCCTCTCCCGCTGAATTGGCTTAACACCAGGGACGCTGATTTGCATAAGCAAGCTATGTGCCCTTGATGCTCAAACCGAATGCGCAGATGGCAGCGCTAGCGTGGCTGTTCCTGGGTGACCTTGGCAACCCCCACATAACAGCAACATATGCACAAAGGAGAGGCTTCCTTCCTACACAGGAGGAAAAGAGGCTACAAAGCCATTATGCACCTAAAGGGGAGGAAAGGATTTCTAAAGTTCACATAGGCTGAAGTCCAGACTGGAGGATCTGTGGTCAGCATTCCTTATCTCATGTTTTTAATATAATAGGAAGAGCCCTCTGGATCAGGCCAATGGCCCATCTAGTCCATGATCCTGTTCCCACAGTGGCCAAGCAAATGCTAGTAGGAAACATGCAAGCAGCATTCAAACCCAAGAGCCCTCTGCCCTCCTGCAGTTTCCAGCAACTGGCCTTAAGAAGCACTGCAACTGCAGACATAGAGCATAGACATCTTGGCTAGTGGCCATCAATAGCCCTCTCCTCCTCCGTGAATTTATGCAGCCCTCTTTTGAAGCTGGTGGCCACCACTGCTTCCTGTGGCAGAGAGTTCCACAGTTCCCCCAAGCACTGCATCAAGAAGTGGTTTCTTTTATCTGCGCTGAATCTTCCAACTATATAGTTCAAATAAGTGGGAAACACTCAATTCAGAAGTCTGCCGGGCTCTTTTGGGAAGACACGTGGGAAATAAATAAAATTCATCGTTCATCGTCAATGGAAATGGTGTCCCAGTGTGATACTGAATTTCATTTTTTTAAAAAAATGATTTTCAGTTACATACATTTCGAAATTCAACTTCTTTCCCTCTTTCTGCAGTTCCTTAAATTTATTTTTTATATTTCCTGCATATTCCAAATTAATTTATTCATCTAAATATATACTCTGCAGGCTATTACAATAATCCTGACAATGTTCTTGTCTGTTTACACTTGGTTTGTAAATATTCAATAAACCATTTCCATTCCTTTTATAAAAAGTTTGTTATCTTGATTTCTTATTTTTCCAGTAAGTTTCACCATTTCTGCATATTCCATAAGTTTTTGTATCCATTCTTCTTTCGTTGGGACTTCTACTCTTCCTTCCATTTTTTGGGCAGATAACATTCTTGCTGCTGTAGTTGCATAATGAATAAATTTCTATACAGATACTGAAATTCAGTATCACACAGTATCCTTTTGGGGAATTATAGGGGAAGAACTCTATCCCTTATACAGCCCTATACACTTGGGAAGAGGTTGCTTAAGAGGTCAGATCCTTACATATCCTGTTGATCATTGCACTCTGCACCCCTGCAGAAATCATATTATCAGAAGGTCTGCCTCACATGATGCAGGAATTGAGGCTTTAGTGAGGCAGTACTTGCCCTCTGGAACTCCCTGCCACTAGATATCAGGCAGGCACAACTCTATTGCCTATTTAAGACCTTTCTTTTTTAACAACCCTTTAAGTTGAATTAAATAATCACAATCCCTGTCTGGTATCTGCATAAAAGACTGTTTTCGTTGTTAAATTGCTTTGGGATGTTTTATAGGAAGCCATGCGTAAATAAATGAGATACATAAACAAATGCACAAAGGAGGAAAGGCAGGGGTTTCTTAGTGCAAGCTGTGCTCACAGGCCAGGTAACAGCACACAGGAAAGTGAGGAAGACGACAGAGCTTTCTGGAGGCCAGGCTGCCCAGTGGCAGAAAACCTTTCCTATTTTCTGACATAGTCTTCCAGCCAAAAATTGCATGTGAAAATATGGGGAAAGTGTGCATAAGAATGTCTGTTATTAGTTAAAACAGCATACAAAAGTGAATCAAATTAGGAAAAACTGATTGCAAAAGTGTATATATTAAGTAAAATCCAATATTTTACTTAATATATTTTGGGAGAAATATGTACAAAATTTCATGCAGACTTTTTACAAAAATGCACAGGCGGAACCCTGACAGATAGCTCAGTCAGCAGAGCATAAGACTCTTAATCTCAGGGTTGTGGATTCGAGTCCTACATTGGAAGATTCCTGCATTGCAGGGGGTTGGACTAGATGCCCATTGTGATCCCTTACAACTCCCCAAAGCTGTGATTCTGTGAAGACTGGAAAAATGAGAAACTGAAACAAAGCAAAGTTGAAAAGATTCACCCATCCCTAATTAAATCTGATTTTACATTTGCTGATTTGCCAACCTGCTGCCCCCCTTTTTTTGGCTGCTTCCTGGTCTCACCAACGTCCGAAGGAAGCAGAGTTCTGTTTACTTCCAAGGCACCAGAGGGAATGTTGTTTGTGTGGATCAGCAGATGGGCTGGGAGGAGCAGGAGACAGATGTTTGGAGACAGACCCGAACTGCGCAGAAGACTAACAAGGTTCATGATAAGCAAAGTCTGACGTTCTCCACGCAGGCTGCTAGAGAAAGGGTTGAGCATGGAAACAGATTCTTAATTGGGGTTCTGCTAAAAGGCAGAGACCAGCAACTGGTCAGTTGCAGCACTTGCTGGTGGGAGTGTCTGGAGGCAATCGGAGGATGGATGGCGGCTAACAGATTGAGGTTGAATCCTGACAAGACAGAAGTCCTGGAAACGATGCCTTATGAGAAGCTGGGCATGTTTAGCCTGGGGAAGAGGAGGCTAAGGGGTGATATGATATGATAGCCATGTTCAAATATATAAAAGGATGTCACATAGAGGAGGGAGAAAGGTTGTTTTCTGCTGCTCCAGAGAAGCGGACACGGAGCAATGGATCCAAACTACAAGAAAGAAGATTCCACCTAAACATTAGGAAGAACCTCCTGACAGTAAGAGCTGTTCGACAGTGGAATTTGCTGCCAAGGAGTGTGGTGGAGTCTCCTTCTTTGGAGGTTTTTAAGCAGAGGCTTGACAACCATATGTCAGGAGTGCTCTGATGGTGTTTCCTGCTTGGCAGGGGGTTGGATTCGATGGCCTTGTGGTCTCTTCCAACTCTATGATTCTATGATTCTAAGTACTGTTATTGGGGGACAGGGGGTGGGCAGGTGTGGAGAACTCCCTGGTCCTGAATGGGGCAACTGTGCCCCTGAAGGACCAGGTGGGAGTCATTTTAGACTCACAGCTGTCCATGGAGGCGCAGGTCAATTCTGTGTCCAGGGCAGCTGTCTACCAGCTCCATCTGGTATGCAGGATGAAATCCCACCTGCCTGTGGACTGTCTGGCCAGAGTGGTGCATGCTCTGGTTATCTCCCGCTTGGACTACTTCAATGCACTCTACCTGGGGCTACCTTTGAAGGTGACCTGGAAACTACAACTAATCCAGAACGCGGCAGTTAGACTGGTGACTGGGGGTGGCTGCCGAGACCACATAACACCAGTCTTGAAAGACCTACATTGCCTCCCAGTACGTTTCCTAGCACATTTCAAAGTGTTGGTGCTGACCTTTAAAGCCCTAAATGGCCTCGGTTCAGTATATCTGAAGGAGCTTCTCCACCCCCATCGTTCTGCCCGGACACTGAGGTCCAGTGCCAAGGGCCTTCAGGCGGTTCCCTCACTGCGAGAAGCCAAGCTACAGGGAACCAGGCAGAGGGCCTTCTCGGTAGTGGCACAAGCCCTGTGGAACGCCCTCCCACCAGATGTCAAAGAGAAGAACAACTACCAGACTTTTAGAAGACATCTGAAGGCAGCCCTGTTCAGGGAAGCTTTTAATGTTTAACAGACTACTGTATTTTAATACTTTGTTGGAAGCTGCCCAGAGTGGCTGGGGAAGCCCAGCCAGATGGGTGGAGTACAAATAATAAATAAATAAATAAATAAATAAATAAATAAATAAATAAATAAATGGAAGGGATGGGAGCCTGGGGTCATCTAGTCCAACCCCCGTCGATGCAGGAATTGCAGCTAAGGCATCTCTGATAGATGGCCCTCCAAACTCTGCTTAAAAACAGCATTCGGCACCCTAAGACTCGCATTTGGCGCATTCCGCCAGCTCCTGCTTCCTGCCCCCTCCCATTCTCCTCTGCCTTCCTCCCTTCCGGACGAAAGGTTGCAAAGGGCCACATTCCTAACGGCGCTGAGCCGCTCTCCGTCCTCTGGGACGGCAGCGAGAGAAAAGGCAGCTTCAGTTTCAAACCAAAACATGCCTGACTCCCTGGCCTCCCTTTCCTGTGAGAGAGAGAGAGATGGGGGCATGGAGGTGTGTGCTTTTTTGGTCGCTCTGGAGCAAGTTATAAACTTTTGAAGATTTCTCCCTTTGCCCCTGCCCCCCTCCCCGCTCAACTCCTTTCCTGCCTCACTTCAGAGTTTGACAGGGCCATTAGGAATCTATTCCCCCCGGGGTCGGCCCTTTCAGACCACATTAGTCAGACAATCCATTAAAAGCGGGCGCAAGCTTTCGCTAATGCCCTTCTGCAAAATTAAAGGAGGGGGAAATATTCCATCAAAGTCGTCCGCATCACCTACGACGAGTTACTGTAACTGTGCTCTTCCGCCAGCCAAGGAATTGGGGAGGCGGGGGTTGAAAGACTGACAAGGAAGGAGAAGATTCAGCAGAGGAGTGATGGAAGGGAGGAAGGATCAGTCCCGTTGCAAGGAGAGAATGAATATGACGGATGTCAGGCACAGGGTGGTTCTTAGGGGAAAGACCCGAGCTGTGAGCTGGGCGTCAAGCTTGCAGCTTTGCTTACTGAGCTGTGCAAAAGCACGGACAAATTTCTGGGATTTCTGTCGGAAGTGGGAGGGCTGCATGCTGCAAGGAGAAGCTGCACAGGGTGAGGCCTGCAAGGTCCTGTGAGCCCGGTCATCCTTAGCCACATGACACATGCCCCATCGCCAGTACTGGAATTACAGCATTTTTCGCTCTATAAGACGCATCCAACCATAAGACGCACCCTTTCTCCTCCTGCTTCGCTGAAGAGGTGCTGCGCAGCTCTCCCACTCTGCACAGCGCCATTCACTCCATAAGATGCACACACATCTCCCCTTACTTTTTAGGAGGAAAAAAGTGTGCCTTGTGGAGCAAAAAATATGGCGCGTATAAGCTAAACAAGCTATAGCTTAGGGCCCAACTCTCTTGCCCCCCCCCCAAAAAATAAAGGAAATAAACCCCCTGGATGTACATTTACAAAATATCAGATAAAAAACAAATAAAATAAAACCGACATACAGCAACAGTGTTTTGTGTTGTGTAGGCTCCTATGATGTAAGTCATGGGCCATGTCTGCTCCCTAAAATATCCCTGGTTTGCTCCTTTCTATATATAGGGTGGCTACATTCTGCATGGACTGGTTGCAGGGCAACATGTGCAAATGGCTTGAGATACCGATTAGGTTCATAAATGACCATCTAGCATATATTCAACACAAAGAACAGTGAAAATTTGTTGTTGACAAAGATGGCTTTTCAACAACAATCCTCTCCTTTGGGCTCCCTGCCTCTGAACATCACTGGCTCCCTGAGATTTGCCTTGTGCACCAGCACTTTCTGCAACATTGTGGTTTGCGATCCCCAGTTCTGGGCAGCACAGTTTAAGAAGGATATTGACAAGCTGGAAGGTGTGCAGAGGAGGCAACCAAGAGGATCAAGGGTCTGGAAACCAAGCCTGACGAGGAACGGTTGAAGGAGCCAGGAAAGTTTAGCCTTGAAAAGAGGAGACTGAGGAGAGCCACCTTCCAACATCTCAAGGGCTCTCACATGGAAGAAGGAGCAAGCTTGTTTTCTACTGCTCTGGAGGGCAGGACTCGAACCCATGGCTTCAAGTTACAAGAAAGGAGATTCCAACTAAACAGCTGGTTTGAGTGTGGTGCTGATAACACCAACGTTGCAGGTGTGATTCCTGTATGGGGTAGTTGTGTATTCCTCTGTTGCAGGGGGGTTGGACTAGATGATCCTTGGGACGCCTTCCAACTCTACAAATCCATGATTCTAAGATTCTAAGAGTTGTTTGACAGTGGGGCAGACTGCCTGAGAAGGCGTTGGTCTCTCCTTCCTTGGAGGTTTTTAACCAGATGCTGGATGGCCCTTTGCCATTGATTATTTAGCAGGGATTCCTGCATCCCAGGCAGTTGGCCGACATCTCCTTTGGGGTTCCTTCCAATTCCATGATTCTAACAACAGTTTGTTGTGATGCCTACGCAGGGCAGACAATTGTTACAGAAACCAACAGGTTGCCTCTGTAGCAGAATTGGAAGCCCAGCGTCTCCCTGGGCACGTCATGAAACCACATGTGCTGGGCCCGGGGGTAGCCTGAGAAACGTGGTCCAGGTCCGTTCCAGAATCTGAAGGTTCTGCTAGGAGTCAGTCCGACAGGGCCAAGGCAGGATGCGAGGCAGGAAACCAGACAAGGACAGGTGCAGGATCTGACATACAGGTCATCCCCGCATCTGGAGCCAGGGCAGGCTCAGGCCCCTGACTCAGCCCAGCTGGTGCTTGTTGCAGGGGAACCTGTGCAGACTGGGACTCTTCAGATTCAGGCCCCAGACTTGGTTCAGATGATGCCTGAGGTAAAGGATCCGGTGCAGACTGAGTCTCCTCTGGTTCTGAGTCTGAGCCCAAGTCCCAGGCCATCACCACCAGAACAAGGAATGGCTGATAGTCAAGATGTGTTGCAATGCAAACAAGTTTGCAAAGCTTGCTGCCTTTTTAAAAAAAAAAAAAAAATGCAGTGTTTCAAACCTGCCTCATTGGAAAGGATCTTATTCACCTCTCCTCTCTGTGATTTTCCAAAGGTTTAGAGCCTGGTTTGGTTTTCGCTGCCAAGCCCTGTTTACACGCGGTACAAAGGCCGGCAGAACTGCCACGCTCCCAGGCAGGGCAGGCTGCCTCCTGACCTTTCCTTTCTGAATAATTTAAGTTCCCGTCTCTGTTCGCAGGCAAGACCCCCATTTGGGGAGGGAAGGGAATGTGCTGTGTGGCTAAAGGGTAAAACTCGGAGCTGCCACAGACGGCGATCGGAAGCGATGGACTTCCTGAGGAAGCCAGCCTCTTGCGGCAACAGCACACTCAACGCAGAAAGAAAGATGGTGGTCGGTCGGAGAGCAGCTTCCGAATACCAGAACAAAGAGGGAGACTCTTTTTCCCCAGTGAAGAAGAAAGCAGGGAAGGAGGAAAGCTGAGGAACGGGCATCAGGGAGAGAAGGGCTCAGCGGAGGAGAATTTGCTTGCCATGCCGTTATGGGCTGTCACATGGAAGATGCCATATGGAAGAGGGAACAAGCTTGGTTTCCTTTTGGCTCCGGATTGTAGGACTCGAATCCATGGCTTCAAGTTACAAGAAAGGAGATTCTGACTCAACATCAGGAAGAACTTTCTGACAGTAAGGGCTGTTGGGCAGTGGAAGGGGTTTCTCTCAAGGAAACAACTCTCCTTCCTTGGAGTTGTTTAAGCGGAAGTTCAATCCGCTATGGATGCTTTAGCCGAGATTCTTGCATTGCAATGGAAGCAAGAAGAACTACCGACGAAAGAAGAATGGAGAACGAAGTTGATGGACTACGCAGAGCTAGATAAATTAATAGGAAGGATTCGCAACCTGCAGGATCAGAGATTCTTAGAGGACTGGAGTAAATATATGAGCTATCTGAAAGTAGAAGGCTGATCGCCGAAGAATCAATGCTTTTGAATTATGGTGCTGGAGGAGACTCTGGAGAGTCCCATGGACTGCAAGAAGAACAAACCTCTCCATTCTGAAGGAAATCAGCCCTGAGTGCTCACTGGAAGGACAGATCCTGAAGCTGAGGCTCCAATACTTTGGCCAACTCATGAGAAGACTCCCTGGAAAAGACCCTGATGTTGGGAAAGGTGGAGGGCACAAGGAGAAGGGGACGACAGAGGATGAGATGGTGGGACAGTGTTCTTGAAGCTACAAACGTGAGTTTGACCAAACTGTGGGAGGCAGTGGAAGACAGGAGGGCCTGGCGTGCTCTGGTCCAGGGGGTCGTGAAGAGGTGGACACGACTAACCAACTAAACAACAACAACATCTGAAAAGTAATTGTCATGAACAGATTACGCTGATAGGACTGCAAGAAGTTTTGTAAGGTGGATTATCTGAAATATTACAAGAAAGACTATGAAAAGAATTATTAGTTAAAGACAATTGAATGCATTTTAGAAACTAAGAAATGCAGACCAAGTGATAAAAACAGAAAATCATCAGAGGCGTTGACGGAAGTCTAAAACATTGTATAAGATGAGAAGTTATGTTGTATGACTGTTGGAACTGAAATGCTAAAATATTAATAAAAATGTATTTAAGAGAGAGAAAGAGAGAGAGAGAGAGAGAGAGAGAGAGAGAGAGAGAGAGAGAGAGAGAGAGAGATTCTTGCATTGCAAGGGGTTGGACCAGATGATCTTTGGGTCCCTTCAAACTCTACAATGCTATAATATTCTGGCAGGGCTAGGAGAGACTTCAGTCTGACACCCTGGAGAATGTGGACAACACCGAGCTAGACATACTGTTGGGTCTGACAGCTTTCTACTTTCCTAACTGAGGATGCGAAGGTTCGATGCTCTGGGAAGATAGGAACTGGCCTGTCTGCCTTCTCAGGGCTTGCAAACCAAAAAAATCCTAAAGGGTAGCAGGTTAGGGAAGAATGCTGTGAGAGACTAAGAGAAGCAACACCTTGAAGGAGGAAGCAGCGAGATTTATAACGAATTGAAAAAGGTATTTAAATACACTTTCCCGAAAAAGCCGGAAGCTTTCTTGCTTGGCTTGATGGGAGAGGAAATAGAAAAAGCAGATCAAAGGTTATTTATGTATGCTACGACTGCTGCCAGAACTTTGATAGCCCAAATATGGAAAGTACCAGAATAGCCAACAATAGAGGAGTGGCAGACAAAGATGGTTGATTATGCGGAACTAGCAAATCTGACCTGTAGAATCCAAAATCAGGAGGAAGCAAAATTCCAAAAAGACTGGAGTAAATTTATGGAGTACATAAATAATAGCTGTAGAAATCTGAAGACTCTGGCAGGACTGAAATAAATCTTATGATGTAGATAGAACTGGATACAATAAGAAACTGGAAAAGTAGCTGACATAAGAAAACCTGTTGAAGGGAGGGATGGAAGTCAGTGCTCAGCAGAGTGTAGGGGGAAAATGTGGGTAAATTATTGTTGAATTTTACTGTATATTTTTTTGTTTGTATTAAATGAAACTCCAATTTTTAAAAAAGGAGGAGGAGGAAGCGGCTCAACTCATTCCCTTGCTTGGGAGGTAGGACTTGTTCACAACCCCACCGGGTATTTATTGCCAAGCACTCTGAAGACCGGTTGGATCCATGGCTGGAGGGATGAATCTCCCACCAATTCTACCCAAGCTTGAATTAACAAACAAACAAACAAACAGATCCAGGACACATAAAATAAAATTATTTCTTCATGCAGTGCATCATTCATCTATGGAACTCCCTGCCACTGGATAGCCACCGGCTTGGATGGCTTTAAAAGAGCACTAGACAAATTCATGGAGGGAGGAGAGGGCCATCGACAGCTACTACTCGTGATGGTTATGTTCTGCTTCCACAGTTAGAGGCAGAAATGTTTCTGAATCCCAGTTGCTGGAAACTGCAGAAGGACAGAGGGCCCTTGAGCTCAGGACTTGCTTGTGGGGTTCCCACAGGTATCTGGTTGTGAGATGCTGGACTAGATGGAAAACGTCTTGTACCAGTGATGGAGTAGTGCAAACGGGCCGAGTGACTGCAGCCGCCTATTGTCACTCCAGCAAATATGGCTCACAGCTCCAACCCCAAACCTTGTTAGAAGAAAGCCTGTTCCTGCAGGGCCCAGCCTGATGCGCAGCTGAATTATTAACCAAGGAGCAGAAGCCCATCTCCGAAATGCAGAGCATGTCTGAGAAGCTTGGTCAGCCCCGCCGGGAGGATAAAGGCAGAGAAAGATTTGCTGGAGGCGAGTGGCAGGTGATTAGCAGAAGCAACTCCTTCCTGGAAGAGTGACTTGCATGAAAGCCCGTAGGTAGGAGCAGGGGGGGAAGATACTTTCCCCACACCCAGCCCCTATCAAACCACCTTTTCTTCCCATCCAAGCCATCTTCCTGAGTTTCCTGTGGCTCAGTGTTCATGCCATCGAAGAGAGTTAACCCAAATGCCGTTTCCTGATACAGTGGTACCTCTGGTTGCAAACGGGATCCGTTCCAGAGCTCTGTTCGCAACATGATCAGAACACAACATTCGT
Source organism: Podarcis melisellensis (assembly GCF_964234715.1). Lineage (NCBI taxonomy): Eukaryota > Metazoa > Chordata > Lepidosauria > Squamata > Lacertidae > Podarcis > Podarcis melisellensis. Next base: position 61,751,889 of record NC_138543.1, on the reverse strand, counting down.
CTGCGCATTCGCGTGTTGCAATTCGCTGCATCATTTTGAGCGTCTGCGCATGTGCGAGCGGCGAAACCTGTAAGCAACCCATTCCATTACTTCCGGGTCGCCGTGGGACGTATCCTGAAAGAACGTAACCTGAACCGAACGTAACAAGAAGCATGACTGTAGTGTCTTATTACGTTTGACTGGATGTCTGCATTTCTCTGGGGAGACAGCGCTTTTGGTTCAGTAGTTTTTTCTCAGCTTCTCAAGTGGGGAGCATGAACAGTGTGCTGATGTTCAGTACAGAGGGGAGGGTAAATGGCCTTTGGAATCTATGGTGATCCGCAGAACGCTGGGTGGAGCCAGAGCGGAACGAGGTGCCGCTGGCGATTGTCCCAGGGGGCTGCCGCATGCGGTAATTGTCCTGGGGGTGCTGCGCATGGCAGGAGTATTTGCACAACCAGTGGGCAGATTTTCTTTTTTTATATATACATTTTTATTGATTTTTAACATATCAGTCCCAACAGTCACGCTAATAACTTCTCATGTTATAAATATTTTCAGACTTCTGTCAACACCTCTGATGATTTTCCGCTGAGAAATTATAGAAACTTAGGGTTGAAAGGACCCCTGACAGTTAAGTCCACTCACAGACGACTCCGGGATTGCTGTGCTCATCTCGCTCTATAGGCCGAGGGAGCCGGCATTTGTCCACAGACAGTTTTTCCGGGTCATGTGGCCAGCAGGACTAAGCCACTTCTGGCGAAAGCAGAGCAGCGCCTGGAAACACCATTTACGTTCCCGCCATAGTGGTACCTATTTATCTACTTGCGCTGGTGTATTGGAAGACACAAGATCTACCCACCTTGGAAGAATGGCAGATGAAGGTGATAGACTACATGGGACTGGCAGAAATGGCTGGCAGAATCCGAGACCAGGGAAGAGAGACGGCGGAAGAAGACTGGAAGAAATTTAAGGACTATCTTAGGAAATATTACAAAATTAATGAATGTTAGAATGATGTTGGTTTAGAAATTAAGTGGTTTTCAGCTGTAATGATTAAGTAAAAAGAAAAGAAAAGTTAACATTAAATGAAAATTAAGGGAGAGGATTTGCTGAATTAATAATTAGAAATTGGAATACAGAAAGGGGAGGTATGAGGAGGTCGGGGAAGTAAGTTAGAAGAAAATAAGGGAAAGAAACTTTATTTGTTTTTAAATAGTTTTTAGTTTTGTATTTTGTCTTTTTTATGTTTGTTAATTTCTGTGTTTGTGTTTTGTTTTTGATATTGCTTTTTGTTTTTTCCTTTTTTATATAACTTTTAAAAATTTCAATAAATATCTTTTTTAAAAAATAGAAACTTAGGGTTGGAAGGGACCCTGAGGGTCATCCAGTCCACCCTCTGCAATGCAGGAATCTCAGCTGAAGTATCCCTGACAGATGGCCATCCAACCTCTGCTTAAAAAGGGAAAGGACCCCTGACAGTTAAGTCCAGTCACAGACGACTCTGGGATTGCTGCACTCATCTCGCTCTATAGGCCGAGGGAGCCGGCGTTTGTCTGCAGACAGTTTTTCTGGGTCATGTGGCCAGCAGGACTAAGCCACTTCTGGCGAAAGCAGAGCAGTGCCTGGAAACGCCATTTACCTTCCCGCCGTAGTGGTACCTATTTATCTACTTGCGCTGGCGTGCTTTCGAACTGCTAGGTTGGCAGGAGCTGGCACAGAGCAACGGGAGCTCACCTCGTCGCAGGGATTCGAACCGCCAGCCTTCTGATCGGCAAGCCCAAGAGGCTCAGTGGTTTAGACCACAGCGCCTACCTCCACTTAAAAACCTCCAAAGGAAGGAGAGTCTACAACCTCCCAAGGAAGACTGTTCCACTGTTGAACAACTCTGACTGTCAGAAAGTTTTCCCGTATGTCTAGTCAGAATCTCCTTTCCTGCAACTTGAAGCCACGGGTTCGAGTCCTACCTTCCAGAGCAGGAGAAAATGAGCTTGCTCCATCCTCCATGGGACAGCCCTTCAGATATTCGACTCACGTCGCCTCTCATTTGCTATACGTTTCATTTCCCAACCTCTCTCCTTGCTCCCAGTTGCAAGTATATGAGGAACCTTTGCAGGATTGAATTTGTAAAGTGTTTGAAAACCGTTTTTGATGGACTTCCAATGGCTTGGTGGAGCAGCAGTGAACCCCCTCATTCTCCACGTGAAAACCAAGCAGGGCAGATTAGCGCCAAAGGACTAGAGGCGCTGGCAAAGGAATGCCAACCCCTGGCACGCCAGCTTCCTCTTGAGTAATCAGCGCCCTCTCCAACCAATCGCGCTGGCGGCTTTGGCGAAACAGTTGTTGAATCGGCGCGGTTTAACAGACTGCCATTTATGACACTGCGGTAGTTAAGAGACACGTTTTCTCTCAGAGCCGCACATAAAGTTTGATAGCTAAATAGCTGTAAACGTTACTGAAGTCTGACAACTTGAAGAGGAAGAGAGAGAGAGAGAGAGAGAGAGAGAGAGAGAGAGAGAGAGAGAGAGAGTCCACCACGCAGGGGGCTTGGACCAACACGCTCTGCTCCGGCGAGCCAAGGGGCCTTCCACTCTCGTAAAACCCGATTTATATTGGGAGTGAGAATGTGCGCCGCGCACATGGACGCCGGTTTATTGGGCCTGGTGTGATGCTGAGAAAATGTAGTTAAACCTCTACGAGTCTTCCTGGGAGCACCACCGAGGTGCCTATAAATCAAAACCGCAGTTCTGTTAAAAAAAGAGAGAAGTATTTACTAAATAAAAAATAGACTCCCTTTCTGGCGCGCTCTCAACCGTTTCCAAGGCAAGGTCAGGAACACGAGAGAAGATGCATCTCAAGCCCACATCTCAAATTTTAGGGACTTCGCAGGCAAAGGAGGGGACCGGGGTCTCTGTGTCTTGGCTCAGCCAACCATGAACCAGCTGCAAGTCTGTCACTATCGTCCTCAATGTTATGTACTGAGTTGAATAGGATCCAGAATGCAGCAGTCTGATTGGTCCTAGAACAATAGGATCCAGAATGCAGCAGTCTGATTGGTCCTAGAACAATAAGATCCAGAATGCAGCAGTCTGATTGGTCCTAGAACAATAGGATCCAGAATTCAGCAGTCTGATTGGTCCTAGAACAATAGGGTCCAGAATGCAGCAGTCTGATTGGTCCTAGAACAATAGGGTCCAGAATGCAGCAGTCTGATTGGTCCACAGGAGCCACCCAATCCAGCTCCAGGTGGAAGGGAATCCGCAACTGGATTGGTTACAGGTGAATCCCGGAATTAGCCAATCACGTGGGGCCCATTGTGTAAATAATGTATATAAAGCAGACATTGTGGGGGAACTTCCATTCCTCCTCACCACTATGAGCTGAATAAAGAGCATGAAATCCACTCTCAACTCTGAGTATATTTCACTCAAGCTGTCATATCATGGGATTTCTATGAACTAAACATCCCTCCTCGCTCTGCACCCAAGGGTATTAAAGGAGCTTGTGGATGTAATCTGAGAGGTTCTTGTCTATAATGGTTGAGAATTCTGGGAGAACAGGGGAGGTCCCTGTAGACTGGAGGCAGGCAAATATTCTCCCCATTTTCAAAAAGGAAGAAGACCCGGGTAACTACCATCTGGCGTGTTTGACGGAGGGGAGTTGGCATGTAGCGACATCTGGAAGTCTGCAGGTTCCCCATCTATGCTGTGGGACCTAGGGAATCCCAGCACGCTCCTGGTCAGAGGCTGTGATGCTTCTGACCCCATTTGCTAAAATCTGCAGGAGGGGAGAGGGATCTCACACTTGAATCCTGCTTGTAGGTTTCCCACAGGTTAGAAGGGGATGCTGGACTGAATGGGCCATGGGCCTGATCCTGCAGGGCTCTTTTTATGTGCCCACCCCATGGTACTCCTCTGGATGTGGCCTTTTCAATCTCCTGCCTTGCTCTCAGCCTCTGCAGGAGTTTTTCTGCTCAATGATGGATTTGATGTGGGACTCTGTTATTGCTGCTGTTTGGAGCAGTGTGAAAGCTGCTCTAAGTACATTGTGTGGATGATGATTAATACCACTTGCATTCAAACAGCGCAGAGAGAGCAGCAAGCGGGTGGTGGAGTAACGGCTCTGGCAGGAATGATTTTCGTCCCAATTCCTATCCATAACCAGGGCTCCAGGAGAAAGAGTCTTGCCAACTGCAAAGGCAATCGTCCGTCCAAACACCCGCAAACAAAACAAAAAAAGTCTCCTGCGAACGGCACAGAAAACCAGAATGTCAAAGTCAAGGGCGAACTCCTCACGTCAAGCCACCAGGAAATCTGACTTAGGAAAGATCTGTTAAAAGAGCTTCGCTCAAGGTGACGACAGATACCGGTATTTCCTAGACTATGGGCTCTAATGGGGCCGCCATCCAAAATGAAGGCTGTTCCATCTGGACTTGGCAGGTTCTTAAACTGGTGAAGAGCTTCTACACAGAGAAAGAGGAAGGAGGGAGGGAGGGAGGGAGGGAGGGAGAGAAGGAAGGAAGGAAGGAAGGAAGGAAGGAAGGAAGGAAGGAAGGAAGGAAGGAAGGAAGGAAGGAAGGGTAAAAAACAAACCCTGAGACATCAGATTCGCTGCATCTCCAAACTAAACGCAGGTGTGAATTCTCTGACAAGCCTTCCAAACCCCGTAGTTGTTATTTATTACTCCCTTCGTTTCCTGCTTAAAAATTCAAGTTAGACACAGGAAAGAAAGAAAACACACAAATAAACACAAAGCACCCAGGGCATCATACAGCGAGTGCCAGCCTGACAATTCTTGTTGTTTCGGAGATAATGGATTTTTTTGTATTTGATAGGATGCCGTGATCCGGGTACCAATTTCTTCCTGGCGTCTTTTAAAATTCTGACACTAATCTGTTTATGGCCATCACTCCTGAAGTCATTTTAAGCTTAGATAATTTATATTTCTGAATGCAAAAATCATCTTTCAAAGCCGCATTTTAAAGACAGGAGGGGAGAATCTCCTTTTCGCGTCTAATAACAGCTGCATCCGCCAGATCTCTCAAGAACCTTGCCTCCCTCTGCTATATCTGGTGCATCTCTCCTTCCTCCCAGTGGGACTCAGGAAAGAGAGGTTCCCAGTGGGCTAGACCCATTATTAGCGGAATTGCCATCCTAGTAATAGTTTTTGCAGCACTTCCAGCAGTGCTCCGAAGCTTTATCTCCTGCAGAAAAGAAACAAGATGAGCCAGCCAAAGGAAGGCTGCATGCCAGGAGCCCTGACCAAGAAACTTTAAGGTGCTATGATCCAGAAGGAAAGAAAAAGGTAATTACAAGGGAAGATTGCAGAACTGGAAACGTACGTTTTTCAGGGTCTGGCTAAAGGCTGCAGTTGATTCTCCCATTAGAAAATTGTCACCCGTTGAAAAAGATGTTAAAATATACATTTGTAAAGAAACCAGAGACCTTTCTTCTAGGAATTACGGGGAATGAAATTAGAAGAAAAAACTGTAAACTTTTCCAATATGCAGCCACAGCAGCAAGAATTCTACTGGCCCAGAAATGGAAACAAGAGGAGATACCGACAATAGAAGACTGGAGACTGAAGCTGACTGACTATGCAGAACTGGACAGATTAACCGGAAAAATTAGATATCTTCAAGACCAAAAGTTCATCGAGGACTGGGGGAAATTTGTTGAATATCTGAAAAGAAGATGTGATGTGCAAACAACACTGGTGGGATTTCAAGAAGCACTGTGAAAACAGATATATATTGTTAAAAAAACAAACAGGAGTGGGAGGGAAGTTAATGGCAATATAAACAGAGAAATGCGTAAACTGAGAAGTAAATATGGATGATTGTCAGAGAATCCGAAGGAAGTCTAAAAAATAACAAACTTGTGAAAATCTGTGAAAATTTGGCATAATTGTATTTTTGTATTGGAAAATAATAAAAATTATATTTTTTTAAAAAAAGAAAATTGTCACTGGTCTGGCTATGTGCGTTGCATTCATAATGTGCTTAGCAATCAATTAAGGTTGTTTTAATATTTTGTTTTGCCCTCAGTAGAGATGGACAATGTTGGGTTTTCAACATCGCAGTGGATTGCCAGCCAAACATTGTGGTTTGGCAATATACCGCAATGTTGCAAGAAACTGGTGGCCAGGGCTCTCTCAGTTGGGAAGGGCGAGCTTCACAATCCCCAGCTGAGCAGCCCCGATCCCGCTCCTTCTTGTGTGCAAGCAGGAATGGGGTTGGGCCTGTCTCAGCTGGGAAGGGGGGATACTTCAGCGGAGCCCCAATCCCTCTGCCTCCAGCTCCCACCAAGTTTGCTTCTAAGCAGAGGGTCTCAAGAGCAGCGATGGTTTCAGCAGCAATATACCGCTGAGTGAAGCTGTCATCGCGGTCTGCCCCCCCCCCCGCGATATATCGATTTATCGCCCAGGCGTAGCGATAAATCATGGAATTGCAGAGTTACGCCCAGGTGTAGTTAGTAGTTATAGAATCATGGAATTGCAGAGTTGGAAGGGGTGTTGAGGGTCAACTAGTCCACCCCCATCATTTAAGATGCCTTAACCAAATTATCTTTCCCAGTAGTGATGTATGATGTATGGAAGTGAGAGCTGGACCATAAAGAAGGCTGATCGCCAAAAAATTGATGCTTTTGAATTCTGGTGCTGGAGGAGACTCTTGAGAGTCCCATGGACTGCAAGAAGATCAGACCTTTCCATACTGAAGGAAATCAACCCTGAGTGCTCACTGGAAGGACAGATCCTGAAGTTGAGGCTCCAAGACTTTGGCCACCTCATGAGAAGAGAAGACTCCTTGGAAAAGACCCTGATGTTGGGACAGATGGAGGGCACAAGGAGAAGGGGACGAAGGACAAGATGGCTGGGCAGTGTTCTCGAAGCTACCAGTATCCAAGCTATCAGTATGAGGGAGGCAGTGGAAGACAGGAGTGCCTGGCATGCTCTGGTCCATGGGGTCACGAAGAGTCGGACACAACTAAACGACTAAAAAGCAACAACAACAACCAAATTATCAAACAGACGTCAACTACAAACGCTAACTACACATCAAAAAAGAAGAGCCTGCAATCAAATAGTAGGGTTGCCATATTTCAAAAAGTGATAATCCGGACACAAAAGTTGTTGAGCGTTTTTTGGAAAATCTCCCTCCTCCCCATGAAGTTTTTGAACTTTTAAAAAAGGAAATTCCCCCCCCCCCAAAAAAAAATCAACGTTTCCAGCATGGGTTGCCCTACACCCAGGACATTTCTACCGATCTTCAGAAATTCCACCCAGACACTATTTCTGATGGATGAATTCCAGATATGTCTGGGAAATTCCAGATGTATGGCAGCCCTATGATATAGCATATTGAACAAGCAGGTGAAATCCGCTGCTAAGTTGCTTTCTCAAAACTTAGTCCCATTGACTGCTTCATCCCGGAACCTTACAGAGCTCTGCATTCATGCCCCAAAATCTGCCAGACAGTTGTGTTTCATTACATTTGGCTGCATGCCTGCGTTTCCTGAACAGATACCGGCTTCTTTTGACCGCACAAGGTGTTCAAAACTTCCTGCCGCATCCAAAATTTTGTGGGGAGCATGAAGTATGTTGTTTTAGATCTAACGCATTGGAGAGATGGCACCGGGCGAAACTTTACTGGTGTTTATTAAGGGCAAGATCAACATTCCCCTAATAACCTCAGCAAAATACAGAGTCTGCACATATTAGATGCAATTAACCACATGCTGGGCATGAGCAACGAGGGATTTATCCTGAACGTGCGGGGCTAAATTGGCTGTCTTGCGTCGCTCACAGTCACTGCAGTGTGACTTTTGCAGGGGAAATTGTGTGTGTGTGTGTGTGTGTCTGGCTTGACTCGCTTGCGAGGGGAGAAGAGGGAAAGAGACACACTATTCCTTTGAGCGCGTTCCAACTTTGAAGCATCTGCAAAGCTGGTCTGGAAACTTTCTGGGAGTGAACGGCCCCCGAAGATTTCGGATGCTTCCTCCCTATCTGAGCTGCATCTGGAAACGCTGAAAGGCCCACTGACCCAGTTGAGTCAGGGAACCAGAGGCTGAGGCTGGGGGTGCAAACACAGGCCAGCTCCCTCGGTCCCCTCCTACAGCTGCGCCGTTTATCTCATCTCAGATGGCTCCCGAGCACATCTGTCTTCCTACCATCTGCAGAGAATACCGTTTCTCCTAAGCATGGCCCATTTCAGCCGTAGAGGTCGAGGAATCTGCCTGGCCCCAAATGCACCGTAATAAATCAAGGAGTTCGTTCTCCAAGTAAGGATCCCGCAGCTCCCTGAGAACAAAAGTGCAGGTTTGGAAAGGAAAAGGATGTTCAAGTTATTAGTCACCTACATTGCTTTATAAGATATCAAGTAAAGCCTTAGGGTTAATTCACACACACACACACACATTTTTTTATTAGTTTGCTTTCTTAAAAAAAGTTCTAACTGTTGGCAATGTGTACTAATGGAATGGTGGATTTGCAAAATCTTCAGTGCCTAAGTATTCCAGGAAGATCCCTATTGGAACAGGGGTGAGCACACACTGATCTCTGCTTGAGCTAGAGAAACCATGCCATATGGTATCCCAAAAGCTTAAAGGGAACAACAATGGACTCGATGGAAGTCACCAAAGCCAGCATTCCTAGATATCTGTGGGAATCGAAGCTAGCAGCTTCACCAAGTGGCAGGGAGTTCCGTAAGTTAACTAAGTGCTGTACAGAGAAGTCCTTTCTTTTCTCTGTACTGAGTCTCTCCGTGTCACCCTTTCCTATGAGCCAATGGCTTTTGGATCAGGAAAGCTGGCTTCCGGGCTCCAATAAGTGTTGGAAATGGAAAGAAAATGAAGGCACATTTTTTCGTATGTGGTAGAATTGTAAAATAATTAAAAATTATTGGGAAATGATCTACAACAAAATAAAAAAAAACTTAAGATAACTTTTGTTAAGAGACCAGAAACTTTTTATTAGGTATTTCAGATCAAGACCTGCCAAAAGAGAAGAAGAAGCTTTTTATGTGGGCAATGATTGCGGATAGAATATTACTAGCCCAAAGATGTAAAAGCGATGAAATGCCAACTAAAGAACAATGGCAAGAAAAACTGATGGAATACTCTGAAATGGCGAAGTTAACTGAAAGACTAAGCAACAAAGACAATAGACACTTTAAAAAAAGAATAGGAACCATTTATGTTGTATTTACAGAAACAATGTAAAGAAATGGACTCACCAGTAGGTTTTGAGTAAACACTTACAATGGACAAAATAAATATAGAAAATACAAATGAACGTTATAATGATATAAGGATAAGAACATTTAAGTTCAGGAATTTAATATTAAGATTTAATAAAACAAGCAGGGGAAGTTTATATGTTAAGAAACCAGAAGTTGAGGGAAGTCATGGGGCGGGATTTGGGAATTGTATGTTTTGTTATTTGATGTTACTATGATAAAAATGTAAAATTTAATAACAATTATTTACTCCCCCCAAAAAGGAAAGCTGGCTTCTGCATTCAGATGCTACGGCAGAGGAGACCCAGGCTGAGGGTCTGGGCATCCTATGGCTACATGTTCAGAGACGAGTATATGTGTTCGTTGCTCACAGACACACTCTGGGGCCCCAGAGCCAGACTTGTCCAGCTCCCCTCTAATGGGAAATTCTTTCCTTTCCCTCTGGAAATGTCCCTTCGTATGATGGAGAGCGAGAGAGCCGCTTTGCTTCCTCCCAAACCCGGCGAAATTATTTTTCACCTGGCTTTGCCAACAGCTCAGGCCTTTTCCCACGCTCTTACAAATCAACATGTCCAAGTCCCGGTCACTGGTGAGATTGGATATCAGTAACTGATTGCCTTTCCTTTAGCAGTTATTGTGCAAAGCCAAGAGAAAGTGGTCCGGGGAGAAGGGAGAAAACAGAAGAGATTTTTTTTTTGGGGGGGAGCAGTGAAACTCAGTGGAAAACAGGATATGGAAGGTTTCACCCACCTCCCAGCCCCAAACGAGAGATTCCAGGGGGTCAACCTCCACCCACTTGACTAAATATCTCCTCTGAGTGCAGGAGCAGTGGGAAGTTGACGTTTACTCTTATTAGGTACCAACAAAGCAATTTCATCAAGAACAATATTAATTCATCTCTCCTCCCTCCCTCCATCCCCAGCTTTTAAAAATCAATTAATAGAGGATTGATTCTCACCTCCCAAATTATTCGTTTGGTCAAAAATTACGGAATCGATCTCAAAGAGGTGGTTTTTTTGCTTGTTTAATCAATTTAGAAATTGAGAAAGATCTCCCCGATTGAACTGATTCATGCCTGGCTCTCTCCAAAAAAAGGTCGGCTGCTTTCCTGACAACATTTCAAATGTGTGAAATGAAATTGGATTGGGGGGGGGGGGTGAGGGAGGTCTGCAGCCCAGAGCAGATCCTGGCAAATCGGAGGATAGTGCTAGGGGAGTCTTTGGCGACCCCCAGAAGAGAGACAATTGTTTTTCGGATAGGAAACTGCAGTGAGAGAGGAGCTAGAAAGGGGAAGGTGGGCTGGAAGGAGGGTAGAAAAGGGAGTTGGCAGTTGGAGGATGTGTGTGGAACTGGCCAAAATAAATAACCACCCCCTCCCCCAAAAGAGAAAAGTTCTGGCTGCATCCAGAAACCCCATTAAAGGCAGAAATGGATAGGCTCCTTGCCGGGACTTTGTGCAAGGGCCAAACAGCCCAAGGGGAAAATGGCACTTCTGGGTATTCTAATCTACTCAAGAAACACCTGGGAAGTTTTGCAAATGTGCTTTTGCACACCTCTGGGCAACCACAAAGCATCCATCAGAGAGTGCCAGGGCTGAACAGAAAGAATTAGAAGAGATATATGAAAGCCTTCTTTAAGTACAGTGGTACCTTTGTTCTTGAACTTACCTGTTCCAGGAGTCCATTTGACTCCCGAAACCGTTCGAAAACCAAGGCGTGGCTTCTAATTGGCTGCAGGAACTTCCTGCACTCAATCAGAAGCCGCGTCGGATGTTCAGCTTCCGAAAAACGTTCACAAACTGGAACACTCACTTCCAGGTTTGCAGCGTACGGGAGCCGATTTGTTCGACAAGGCGTGTTCTCCTTCATGGAGAGCACGTGTTGCGGTGGGGTCTAACAGGACCCCCCCCTCTTGGTTGCTGGGTGGGAATGTTTAAATGTCCAGGATTGTGACTGGCTATTCTGGGTTGTTGGGCAAATTATGATGCTGCCAATTTGTGGGATGGCTTGAGGGTTTATATACTTAGCACACAGCATTTAACGTTCCCTTTTGCTGCGTGCATTGGATCACCCGCCCACCCTCCCTAAGTTAGGGCTGGTGTGTCCGACCTTGCTATCCTGTCATGGGGTCATCTGCTTTTGGGGCAGGGGCCCAGTAGGAATTTTGTCCATTTGGCGGATTGGCTGGTGCCGTTTGGTTTTTGCCTACTGCGTAGCAAATCGTCACAACTTGTAAGGTTGTGGTTGTGGTGGAAGGGTAAGGACTGGCTGTGCCTGCCCCTCCAATGCTGCTGCTGCAGCAAGGGAATTCCATTAAAGGAATCCAGAGGCTCGCAATGCTTTTGTCCGAATCCTTGGTAAGGGGCTTGTGCCGCGCAAGCCCCTGGGATCATGCAGGGAGAGGTGAGGGTCTGGCGATTGCAAAGCACAGGTTAAGCAATGCCTTTCAGATTGCACCTGGTATGGCCAGGTGCGCAGCCTGGGAGTCATTTTGGACTCACAGCTGTCCATGGAGGTGCAGGTCAATTCTGTGTCCAGGGCAGCTTTCTACCAGCTCCATCTGGTACGCAGGATGAGACACTCCCTGCCCCCGGACTATCTCGCCAGAGTGCTGCATGCTCTGGTTATCTCTCGCTTGGACTACTGAAATGTGCTCTACGTGGGGCTACCTTTGAAGGTGACCCAGAAACTGCAACTAATCCAGAATGCGGCAGCTAGACTGGTGACTGGGAGTGGCCACCAAAACCATATAACACTGGTCCTGAGAGATCTGCATTGCCTCCCAGTACGTTTCTGAGCACAATTTGAAGTGTTGGTACTGACCTTTAAAGCCATAAACAGCCGCAAAGGCCCAGTAGACCTGAAGGAGGGTCTCCACCCCCATCGTTCTGCCCGGACACTGAGGTCCAGCTCCAAGGGCCTTCTGGCAGTTCCCTCATTGCGAGAAGTGAAGTTGCAGGGAACCAGGCAGAGGGTCTTCTCAGTGGTGGCACCCACCCTGTGGAACACCTTCCCATCAGATGTCAAGGAGATAAACAACTATCTGATGTTTAGAAGACATCTGAAGGGAGCCCTGTTTAGGGAAGTTTTTAATGATTGATGTTTTAATGTACAGTGGTACCTCGGGTTAAGTACTTAATTCGTTCCGGAGGTCCGTACTTAACCTGAAACTGTTCTTAACCTGAGACTCCACTTTAGCTAATGGGGCCTCCTGCTGCTGCCGCGCCACCAGAGCACGATTTCTGTTCTCATCCTGAAGCAAAGTTATTAACCCGAGGTACTATGTCTGGGTTAGCAGAGTCTGTAACCTGAAGCGTCTGTAACCTGAAGCATATGTAACCCAAGGTACCATTATATTTTTAATCTTTTGTTGGAAGCCACCCAGAGTGGCTGGGGAAACCCAGCCGGATGGGCAGGGTACAAATAATAATAATAAGGCCACAAGGGGTTTGCAGCAGTGGCAGGATCAGGCCTGGAGGACAGTCCTCGGGAGAGCTATTGGGGAAGGCAGCAGGATGCCCTCACTCCCATCTTCCCCTGCAGCCCTGACCAGCCCCAGGAACCTGCCACCTCCAAAAGGACCAAAAAGATTCCCTAAGAATCTGGGGAGCCACAGGAGGCGAGTTAGCGAAGACGTTTTATGCGTAGCCAAGACGGGTGAGGTGACAGGTAGAGCAAAAGCAAAAAATGAGAGGACAAACGAGTCTCTCAGGAAACATCGGCCGTGTCAGGCATACCTTCCCCAGGTGCCCGATCTCGCTCTCTTGGCAGCGAAGATAAAAGTCCCTGTCAAGCCAAGCGATAAGAGGAAACTGATTGGTGCCAGAAGGATGGCTTCTTTCCGAGCGGCAGCTGATGGACCGCTCACCTGAAAAGTCACCTGCCTGCCTCATCACCACCTTGCACAGAGCCAGAGGGGCCAGAGGCGGCGGCGGCAACAGGAACGGGGATATCTGTCATTCTGCCTGATGCCCAGGGCTTCTCTTCTAATGTGGCAGCGCTGCTTCTACGTTTGGGGAAAGAGTGCCGGACGATATAAATTAGACGCTACAGAAAAAGTTGAGATTTTCAGAGGTGAATATTCTTTTGAACGATTTACCTGTTGTATGGGTAGTGACAGCAGGGACAGCGAAAATGGATTTTATGAGCCGTAATGGTGGCTAAGATATTGATACTGACAAACCGGAAGAATAGAGATATGTTTCCGCTTAATCGAAGGCTTGACAACATGACAATATTGGCAATGTACGAACGGACTCAGACCACTTATAGACGCACATAAATATAAAGATATTTGGAACGACTTTATATGAGGTTATTGGTAAATAAATTTGTTTCAGGATAATAAGACTATACACATTTGTATACTAATGTATGGAAATGTAATTGGGTATTTTTCTTCTATTTTAATTTTCATTCACATTTTTCTTCTACTTTTTTCTTTTCACCAGTTTTTTAAAAATGAAATTCTTCTAATAGAATATTATTTTAAAAAGCAAAAAAAAGGAGGGATGATCAGAGTCAGTATCCATTCCCCATGTCCAGCCTGGCATAGTGGTTAGAGTGTCAGGCTGGGACCCGGGAGATCAGGGTTCGAATCCTCACTTGGCCGTGACCTTGGGCCAATCACATTGCCTTTCAGCCTTGCCTACCTTACAGGGTTGTTGTGGGGAGCAAATAAGGAGGGGGAGACCCACAGACTCCCCACTGAGCTCCTTGGGAGAAAGGAAGGTGGGATATAAACAAACGAATAAACTGCACCGTGAAGCATCTAGAGGGCCACAGATTCTCTACTCCTGACTTAACCCAATAAAATTTTATTTTATTTTTTGAGGAGGGGGAGAAGGCTCCAGCCCTGAGGAAAAGGCCGCAGCCAGCTGTGCGCTCCAAATCTGTCCTCCCACTCAGAGGAGCCACGTAAGCCAGTGAGAGGAAGCACTTGCCGAACCATTTCAGATGACTCAAGGCAATGGTCCTTCCTCCCGCCGGACCCATCTCTCGCGAGCTGCCAGACGGAAGACACAACAATATGGAGAGAGCATCTCTCTCTCTCTCTCTCTCTCTCTCTCTCTCTCTCTCTCTCTCTCTCTCTCTCCTCCATCCCTCCTCCTCTCATGGCTCCACTGCGCTTCGCAATCCATCTTCTCCTAGTCCAGGACTCAGCAGGAACCATAGCGAGGTCCACCAGAGAGAAAACCCCAAAGCGACGCATGTCAAAGGGTCTCTCTTTCTGTTTCTCTCGGCAACGAAGGGAATGGAAATGTGGATGGGAAACCGAGAGGCCCGGAAGGCATATCTAACCCCTTCTCAAAAAAGCAGCGAGCCCTGATCCTTCCAGAAAGACCACACGGTTACATGATTACTGCTCTTGCACAGATCCTAAAAGGACAAACCAGCAAAAGCTACCCCAAAAATACATCCCGTGTTTGGATGTGGAAAGCCCTCTTTCAGGGATTCTGATTCCTGCCTTGCAAGTGGTTGGCTATCAGGGATCAGGCCGGGGGGCACTACTCTGGTGAGGAGTGGTGGGAGCCCCCCCTCTCCCCCTGCTCAGAACCAGGTTCCTGGGGCTCCACAGGAGCAGGAGAGTAGTATTGACCTGGAACGATGGTTTGCTGAGGGGCACAGTTTGGAGGATGGGAGTTGGGCAGCACTGAGAGGCGACCAACCAGAAGAGGCAGAACGGGAGGAGAGTGAGTTAACCGAATCACCCTCGCTGGAAGGTATACAGCCTCTTAGTCCTTTGGGCTAGGAGACGGGATAAGGTAACTTCACAGAATGGTTATGGGTTGAGAGATCGGGTAAATAGGAGATGGGAATACAGAAGTGATTAGAGGGAAGTGGGAGGAACTTAAATGGGAGCACCTGCACTGCGAGAATGGTCGTTTGTTCTTTTGCTGCATACATTAAACATCTCTGTTGCTGGTAAGAAACTGCTTTATTTTGCATCACTTATCCACGAAAGCTAAAAGGTAATAGGGACGCGGGTGGCGCTGTGGTCTAAACCACTGAACCTCTTGGGCTTAACGATCAGAAGGTCAGCGGTTTGAATCCCCGCAACAGGGTGAGCTCCCGTTGCTTGGTCCCAGCTCCTGCCAACCTAGCTGTTCGAAAGCACACCAGTATAAGTAGATAACTAGGTACCGCTGTGGCAGGAAGGTAAACGGCATCTCCGTGTGCTCTGGGACTCGTCACGGTCCTCTGTGCACCAGAAGCAGTTTAGTCCTGCCGGCCACATGACCTGGAAAGCTGTCTGTGGACAAATGCCGGCTCCCTCGGCCTGAAAGCGAGATGAGCGTCGCAACCCCATTGTCGCCTTTGGCCGGACTTAACCATCCAGGGGTCCTTTACCTTTTTACCTATATAGGGTCAAAGTGAGAAGGAAGCCTGACATTGGCTTAAATGACCCCAAAGCTGTTAAGGTTTCCCTTTTTTTAAGGGAAATTCCCTTATTCCAAATAGAATTCCTCGCAAGAAAAGGGAAAAGTTGACAGCTATGCCCAACGGGTCCCTTCCAGCCCTATGATTCTCAACCCTACGGTATCACTCATGAGGTTGGAAAGGAACTTAAGGAGAGCCCTGAATCTGGGTCCAGCCTGAGGCCTGTCTAGTCCCATGTCCTGTTCTCTCAGTGGCTGACTAGGAGCGAGGGGGGGGGTGTTGTTCCCACCTCAGATGCTCCAGGCCCCTTTCCAGCTCTTTGCCTCTTGGAGATAAAAGACAATTCTCTGTTGGTTGCTCAGCACAGCATAATTCTGTCCTGCCCTTCCAGGACTCTGACCAACGGGTGCAAAAGCCCTGGGACCAAAAATGTGGCCTGATTTTATTAGAGGGCAATTTAGTTTATTCACGAAACTGCCATACATTTTGAAAATGCTGCACCATCCACATTTAGGCTTAGGCTGTTTCGTACGTTGGCTCCCAGTTAGCTCTCCCACTCACCTGTTTGCCTCTCTCCCCAATTTATTACGGCCAAAGACCAGCTCGCATAACACAATAAATACAGCGTTCATAAAGATAAAATATACAATCAGAGCAGATTGCAGCAATAGCTCATGAGTTAAAATTGAGATATCTACATACACCTGTACAACTGAGATTTGGGCTACCATAAAAATTGACCCTGAGGCACCCCAAAGGGCGACTTCAGCATTTCCCTAAGGTAAAGGTAAAGGGACCCCTGACCATTAGGTCCAGTCGTGGCCGACTCTGGGGTTGCAGCGCTCATCTCGTTTTATTGGTCGAGGGAGCCGGTGTTCAGCTTCCGGGTCATGTGGCCAGCATGACTAAGCCGCTTCTGGCGAACCAGAGCAGCGCACGGAAACGCCATTTACCTTCCTGCCAGAGCGGTCCCTATTTATCTACTTGCACTTTGACGTGCTTTCTAACTGCTAGGTTGGCAGGAGAAGGGACCGAGCAACGGGAGCTCACCCCGTCGCGGGGATTCGAACCGCCGACCTTCTGATCGGCAAGCCCTAGGATCTGTGGTTTAACCCACAGCGCCACCCGCATCCCTTTTAGCATTTCCCTAGTAAGTTATTTTATTCTAGAGGATGATCTGTGCCTACAAATCTGGGTGCAGAATCTGGCCACCAGCCAGGTCGTCTTGTGATCTTTGCCTATGAGGAGCGAATTAAATTTAGACTTGTCTGAACGATCAGACAGCCTCTTTAGTGAAGGATCAATGGTGTCTCCTGTTGCTCTGTCCCAGCTCCTGCCAACCTAGCTGACTGGACATAACTGATGGTCCTTTACCATTGATGGTAGGAGCTGTTCAACAGTGGTACAGACACCCTCAGAAGGGTGGTTTTTAAGCAGAGGTTGGATGGCCCTCTGTCCTGGATGCTTTAGCTGAGATTCCTGCATTGCAGCGGGTTGGACTAGATGACCTCTGGGGTCCCATTCAAGTCTACAATTCTATGATAATTGCCCTCTCTTCCCAAGGAGAGTCTTGCTGCCACCTCCAAGTCTTTGAGCAAGCCCGTTGCAGCGGAGGCACAGCGCCCCTTCCCTGCGCCCAGATTGCAAGCAGATGTGATCTTAAATTACCTGCTTCTGCTGCCGAAGTGTAATAATATTAAGCATTGTTCTAGGAGTCTTTCTGAGAAGCAGGCTGGGAGGAAATGTGCTGAGCGAACGGCGAGAAGGTGGAAGGGGCAAAATGTCACCATTGCGGAAAACAGACAAAGCTTCCTGTGAGGGATTTCGGCTTCCCAGAGAGGAAATAAATCACGTATCAGCACCCCTTCCCCTCCAAAAAGAGAGAGAGATAACTTCCTCTGTCTTCTGTGGAGCCTGAGACTGTGAGTTCTCAAGAAACCTGTTTTGCTTCAGCAGTAGAGTTGCGGGGTTACGGGATGTGAAATCTCTCTAGTTGCAAGTCTCGAAGCAAACGGAGTTGTCTCCGAGCGTCTGACACATTTCCACACAGGCTGTTGCTGCTGTGAATTCAAGTGAGGTGTGGGGACCACTTGGGAATCACACATCATCTCGTTCAACTGCAGCAAAAGGATTTAAAGGGGCTGGGTCACAGCCCAAGCTGCTAGACCTCAAGACAGACGGCAGGTGCAGAGCATGTGTAAGTCAGCTGCTGCTTCCTGGGCACCCAGCAGGCACCCAAAATCTACTTAGAAGAAAAGAAGCCCCTTCCCCCTATAGTCTTCTGAGGCTGGTCAGAGGCCAAAATGCTGATCTGGACCATGGGAGGTGCTGGTACTCACCATGAAGGGCCACGCTTTTAACCAGTGCTTTTCTTCTAGGGAAAAATGGTTCTGGTACTGCGTACCCCCCAGGAAAAAAGCACTGTGCAGTAGACACCTACAAGAAAAAAACCCCACCAGTTGGGACAGGGTCCGAGAGGCGGGCAGGAGTTAGCAAACACATTTCTCAACCTCTTTCATCTGCAGAACTGCCACTGTCACAAGACCCGTTCCACATTGGTGCTGACCATTAAAGCCCTAAACGGCCTCGGCCCAGTATACCTGAAGGAGCGTCTCCAACCCCATCACTCAGCCCGGACACTGCAGTCCAGTGCCGAAGGCCTTCTGGCAGTTCCCTCATTGCAACAAGTCAAGCTACAGAGAACCAGGCAGAGGGCCTTCTCGGTAGTGGCACCCACGCTGTGGAACGCCCTCCCACCAGATGTCAAAGAGAAAAACAACTACCAGACTTTTCAAAAACATTTGAAGGCAGCCCTGATTAGGGAAGCTTTTAATGTTCTGTTGAAAGCCGTCCAGAGTGGCTGGGGAAGCCCAGCCAGATGGGTGGGGTATAAATAAATTATTATTTTTATTTTTATTATTATTATTAGTGAGAATTTAATCTTTCAACGTGATAGCACCTAAAACTTTGGAACTCCCTGCCTAGTGAAGGCAGGAAGGCGCCTTCACTGTCCCCTTTTCAACTACTGCTAAAAACGGGTGCGAAATTTGATCTAATGTCGTTTTAACTTTTGGAAAGTCTTGAATTTTTGTTGTTGAGTTTTCTTAGTGATGATTTTATTATCTTTCTTTTGTAAATCACTTTGAGGGGATGATGATGATGATGATTTTACAATCAAGCCATGCATAAATTCTATGAAATGAATAAAATGAACTCTTTTAGCCCAGGCAATGCAGAGAAGGATCTCCTCATTAATAATTGCTTTTTTCCCGGGGGTGAGGCGTGAGTTGACAACTACATTAAGGGTGTGGCAGCAACATATCTTTATTTTAAACCCCTGCTGCTTCCTGCACCCTATAGAATGAGATGTGCTGCAAAGCTGTTTGGAAATCATAGAAACCAAAGGACTCTGAGGATCATCTCATTCAACCCCCTAGAATGAAGGAATGTGCAGCTGCCCCACACAGGAATCGGACCTGCAGCCTTGGCATTATCAACACCACATTCTAACCCACTGAATAACTAAAAGGGATTCACTGCCATTCCCTGGAGAGAATAGGTCACTTCCCACCATCCCTGGAGAGATAATCACATTGCTGTACAGACTCTCATTCCCAGGGCAATTTCCCCAATGGCCCATCTCAGGATTTTTCTTAAAAATATATAAAGTGGCATAGAAATGAAATAAAAACAAATAATAATAATTTTTAACTCTGGCCAGCCTCAGTCAAGAGGATTTCATGAGACAAAATGGACTCAAGGGCAGCCAGAGGTCAGAGCCAAGTGATTCCGTGCAGAGAACTGTGGGTTGGGGGGGGGGAGTTTCAGAGAGTCCCAGAAATAAAAAAAAAAGGTGGGAAACTTCTGTCAAAGCTCCCCACGGCGGCCTCTGCAAGAGTTTGCCTTGCTTCCTAATGCTTTGTCCAGTCCAGGGCTCTGCAAAAGTAGCACATCTTACTTTGGAAATTGCTGCGTGTCCAATAAAAGCCAGGCAGGTTGGTTTCCGGAGCTCGTTCTGTTCCAGAGACAAAGAGAGAGAGAGAGAAAAGGTGGGGGAAACCACTTACAATTTTGGCTTTGCTGGATGCGATCAGCCTGGGCAAAGAGCTCCTCGTTTCATCCCAGAGAAAGCTCAGCTCAGCAAAAACCCAAGCCAGCAGAGCAAATTGGATGGTTTCGTTTTCTTTGAAGTCCTCCTTTACTTTTGTGTAAGGGGAAGTCGACGGCCAAGCTGTGATCGGATTACAGCAAACTTTATTCCCGCATCCACAAAACCCTTTGGGGGTTTGGATGAGTATAAGAAGAGCTGGCAGGATCAGACTCCAACTGATCCAGCGTCCTATTCTAAAGAACGGCCAACTGGACACCCCAAAGCGAAGCCCGCAAGCCCGGGTGCAAGAGCAAGGCTAGGACTGTGTCCCCAAAGCCTTCAGAGCACAATTCAGGATGCTGAGTGGCCACTTCAAAGGCCTTATGTGGAGCTCATGGCCAGACCCAATGTCCTGAAAGATTGCAGTAAAGGGACCCCTGACCATTAGGTCCAGTCGTGGCCGACTCTGGGGTTGCAGCGCTCATCTCGCTTTATTGGCCAAAGGAGCCGGCATACAGCTTCCGGGTCATGTGGCCAGCATGACTAAGCCGCTTCTGGCGAACCAGAGCAGCACACGGAAACGCCATTTACCTTCCTGCCAAAGCGGTACCTATTTATCTACTTGCACCTTGACGTGATTTCGAACTGCTAGGTTGGCAGGAGCAGAGACTGAGCAACGGGAGCTCACCCTGTTGTGGGGATTCGAACCGCCGACCTTCTGATCGGCAAGCTCTAGGCTCTATGGTTTAACCCACAGCGCCACCCGTGTCCCAATGATTGCTGTTCTTGGGACTTTTTAGTTTTTTATAAGTGTATAGACACTTAAAACTTTCAGATAAGCTACCTCAGAGAGATGACCCAGAGGCACCCATGGAACTGAGTCTGGGGATTTTGTTCATAAACTAGTTTGAGTCGGGGAATGATCTGCACCTACAGATCTGTACACAGGATCTGGCGACCATCCAGGTCGTCTTCTGATCTTTGCCTAACAGGAAAAGGTCAATTTTTCGCTTTTCCAGAAGGTCAGCGAGCCTCACCACCAGGGGATCAAGGGTCTCACTCCGTGCCTCTTCATAAAAGGGACATCTAAAGAGCAAGTGCTCTGGGCTTCCTAGCTCCCCCAATGAACAGGTGCAAAGTTGCTGAGCATATGCAACTTTTTTAAAGGCTCCTTCCAGGACCGGCGAGGGCAGAGCTGAGCTTCTGGTGAGTGTAAAAGCCCTTCTTGCATTTTTGGATACGAGAAAGAAGAGATGTGCTGCCGGTGGACTTTTTTGTTTAGAGACAAGGCAAGTAAGTGGCAACATGAAGAGGTTCATAAATTTGTGCACGCCATGGAGAAAGTAAATAGAGAGGTTTTCTCCTTCTCTCTCATGATTCACAGAAATCCTATGAAGTCGGAAGATTCAGTATAGGTAGGTCCCGGGGGGGATGGGGACCAATTTAAAATACAGGTTAAAATGCAATTTAAAATGCAACCTTATTTTAAAAGTAGCCCATCGATCAAAAACATAAGGGGAGGGAGTCAAAATCAAAGGCCAGGCGGAAAAGCTCTGTCTTGCAGGCCCTGTGGAAAGATGTCAAGTCCTGCAGGGCCCTGGTCTCTTGCGACAGAGTGTCCCACCAAGTTGGGGCCAGTACTGAAAAGGCCCTGGCCCTAGTTGAGACCAATCTAACCCCCTTGCGACCTGGGACCTCCAAAATGTTGTCATTTGTGGACCTTAAGGTCCTCCGCGGGGCATACTAGGAGAGGTATGAGAGAATTGTAGAGTTGAGAGGAAACAGAGTCATCTGGCCCAGGAATCGCAACTAAAGAATCCCAGGCAGACAACCATCCAAACGCTGATTCGAAACCTCCAATGAAGGCAGCGTCAGATTTAGAGTGGCCTGAGCAGTTCTCCTGCAAAGGGTACCTAGCCGAGGAGGCGCAAAAGAAGCCACGACTAGAATGCAGCGCACTTGAGAGCATGCGCAGAGTTGGAAGGCGAGAGGGAGGAGGGCATGGAAACAGGAACTATTTACAGGCGGGCACCAAATTTTGTCCTCTGCCACCTTCTGAGGGAGCCTGTGCCAAGTCGGAGCTGGTGCGAGGGACCTTCTTGAGTTCCTCCTGACTCCCGCTGCTGACTTTGCAAGGAGTTTTCACCCGCTTGGTGCTTGATCTCATCGCGAGGAGAATCCGCTCCATTGCGCCACGACCTACGGGGCCGTGGGATTCTCTTTGGCGGGGCTGAAGTGCCTCTTAAGAGAGCCTGAATCCGGCCTCAGTGGCTAGGCGCCCCTTAATGAGAGCCTCTTAGCCAGAAAGCTCAGCGCTCTCAAGCCCAGGACTCCTGGGTCCAGAACTGATAATTGCCACTTGGAGAGTCCTCGACAGCCACTTCTGCAGCCTTGGGCAGCTGCTTGAGGGGAAAGCGAAGCCTTTTATCTGCATGACTGATGGCTCAGCCCTCGAGTGCCGGTCTCGCGCACATGTGTGTCATATCACTGCCATTTCTCTCCCCCTCAGCCGCAACCAGCAGCAAAAGGTCAGCGCAGGTTTCTCCGCCAGGATACAGAACGGCTGCAAATTCCCTCCTTTCCAGCATGAACCCAGAAAATGGAACTGTACCCCAAGAGTGACAAAGAACTCCTACTCTCACCCAAGGCACTGGAGAAAGGCAAAACGCCCCCCTTCTGAGCATGGTAGAACAGATGGTCTCCCTTGGGTGGGCTCTCCGTCCTTGGAGGTTTCTAAGCAGAGGTTGGATGGGATGCTTGAGCTGAGATTCCTGCATTGCAGCGGGTTGGACTAGATGACCCTTAGGGTCCCTTCCAACTCTACAGTTCTTCGATTCTATGTTGGGGGTGTCAGCAAGCAGTAATTCAGGAACGGTGGTA
Source organism: Podarcis melisellensis (assembly GCF_964234715.1). Lineage (NCBI taxonomy): Eukaryota > Metazoa > Chordata > Lepidosauria > Squamata > Lacertidae > Podarcis > Podarcis melisellensis. Next base: position 61,729,325 of record NC_138543.1, on the reverse strand, counting down.
AGTCACTGGTGCAACTGAGTGTTGGGTTGGGCACTCAGTTTGCCCAGCTCCACATGAGACCTGCACCTAGTAAGATTTGAGTCCCGGGCCCTAAGGAAGTCAGACTATCCTCCCCCAGGGCCAGGGCCCTCTCAGTGATGGCTCCGACTGGTGGAATGCTCTGTCCCATGAGACCAGGGCCCTGCAGGATTTCATCTCCTTCCACCTGGCCTTTAATTTGAATTAAGCCTGATCTTTTATTCCCCTTCCTTCCCTCCTTCTCTCCTTTTCTCTCCGCTCTGGGATCCCACAGCTAATTCTCCGCTGGTCTCCTCGCTGGCCCAAACAGAACTAATTTAGCCAGCTAGCCCTGGTGATCATCTAATGTTTATTGGATGGATTTCCCCCCCAAATTGATTTTTGAATTCTGAATTTATTGTTATTCACTGCGGGAAGGGAAGCTACAGGGAACTGGGCAGAGGGCCTTCTCGGTAGTGGCACCTGCCCTGTGGCACGCCCTCCCATCAGATGTCAAGGAGATCAAGAACTACACAACTTTTAGAAGGCATCTGAAGGCAACCCTGTATAGGGAAGCTTTTAATGTGTGGTGTTTTATCATGTTTTTAATATTCTGTTGGGAGCTGCTCAGAGTGGCCAGGGAAACCCAGCCAGATGGGCAGGATATATCTGTCTGTCTGTCTGTATATATATAAATAAATAAATACTTTGCCACTGTAGTATGCCCTTCCCAAGGGAGAAATTAAAACCCAACCACTTATGAGTTTACAGAAGTGGAGGAAAACTAGGCCTTACCAACGGGACCTGCAACAAAATGCTGCACTTGGCAGAGCTGCTTGGGTGCCAGCCAGCCAGCCAGTGGTGCCCTTCCCAGGATACTCTATTCCATTTCCCCCACAATTTCTAGCTCCCTGCAATGATCAGCCAGCATTCTGTGCTCTATCAAGGTACTATTAAAGGTAAGGTAAAGGGACCCCTGACCATTAGGTCCAGTCGTGGCCGACTCTGGGGTTATGGCGCTCATCTCGCTTTATTGGCCGAGGGAGCCGGCGTACAGCTTCCGGGTCATGTGGCTAGCAGGACTAAGCTGCTTCTGGCGAACCAGACCAGCACACGGAAACGCAGTTTACCTTCCCACCGGAGTGGTACCTATTTATCTACTTGCACTTTGACATGTTTTCGAACTGCTAGGTGGGCAGGAGCAGGGACCGAGCAATGGGAGCTCACCCCATCGCGGGGATTCAAACTGCCAACCTTCTGATCGGCAAGTCCTAGGCTCTGTGTTTTAACCCACAGCACCACCCGCGTCACTGTCAGGGTTGTGTTTTTTATTTTTTTTAAATGTGGTTTTATAAAGTTATCTGCTCTTTTATTACATAAACCACATGTTGAGTTTTCGGGGAACAGAAGTCTAGAAAAGAGAGTGACTGGGGACTTTGGTGCCATTTGTTTTCTCAGCTCACCTCTGAATCTTTCGCAACTTGTCAATGCGGAACTAGGGTGCCTGGAATGGAATGCAAGCTTTCAAATCATTTCCTGTCAGTACTAACAGAAACGGTAAGTTTGCTTCCCAAGATTTAGAAAAGCAAACATTTCTGTTACTGAAACCCAATAATGTAAGTCCTTGGGTAGTTCCTCTGCCCCAGGCCCACTAAGATGAATGGGAGCAGCAAAAGGGCATAGCGGGAAACTTTCCTGGCGAATTGTGCCCTAAAAAGGAATTGGCCTTGTTTGCTGCAGCATCACATTGCTGGCTCTTTTTCAGCTTCATAGCTTGAACAAACCTTGAGGCGCTCTCTAAAGTGGCCAGTTTGCTTTAATCTCGCACGTGCTTCTTACGCACAGGAAAAGAAAAATACTTCACAGTTGTCCTTGATTTAATTTCAATTTGTTGCTTTGAGCATGGCTTCCCCCGCTTTATTACCAAGACGGTCTTGAATTTAATTACTGCTTCGCCCCACGTACCTCCTGCCAGACCCTCACGCTGAAACAGGGGAGCTGAACCTCAGCGAGGCTGAAAAGAGCGGAGAGCCTTCCTAAGTTTCTTAAGAATTGGATGAGAAACACATCACACGGTACATTGCAATCTTGGGATGTGGCAAAACACCAGCAGCATTGCTAAGGTGAACATCAGGCTGCCGCTGAGTTTGCAGATACAGGCTCAAGTCTTGCCAGTTGTATGTTTTGCATACTGAGTCAAGTGTTGTTCTGGAAACAGCACAGTGCAGAGAAGAGGAAACTGACTGTCCAAAATTTAACAGCGCAGTCAAACCTGTGAACTGGGCTCACTCGGCATCTGGCTGGAAGATGATGAACTTGCATTGTGCAAGGATCAAATGAACAAAGGCAGCAGCGGAGAGAAAAGTTCTTCCTTTCTGTTCATCTTCATTTGTCCTCTGTCAAACGGCCACAGAAGATGATGAAACAGCCACTCAGGCTCCTCTTTTCTTTCCGTCACAAATGCCCAGGGTTTTTTTTGGGGGGGGGGCAGGGAGAGAGATGTCATCCAATTTCATCAGGATTTCAGACTTAGCATCTCAAAGCCCCTGTCCAAATTCAAAAATTAATGAGGGAGCTTGCAAAAAGCACACAATCCGCTTGAAATGTCAGTTCCAACACTTAGGGCTTCTGTCTGCCACGATAAGGAACGTTAAGATGATGATGAAGAATTTGATTCCAGGAAAGTGTCTTCATCAAATCGGAAGACGGGCATGGAGAGTGTCTCTGGAAGGCTTCCCAGGAACTCCAGAACTTATTTTGAATATCAGAGCTGAAGTCTTTGAGATGGTGAAATATACTCGGAGTTGAGTGTGGATTTCATGCTCTTTAGTCAGCTCATAGTAGTGAGGAATGGAAGTTCCCCCGAAATGTCTGCTTTATATACATTATTTACACAATGGGCCCCACATGATTGGCTAATTCTGGGATTCACCTGTAGGCCAATCAGGTTGCGGATTCATTTCCACCCGGAGTTGGATTGGGTGGCTCCTGTAGACCAATCAGACTGCTGCATCCTATTGTTCTAGGACCAATCAGATGCATTTTGGATCCTATGCAACTCAGTACATAACAGATGGGATAATCAAGACAAGGGGGTCATCCGTGCATGGGAAGATGGCAACCCGCCTACCCTGGAGTATCATAGACTCATAGAATGGTAAAGTTGGAAGGAACCCAAGTCCAACCCCCTGCAATGTAGGAATCACAGCTAAAGCATCCTTTGCAGACAGCCACCCCACCTCTTCTTAAAACCCCTCAAGGAAGGAGAGCCCACCACCTTTGAAGGAAGTCTGTTCCACTGTCTTATCAGCTCTGGCCACCAGAAAGCTCTTCCTAAGTTTGAGTTGGAAACACTTTTGCTTGTCATTGGAAGCCCCTGGGTTCAGGTCCTACCATCTAGATCAAGCTTGCTTCCTCTTTGGCAGGCATAGGCAAACTTGGCCCTCCAGATGTTTTGAGACTACAATTCCCATCATCCCTGGCCACTGGTCCTGTTAGCTAGGGATGATGGAAGTTGCAGTCCCAAAACACCTGGAGGGCCGAGTTTGCTTATGCCTGTTCTTCAGTCACACTTATTAGAGAGGGAGTGCAGTTTTCCTTTCCACACTAATGGGAGGATGTTCCTGCATCGAGATGATGATTATGAGGATGATTAAAATGTGTATACCGCCCCAGATACCTGTAGATCTCACAGCATAAAATTACAATCTACATTTTGTGGCTTCATGGCTGCAGTCCCATCTTCAACATACCCTCAGCCAGCAAATTTTGGAGTGATGAGCATGTGCACTGGGAAAACCCTTTCAGGTGTGTGCGTTTATTGTGGAATTGTAATCTTGTGAGAGTCTAGGAGGTTATAAGAGGAACTCTTGGGAGAGTTCAGCAATGCTTCTGAACACCAGTAGCTGGAAACCACAAAAGGGGAGAGTGTGCTTGCCCTTGCTTGCTCAAATCCCTGTGAGAATTGGGCGCTGGACTAGATGGGCCTCATCCAGCAGGCTATTCTTCTGCTCTTAGGTTCTCAGCTATCATGAGGAATCGTTGCCTGCAGCTAAAGCTTGCTGTCGTGGGCAGCATTTTGACTCAGTGCCTTTGTCTCTCGCTGCCATCTCGCTCCTCTGAACGAAGCTTTCCAAACTGACAGCTTCCACCGGTCAGAGGGAAGCAGTGCGAAAAATACATCCCCCAAACCGCCAACCTCTCCACACAGAAACCCAAATGATGCCTGTACAGAAATACACCCTGGATCTTTTCTATTTTTGAGGAAGAGAAGGAAAAGCTGGGGGAGAAACAGTACAGCCCAATTGCACCTTTTGCAGGCGTTCGGTTCCAAGAATTCTGCGTGCACGTGAATATTGAACATACCCTCAGGGCCACCCTGCACCTAGAGCGTGTGGAAGAGAGAGAGAGAAAATCTCCAATCGCCCCAGAAAGCTTAAAAGTGAAGTGGAGAGCTTAAAAAGCTCTTTCAAAGATGGCCAGATTCGTGGCAAAAATAAGAGACTCTTCTTTGTGGAAGAGTGGAGATCCTTCGTTTGACTATCTGCAAAAATATTATGGTTAAATGAAATTGAAGGTAGGAGATACAAGCAAAAGAATGAGAATGAAGAAGGAATGTAGGGTAGGATACATGTTACATTGAAGGCAGCCGATAAAGGATTTGAACAGAAACATCATGGAAGAAGGGGTGGGATGGGAAGTCAACATGTCACGGGACAGTGGTATGGAAACGGAATTGAACTTGTTAAATTGTATGAAAATCAATAAAGAATTAATTTGGGGGTGGGGCTTTTCGTGCAGGGTAGCTGCCCCCTGCCTTGCTGGGGGCAGGGGGCAAGGCCCTCTCAGCAACCCAGCTCTGGAAGTCTACAGATGCCCGTGTGAGATCCCACAGGATCTCCAAAACACCCCAGAGCTGATTCAACCCCTGGGAATGTCTCCCACCTGAAACCCCAGAGGGCTATTGCTCCCAGTCAGTGGAGAATACTGGGCAAGGTGGACCAGTGATCCTCTGAACCATTCCTTTCCCCCTTTCCTTTCCCACATGCACACAGATCAGCTGTGCAACACACAGACACACACACACACACAAACACACACACACGGTCCTCTCTCTCCCTACCTGCAACTTCTTCCTGCCCCTCCAGCCCAAGAACAAACCATCTCTGGTGGCCTTGATTTGCTAAATCAACTCTCTTTCAAGGCCACCTGTAATAATGCCAGCATGGAAAATTGACATTCCTCCTGCTTCTCATCAGCCCCGGCACTGTTTGTTTGTGAATTAATAACTCTGATGCTCCGCTGAGTTATCGATCTCCCCCTCTCCGCACAACGGCAAAATGCAAAAAAACAAATTAATGAGAAGATGATGGCAAAGCTCTAATGAACTTGCGCAGAGTCGATCAGCAGGATCAGGGCAAGGTATCTGCAGTGGCGGGCAATGGGGAGGGGGCGAGGAAAGGGAGCCCAAAAGAAATCTGGGTTCAGAGTTCAAAAAAATATGGGACGCCGAAGGAAAACATCTCTTGCGGACGCCAGCCTCTCCTTTGTCCTCAAAAATGCTGGTGAAATTCAAGGGCTAAGAGAGACTGAGTGACAGAGCAGGATGTCCCGGGTTCAAGTTTACTCTTGGGTCTGAAATCTGGGTGGATCTGAAATCTAGGATTGCAGACAGTGAGGTCAGAAGGAAAGGAAATGGAGAAAAGGAGAGACTATCGCCACAGACAAACCTAGACAGCATCTTAAAAAGCAGAGACATCACCTTGCCGACAAAGGTCCGTATAGTTAATCTCTGGTTTTCCCAGTAGTGATGTATGGAAGGGAGAGCTGATCACCAAAGAACTGATGCTTTTGAATTCTGGTGCTGGAGGAGACTCTTGAGAGTCCCATGGACTGCAAGAAGATCAAACCTCTCCATTCTGAAGGAAATCAGCCCTGAGGGCTCACTGGAAGGACAGATCCTGAAGCTGAGGCTCCAAGACTTTGGCCACCTCATGAGAAGAGAAGACTCCGTAGAAAGACCCTGATGCTGGGAAAGATGGAGGGCACAGGATGAGATGGTGGGACAGTGTTCTCGAAGCTACCAGCATGAGTTTGACCAAACTGCGGGAGGCAGTGGAAGACAGGAGTGTCTGGCGTGCTCTGGTCCGTGGGGTCATGAAGAGGCGGAGACGACTAAATGACTAAACAACAACAATTGCCACAGATGCTCATGGTTGCTCCATGGCAGATAGAGCATTCTCAGAACAGTCTGCCTTGATTTTTTTAATTTATATCCCACTTTTTTATTCCCAGGAGGTCTAGGTGCTGCACATAGCTCTCCCACCCTCCTCATTTAATCCCACAACAGCCCTGTGAGGCAGTGACTGGTTCAAGGTCACACCCAGGGAGGTTCAACCTGGTCTCGCACCTGGAGCCAGTCATGGCACAACACCGCGGAAATGTGGCTCTGTGGGTTGCAGTGCAAATGCCACTTCCGAAATGGGCACAAGATGTAGGTCACAACTTTATGAAGGAAGATTAGGAAAAAATATGGAAAACTGATTTAAAATTTACAGATTGTTCCCTATTGAAGGAGATTTACATGAAGATGTTGTACAGATGGTACACAACACCAGTGCAGTAAGGGAAAATGTACAAAACTAGTTCAAATATATGTTGAAAGTGTAAGGAAAAGGAAGGGACGTTTTATCATATGTGATGGGATTGTAAGGTAATTAAAAATATTTGGGAAATGATATACAATGAATTGGAGAAAATGTTCCATCTAACATTTGTTAAGAAACCTGAAGCATTTTTGTTAGGGATTGTAGGGAAAGACCTGCCAAAAAAGTTGAAAAACATTTTCATGTATGCAACAACGGCCACGAGAGTTATGGTAGCACAAGGATGGAAGACTGAAGAAACCCCAACTAAAGAATCATGGCAAGAAAAATTGAGGGACTGTGCAGAACTTGCAAAACTGACATATAAACTACGGGACAAGGATAACTGTGACTTTAAAGATGAATGGGAACCCTTTACAAAGTATCTGAAGACGCAACAAAGTGAACTGGCAGGTTTTGAATAAACATTCACAAACTTTTTATTGATAACAATCAGCTAAATAGTTTGAGGATCTATACAACTTTGTAACATGCAGAAAACAGCAGTCGCAGAAAAACCAAAGACTGGAACTGAGGGAAGCCGGGGGGTGAGGGTGGGTGGGTTTTGTGTAGGGAGGAAAAATGGAGGGATAATATGTTTTCAGATAATATGTCTTGTTTTAATTTTGAATAAAAAAACTTTTTAAAAATTGCTGCTTCCCAGTCTTCCTCCCCAAGAGAGCCAGCCAGGGTCTGATCCTGCAACTGTCTGCATGCAAAGCTACGGGCACTGGCTATTCTTCTACCGCTCTCCATGGCATATTGCCATGAACCGGGATGTTCAAATCTGACAAATGCGGAAGATCAGAAAAGAAACGGGCTTCTTTGTGTTGGTGAGAAGATGAAAGTTCATTTGTCGCAAATTAGGCCTAATATAAATGAGATTACCGGCTAAAGCAAGCTCAGACCTCCAATACGTACAATGGCCATCTGTCATGGATGCTTTAGTTGAGATTCCTGCATTGCAGGGGGTTGGACTAGATGACCCCTGGGTCCCTTCCAATTCTACAATTTTATGATTCCATGATATGTAAGAGGCTTATATTTTGGGAGCGATTCTTATGTTCTTACGTAGCTGCATTGTTTTCTACTTTGTGGGCGCCCCGTGGTCATACGCTAAAGCAGTTGTCTTCTGCGTTGTAAACCAAGCGCTGCTAGGAGTTGCTTCTAATTGTTTTCCGATGAATAAAATAATTGGGATGGCATGAGCAAATACTGAAAGTGTGGCCCAGTGAAGGAAGTTTGAGAACCGCTGGGTATGCAGAGACCCCAGGGGGCGACAGGGAGAAGAAGCCCGCGAGAGTCGCTCTTTGCTGCCAATTCTGCCGGCTTCCCTTTGCAAATCCTGTAATTTTACACTTCTCCGCGCAGCAGTGAGCCTCCGGCAAGCCCTGGGCCTGCTGAGCTCGCTCTCCTCTGCAGAGAGGACCTCCTCACATCGATTATGTGCAGAGCCAGGTGTGCGCCTGTTGCATTTTCCAACAATGGAAGCAACAGAAGGACATCTTCTACCTTCCTTTGCACAGGCCTGCCGCGAGGCTGGATGGGGCTCTTTGGAGGAATGCCCCCACCAGCAACTTTAGAATCACAGAACCATCAGAGTTGGAAGGGAACCCCAAGGGTCATCTAGTCCAACCCCATTTACAAAGCAGGAATTCCAACAATTCCTTCTAAACTGCTCAGGAACTTGCAAAACCCGATTAAACTGTAACGGGATGAGGGTACCGGCTGACCACAGGTAATGATGCCACTGTCACATCCATAGAAAAGAAATAAAATTATTGCCCTTTGGCGAAAATTATTGCCCAGACTCAGCACCCTGTCAAGTGAGGGCAGGTGACAAGGGGTGATGCCAAGGGCAAGTTAATGGCAACATTACCTGCCCCGAAGCCATGTAAATTTTACTTATTTCTTTGTCAATACATTTATATCCCACCTTTCCTGAAAGAGATCAAGGCGGTGAACATGGTTCTCCTCCCTATTCAGTCCCCACAACAACCCTGTGAGGTAGGGCAGGCTGAGAGGCAGTGGACTTGGCCCAAGGTCACCCCTTTAGTTTCATGACCAAGCCAGAATTCGAACCCTGGCCTCCCAGGTCCTGGTCTGCCACTCTAGCCACTGCACCGCCCTGCCTCTTGCCATCCTTCCAAGCTATTTATTTTCCGTCACATCAAGCCTGTGCTTTTGCTTTCCTCTGTATTTCCCTAACCACTACGCCACACTGCCTCTCTGCATAAAATGGGGAGGGGGCTGCTGCAAGCGAATGAAATGATAAATCCTACTGGCCCAAGCCAACTAGTGCAAGAGAAGGGTGTCAGAAAATAGCACAGGCCCTTAAAACAGCAATTTAAATGACCCCCCTCTCTGGACAGGCTAGCAAGGTACATATCTTGGCCAATCCTTCCTTCCCTCTGCCTTGCTCTCCTCCACTTTCTCTTTTCATCTTATTCACATTTCCTATCTGTTAAGAGATTTCCTCTGCCCCTCCTGGAGGAATCGGGCCAGTTAAGAAACACTAATGTAAAGCAAATAAGGAATGCCTTTCGGGGAAATCGCAGCTCCCCAACAGCAATCAAACTTAAACATGCCATTTACCAGGCCCGGCCGAAGCAACCTCTCGCTGCACAGAACTTGGCTGCTATCGCTGCACCGCTCATTTGCAGAGTGCCGGTTCTCAGGCGGAGAGAGGCCGTAATTTTTCTGCCCTCATACAATCCCAGAGTCTCCGTCCGCAATAAATTATGTGAATTTGGCTTGCCCTGGTGGAGTTTGGATTTGCAACGCGTTGGGAGAGGAACGGCTGGGTCATGAAGCATTGCATGCGCGTGGGGGACATCCGATAAACGTGGAGGAGCAGAAGGAGCCTGAGAACAGAGATGTCTGGAAATCTTAGTAACGGGGGGGGGGGGGGGTCCCAGAGGTCATCCAGCTCAGCCTACCACCTACATCCCACAACAGCCGGTACAAGAGAGTCCTTGGGAAAACCAAGCCTTCCATAGTTCAGGTGATATTTGACTGCATTTCTTGCTGACTAGGAAACGCTAGCCTTCTCACTAGATCAGCAGGTGGAATGTGGCCCTCCAAGCCTCTCTGCCTGGCCCTCAAGATTTTTCAGAGGCCACACCCCTTCCAAAGCCAAGCCCCCTGTCTCCAGGCCACACCCCTCAAAGGCCCTTCTCTGCCCCACCTTTGCCTGGCTGCAAATGTGTCACTGAACTGCGATAACATCTGGATGAAGAGATGATGGACCCCAGCTGGAGTCCTGTGTCCAGTCCTGGGGCACCCCAGATTAAGAAGGAGATTGACAAGCTGGAAGGTGAACAGAGGAGGGTGACCAAGATTGTCAAGGATCTGGAAACCAAGCCTGATGAGGAATGGTTGTAGTCAAAGCTATGGTTTTCCCAGTGGTGATGTAGGGAAGGGAGAGCTGGACCATAAAGAAGGCTGATCGCCGAAGAATGGATGCTTTTGAATTCTGGTGCTGGAGGAGACTCTTGAGAGTCCCATGGACTGCAAGAAGATCAAACCTCTCCATTCTGAAAGAAATCAGCCCTGAGTGCTCACTGGAAGGACAGATCCTGAAGCTTAGGCTCCAAGACTTTGGCCACCTCATGAGAAGAGAAGAGTTCCTGGAAAAGACCCTGATGTTGGGAAAGATGGAGGGTGCAAGGAGAAGGAGACAACAGAGGACGAGATGGTTGGACAGTGTTCTTGAAGCTACCAGCATGAGTTTGACCAAACTGTGGGAGGCAGTGGAAGACAGGAGTGCCTGGCGTGCTCTGGTCCAGGGTGTCACGAAGAGGCGGACACGACTAAACGACTAAACAACAACATGAGAGCCATCTTCAAATATCTGAAGGGCCGTCACATGGGAAAGGGAACAAGGTTGTTTTCTCCCCCTCTTGAGGGTAGGACATGAACCAATGGCTTCAAGTTCCAAGAAAGGAGATTCCAGCTAAACATCAGGAAAAACTTTGTGACAGGAAGAGCTGTTCGGCAGTGGACTGGTTTCCCTTGGGATGTGGTGGACTCTCCTCCCTGGTGTGATGGCTTGGGACTCAGGCTCAGACTCGGAACCAGAGGAGACTCAGTCTGCACCGGATCCTTTGCCTCAGGCATCACCTGAACCAAGCCTGGGTTCTGATCCTGAAGAGTCCTAGTCTGCACAGGTTCCCCTACAACAAAGACCAGGTGGGCTGAGTCAGGGGCCTGAGCCTGCCCTGGCTCCAGATGCGGGGATGACCTCCTTGCCTTCAGCTGGGCCATCACTTACAGCTGCTCCACTACCGGTTGGGTCAGGGGAGGCTGAGGCAGCCCCTGGGTCTAGTCACTCACCGACGTTTCCCGAGCTGCAGAGACTCAGGTCTGAGAGAAGGAGAGACCTGAGTACTCGCAGGAGGAGTGCTCGCCTTCGGGCGAAACAGGGAGGTGAGTGGCCGGGGGATCAGGACCAGCCGTTATCCCGGCAAAGATAAAAGGTTGTCGGACCCTGCCCCAGGTTGCGGGAGCAACATTGCTGTATGCCAGAACCTGCCTGTGATCCTGTGCCTGACCTTGCCTGGTTTCCTGCCTTGTGTCCTGCCTTGGCCCTGTTGGACTGACTCTTAGTGGGACCCTTGGATTCTGGACTAGACCTGGACCGCGTTTCATGGGTTAGCCCCGGGCCCAGCACACCTTGGAGGTTTTTAAACAGAGGTCAGGTGGACACCTATTAGGGATGCTCTAACTAGGATTCCTGCATTGTGGAAGGCTGCACTTAGGGTCCCTAACTACTCTACGATTCTATGAATGAGATGAACTCAGAACGGAACATTCAAACTGACATCAATCCCTTAAGGATCTATAGGAATGGGAACTACTCACGATTCAGTTTTGACACATGGACACCAGCAGCGGTTCAATTCCAACATCACACCCAAGTGCCGTTTGTAGTCAGAAGTCAGAGGGTGCTTAGAAGGTACATTCCGATTATGTATTGCTCCTCCTGTACTAATATCCTTTTTTATGAACTTCTCCCATGCTTTATGGATGAACAGCACCACTCCCAGCTCCCTATCCTTGGCAGATGGTGTGCTGGTATTTTACATGCGCAAAGACGGTTGCGCTCTGTCCCAGGGGTCCTGTTTCACACTATTAAAGTGCTGTGATTAAAAAACAAAAAAACAAAATCCGTAGCTGTTGAAGCTCCGTAATACAATTCTAAATTTGGCACTCCCCTCCTGCCTGTTCCAGGATTGTAAAACTCATCTAGTTAGGCCTCATTATTTCACATGCAAATGCTATGAGCCATTCGTTGTGCTTCTGTGATGAAGAGGTGAAGGCCCCTTACGCCAAGCCAACCTACCAGCCCATCGAGAACCAGTATGTCTATCCCAAGTGGCAATGGAAGAAGTCCACTCCCCAGACACCTTTAATGGGAGACAGCAGGGATTCGAACCCAGAACTCTTTGCACTCCACTACTGAGCCGTGGGTCTCTTCTTCGCGTAACTATGGAACTCACAGCTGCTGGAGGCAGTGGTGGCCACCAAGTTGGATGCCTTTAAAAGGGAATTGGACAAATTCCTGAAGGAGGAGAGGGCTAGGAAAGACTACGAGCCAGGGCCACTATCCCCCGTCTCCGTGGCTGGAGGCAGGGACGCTTCTGAAAACCAGGAGGAGAAAGTGCTCTTGTGCATGGGATTTCCACAGGTATCTGCTTGGCCACTGGATTAGTTGGGCCATTGCCTGATCCTGCAAGCTCTTTTTTATGTTCCCTCTGAGCTCACTCAGTTTCCTCAATTTCGAATGGACTGGTTATTGGCAGGAGGAAGGAAATTGATTCCCCCCCCCCAGCAGTAATGCCCTCCCACAGCAGAATTGGTGCATGATCGGAAGGTTGGCAGTTCGAATCTCTGCGACGGAGTGAGCTTCCGTTGCTTTGTCCCAGCTCCTGCCAACCTAGCAGTTCAAAAGCACACCAGTGCAAGTAGATAAATAGGTATCGCTCCGGCGGGAAGGTAAACGGCGTTTCCGTGCTCTGCTCTGGTTCGCCAGAAGCAGCTTAGTGTTTCCATGCGTTCCATGCGTTCTGGCACTCAACACGGTCCTCCATGCACCAGTAGCGGTTTAGCCATGCCAGCCACATGACCCAGAAAACTGTCTGTGGACAAACACTTGCTCCCTCGGTCTGAATGCGAGATGAGCACCACAACCCCATAGTCACCTTTGACTGGACTTAACTGTCCAGCGGTCCTTTACCTTTTACCTTTAAGACACAGCCCAAGGCATTCTGAGATACAGTGGTACCTCGAGTTAAGTACATAATTCGTTCTGGAGGTCCGTTCTTAACCTGAAACTGTTCTTAATCTGAAGCACCACTTTAGCTAACGGGGCCTCCTGCTGCTGCCGGAGAACGATTTCTGTTCTCATCCTGAAGCAAAGTTCTTAACCCAAGGTACTATTTCTGGGTTAGCGGAGTCTGTAACCTGAAGTGTCTGTAACCTGAAGCGTCTGTAACCTGAGGTACCACTGTATTACCCACAAGTGGACAGGAGCCCCCTCTTTTCCCAGGGCTGCGTAACAACCTCTCTGAAGAGCTGGCAAATGTTACTAGATGTCCCTGTTTCCTGGGGACAGTCCCTGGATTTACAAATCAGTCCCTTGACAAAATCCATCTATTTAGTAGGAAGTTGAAAAATGTGCCCGGATTCATTGAAAAAATCTGGTAACCTTACTTTGCCTTTACCTTTTTACCAAGTTCCCACAGATAGTTCATCATTCTCGAGGCTGCATGGTCCCTTCAGTGAGGTAGAAAAAGGGGTGGTGGTCATATCATCTGGGAAGCCCAGGACCTCCAGGCACACTGCCCAAGCTTGTGCCCCAGGAAGGACACTTTGGTGATGCTAATTTTATTTATTAATTTGAAGTCCATTAATGGGTGATCAAAAGGCATACTTTCTGGGAACTGGGTTGGGAAAAACTTGTGTGTTGCTGGGATGGGAACACGGTGAAGGGTGTGGGGAGAAGCAGAGGCAAAACCAAGAATAAGCCACCAACTATCCCTAATTTTGGATTGGCAGAACATTTCCAACGAGGAGAAGGAAATCACTGTTGTTGTGTTTTGTCACGGGTTGCTAAGTCTTTCTCTGCGGTGTGTGAAACATTGAATCTACCAAATAAATTCTACCCTCTCATCAATAACCTCACAATGGAAACTAACCGCAAAATCCTTTTGGAGAAAGAAACATAAAAATTATCTCAGACCTCGTTAATAACAGATATTGATTGGCTTAAGTGCGAGTCTATGCGTGTGCATAAATTACACGATACAATCAATGGCGTTTTGCACTTCTCTCCCCCTATCAAATTGCATTATTACAAAATCCCTCTGAAATTACAAAAGCCCAACTAAGAACGTCCCTGCCGATTGACAAAGCACACTAAGTCATCTCTTTTATTGTTTCTTAAGTCTATTACAAGGGGAACAGGCGCTTTAAATCAACTTAACAAAGACAACAGCCCCAAAATAAATCCTGGGATCAAAATTAAGATTATTGAACTTTACTAAGATATCATTTTTCTTTCTCAAGGTAAAGGGAATGGATGCAGCCACCGAAAACACATTACTGCACACCCCTCTGGGAAATTAATGTCTCTGAGCCCCCCCCCCCCGCACCCCCAAGTCCCAACGGCGCCTGCACGGCCATTGCTCCCGGAGGATTCAAAGCATAATGGGAAAAGGACAGAAAGCAGGATTCTGAGCACCCCTATTCTGCCACATGCGCCACTGATCCAAGAGGGTGCAGGACTTGGGTGCCCTGGGGCAACGCACTACCCAAAAGACTCCGGGAACCTGCAAGAGGTGGGTTGCAGGAATTATCCTGCAGGGAGGGAATTTCTGCCCACCCCACAGATGGTTGGTGCAAAGCAGAAGACCTCCTGCGTCTCCCTCTAAGAATGCAAAAGCCAGAAGAGATCTCAGTTTATAGCAGAATGGAGCTCTGGAGAGAGGAAGGTTCTCCCTGTAATTCTGCATTGTATGGCCCAGGAAGGCCAAGCACAAAATAAAATAATAATAATTTATTATTTCTACCCCACCCAACCACTCTGGGTGGCTTTCAACAGAACATTTAAAACAGAATAAAACTCCAAACATTAAAAACTTCCCTCAGGTTACAAACACTTACGAACAGATTACAGACACTTCAGGTTACAGACTCCACTAACCCAGAAATAGTACCTTGGGTTAAGAACTTTGCTTCAGGGTGAGAACAGAAATCGTGCAGCGGCGGCACGGCGGTAGCAGGAGGCCCCATTAGCTAAAGTGGTACCTCAGGTTAGGAACAGTTTCAGGTTAAGAACGGACCTCCAGAACAAACTAAGTTCTTAACCCAAGGTACCACTGTAGTTGTTTATTTCCTTGGCATCAGATGGGAGGGCATTCCATAGGGTGGGTGCCACCACCGAGAAGGCCCTCTACCTGGTTCCCTGTAACTTTGCTTCTCGCAGTGAGGGAACCACCAGAAGGTCCTCGACGCTGGACCTCAGCATCCAGGCAGAGTGATGGGGGTGGAGACACCCCTTCAGGTATACTGGATAAAAGAAACCCCTCTGCTAGCTCCTGAATCTCCTATTCTGCCCCTCCTGCCCCTGCAAACCAAGGATGCCAAGCTGTGTGGCAGCTCTGATGCTGTGCCCAATTGGCAGTAACCCTGCACAATAAAAAGGTAAATGTAAAGGTAAAGGAGCCCTGGACAGTTAAGTTCAGTCAAAGGCGACTATGGGGTTGCGGCACTCATCTCACTTTCAGGCTGAGGGAAACGGCCTTTGTCAACAGACAACTTTCTGGGTCATGTGGCCAGCAGGACTAAACCAGAGCGCACAGAAATGCCATTTACCTTCCAGCCGCAGTGGTACCTATTTATCTACTTGTACTGGTATGCTTTGGAATTGCTAGGTTGGCAGGAGCTGGGACAGAGCAACAGGAGCTCACCCCATTGCGGGGATTTGAACCGCTGACCTTCTGATCGGCAAGCCCAAGAGGCTCAGTGGTTTCACGGTTTCCCCGGGTTACTTCCGGGTTTTAGCAGTCACGCATGCGCAGAAGCACTAAATCGCGCTTTGCACATGCGCAGAAGCACTGGATCACAACTCGCGCATGCGCAGACGCGGGTTGCAAATGTGCATCCCGCAAGGATCACATTCGCAACCTGAGCACCCACTGTATAGCAAACACAGAAGCAGGATGATTCATGATACATTGCCAGGTCAAAAAATTATGAAACTGCTATCATGATATGGACTTCAGACCAGTTTGGGGCGATATATTGATATCGCCCTCCTGCGCACCATAAACAGAGACTACAGGCATTGCAGGAAGAAGGAGCCAAGCTGCACTCCAAGAGCTTAACGTTTATTATTTCACAATGCTATTTCTGCAGGACTTGTTAAGTGCAGGGATTTGGCAAACAATTATGTTAGTTAAAGCCGTATTAGAGAAGGGCTGACATTTTATGCGTATGTGTAATATATATCTTTATATGTGTAAACGCAAGCACATGTATAAATTACTTTCTTTGAGAGGTTTTGGAGAGGAAACTCCCAAGATAAACACAATGCAGAGAAAGTTTGAGGAAGGAAAAGAGTCCATCTCCAATTCTCCAGTCTGCTAGAAATATTTAAGAGTCAGCTAAATGGCAGATTAAGGAGAATGAGATGCAAAACTTTTGACAGCTTTTCTTTTTTAAAAAAATAAAAATCATATGCTTTTGTAATCTGCCTACAAATGGATTTCTTTTCAGAGTTAGCTCAGGGAGTCCCATTGAAGATAAATCTGAGAGGCAATTCTTATTACAAAGTGTGTGTACACTTAAAACAAATGTTTACGAGGGTGGCTGATAAATGAATTTAAATAGAAAAAGCCAAATGTGAAAGTAATTTAATACTCAAACATACGGATGCAAATATTATCTTGCTCTTTCGGCTTTCTTGGGATTGACAAGCTCTTTCGTAAAAAATGTGAATCACGAAAGGGGAAACCCAGGACCAAAACCTTTCCTTCCAGAAGTGGATCCTTCCAGGAGCACGGCGATATTCTCAGGCTCCCTTCCAGGTGGCCTAGAGAGACACATCTTTTTAAGAAGAAGAGCGACACAGTATTTAATTGACAGGCCCTTTCAAAGTGACAGTAAATAACACAGCATGTCTGCAGCAAAGTCGGAGGCTGCTGTGGATCAGCAACTAAAACTGATTTTTTTTTTAAAGGAAAAATATGTTTCTCACAAGGCACAGTGTGAAGTGAGGCATTTTTGCCATTGTCCATCTCTGGACAATAGAGAGCCTCTTGAAGACTAATAGCCTGAGGTTGCAACCAGGCAAGGGAATAAATGTGTGTGTGTGACTGCAGGCACACACAAACACACACACACACACACACACACACACACACACACACACACACACAGAGAGAGAGAGAGAGAGAGAGAGAGAGAGAGAGAGAGAGAGAGAGACTGTCTGTCTGTCTCCCATGTCTCTGATTCAGTTTATTTGACTAGAGTGCTGGGTTCGGATTTGATACCCAGGTTCAGACACCTCGTCAGAAGCCAACAAGTATCTGTAATAATATTGCACCTACAGGGTTTTCAAAGCAGACACGATAAAATTTCAACAACTTGATTTAGTTTCTGCAAACAAGTAAAAGGCATCACTCTCTACCTGCGCGCTCACAACCTGGCCACAATCTCCACAACAACCCTGCAAGGTGGGCAAATATTCTCAGAATTATAGTTGGAAGGGACCCACGAGGATCATCATGTCCAGGGATCAGCAACCTTTTTCAGCCATGGGCCGGTCCAACGTCCCTCAGACCATGAACCAATTCCTATGCTCCACAAATAACCCAGAGATGCATTTTAAATAAAAGCACATACAGGTGAAACTCGGAAAATTAGAATATTGTGGAAAAGTTCATTTATTTCAGTAATTCAACTTAAAAGGTGAAACTAATATATGAGATAGACTCATGACATGCAAAGCGAGATATTTGGTACTTTTGGCAGCGTGGGCAGGTGACAAAGTCCTGCTGGAAAATGAAGTCAGCATCCCCATAAAGCTCGTCTGCGGAAGGAAGCATGAAGTGCTCCAAAATCTCCTGGTAGACGGCTGTGTTGACCCTGGACTTAATAAAGCACAGTGAACCAACGCTAGCTGATGACATGGCTCCCAAAATCTCTTTTCTGACGAGAGCAGCTTTTGCATCTCATTTGGAAACCAAGGACCCAGAGTCTGGAGGAAGAACGGAGAGGCACACAATGCCAGATGCTTGAAGTCCAGTGTGAAGTTTCCACAGTCTGTGTTGATTTGGGGAGCCATATTGGAGCACTTCATGCTTCCTTCCGGAGACGAGCTTTATGGGGATGCTGATTTCATTTTCCAGTAGGAATTTGTCACCTGCCCACACTGCCAAAAGTACCAAAACCTGGTTCAATGGTCTCCCCTATGTCCTTGTCCAAGCTCCTGCAATGCAATAACCGTTTTGCCCAATGCGAGACTCGAACTCGGCCCATATTAAGAGAAGTGGGAAGGGCAAGGCTGGGCAAAGCTTGCCCTAGGTCACTGGATGAGTTCAGCTGCTGAACAGGGGGCCTTGTAGCCCACCCCTTTAGCCATAAATCCTAACCACACTCTCTCGCTGGATGCCCTGCCTGAGAGCTCAGGGGTTGAGCATCTGCCTTGCATTTCTTGGGTCTTGGGTTCAAGAGCCCATGTTGAGCTTGGTGGACCAAAGGGCACAGCTGAGCTGCAGAGTGTCCGCTTTGCACCCAGACTGTCCCAGATACAACCCCAAACATCTCCAGGTAGGGCTGGCAATGTTGCCTGCATAAAACATCAGAGACAGCCTCTGTCAGTCAAGTGTAGATAATAATAAAATAAAATAATAATAATAATAATAATAATAATAATAAATAAATAAATACATAAATAAATAAATAAATTTTATTTATACCCCGCCCTCCCCAGCCAGAGCCGGGCTCAGCTAACACCAATAAAAAAATCACAGCAAAAACATCATAGGGGAAAAAGAGGGGGGAACCAATTTAAAATACAGGTTAAAATGCAGCCTCGTTTTAAAGTAGCCGATAAATCAAGACCATAAGGGGAGGGAAACATAAGGGTCAGACTGAGTCCAAACCAAAGGCCAGGCAGAACAGCTCTGTCTTGCAGGCCCTGCGGAAAGATGTCCAGTACCGAAGGGCCCTGGTTTCTTGTGACAGAGTGTTCCACCACGTCGGGGCCAGTGCTGAAAAGGCCCTGGTCCTAGTTGAGACCAATCTAATCTCCTTGAGGCTCGGGACCTCCAAAGTGTTGTTATTTGTGGACCTTAAGGTCCTCTGTGGGGCAGACCAGGAGAGGCGGTCCCGTAAGTACAAGGGTCCTAGGCTCATCTGTATGGGTAAAAGGAAGAGTCCTACATTTCAGTCTTAAAGGCGACTGCAGCCAGGTGGGTTTTGCCTGCCTCCGTCCAGACACCAGATCGAGGGGCAGGATATTCACAAGCAGCCAAATAAAGCAATCTACAAATGTTTCAGTTCCTGCCCGGCTCTTTTCATGCCAACGAACGGCATGCCAAAAGAACTTTACGTTTTGCCCCTCCAGAATACAGTAAGATAATAAGTGGTCTTCTGAATCAAGCCCTCAGCATGTCTAATCTGCACCCTTCTAGGATGGAGGTCCATCTCCCGTTTGTGGGGATCCTGCAGCCAATTATTCAGCCTGCACAGAGCAATTCTGGACACGGGCAAAGCCGTCCTTTCAAAGTGCTGAATTCAGCAGATCTCTCCCCAAACGATTCCCATTAACATAACAAATAGCTTTGCCAAGGCCTATTAGACAATCCTATCCCGGTATTAAAAAAAAGAACGAAATTAGGGGCAATTAATACCACAGAACATTCATGTCTCCCATTTTTATGGCAATCAAAATTACTCCCAAGGGAGGAAGGAGCCCAGCTGGAACCCGCTCAGCCCAGATCCATGCAGACCCTTCTGCAAGTGAAAAAGTGCTCCAAAAGTGGCCAAAAGTCTTTTTTCTGTGGGGCTTGGGAAGGAGAAATCCAAATCTTCGCTTAGCCACAAACCAAGCTTTTGCCTAGAGTCAGCTGTTAGAACATGCAAGAACCACAAACCGCACAATTCTGTCCCACTGTGTAGATGCAGCAATGGCCACTCACTTTGATGGATTTGAAAGGAAAGTTTACAATGTAAGAACTTAAGAGCAAAAAAGAGGAAGCATTTGCCGACTTCTACATAAAACACAGAGCCTAGGGCTTGCCGATCTGAAGGTCGGCGGTTTGAATCCCCGCGACGGGGTGAGCATCCCTGACAACTGGGTCCTGCTAGCTAGAGATCATGGGAATTGTAGGCCAAAAACATCTGGAGGGGCGAGGTTGAGGAAGCCTGCTACAGGATATGGCAGGTATTAATACTGCACAGTCTAAAGTGCCTGGAAGCATAAGAGCTGACTCTTATGGGCCTAGACAATATTTTGGAAGAAAATATTGTCTAGGCCCATAGAAATACTATTCAATGTTTTACCTGCAGAACATTCTTCACAACAGAATGAAACCATCAAATGCACATCAAAGAACCCTAACCCTAACCCTAACCCATAGAATATCTTGTGATGTCCAGAATAGGCTCCGCATCTTAGGAAATCTGAAATAATTCAAACAGACCCAGAAGCACTTGTCTCTCTCTCCCCGCAGCCCTGTTTACCTGGAGAGCTTCATTTACATCCTCACTCCACAGAATTGGAGAGAGAACAAGGAACCAATAGCAATTTGCAATTCAGTACCTCCATCACCTGATCTAAGGTTACACACTCATGTATTAGCTAGCAGGAGCTAATTATTAACTCAGCAAGAACTCAAAGTCCACTTAGAAAACTACTGTGGACAAAGCCCAATGTTAGCAGCACACATTTTTAAACCACCATTAATACACAGGCGTTTTCATTTCAGTGTGAATTAAACCAATTATATTGGAGAAAGGTCTCTTCTTGGGAAAGCAATGGTGAAGAAAGGAGGAGACCCAGGAAAGAATAGTGGGGGCGGGGCATCCGAAATGGCTGGCAATCGTGGAAAGGGAAAAAGGGCAAGAAGAGAAGGAAGACGCAGAAATGCGATTCAAAATGGGGAGGTTGCATGTTCGAGGTGGAGAAGGTCTCCCTAATCGGAATACGGAGTGTGGATTTAAACAGTTTCTCTTCATCCTTTTGGGTTATGTGCTAGGATGTGAATTTCTCTTATAAACATTCAAACAGAAGTAGAATCCTTCCTTGGTTTTGCTCATAAAGTTCTCAGAAATCATGCAAATATATATAAAAAAGAGCTCACCGAATATGGTGGCTTAAAACAGAGAGAGAGTGACCCGAGTTCAGATCAGATGGGAGCAGATATTCCCCCATAACTGTTTCTGGTTTTCTCCCTGGCTTCCCTCAGATCCACCTGCTGTACCCACTACCTCCGAGTTATACTGGGAGCATTGTTCTTATTATATTTATATCCTGCACTATTCTCCATCAGGGACTCAAAGATAAAACAGAAACAGCTTAAAACATAGGGGAAAGGAGCAATAAGTAAACATGAATGGAATATGAGAGAGAGAGAGAAGAAAAAAACAAAATTCATAGAATCTTAAGAGCTGAAAGGGATTCCCAGGGGTCATCTAGTCCAGCCACCTGCAATGCAGGAATCTCAGCTGACAGCTTCCCATCCAACCTCTGCTTTAAAACCTCCAAGGAAGAAGAATTCACCCCAAAAAATCATCACAGCAGTTAGTTCTCAAAGGCCATTGGAACAAAGTTGGACAACAAGGAGGGAGCCAGTTTGGCTTCCCTAGGCAGGGAGTTCCAAAGTTGCCTGGGAGCAGCCACCACCAAGAAGGCCCTCTCCTGTCCCCACCCAGCCAGCCTGCGAGGGTGGCAGGACCAAGCTTGGCTCTGTGGTGGCAAGAGGGAGAGCCGCTGCGACGGAGATACAGACCAGAGGTTGACTTGCCAAGACGATGGGCGGTCTGCGTCCAGAGTTCCACCGAGGTCTTTCTAGGGTACCTGAAATCGTCAGGAAGCAGAGTCTGGTGTGGCAGCTGACAAGTCCAGCTATGCAAACCCTGCAGGAAATCTGCTCCTCTTCCAGCTGATACAGCTTAGCTAGACCCAGGCATTAACCGGGGTCCACTTTTCACAGTGCCCAGCGAGAAGGCAAACTGAGCTCAGAAGACCAGGCAAGGAGATGGAACAGGGAACCGGACTCAGAGGAGCATGTTCCTGGCTTTGGGAAAACCTTCCCCTTGCACAACCAAAAAGGACCCCAGCACACACAAACGCGCACGCTCTGGCCTTTCCCAGGATGACATGCATGGTCCAAGGTTGCACTTGGGACCCGTAGGCCAAAGCATGCTCCCCGGGAGAGCGGCACAGCTGCCCTTGCCAAAGCTCAGCTCTGAACAACAACAAGCAGAGCGTCCAAGTGATTGCTCAACAGAGTGCAAACAGGGGCTGGGGACATGAGGACATTAAGGAGAGCATTCTGGATCTGGCCAGGAGCCCATCTAGTCCTGCACCTTGTTCTCAGTGGACAACTTGATGTCCAGGATCCAAGAACAAGAGCCCTCTCCCTGCCTGCATTTTCCAGCAAATGACATTTGTGCATATTTCTGCCTCTGAACTAGGAGCCACTGATAGCCCTCTCTCAAACAGTTTGTGTGATTCTTTCTTAAAAACACCAAGGTTGGTGGTCACCACTGTTTCCTCCAGCAATAATAATAATAATAATAATAATAAATAATTTTATTTATACCCTGCCCAGAGCCGGTCTCAGGGCAGCTAACACCAATAAAATCACAGTAAAAACATAATGGGAGGGGGGAGAAACCAATTTAAAATACAGGTTAAAATGCAATTTAAAATGCAGCCTCATTTTAAAAGTAGCCCATAGATCAAGACCATAAGGGGAGGGAAACATAAGGGTCAGACTGAGTCCAAACCAAAGGCCAGGCGGAACAGCTCTGTCTTGCAGGCCCTGCAGAAAGATGTCAAGTCCCGCAGGGCCCTAGTCTCTTGGGACAGAGTGTTCCACCAAGTCAGGGCCAGTACTGAAAAGGCCCTGGCCCCAGTTGAGACCAATCTAACCACCTTGCGACCTCCAAAATGTTGTCATTTGTGGACCTTAAGGTCCTCCGCGGGGCATCCCAGGAGAGGCGATCCCATAGCAGTGAGTTCCACAGCTGAACTATGCACTGCATGAAGAAGTATCTCCTTTTCTCTGTTCCAATTCCTCCAACATGCAGCTTCATTGCATGTACAGAGGTTCTACCGCACATAAACATAAGAAACAGCTGTTGGATCAGGCCAATGGCCCCTCTGGTCCAGCCTCCTGTTCTCACGGTGGCCAAACAGATACCCGTGGGAAACCAAGGAGCACATGTGCAACTCTCCCCTCCTGTGGTTTCCGGAGACTGGGATTCAAAAGCATCGCTGCCTCTGATTGTGGAGGCAGAGTAGAGCCATCCTGGCTAGGAGCCCTCAAGATCCCTCTAAACTTCCTCCTCCATCTTCCAAATGCCAGTGTCACGGGTCTGTGGGCGAATGAAGTCCCGGCTGAGGATGTCGGGGCCGGGGGCAAGATGGTGGGGTGGGAGCAGGAACGAGAGTCCAGAAGCCAGGAGTCAGGAAGCCAAGAGTGCGAGGGTCAGAGAGCCGGGAGTCAAGAAGCCAAGGGTCTGAGGGTCGAGGAGCAAGGAGACAAGAAGTCAAGGGTCCGAGGGTCGAAAAGCAAGGAGTCACAAAGTCAGGGGTCCGAGGGTCAGAGAGCTGGGAGTCACGAAGTCAGGGGTCCGAGGGTCGAGGAGCAAGGAGTCACAAAGTCAAGGGGCCGAAGGTCAGGAAGCAGGGAGTCACGAAGTCAAAGGTCTGAGGGTTGAGGAGCAAGGAGCAAGGAGTCACGAAGTCAAGGGTCCGAGGGTCGAGGAGCAAGGAGACAAGAAGTCAAGGGTCCGAGGGTCGAAAAGCAAGGAGTCACAAAGTCAGGGGTCCGAGGGTCAGAGAGCTGGGAGTCACGAAGTCAGGGGTCCGAGGGTCGAGGAGCAAGGAGTCACAAAGTCAAGGGGCCGAAGGTCAGGAAGCAGGGAGTCACGAAGTCAAAGGTCTGAGGGTTGAGGAGCAAGGAGCAAGGAGTCACGAAGTCAAGGGTCCGAGGGTCGAGGAGCAAGGAGACAAGAAGTCAAGGGTCCGAGGGTCGAAAAGCAAGGAGTCACAAAGTCAGGGGTCCGAGGGTCAGAGAGCTGGGAGTCACGAAGTCAGGGGTCCGAGGGTCGAGGAGCAAGGAGTCACAAAGTCAAGGGGCCGAAGGTCAGGAAGCAGGGAGTCACGAAGTCAAAGGTCTGAGGGTTGAGGAGCAAGGAGCAAGGAGTCACGAAGTCAAGGGTCCGAGGGTCAGGAAACAGGGAGTCACAAAGTCAAGGGTCCGAGGGTCGAGGAGCAAGGAGTCAAGAAGCCGAGGTCCGAGGATCAAGAAGCAAGGAGTGACAAAGTCAAGGGTCCGAGGGTCGAGAAGCAAAAAGTCAAGGAACCAAGGTCCATGGATCAGGAAGCAAGAAGCCAAATGCAGCAAGGCAGGAAACGTATTGCTGTGGCAGAGAACCCAAGGGAAATGCTGCCCTTATATTCCTTCTCGGCTCTTGCCACCAGGTGCTGTGAGTTACCAATTAGCCTCACCTGTGCAGCCGCGCCTTGCCTCTCCAGAACAAACTTAGGAAGGCCCCAGTCCTGCAAAGACCTACAGGTCACAGGGCCTGGCTCCTGCACACACTCCTGACACCCAATTGCTGGAAACCACTGGCGGAGAGAGGGTTCTTGCGCTCAGATCCTGCTCCTTGGTTTCCCATCATGGGTTGGCTCCTGTGAGAAGAGG
The DNA here is from genome assembly GCF_964234715.1 of Podarcis melisellensis. NCBI lineage: Eukaryota > Metazoa > Chordata > Lepidosauria > Squamata > Lacertidae > Podarcis > Podarcis melisellensis. Next base: position 61,704,736 of record NC_138543.1, on the reverse strand, counting down.
ATGCTTGATCTTGATGTGCCACTGGCCTGATGGAGCAGGCTGTTCTCTGGTTCTTATTGACACCCGGTTTTTGAGAGGGGAAGCATTCAGTCGCAGCCGAGGAAAGCATCCAGCCCAGGGCTGAGGGCAGTTGCTTGCCTCCCCTCCCTTCTCCCACATCGCCATTCCTAAGTCTAAGGCTGCATGGAAACCAAATGTGACAGGAGGGAAGTGACCTCTGGTCTGGGAACGGAGAGGAGGGTGGGAGCGTCGTCCCAGCACCTGCCGGCCTGAACTTTGACGCTGACCTGCGAGGAGACCACGCAAGGGAGAGGATTCCAGAGGATTTTTGGCAGCGCTCGGCGCCCAGCGCTCCCTCTCGACAGCTCCTCTGGGCCCGGGGAGAGGCTCAGCGCATTAGATCAGCACGTGCAACAACGTGCGAGGCGTGAATGCCGTCATGTGTGTACTTGCGCGGGTCTCCTGTGGCTTCTCTGAGCCCAAGCCGGCGGAGGGGGAGATGCAGGCACAGAGACTGAGGGAAAGGCAAGCGCAGGCTCCGTGCGTATGGGAGAGAGAGAGGGGAAGAGAAGGAATGGTTCGGAGGGGTGGAAGCGTGGCAAGAAGCAGCGTGGTGCAATGGTTAGAGTGTTGGGCCAGGACCTGGGAGGCCAGAGTTTGAATCTCAGCTTGGTCATGAAGCTCAATGGATGGCCTTGGGCCAGTCATTGTCTCTCAGCCTAACTTACTGCCCAGGGCAGTTGTGGGACTTGAACAAAGACTAGGACTTGGGAGAGACCAGGGTTCAAATCCCCTCTCAGGGGTATAACCTAAGGAGCCAGTCACTGCCTCCAGCCAGACACCCTAACCAAACTTTTTTCAAAGAGGGCCAAATTTGATGAAGTGAACATGCGTGAGGGCCAACCAAATTTTTTGAGCTTTTTTTAGGATTGAAGTTGTTGAGGGTTTTTTTCGATTTTACCCCAAAGTTTCTGAACTTTTTTTTTACAATTTTATCCCAAAATTGTGGAGCCTTTTTTAGGATTGAAGTCGTTGAGACAAAGTTGTGGAGCTCCCCCCCCCCCCAATTTTGGACATGCCTGCCCTAACCACTACACCACACTGCCTCCAAGTTGGCTCGCTAGCTTGAGTTATCAGCCACCATTAGCTCCTATGAGCCACTTTCTGGGGACACGCCTTCTCTCCAGCCATGCTGGACACAAAACTATAGACTGCATGGTCTCTACAACCCAGGGCTGGCTAAACCCAAAACACAGCCCAGAAGTCCTGCACAAGGCACCACCAGGAACTAAGAAGGCCTGCTGGTTTTACTGGTTGGGGGGGGGGACAACCCCATCAGGGGTGTTGCCAGGTAGCTCCCAGGCACAGCTGGATTGGCTCAAGGTGTCCCAAGTACTGCAGCCTTGGCAAAGGCTGATCTCTCAGAGGGAGCAAAGGGTGGGATTTTTCTGAGCCCTCAAAACCTGCCATTTTCCTACATGAATATTTTTTTTGCAGGCGGCGATGGTGGAATTTGCTTGTCCTTGCCTGCGCACATTTCTGTATAAATGCAATGTTCCCTCCGCACTGTCTGGGACAGCCAGGTCAAAGTCACTCCCAGGGCAGACGTGACGGTACAGCTCTTTCGGACATTATTTTCCGATTGCTAAACCAACGCGGTTTGGAGCAGCCTGGAGGAAAAGGCAATTGAGCCAACTCCAAAAACATGTCAGCATCTTCTGTCACCTGCCGGAGGGTTTCTCCTCGCAACCGTTTGGAAGCCGGGGGGGGGGTGGAGAAGATAGTGCCGGGGGGGGCTGCCTGAAATGGTTCTTGGTGGGCACCCTCTAAGTCCCACGGGGGAGATTGGTGGCCCAATCCTGAAGTCCCACCAAAGTAAAGACAAGCAATCAGGTAAGCTTTCCTCCAAATCACGTTCCTTAGAAACAGACACACATTGGTGGAAGAAGATTGGAAGAAATTTAAAGTTTATTTACAGAAACATTGTAAAATTAAGGAATGTTAGAAGGATGTTGGAATGAAGTTACGTGGTTTTAACAGAAATGTTATAAAGGATTAAGTAAAAATAGATTGTTAATTGGTGAGAATGTAAAGTCACATTATATTAAGATAAATTATTAGGATAAAAACAAAGATGGGAAGGAACTGCTGTAATAGTTAATTGAACTAGAATACAAAAAAGGGAGGTGTGAGGAAGTCAAGGAAACAAGCAAATGAAAGATAAGTTATGGAAAGATTGATTTGTCTTTTTTAAATTGTTTTTATTCTTCTGTTTTTTGGTGTGTTTTTTGTTCTTTATTTTTGTAATCTTTTAAAACCTCAATAAATATTATTCTAAAAAAAAATTGAAACAGACACACAGTTATTTGGTCTCATTTCAAAGATGGATGAACTCGCATCCTTGACTTTGACATTTTGTGCAAAGCATGCAACAAGACATGGGGGAAAGGAAAGGAAAGTTTCAGAGCAAAGCAAAAAACAGGCTAGTGCAGGGGGAAAGCCATCATGATCCCTGGTTCTTTATAAAAATAAAAGTTCAGGCACATATTAAAACTGGAACAAAAACATTTCAGGAAAACCCCTCTGGTGAGAGCGTTTCAAAAGGAGTGTAGCACCCCAGATAGCATAAGAAGATAAGATTTGCTCTCACAGGGGCCAGCCAGAGTCCCCAACCGGTAGCCCACAAACCAGGATTCGAACACAAGAGCCCTCTCCCCTCCTGCAGTTTCCAGCAGCTGGTATTGAGAGGCTGACTGTCCCTCTGCGCGAGGGGGATAAAAGCTTTTCTATATCCTCTTCCTCCATGCCATGCCTAATTCTATAAATTTCTATTCTGTTGCGTCTTCCTCGCCTTTTCTCTAAACTAAGAAGTCCCAGATGCTGCAACCTGGGACCTTCTGCAATGCAAAGCAGATTCTCTTCCACCAAGCGACAGCCTTTCCCCAAGCTTTTTGCTGAGCTGTGATTTCTGAGGTGGGCAGGGACATTTGCCTTTGTTTCCCCAGTGTGCTGGATCCAGGATATCCACACTCTGCATTGCAACACTGTAGGAGACTTACAAGTTTAACATTAACAGATGGCTTTGCCAGTCACTCTGCTTTGAAACGGGACTACTTCTCTAAGATAAGGGCAGCAACTATATTCAGAGATGTGATCCAGGGTTGATTGTGATCAGTGGTAAGTTGCAGAGATAGGGATATTAGCAGAAAGCTGTGAAAGGAAGTTCCGCAAGGGGTTCTGCAACTTTTTCTAGGAATCACTTATTCGCTCCACGGATTGGGAAGATACAGGATAGAAATACAGTGGTTCCTTCCATTCCGGAAGTTCGTTCGACTTCCAAAACATTTGGAAACCAAGGCGCGGCTTTCGAGCTCCTACAGCCAATCGGAAGCTGTGTCGGACGTTTGGGTTCCAAAGAACGTTCACACACTGGAACACTCACTTCCAGGTTTGCGGCGTTCGGGAGCCAAAACGTTTCACTCGCAAGGTGTTCAGGATCCAAGGTACAACTGTACTGGATAAACATCTAGCACAAGACCTGGTTCTCAAGGTGTAAAAAGGTAAAGGTAAAGGACCCCTGGATGGTTAAGTCCAGTCAAAGGCGACAATGGGGCTGCAATGTTCATCTTGCTCCAGGCCGAGGGAGCGGGCGTTTGTCCACAGACAGCTTTCTGGGTCATGTGGCCAGCAGGACTAAACCGCTTGTCATGCAACGGATAACCATGACAGAAACCAGAGCGCAAGGAAATGCCGTTTACCTTCCCACCACAGTGGTACCTATTTATCTACTTGCACTGGTGTGCTTTTGAATTGCTAGGTTGGCAGGAGCTGGGACAGAGCAACGGGAGCTCACCCCGTCGCGGGGATTCAAACCGCCAACCTTCTGATCGGCAAGTCCAAGAGGTTCAGTGGTTTAGAACACAGCGCCACTCACATTCCCTAAATCCACAGCGCCACCCACATCTCAAGGTGTATGATGTTGTTGTACATGATACTGAACACTGTCCTGTGCTCCTTGGATGAAACGTGACCCCCCCCTTCCATGGTCCCTATTCCCCAGGACAAAACACTCACTGTCCGTATCCGTCCCACATTTCAGCATGGCTGGTTTGTGGACGAGGCTGGGAGTGGATCTGTTGGCCCAGCCAGAATCGAACTCTCAGCCTCCCTGCAACCAACATGTTTCCTGGTCCCTGCCGTGAGATGTCAGGTCCATGCAAAGAAAAGTGATTTATCACTCTTGATTCTGCCCCATGCCGGGAGGGTGTGGCTAGAAAAGTTTGGCACTTCTTGGTGCCTGCCCAGCATCGCGAAAGAGGCTCCGGATGGATGAAGTGAGGCGGAGAATCCGTTCTGGAGCTCCGTTCTCACACCGTTTGCAATTAACTCCTTTTGACTCTGCAAGGAGACAAATGACTGTAATTTACAAATAGATTTTATCTGAAAACGAGCGCCTTGCCTGACACCTATTGATTTGCGCCCCCTTCTTGAGGGGATAGCCTGCAATTAAATTGTCACATTCTTAATACCCAAGGAAAAAGCCAACAGATACCACATCATCTGCCTCTGGATTACAAAAAAATCAACCCCTCCCCCGACCATTTGCCAGGTTTGCTTTTTATTCCAGAGTCAGCAAGGGATCAGATTTATCTGATAGGAAGCTGGGCTTTTATCTGCCTGGCTGAGGCTGCCAGCCCAGAGGCAGCTCAAGTTATGTCTACAAATACCAGTTAACTGTGGGTGGACTGGATTTGTCCAGGACTCTATTCTCAGGAAGGCAAAGAAGCCCAAACATTGGCGTTCTTTGCTTCAAGGGCCAATGGGGTTACAGATGTCTGCATATCCATTTGCTTTGGAAAAGCCCAACGGGAGATCAAGATTTCTGATTTCCCTTCCCTGCTATGGGTGAAACCCCATGCAATAAAAAACAGGGTGCAAGTGAGCTTCTGCTTCTTGCCTCACTTCTTTGATATGAATAACTTTTATGGAAATGGTGATAGAACCATAGATTTGTCAAGCTGGAAGGGACCCCAAGGGTCATCTAGTCCAACCCCCTGAAATGAGACTGACCTTGCAGGTCACCTTTTGTGGAGGCAGAGATATAAGTGAGGGAGATGGTGGTAGTAACAGCAGAGGCAGCGTTGATGACCGAACAGGAACGTGATTCAACAGACTTTAAGGAAAGCCAAGCAGAGCCTGATGGGGATTGTAGTTTTTCAGACAGACCCAGAAATGCAGAAAATGGAAGTTGATTTGATAGACATGCCAGTGATCCTTCTCCAAAGTCTCTTTCAAAAAGGAATCTGGAACTTCAGTTTCTGGCACTAAACAAAGTCAAAGTTTCAGCACGGCCTTGCTGTCATCTTCCATAAACAGAAAAATGAAATCAAAGGCAACAGAAAGATCTCGCCTTTCTGCCACATCCCGTTGCAAGGCTGAGACTGAGCAGAACAGGAAGCGTGCTAAAAACTTAAGCTGCTTTTCGGCTAGCAAATGTCACAGGAGACTGAGCTACAGAGGATTAGGTTGGGATATCGGCAGCTTAGCGGGCGTTCGGGGGGTCCGGGCTTAATTACACACCAAAAGCCCCGGGAGATAAAGTGAATGGGCGGCAGCAGAGTCGCCGAGAGAGGAAGAGTCTGACCATCTTGGCAGCTTAAGCAAGAACAACTTTCTCTATCTGCATCCGTCAGGCATAAGCTGCGGCCGCATCTCTTGCACGCAGGGAACAGCGAGGATGGGGCAGCAGATAGGAGACCAGACCCCGTGGCATCAACACACCAGCAACCAGGCCCTTCTGGTTCGCAGCCAGCCAGAAAAACTCTTATAAGAAGAGTCTGTTGGATTGGGTCAATGGCCCATCTAGTCCAGCCTCCCAATCCAGTTGACTCATATGGGCAAAGCCAGCCTTCCAGAGGTTACATTCAATTTCAATGCACTCCAAAATTGCACCCAACTTCGGAGCTGGTAGTCAAGTTCATGTGTGCGACTGGTGAAATAATGACAGTTGCCTTATTTATATAGCAGCACCCCGAAGGACGCGGGTGGCATTGTGGTCTAAAACACTGAGCCTCTTCGGCTTGCTGATCAGAAGGTCGGCGGTTCGAATCCCCACGATGGGGTGAGCTCCCGTTGCTCTGTACCAGCCATAGCTGTCAAGCTTCCCTTTTTTTTGCGGAAAATTCCCTTATTCCAGCGCCGTTTCCTGCTGCTATCCCAGATTGTTAGATATCCCGTAGACTGTCCCCGGGACAGGTGAGGCTGCTGATCCCTTATTTTCAAATCTGAAAGTTGACAGCTAAGGTCCCAGCTCCTGCCAACCTAGCAGTTTGAAAGCACACCAGTGCAAGTAGATAAATAGGTGGGAAGGTAAACGGCATTTCCGTGCACTCTGGTTTCCGTCATAGTATCCCATTGTGCCATAAGCGGTTTAGTCCTGCTGGGCACATGACCCAGAAAGCTGTCTGTGGACAAACGCTGGCTCCCTCGGCCTGAAAGCGAGATGAGCGCTGCAATCCCAAACTCACCTTTGACTGGACTTAACCATCCAGGGCTCCTTTTACCTTTCATAGCAGCACCCCTATACATGGAACTTTACAAAGTTAACATAAGCAAAAATAGATGTCTTCATGCCCCGAGAAGCAGCAGGGTGGCAAGTCAAATGGAGCTAGACAGCTATATATTTAGCATTCATTTCAGGTGAGGAATAAGATTACAGTCATAACTTGGGTTACAGATGCTTCAGGTTGCATTTTTTCGGGTTATGGACCGCCGAAACCAGGAAGTGCTGGAATGGGTTACTTCCAGGTTTTGGTGGTCGTGCAGGAGCACTAAATTGCGCTTTGCACATGCTCAGAAGCACCGAATCACAACCCACGCAGGCGTGCCGCTGCGGGTTGTGAACGTGCCTCCCGCACAGATTACGTTCGCAACCTGAGCATCCACTGTACTACCTTACTTGGAAACAGAGATCACCATTTGCTGCTGTTTTATTTGCTATACTGATTCTGGGCACTTCACGGTGCACTCCTATGTGTAGGGACTCCGATGTAACTTCCACTTTGTTCAATGGGGCTCACTTTCACGTGCAAGGACGGGCGCTTGAGTTGTTCTGACTGTTGCAAACGGCCTTGAACAATATGTGCTTGAAAAGGTGGAATAAAACGCTTGAAGAAATAATCTGCAACGCAAGTGGTTGTCCTGGATTTCAAAGCCTTCTGAGTACTGGGCATAGATCCATTTATAGCCGTGCAGAATGCTGCCCCTTCCAGCCTGGTGGAAAGATTGCCATGGCAGCCAGGAGGAGGCGCTGTTGCTCAGCACGAACAGGCCCTGATTTCGCACCCCTGCTGCCTCCAGTGCCGTGTGAATGTCAGTTTGATGGGTGACCCTCGCATGTAAATTTCACTCAAGTCAGAACTGACAAAAATTTAGAGTGGCACTCAGACACATCTTCCACCTTTTCAAGAGAGACTCGTGTTCCAAAAATAACTACTTGCGCCAATAGAAAGCCAAATCTTATTAAAAACCATTTCCTTTCCTTCCACCTCTCTTTTTGCAGGGATTAATTTTTTTATTATGATTTTTTACATCACGGGTCAAAGGCAGCCTGGCTAAAAAGCGCTCACACATTTTGTGGCATGACAGGTGAGATCATCCTGCGAGAAAAGACTAGGAACCTGAATCAAATGTCGCCTTTTGCGACAGGTCCCTGCAGCCATCGGAGATTCTGCTCCAACATAAAATGGGTGCCCTCTTCACCTGCCATAATTTGGCTACCAAAGAAAATGGAACAGCACAGTCCATGGGGATGTTTTTCCGGGCAAACCACACTGCAAAGGAGGGGAGCTGCACAAGGGCACTCTCAACTGTGCCATTGCACAGCACCAATTCCTTTCAGCTCAGCATGTGCAGGAAAACATTCCAGGGAATTCTGCAACCAGATATTATGTTTGGATGAAAAACAAACAAAATGCTCTTTTCTTTTCTTTTCTGAACAAAATTGATCACCACCCCTGGAAATATGAAGGGAATCTTTTAAGTAAAAGAATGAATGTTTTATTGAGCAGCAAGTACCCCCTGGGTACAGCTGAAGGGCCAGTAGATTCGTTCATCGGCAGCAATTGGCAACCAAATTGCCAGCTTCGTTTAAAGGAGGAAACATTTTCTGCCCAGCAAGAAACAGCATGTGTTTTTTATTTATTTCATAAAATGTATATCCCAGGTTGTTAAGGCTTTTGCATACTAGTAGTAACATCTTGAACTTGGCCCAGGAGCAGATCAGTAACCAGCGCAGATCTCTGAGCACAGGTGTTGTGTGCTGATAAGGCAAGGGAAGCCCCACCGATGCTGCCATGGACTTTTTACGAAGGCTGTTCACAAAACCTTGGCCTTGATTTTGAGAAGATTTCTGGCCAACCAGACCAACTGGCACACGGAGAATCAACTACAAGGTGGTGGGCTTCATGGATAGCTCTGTTGGCGAGAGCCTGGTGCTGGTAATGCCAAGGCTGCAGGCTCAATCCCAACATGGGACAGCTGAATATTCCTGCATTGCAGGGGGTTGGACTAGATGACCCTCACGGTCCCTTCCAACTCTACATTTCTATAATTCCCCAGACAAGTGATCTATGGATGTTTTGGATTACAATTTCCATCAGTCCACAACCTCGGGTCTATGTACCAGGGTGCGTGTGTGTAAGAGAGAGAGAGAGAGGCAGAGTGTCAGACAGACAGACAGAGATTGAGCACCAGGTTGGGGAATTCTGCTCTAGTGAGACTAAGGACTCAGTTACACAGCTGCAAATAAAACGTTTCAAGTGTGTTTTAAGTGCAATATACAACGTGACACTAGATGGCGATGTTGAGCCTCATGAAAGATTCGATGTATTTTAAAAAACACTTTAAAAAAGCATTTTCAGAACGGTTTTTTTGTGTGTGTGTAGATTCCACCTGTCATGTTAGGCCTCCTGCTGTTTAGCCTTCTCTCCCTAATAAGCAATGTCGGTTTACCCAATCTACATTCGGGCTTGCAGGTTTCTTATAGCTTCAGTAGTAGTTACAGCGCCAGGGATCAGGGTTCAAATCCCCATTCAACCATGAATCTCACTGGGTGTGACTCTTAGCCTAGCCTACCTCCCAGGGTTGTTCTGGGGATTAAATGAGGAGGCCACCATCAGCGCCTTGGGGGCGGGGGCGGGGAGGTCAGCTAGAAACACAATAAAGAAGGATGTGAGCAAACAAAGAAGCAAACTAGCTAACAAACTACAAGGATACAGAACTCCGGAACTCCGTTGCCTTTAAAAAAATTTCCATTAATTTTTGTGTTTCTGAAAACAAACACTGCATTCTTGGGGTGCTTTTCAACCAAGGCAGGAGTGGTGCAGTTTTTACATGGAGGCCATTTTCACAGCTCCTGAAGCGCTGGTGCCCATCGCTCAAGCAGCCGACAGTCGGCTTTGCTTGCAGCTGATGGAGTTTTTAAAATAACTTTTTTAAAAAATAATAATAATAATAATCCCTGTTGGTTTTCCTTTCCCTTTGTACCACGGAGGAGGGTCTCTGCACACCTCTGCATGGAGTTAAGACAGGCAGATAGGATTCCAGCAGTAGTTCCAGGAGTAAACCCACAGGCAATGGCCAGGGCCAGATTTAGGTTTGATGAGGCCCTCAGCTCCTGAAGGTAATAGGGCACTTTTATGTCCAGCTGTCCTTTGTCAACAACAAATTCTCACTGTTTTTTGTGTTGAATATATGCTATATGGTAATTTATGGACTTAATAGGTATCTCAAGCCATTTGCACGTAACAAATAGGAGCCTACACAACACAAAACACTGTTGCTGTATGTAGGTTTTATTTTATTTGGTTTTTATCTTATATTTTGGAAATGCACATCCAGTTTTATTCTTCTCCTTTAAATTTTTGGGGGGCCCACCGAGAGAGTGGTGCCATAAGCCTTGGCTTGTTTAGCTCTGGTTGCAAACGGGATCCGTTCCGGAGCCCCCTTCGCAACATGAGCAGAACGCAACCCGCATCTGCACGTCCGTGGGTCATGATTCATTGCTTCTGCGCATGCACATGCACATGATGTCATTTTGAGCGTCTGCGCATGAGCGAGTGGAGAAACCCGGAAGTAACCCTTTCCGGTACTTCCGGGTCGCAACCTGAAAAGATTTAACCCGAAGCAAATGTAATAAGAGGTATGACTGTACGTAAATCTGACACTGGCAACTGCTAGTGCCGGTAAGACTGCTGTGCTGAAACAAAAAATGTGTCCCCAGCAGAACACCAGCGGAAGAGAAGAAGGGGTGGAGGAAGCAAAGGATGCGTAGAATGATAGAGCTGGAAGCGAACCAAAGGGCCGCCATGTCTAACACCCTGCAATGCATCTGAAGTGCCAAAATACAAAGGAACACCAGCACTCGGCTTTGCGGAATTAAAAAGCCTCTGGAGAGCAAAAGGCTAAATTGTTAGCTCCGAGGGTAAGTTCTGATTGACAGGGGAACGGACAACCTTGCAAAGCTGGAGGACTTCTCCTTCCTCAGAGGTTTCTAAGCCCGGCTCGGATGGCTATCTGAATTCCGACTGGAAGCAGAAGTGGCCCCTGCAGAGCGAAATGGGAGGCTGGAGGTGGAGAATCTCACAGGCTTGCATTAAGATGTTTGGGTTTCCTAAGTGGTTCCATCTGTGCGGGATGAATTTTAATGAGATACGCCACCTGAAGTTTGCCTTGCTTGACGAGACAGTGACAGGAAGGGCAACCTTCTCCCCCCTCCCCTCCTCACCCACCCGCCCTGGGGATTTCCCCAAGTATTGGGCTGCTAACAGTTCCTCTCCGCCAGCTCTTCCATTTTTAAGAATGGAGGAAGTCTTAAGGATTCTCTAGCTGCAACTCCTGCACTGCAGGGGGTTGAACTGGGTGGAAGAAAAAGGGGGAGGCATCTAAGGAAACTGGTGCGGCTGCATAAGGAGCTTACAGATGGGCCAAGATGTCAGAAGGGCATGTATAAGAAACAGAAGAAAGGGGAAATCTCAAAGGAGGAGTAGACAGAAATAGTTGCATGAGGAAAGTCAAGCCGGCTGAGGCTCAGAATGAGCTCAGGCTTGCAAGAAAGGTTAAAAATAATACAAGAGGTTTCTTTGGCTACGTCCAAAGTAAGAGGAAGAACAAGCAAGTGGTAGGTCCTCTGCGTGGAGAAGACAGAGAAACGCTGTTGGGTGACAGAGAAAAGGTGGAACTGTTCAACACCTGCTTTGCCTCTGTCTTCATCCAAAAGGAAAGCGATGCCCAAACTGGTGATAACAGAATAAATGATGTAAGGAGGGAGCTGCAGCACAGATAGGAAAAGAGGTAGTAAGGTGTCAGATGGCAATGGTGGCTGCTCGTGAGTAACCAGTCAGGACTCCGACTTGTCTTTTACAGGTTTTATTTGGGTGCAAAACTATTTACAGTACAGAACCACAAGTTCATGTCTGCCTCAATCACTAGCAGTATCCGGGAGTGGTCATTTCTGGGTCCTCCCCCAATATAAGCTTAGTCACCCCCCGCTTTTTCCTTCCGTCTTTGCATTTTACACCACTGCACAAGGTGGGCGACGGAAGAGGCTTGGCCAGGAGCGGTGCTGAGACTCCCAGCAGCATCCTCTGGTCCCTTCCCCTCTTCCCCACTGGAGGTGTGGTTTTCCCCATCGCTGGAAGAGGAACTGCTTTGCAAGATTTTTGGAGGTTCCCTGTAACCCAACTGCCCCTCTGCTTCCCTTCCCTGTTCCGATGCCAGTCCCCTGACATAAGGGATAACCTAGATACTTTAAAGGAATTCAAATCTCCAGGGCCTGGTGAACTGGGTATGTTAAGCCTGGAGAAGAGGAGACTGATGGAGATAGTCATTTTCAAATCTCTAAAACAGAGATTTTCAACCTTTTTGAGTCCATGGCTCCCTTGACCAACTACCGTATTTTTCACTCTATAAGATGCACTTTTCCCCTCCTAAAAAGTAAGGGGGAATGTGTTTGTCTTATGGAGTGAATGCAGGCTGCACAGCTATCCCTGAAGCCAGGAGAGCGAGAGGGATCAGTGCACACCGATCCCTCTTGCTCTCCTGGATACAGAGATAGCCGCCCGAAGCCTCCTGAGCACAGTGGGAGCGATCCCGCTGTGCTCAGAAGGCTTTGCAGAGCTGCTTCCATTTCTCCTCCCGCTTTGCTGGAGAGGCACTGAGCAGAGAGGGAGAGGACATTTTTTTTCTTGTTCTCTTCCTCTAGAACTAGATGCGTCTTATGGCTGGGTGCATCTTATGGAGCGAAAAATACAGTACATTCTTCCTACAGCTCCGCTGTGGGGCTCAGGAGCCCAGTTATGTCCCCCCTTGCCTGCAGAACTGGCAGCCTCTCACCCTTTTCAAACACCCTCCCTTGTGGAGTGTTCCCTCAGCCTCCTCTCTTCTCGCCTCTCCTTGGGAGTCCTCCAGGCAGCCTCCACAGCTGCCCCTGGTCTCTGGGTTGCCTCTGCTCCTGGCAACCAGCACCCCCGGCCAGCCCTAGAGGCGACATTCGCCCGGGGAGCTTGGAGCCAGGGCTGCTGCAACAAACAGCTGTGCAAGCCTTGGGGAGGTAGAGACGCGAGAGGGCATCAGGAGAGGGAGGGAACGAAAGAGGGACAGAAGCCAGTGTTGCCCACAGCACCCCTGACCATCATTCAAGGCACCCCAGGGTGCCAAGGCACCTTGATTGAAAACCACTGCTCTAATTGGTAGTCACCTGGAAGAGGGAGCAAGCTTGTTTTCTCCTGCTCCACAGGGTAGGGCCTGAACCAATGCATCCAAACAGAAAAAATGAGATTCAGACTAAACATGAAGGGAGAACATTCTGACACTAAAAGGCATTTGATAGCGTAAGGTGGTGGGAGTTTTTTTCTTCATGGGAGGTTTTCAAGCAGAGGTTGGGTGGCCATTTCTCAGGCCTTCTTTCACTGTGATTCCTGTGTTGTAGTGGGTTGGACTAGATTACCCCTGGGGGTCCCTTGCATCTCTACAATTCGTGTGATTCTATGATTAAGAGGACAGGGAAGTGTTGGATTGCCAGACCCCCTGAAATAAAAAAAATAAGGTCTATATAATATATATAATGTTCATGGATTTGCCAGGCATACACGTACATAAATATATGGGCCACATCTCTGAGGCAGTCAGCCATTTTGGCTCACAAACTGACCAAATGTTTTCTCTGCAAGGTCAAAGGAAAATGGAAAAAGCCTCCCCATTGTCTTTTCATTCACAAATCCTGTCTTAAGGGTATGTCTGTCTGTGTATGACTAGGGTGAGCCTGTGACTTGGCTCAGGAACCAAGTATTTATCATTACAAAAGACTGGCCAGGCTCCCCAGGGTATCCAATCAAGTGAGAATTAACAGGTGACCTGCCAGACAGGAGGTAAACAATGCACTCAGATTTCTGCTGTAGACCGCCCTGTCTGTGATGTAGGTATGATGTTTCTGGGGTTGGTCTTGGACTCCAAGGCAGGCAATTTAAAATGTCTATATAAGGGTGGGCACACCTTGGTTCTGGGTCGGGCACACCTTGGTTCTGGGTCCTCCTCCTCCTCCTCCTCCTGCGTGTGAGGGGAGCACCCTGTTGCAACAGTTCAATAAAGATCAGGCTTATTAGCTGCTTTGCTTCTCAATATTCTCTGGTTGGCCTCTGTTATTTTCTCCGACCGCCCTACAAAGAACTCTATAAGGGCTCTTGTATCCCCCATAAGGGAATAAGGGCAGATCTTCATTTATTCCACCCCATGTGTGAGACGGGGGAGGCCGAGGGGCAGCGGGAGACGTCGACCGATGTACCTGCTGAAGCTTAGCTATGACGCAGCCGTGCAAAGCTGGAAAGAGGAGGCAGGTTCGCTGTCTGCCTCGCTGCCGCCTCTGCCTCCAGCCGGGAAGCTGTTAGGAGCAGTAGAAGGAACAGGTTTGAGACTCTTGCTAGCTCTGCGGCTCCGAACAGCAGGAGCTTGCCTCCTACACACCAGGCGCTGTGTGCGAGGGAGACAAGAAAGAGATGGGAGAGGGACTCACGGTGTGAGATACCCACACGCACACAACCCCCATTTCTTCTTGCAACAACCTGGCACAGAGATTTTTTACCTAACATCACCTCCAGGCCACCCAGAGTCTCACCACCCCAATGAAAACCATTCGTCAAGGCCAGAGACTCCTGCATTTTGCCAGGGCTCATGCCCCTGGGCTGGTTGTGAGGAGGAAGAGGAGGAGAGCATTAGCATTTGAGAGACTGCATCCCTAAAATTATTGCTATTGTTGTTGTGTCAGGCAAATAGCACAACAGGAAAGAGTTATCTGCCACCACCTTGTGCCACAATGCCAATCTGCCCACTCCACACTTTTAAAAAAAGGAAATGTCAAAATGAAAATCCTGTCCATCATTCACCACCCACTTCTCGCTGTGTTTGGTCCCCAGTCACTGGGTGGCAGGGCCTTAAGAACCAGGGTTTCCAAAGCACACAGAAGCTTTTGGGATTCCCAGCATAGGCTTCTGGTTGAGAACAGCGTGCTGGACTAAGTGGGCTCTCTTTGGCCTGACCCAGCAGACAGGCTCTGCTCCTGTTCCCGTGCAAGTCCCAGCACATTCCCCCCTCCCCGCCAGGGAAGAAAAATCAACTCCAACTGAGGCACGTCAGAGGCAGCGCCCCAAGCAAGGATGGCAATGTCTTGACAGCTCCTTGCAGATTTATTTGCGCAAAGTCCAAACTGAACAGCCAAGCAGATTTGGGAAGATTAATGGTAGATTAGAATGGTTTCCCCCAGCCAGAATTTCCCTGTTTCGTTTCTGAACTTTTCCATTGTTTCTTGGGATGGAGCGAGAAAGCCAACTGGGGGGTGGGCGGAGGACTGGATTGTGCGAGCACCTTGAAAAAAACAGTGTGAATTCAGGCCCCCACCTTTAACTTACTTGCACCCAAGGATATCTCCCAGCTGTTACCTCTTCCCCTTAAGACAAAAAGAAAACCCAAACCTGAATCTTGGGGGGGGGGGGAGCAGAGGAAAGCCAATTTGAGGAGCAGCATCCAGAAAATTGTTGCAATGGGGGCAGCCTGCTTTTTGCAGAGGTGAGGTTGCACTCCCTGCTGAGGCCCCACCAGCTATTTATTTTTCAAATGCATTCCCCCTCCCTACTTGACAAGCAACGATAAGGGGCTTTTCCCCCACCCCCAGTTAGATCACTATGGGGAGGTTGAGATTCCACAAATATTACTTTCAAGCACTCGTTGCAACACCCCTTGAAGTTCCGCAAATATTCAAACGGTTGCAGAAACCCAGTGATGAGATGAGCAGGGGGATGAATACTCATCTTTATTCAGATCCTTTTTATGCTTTTCTCTCCCCCCCCCCCCCCCGGCCCCCAACCAAAGCTCTGGACAAGACACCTTCCCCATAGTAACAATCACAGCAGGGCAGGATCCCTGGAGTTTCCCTGTCCTTTCCACCTAGTCTGGCTTGCGCTTTCTCTCTCTCTCAAACACTGGCCCTTGCTGGTCCTCAAGCTCTGAGCATTGGATGTGCATTGAAAAAGCCTCTTCCACAATGAAGGAACAGCAACAGAATCCATCCATGAGAATGTAAGAAGGCTCTGCTGGATTGGACCACTGGCCCATCGAGTCCAGCTTCTTGCCAGCCAGATGCCCTTGGGAAGCCTGTAAGCAGGATTCGACCACAAGATCTCCCTTGCCTCCTGCGGTTTCCAGAAAGTGGGATTCTGAAGCCTCACTGCCTCTGAGGAGACCTGCATTGCTTGATTGCCCTACGCGTTGACCTGGAGAGATCGGATTCCTTCCCCGATTGCAAGGTGTCTCAATTCCTGGCTGCCCCTCATTCTGACCTGCTCAAATCCATTTATCTGAAATACTCCTATGCCGCCTTTCTGCTGCAAAGTCAAGGCAGCTCAGAAGAAGATGGAACCCACTGGACCAAGGAATACAATTTCAGTACAAAACTCAACAGCTGATAAAACCTTCTCTCAGGGCAGCCATGAAAACCAAATCAAAGCAGCACCAGCAGCCAACCTGAGCAGAATCAGAGGCAGCCACAAAGTATATCCTACCTGTTAATACAACAGTGTTAAATAACATTGTGGGTTAGGGGCCTCCCTGCAGATCCCTGGGGCATAAAATGCTGCCTTCTTGCCAAGAAATCCCCCTTCCAGACTCCCTTCTGGAACGAGAGAGGAGCAAAAGGTCTCCAGCTCCCACACCTAGCAGGGGATCCAGAAAAGGTGTGATGGAAATTGACACACAAGGGTGTCCCATTTGAGCATCTTGTCGGCTGCTCTCCTGGACTAGATGGGCCGCCTTTGGGCAGAGGCAGAAGGGATGCCGCTATGTCCCTACGGATCTTAAAGGGGATAAGGAAAATCAATGCAGAATAAGGCTATCAATGGCTACAAGGCACGATGGAGATGCTTCACCTCCAGCGTTGCAGGGAGGATGCCTCTGGGTACCACTTTTTGAGGGATGCGAGTGGGGAGAGCACTCAGGTCCTATGACACTCAGCTCCTGCTTGTGGGCTTCTGGTTGGCCAGTATGAGAAGAGGCTGCTGGATGGGCCTTGGGTATGATCCAGCAGGAATCCTCTTATGGTGAGACTGAGAGGTGTCCAGAGGTCCTCTCAATCAAAATGGAAATTGACGTGAAAAATTGATGTGAAAAACATCTTCATGTACACAACAACAGCCGCGAGAGTTCTAATAGCAAAAGGATGGAAGACTGAACGTGTCCAGAGGAGGGCAACCAAAATGGTCAAAGGCCTGGAAACGATGCCTTATGAGGAACGGCTAAGGGAGCTGGGCATGTTTAGCCTGGAGAAGAGGAGGTTAAGGGGTGATATGATAGCCATGTTCAAATATATAAAAGGATGTCACATAGAGGAGGGAGAAAGGTTGTTTTCTGCTGCTCCAGAGAAGCGGACACGGAGCAATGGATCCAAACTACAAGAAAGAAGATTCCACCTAAACATTAGGAAGAACTTCCTGACAGTAAGAGCTGTTCGACAGTGGAATTTGCTGCCAAGGAGTGTGGTGGAGTCTCCTTCTTTGGAGGTCTTTAAGCAGAGGCTTGACAACCATATGTCAGGAGTGCTCTGATGGTGTTTCCTGCTTGGCAGGGGGTTGGACTCAATGGCCCTTGGGGTCTCTTCCAACTCTATGATTCTATGATTCTATGAAGAAACCCCAACTAAAGAATCATGGCAAGAAAAATTGACAGACTATGCAGAACGGGCAAAACTGACATTTAAGCTACGGGACAAGGATAACTGTGACTTTAAAGATGAATAGGAACCCTTTACAAAGTATCTGAAGACGCAACAAAGTGAACTGGACTCCTTGGCAGGTTTTGAATAAACATTCACAAACTTTTTATTGATAATATTCAGCTAAATAGTTTGAGGATCTATACAACTTTGTAACATGCAGAAAACAGCAGTCTCAGAGAAACCAAAGACTAGAACTGAGGGAAGCCGGGGGGGTGGGGTGGGGGGGGTTGTGTGGGAGGGTGGGGGGAGGGAGAAAAAATGGAGGGGGGAGCAAGGATGATATGTTTTTGGATAATATGTTTTGTTTTCATTTTGAATATTTTTTGTTTTTAAAGAAATGCATCAAGATGCGCCCCATTATCTGAGAGCAGCAGGAGGGCAACTGCCACCCCCTGCTCAGGCACCTCGCCTCAAAATGGAGAGATGGAGAGACTCTTCGAAGGAGAAAGGTTGCAGAAAGAAGATAAAGTCCCGACCAGAGAAGAATGGCAGATCAAGTTGATGGACTTTGCCGAAATGGCTGAAAATGACCGGAAGAATCAGAAATCAGGGAGACCAAAATTTTAATAAGGAATGGGGGAAATGTATAACCTATGCTCCAGAGAAGCGGACACGGAGCAATGGATCCAAACTACAAGAAAGAAGATTCCACCTAAACATTAGGAAGAACTTCCTGACAGTAAGAGCTGTTCGACAGTGGAATTTGCTGCCAAGGAGTGTGGTGGAGTCTCCTTCTTTGGAGGTCTTTAAGCAGAGGCTTGACAACCATATGTCAAGAGTGCTCTGGTGGTGTTTCCTGCTTGGCAGGGGGTTGGACTCGATGGCCCTTGTGGTCTCTTCCAACTCTATGATTCTATGATTCTATCTTAACAACCATTGTAAACAGTTAAAATTGTTAGTAGGCTTGGAATAGCACTTGTAGTTTAATGGTGAATTTTGGACACAATGGAGATGTAAAAGATGAGGATTATCATAAAAGGCGCAGAAGGAAATGATTCACAATAGGACCCAAAAAGGGGAGAAGGGAAGTCCAGGAGGTTCCTTGGAATCTTGTTTCTATGTTGTGTGTTCAATATGTGAATGTAAACTTTTAATCTGAAAAACCAAATGTAAAAAAAGAAGAAGAAAGGTTGCAGAATTTGGGTCCTCTTGGTTTAGAGAGAAGGCAAGGGAGAGAAGACATGACAGAAGTTTTTTTAAATTAAGGCATGGAGAGAGTGGATAGAGGACAGTTCTAGTTCTCACCCTCTCATAGAATCATAGAATTGGAGAGTTGGAAGGGACCACGAGGTTTGCCCTGCAATGCAGAAATCTTTTGGCCCAATGTGGGGCTTGAATTCACAACCCTGAAATTAAGAGTCTCTTGCTCTCCTGATATCCAATGAAGCAGAACGTTGGAAGATTCAGGGTGGAGAAAAGGAAGGACTTCTTCGTGCAGCACATGAAGAATCTATGGAACTCGCTGCCACATGAGGCAGGGATGGCCACCAACCCAGATGGTTTTAAAAGAGGATGAAACCAATTCATGGAAGAGACGATGATCATGGGCTACTAGGCGTGAGGGGTCTGCTCAGCTGCTGGAAACCACAGGAGGAGAATGTCTCTGAATTCAGATACAGTGGTACCTCGGGTTATGTACTTAATTCATTCTGGAGGTCCGTTCTTAACCTGAAACTTCTCTTAACCTGAAGCACCACTTTAGCTAATGGGGCCTCCTGCTGCCGCTGCATGATTTCTGTTCTTAACCTGAAGCAAAGTTCTTAACCTGAGGTAATATTTCTGGGTTAGCGGAGTGTGTATCCTGAAGCGTATGTAACCCAAGGTACCACTGTACACATGTGGTAAGCTGGACCTCTCAAAGCATTCTTTAGCTGCAACAACAAACTGAAGAAACTCTACAGCAGTGTTTCCCAACCTTGGGCCTCCAGCTGTTTTTGGACTACAACTCCCATCATCCCTAGCTAGCAAGACCAGTGGTCAGGGATGATGGGAATTGTAGTTTGAAAACAGCTGGAGGCCCAAGGTTGGGAAACACTGCTCTACAGGAATATCCTGCCCCTGAACTGTAGGTAACCTTCAAGCAAGCAAAAACACGCAATTTTAACTCAGTCATAGGCAAACTCGGCCCTCCAGATGTTTTGGGACTACAACTCCCATGATCCCTTGCTAACAGGACCAGCAGTCGGGGTGATGGGAACTGTAGTCCCAAAACATCTGGCGGGCCGTGTTTGCCTATGCCTGTTTTAACTGCAAAATGCTGGCCAAATGGGTCACCGTGGGCTACCAAAGATTCTGGCCATTCTTTCTGAGGCTCCAAACGCAGAAATCTTCTCATTGGTGCAAAAAGGTTTATCCAAATAGCATTCAAAAGACGCGACGCCGGCAGAGAAAAGTTCTTGTTCGCTTCCATCACTGCCACATAAGAGGCCTTGAAGTGAGTCCTTGTCTGTGTTCAATCAAGATTCATCTTGAATTTTCCTTCATTTGCATTCAATTCATGTTCCAGCTGCTCCATCACCAGCAGCTCCCATAAATACTCAGCAGGCAACCCGGTTCTAGCCGGGGTGGGGATGGGAGACATTGAGGAAGGATCGTCTATGTATTTCATAAAATCTATAGTACACTGATTGATTCCCACCCCTGCACAGAAAACTCTCAAAGTGGTTTAACAAAAAAGATAAAACAATAAAATGACCGCTTAGAAATATTTGCAACACTAATCTAAGACTTTGGAAAAGTTTAAAGAGCAGTAGACTAAAAACAGACGAACTTTCTGAACTTTTTTGAAAGGAGGAAACTGAGAGGAAATATGACAGCCATCTCAAGGGCTGTTACATGCAAGAGGAAAAGGACCTAGGGGTCTTGGTGGACCACAAGCTTAGCATGAGTCAACACTGTGATGGAGCAGCAAAAAATGAATAAATTAATGCTATTCTAGGCTGCATCAAGAGAAGTCTAGTGTCCAGTTCAAGGGAAGTCATAGTCCCACTCTCTTCTGCCTTGGTCAGGCCACACCTGGAATACTGTGTCCAATTCTGGGCACCACAATTTAAGAAGGATGTTGACAAACTGGAAGGTGTGCAGAGGAGGGCAACTAAGATTATTAACAGTCTGGAAACTAAGCCTGATGAGGAATGGTTGAAGGAGCTGGGTATGTTTAGCCTGGAAAAGAGGAGACTGAGAGGAGATTTGATAGCCATCTTCAAATATCTTAAGGGCTGCCATGCTAATAAAGCTTTATTCGATGGATGAAAGTATATGATGTTTGATATAATATAATAATAATTTTTTAAAAATATTATTTATACCCCGCCCATCTGGCTGAGTTTCCCCAGCCACTCTGGGCGGCTCACAATCGAGTGTTAAAAACAATACAGCATTAAATATTAAAAACATCCCTAAACAGGGCTGCCTTCAGATGTCTTTTAAAGAGAGCTGCTTATTTCCTTCACATCTGCTGGGAAGGGGGTTCCACATGGTGGGTGCCACCACCGAGAAGGCCCTCTGCCTGGTTCCCTGTAACCTCACTTCTTGCAGTGAGGGAACCACCAGAGACCTTCAAGAGGAGGACCTCAGTGTCCAGGCAGAATGATGGGGGTGGAGACGCTCCTTCAGGTAGACATGATTGAGAATAGTGGACTCAGGGATGGAGAATTATGAAGTGTTAAAATCGAGATGTGGAAAATATGGAAACAACGCAGAGAGGCAGGACTGAGATGTGGACATATGCTTCTGAAATCCAGACTGTGGGGAGCCCTGAAAAATTAATAATTATAATTTGGACTATAATTTGGTCTTTTTTATTTTAATTAGAGTATTAGATTGGATATATTAATTGGACATTTTTTATTGGAAAATCAATAAAAATGATTTAAAAATTGAAAAGGGCTGCCACATGGAAGAGGGAATATGCTTGTTTTTTCCTGCTTCCGAGGGTAGGAACCCATGGCTGTAAGTTACAAGAGAGGAGATTCCGACTCAATATCAGGAAGAACTTTCTGACGGTAAGAGCTGTTCGGCAGTGGTACGGACTCCCTTGGGAGGTGATGGGCTCTCTTTGCTTGCGGTTTCCAGCAAGTGGGGTTCAGAAGCATCACTGGCTCCATCTGTGGAGGCAGAACAGAGCCCTCCTGGCGAGTAGACCTCAACAGCCCTCTCCTCCTCCATGAATTTGCCCAATCCCCTTTTAAAGCCATCCAAGTTGGTTGCCTTCACCGCCTCCTTTGGGAGCGAATTCAAGGATACGCTACGTTTCCCTCACTGGGGAATGACTCCAAGAGTCTTCGTGCTCCCAAATGAAACATTTGCATTTCCTAATCATACTTGGATTGGTTCATTTAATTATAGCTTGTTCCTTCTCTTTCCTGGACGTGCTCTCCTTGATCCTGCTGATAACCAGAGTCTGCATCTCCCAGGGTGGCTGACGTGAAACTCGCCCACACGTCTCCCCCCCCCCCGCCGTCTCAAAAAACGGATCTGAGAAAAGAATAATGAGGAAGAGGAATCAGATCCCCCAGCCTTCGGAGGAAGAGTCAAGAGCCCCTCGGACCAAATTCTGTTGTGTCTCGTTAGGGTTGATTTATGGAAGTTGACGCGGTTGCTGACCTTTCACCGAAGCCCGGCCACCTGGGGGGACTTCTCAGCACGCCAAGGATTGTACAAGCACAAACGAGGAAGAGCGCCAATTACGTCTGGCCTTCCTTGCTGAAGCCATCGGGCATTGGGTTTGGAACGGGGAAGGGCTTGATCGGAGATCAGACGAGGCCCCCGCTACGCCCGTCAGAGCCAACGAGCGAGGCAAATGCTGAAACGCTGGGCAGGCGCGGCCAAAATTCATGGATGCAGAAATCTTCAGATCGGACGAAAGGGTTTCAGGAACATTGTGCCCATCCCAGGTGCAGCTTTCATAAGAGGGGATACTAAAAACTCCAGATGTGACCCCGGAACTGCTTTGGGCTGTGTGGGGTTTGCTGGGGGCGTGGAGGAGCATCATTTTCCAGAGTCTCCAACTCTAAAATCCAATGACTGGGAAACAAATAAGAGCCGCCCAATGACCAACAAATACAGGATGGCAGAAGACGTCTACATCAGGGGTTAGCAACCCAAGGCCCATGGGCCAGAAGTGGATTGCGGAGGTCGTTTGACTGGCCCACAAGCCACCCCCAAACTAAGGTGCCACTCACATGCAGCGCTAAACCGGCACAGCGCGGTGTGGGGACTCGCTTCCACAGTGCAGAAAATAGCAATACACCTTGCTGACCCCTGGTCTACGTGGACCAGAGTCCAGTTCATCAGGTACGTAGGAAGGTGACCCTCCACTGGCTGGAACTTGTACACAAGGAAGGGGCAATGGCATTGGATGGCAAAACACGGGCTGAAATGCCATGAAATGCGCAAAGCACAAGCTGTGACAATGACATTGAAATATATGCACCAATAGGGCAATGGCCATTTCCAGTTGGTATTATTATTATTATTATTATTATTATTATTATTATTATTATTACATGTGTCAACCACATTTCCTCCAAGGAGCTCAAGGTGGCTTACATGATTTTCCTCCTTCCCATGAATGATAGCCATCGTCAAATGTCTCAAGGGCTGTCACATGGAAGGCGGAGCAAGCTTGTTTTCTCCTATTCCAGAGGGTAGGACTCGAACCCATGGCTTCAAGCTCCAAGAAAGGAGATTCCAACTCAACATCAGGAAAAACTTTCTGGCGGTAAGAGATATTTGACAGTGGAACGGTCTCCCTCGGGTGGTTGTGGACTCTCCTTTGATGGAGATTTTTAAGCAGGGGCTGCCACGGATGCTTTAGCTGGAAATCCATGCATTGTAGGGGGTTGGTCTAGATGACCCCAGGGTCCCTTCCAACTCTACAATTCTATGATTCTATTATTTCATGCCCATGACAACCCTGAGAGGTAGGTTAGACCAAGAGGCAGTGATTGGTCCCCAAGGTCACCCAGCCAACCGAGGATTTGAATCCCGACCTCCCAGGTCCTAATCTGACACTCTGGCCTCCATGCCATGCTAGCTCTCAAGATGGGAGATTACACTGTTATCTTAATATTGCCAAGGTAGTATATACATGCCGCATACAGGATAAGATTCCATTGTCCTCATTTGTCCCCAAATGGACAGAACCAAAAGCCTTGGTGCAATTCAGCGTCTCCATGTTCAAGTCTCCATTTGAAATCCCCGCATGTTCACAGAATGGCTCTTCTGGGCTCTTCTCGGATTTACTCACCACACCTAAGTATTGCTCCCCTCCCCTCCCCTCCCCTCCCCGGTACCCCCAACTCCTTGCTTCTTCAATAACTGCTGTTCCTCTCTCCAACACTGGAGCGCATAACTCTGACAAATCATTGATTTCTGAACCACTCTGAATTTTTTGGAAATTAAGAGCGGCAAATAAATGGAGCCAGTAAAATAAAGAAACAAATAAATCTACATTCTCTTTCTTTTTTTAAGTGATTCCCCCCCCCCCCATTTTCATTTTGCATGGACGTGGGTCTGGCTCGCCACTAGGATAGTAGGATTATCATCTTCCAAAGCAACTACTCTGTTCCACACTTAAAAATGGAAAGTGTAATGCTGGTGATCAACAAAAGAGGTTTAAAGACTGTCTCAAGGCAAATCTTAAAAAATGTAGTGTAAACACCAACAACTAGGAAACACTGGCCTGTGAACACTCCAGTTGGAGAACAGCCTTTACCAAAGGCGCCATGGGCTTTGAAGACACTCGAACTCAGGACGCAAGGGAGAAATGTGCTAAGAGGAAGGCACGCTTGGCAAATTCACACCGTGATCAACTCCCACCTGGAAACCAATGTTCCCACTGTGGAAGGACGTGTGGATCCAGAATTGGCCTCCACAGTCACTTGTTCAAACCATGCTTATGGAAGACAATCTTACTCAGCTACGAGGAATCGCCAAAGAAGAAAAAGTTGGGTCTGAGCTAGAAGTTAGAAGTGTGTGTCTGTGCGGGTGCATGTAGAGCTGCAAAGACCCTTAGCAAGTAAAAACCTGACTGAATCCTGCAGCTCCAGGAGGTTCCAATGGACAGATTGATCTATGTGATTCGAACCAGCCTGAAGGAAGAATGGAAGCAAGAGGTGGAGAGGGAGAAAAAGGATTGAACCTTTGACAGATGCTTGAAACTCCCAAACACCCATCTTTCAGCCGCAGCGCATCTTTCAGACAACCAGAAACCCCAGAGTTTCCACCGGGAGATGCTGGTATTCAGGAGACAGCAGGCGTCCTCTTGGAGCCTGGCTGTTTGCGGGTGTATTAATAGCCCTTTTGACCAGGGGGGAAAAACGAAGATGAAATTTCACGGTCTCGCAGATCCTCTTTGAGAGGCGCTCATGTGGGACTCGGCGCTGGGTATTCAGAAAAGGGGCTCAGCTTTCGACAGCTCTTGTGTTTTCTGGCAGGGCCTTGAGGCATTTGTTGCGAAGCTGTGTTTACGCGGCTTTGATCAGGCATGTTTAACTTTTCGGCTGCATGACAGCAGCAAAACAACTTTGATACGTGGCTAATGAAACACATTTTGTCGGAGAGCGCCCAACGAGGTCTCGCGCGTTCACGGATGCTGGGGCTGGCGGGGGGGGGGGGGATAGAGGAGAGCGCAGCAATGTAACGAAGGCAGCTTGCGGGGGGGTGGGGGGACAGCGGCGGAAAACAGAAACAAACACGGCCGCCAAAACTGCAGCCCGACTCGGGATCCAAAGCAGCTCAAACTGATTTTTTATACTGCCTTTGATCTGACGCAGACAAAAGAGTCGAGCAAAATTCCCATTAAATTTCATCAGGGGGATTGTCAGGCCAGAACAGGAAAAGAGGCTTAATGCTCTGTGTGTCCTAGGACCTAGGGGCACATGAGAAGGGGCAGGCCTGCAAAACCACGGCGGCCCGGGCCACTTTTCCCAGCCTGTCAGGTGACCGGCAAACTGCTTGGGCTACAAAACCAGAAACTTCCTTTATGCAGAGCGTAAAAGACAGAGAGAGAGAGATCAGGTACAACATTCAATGTCTCGAAGGTCTCGCCCTTCCGCCCGCCAATGTTTCTAGCCCTCATGGAAACCAGTTCCCAGGGCTAGGAGGCAGGATCTCAGGGGTCAGGTATTGCTCCTTGCCTCTCTCCATGACAAGGCAAGGCAGCGAAATTATGCAGAAACAAGCAGAGCATATGCAAATTCCAGCTTTCACAAGCTGTGCTGCCTGCAGAAAGGTACCTTTCTTAGTGTAGAAGCTAGATCAGATTGATTTATTTCCCCACCACAATCAAGTGTATCGTATTGACAACCCTGCCTCTCGCAGGCACCAGCAGAGTCTCACTTCTCACAGCCTTGTCTCCATGGAATAAGAGTTGTAGAGTGGGAAGGTAGAGCAACAGAAGAGGGGCAGGATCAGTTGGGACCAGGGCAACAGCAAATGGTTAAAGGCCTTGGCGTGGCCCACTTGCCTTGTCTTGCAGCTCTTGTTTACCTAAATAAATTAATAATAATAATATAATAGCTAACTGCATAAATCACATCTCAAAGAATCTTAGACTTGGGTGGGACCTGAGGGTCATCTAGTCCAACCCCCTGCAATGCAGGAATCTCAGCTAAACTATCCAAGACAGAGGGCTATCCAACCTTTGCTTAAAAATCTCCAAGGAAGCAGAGTCTACCACCTCTCATGGGAGTCTTTTTCCACTGCTGAATAACTCTTACTGTCAGAAAGTTTTTCCAAACATTGAGTTGGAATCTCCTTTCTTGTAACTTGAAGCCATGGGTTCGAGTCCTAACCTCAGAGCAGAAGAAAACAAGCTTGCTCCCTCTTCCATGTGACAGCCCTTAAGATATCTGGACGGCTATCGTATCTCCTCTCAGTCTCCTCTTTTCCAGGCTAAATAGACCCAGCTCCTTCAACCACTCCTCATCAGGCTTGGTTTCCAGACCCTTGATCATCTTGCTCACCCATCTCTGCACACCTTCCAGCTTGTCAACATCCTCCTTAAATTGTGGTGCCCAGAATTAAACACAGTACCCCAGGTGTGGCCTGACCAAGGCAGAAGAGAGTGGGACTATGACTTCCCTTGATCTGGACACTAGACGTCTCTTGATGCAGCCTGGAATAGCATTAGTTATTTTTCTGCTGCTGAATCACACTGTTGACTCATGCTAAGTGGTCCACCAAGACCCCTAGATCCTTTTCTCATGCACTGCTAGTTTCACCTATCAGCTGATTCTCAGCAATGCACATATAGGGTGGAGAAATGGGGTCTGTCATCCCTTGCCCTGAGCTGCTGGCAATTGTCATCCAAACACCAGGTTGAGGAAGACTTCCGCAGACAACTGAATGCTTCTTTGCTTTTCTCCCCACCCCACTGCCGAACCTTACGAGTTTCATCTTCTGATTTGTCCCCCCCCCCTCCCCAACCAATGCTGTCCAAGGCACGGTACGAAATTGAAATTTCTCAGCTAAACTTTTATTGAAAAGTCACTACACATTACGATCAGCTTTGTAATCAGCTGAGCTTATAAGATCACAGCACAAGACTTTGGCAAAAGCTCATTGCCTCTGCAATCAAACAGATTTAAGATATGCCATGACAACGGACAAGGCTTAACATGCATCAGTCCCAGTTTTAAGGCATCTCCCGCCCCATGACGCCAACACAGCCTTGCATGGTTCCAACCATTTCATTCCATGGAAGGCTGCAGTGGATTATAGATGGTCACGTTTCAGGAATTATTTTCAGGCTGTAATTGCCAGAGGCAGAAAATTCGTGAACATAGAAGTGGGCACTCTCAAGTCACCAGAGGAAGGAGAGAGCTGAGTTTTCAAAACAGAGGATCACCCAGATTCAAGACCCTAGGAATTCATCCCAGAGTGGACTGATATAAAATCAAAGGAAATTGATTCAGCATTGTAAGAGATGACTTAAAACTGTCAACAGGGAAAAATATATAAATCAGCCTTTGCCAACTCAGATGTTAAATCATGGACGTTTGAACATGTGTTGCATGCTTGGCATTAGGGTTCATGTACTTTGCAGCCTGGAGAAGAGGAGACTGAGAGGAGATGTGACTGTGTCGACCACAGCAAACTATGGCAAGTTCTTAAAGAAATGGGAGTGCCTGATCACCTCATCTGTCTCCTGAGATATCTCTATGTGGGACAAGAAGCTACAGTTAGAACTGGATATGGAACATCTGATTGGTTCAAAATTGGGAAAGGAGTACGACAAGGCTGTATATTGTCTTCCTGCTTATTTAACTTATATGCAGAATTCATCCTGCGAAAGGCTGGGCTGGATGAATCCCAAGGTGGAATTAAGATTGCCGGAAGAAATATCAACAACCTCAGATATGCAGAGGACACAACCTTGATGGCAGAAAGTGAGGAGGAATTAAAGAACCTTTTAATGAGAGTGAAAGAGGAGAGCGCAAAATATGGTCTGAAGCGCAACATCAAAAAAATGAAGATCATGGCCACTGGGCCCATCACCTCCTGGCAAATAGAAGGAGAAGAAATGGAGGCAGTGAGAGATTTTACTTTCTTGGGCTCCATGATCACTGCAGATGGTGACAGCAGCCACGAAATTAAAAGACGCCTGCTTCTTGGGAGAAAAGCAATGACAAACCTAGACAGCATCTTAAAAAGGAGACATCACCTTGCCGACAAAGGTCTGTATAGTAAAAGCTCTGGTTTTCCCAGTCGTGATGTATGGAAGTGAGACCTAGACCATAAAGAAGGCTGATTGCCAAAGAATTGATTCTTTTGAATTCTGGTGCTGGAGGAGACTCTTGAGAGTCCCATGGACTGCAAGAAGATCAAACCGAACCATTCTGAAGGAAATCAGCCTTGAATGCTCACTGGAAGGACAGATCCTGAAGCTGAGGCTCCCAGACTTTGGCCACCTCATGAGAAGAGAAGACTCCCTGGAAAAGACCCTGATGTTGGGAAAGATGGATGGCAGAAGGAGAAGGGACGACAGAGGACGAGATGGTGGGACAGTGTTCTCGAAGCTACCAGCATGAGGGAGGCAGTGGAAGACAGGAGTGCCTGGTGTGCTCTGGTCCAGGGGGTCATGAAGAGGCGGACATGACTAAATGACTAAACAACACAAACTTTAAAGCCTGGAGAAGAGGAGACTGAGAGAAGATGTGGTAGCCAAATATCTAAGAGATGTCGCCTGGAAGATGGAGCAAGCTTGTTTTCTCCTGCTCCAAGGGGCAGGACCCAAACAAGTTACAAGAAAAGAGATTGTAACTCAACATCGGAAGGTGACGGACTCCCCTTCCTTGGAGATTTTAAGCTGAGGTTGGATGATCAAGGATTCTCTAGCCGTGATTGCTGAATTACAGGGGGTTGGACTAGATGGCCCTTGAGACCAGAGATTTACAGAATATTGGAAGAAATATACGAATTATTTGAAGAGCAACTTTAATCAACAAATTACGCTAGTGGGACTAGCAAAGAAGAGAAAGAAGAGCGATATTAGATGATATTTAAATGTAACAGTGAAAGTAAGAAATGTAAATTAAGTGAAAAAGATTGGAAAATTTTCAGATGGGATTGATGGAACTCAAATTTTATATATATGTATGTATGTTTAATAATTGTTGAAAATGTTATGTTAAAAATAATAATAATAATAAAATAGATGGCCCTGGAGGATCCCCTCCAGCTCTGCAGTCCTCTGATTCTATGGTCCATCTAGCTCAGAAGTGCCTACTCTGGCAGGCAGTGGCTACCCAATATTTCTCAGCTCCACCTTGAGATGCTACTGGGGACTGGGGCCTTGAACTTACAACCATAAAACTGTAGTGTTGGGAGGGACCTAAAGGGTTAAGTAATCCAACCCGCTACAATCCATGGAAATGCAGATGGTCTTCCTTGAAGACAGGGGCAGAGTAAGGGGAGTGCGATGGGGACGGACCGCCCCAGGTGTCACCACTGAGAGGGGTGACAAAATGGTGGGCGGCACTCGCCATGCGGCCTGCTACGCAACCGAGCCACACGTCTCTCCTGGGAGTGACGCGGTGGCTTGGATGCCCTGCACTGCCCCAAACGGTCCACCCGCTGCCTCCCCCCAGCTGTAGGGCGGCTGAGTGGGAGGAGGCAGGTAGACTCCTTGCAGGCCCCACGGAGTGTCCTGCCCCAGCTCGCCCCGCCCTGAGGGTGGCTGGTCCCGCCCTTAGGCGCGTTACTTCCGGGTTTCGCTGCTCGCACATGCGCAGATGCTCAAAATGACATCACGCGCATGTGTGGAAGTGGCCAAATGCGACCCGCGTAAGTGCAGATGCTCTATCGCGTCTTACGTTCTGTTCAGGATGAGAACAGGGCTCTGGAACAGAACCCATTCATATCCTGAGGTACCACTGTACTTTATTGTCACTTGTACAACTTGTGTACAGTGAGATCACACGAGCACCCCCCACTCAGCTCTCTTAGTCTTCATTCCCCTCGTTCACTGTTGCACACCCACCAAACCCGAAAGTCAGTTGCCCTGTTGTTATATTTTCATTCAGCAGCCTAACAGCCCACGGATAGAAGCCGTTCTTTACCCTGTTGGTGCGACTAATCCTGCTTCTATATCTTCTGCCCGAGGGCAGGAGATCAAGAATGTGCCGGCCAGGGTGTGAATCATCCCTGAGAATTTTCCTCTCCTGCGGCAATGTTCTTCCGCTATTTCATCCAGTGGATTCACGGGACAGCCCATAATAACTTGTGCTGTATTCACCACCCTCTGTAGGCACTTCCTATCAGTTGATGTCAAACCAGCGTCCCACCCCGTGTTGCAGTATGAAAGGACACTTTCTATTGTGGACTGGTAGAAAGAGATCATCAGATGTTGATTGACATCGTTCTTCCGCAATACTCTGAGGAGATGGAGGTTCTGTTGGGCTTTCTTAACCACCTGGGTTGTATTGATTTTCCAAGTCAGGTCTCCTCCCTCAGCCATGCAATCCAACGCTGCTGTCTCTCACCCAGCCCTACTCTGCAGGGTTGTTGTGAGGGGGGAGAGAATGTCCTGTGCTCCATGTTGGAATGGCAGGATAAGGATGAAATGAATAATATTAATATGAATAATAATGTTGGGTGCTATTTTCACAGCACCACACAGGGACCACCAACAGACAGATGAGGAAATGCAACCCACTGGAGAACATTGCTAAACGATATTCATTAGGAGAGCAATTAATGCCATTGGCGTCAATGGGGCTTAGAGTTGCAATGAACTCTTGCAAGATGCCTGCTACCCTTCCTACTTGGGTTGTATCGCTCCGCCACTGCCAGAAGCTACCCCACCATCCCCAGACTTGCTAAGATGGAAACACCTGAGGCAACTGGCATGAGGGAGCTGGTCCATAGGGCTGGGCCAGTCACCTTTGGAGTAACCAGTCTGGAACCTCTGCAAGAAACAAACGTTCCCTGTGGATTGTGCAAAGGAGGAGTCTCCGTAAATGGAAATTCTGCAAATGGAGCT
This sequence comes from Podarcis melisellensis, assembly GCF_964234715.1. Classification (NCBI taxonomy): domain Eukaryota; kingdom Metazoa; phylum Chordata; class Lepidosauria; order Squamata; family Lacertidae; genus Podarcis; species Podarcis melisellensis. The sequence continues at coordinate 61,673,930 of NC_138543.1, read as the reverse complement.
GGTGTGTGTGTGTGTGTGGAAACATCCCATAAAATCGCCGGGGAGGAAAAATGGCCTGTGCTAAGTGAAACTTTATATATATCCCCTTCTTAATTTCCTTTTCATTTAACATCTTTAACATTTAAATCTCTTTTTTAAATAAAAGGATTTCTTTTCTCTCTTTTGCCTTTGCCTCTCTTAAAATCTATGCCGTTAAAGTGGCCCTATTAAAACTCCAACCTTTGCCAAGTAAATCCTCTCCCAGTAAAAAGAGCTCTAAAGACGGAGGAAATTAGCAGAGATCTGGGATTGATCCCAACCTCCCATAAACGGGAGTACTTTGGGCCATTAATCAAGCTTGGCCTTCGCTTCAGAGGATGGGAGCCTCGCGGCAAGACCTTCCGCCACTAAAAGCATGCTAAATATTTATGGGGGCTGAGCGCTGGGGCTCTCCGCCCGCGCAGGATGGGACCCTCTGCTTCCCCACAGACGCCGGGCCCAGCGCTGAGCGCAACTGGCCTTTAACCCGCTAATGTCGAATCCCAACTCCTCAAAATCTCCCCTAGTGGATCTACCAGGCCAAAGGGGGTGGGAAGCAGCAGATAAAATAGGTCAGGAAATCAGAGGTATCTAGAGTTCAAAGCGCTATTTTGTTCCTTTGGAGCAGATGGACTAGATCAAAGGCTTTTAAAAAAAAGCTGCCTCTGTTAACTTCGCCTCTACGTAGTTCCGCTCATTGTTATTTATTTGCTTGCGGCATCTATATCCTAACTTTTCCCCCAAACAGCAAAATGCAGGGTACATGGACCTGGGAGAGCAGGGTTCGAATCCCCACTCAGCCAGAAAACCCACTGGGCAACCTTGAGCCAATCGTCATCGCTTAGCCTAACCTACCTCACAGGGTTGTTGTGAGGATATGGGGAGAAGGAGAACCAAGCAGACTGCCTTGAGCTCCTTGCGAGAAAAAAGTTGTATATAAATGTAATAAATACATAAATAAAATTTTAAAAAGGATACCTAATACTACATTCTGTCACTAGGTGTCACTATTGCACTTTGCTGGGCTTGCTGAACTCAACTAAAGACTTGACCAAAAGAAAGACCTCTCTCCAAACATTTTATTTTGCAATTAACCCGCCAAATTGATTGTACAAACCCACTCCAACATCCCCGCAACACTAGAAGAAGAGAACAGATAATTTATTTGCTAAATTTGTATCCCAACCTTCCTCCCTTGTGCATGGGAAATGTGGTCCATCTTGATTTTCTGGTCTCCAAGCAGCAGAGGAATTGAACCAGCCCTCTGCAGATCTGTCCTTTTTATAACAGGAGTGGAAACAGCCACCCAAGTCCTGTCCTTAAATTTTAATTCCAATGCACCATCTTTAAATGTGGCTATAAAGTCAAAGCAATTGACTCTGATGGAAACTCTCAGCTTTCCATTTTATGGTCTGCATGTGCTTTGGGCACAGAGGAAAGTCCTCATCACCTTCCTCCTCACTTCTTGTGATGCAGGAGAACAAATGAAAGAGGAAGGGGAACAGAAGGATGGGGAGAAAGAGAGAGGAAGCACAACGTACCTATGAAGCAGAGGGAGGTTTGATGGCATCTCCATGGAGTCACTGACCCCAAGGGTCATCTAGTCCAACCCTCAGCTATGCAGGAATTGCAGCTATGTATCGGTCTGTATGAGCTGGATGGAAAGTCACAGCAGGAGAACAGTCATGGAGTCACCACTTCCAGGGCAGCCTGTGGCCGTCAAATGTGAGCCTAAGAACATCAGAAGAGCCTGCTGGATCAGGCCAGTGCCCCCATCTAGCCCAACCCCCTGTTCTCACAGGTGCCACAATGGGAAACCCACAAAAGCTCTGGACCAGCTCAGATAGAACATGGGGCTCTTAAACTCAGTTATGGCTCCAAGTCCCATGTTGGGCAAAAGAGTCCTCCCTTGCAGAGGGGTTGGACTAGTTCAGTGGTAGGCAACCTAAGGTCCAGGGGCCACAAGCGGCCCATGGGGGGTCATTTAACTGGCCCACGAGCTGCCCGCTCGACAAGTCCTCGCGCTGTGCTAAACCGGCATAGTGCGGCACAGGGACTCGCTTCCGCAGTGCCAGAAATGGCATCTGTGCATGCTCAGACGCCGGAAATCACATGTGCGCAGATGCTGGAAATCGTCTCTGTGCAGAGGCCAGAAATCGCAGCCGTGCACTCTCATGCGCATGCGCGATCCGGCCCACGGAGGGATCTCCACTGGTGAGCACCAACCCAGGCGAAGTAAACCTTGCTTACCCCTGGACTAGATGATCCTAGTGGCCCCTTCCAAGTCTACAAATCTATAATCATCATCATCATCATATATTATTTGCACCCCGCCCATCTGGCTGGGTTTCCCCAGCCACTCTGGACAGCTTTCAACAAAGATTAAAAATACATCAGAGTGTCACACATTAAAAACTTCCTTAAACAGGGCTGCCTTCAGATGTCTTCTAAATGTCAGGTAGTTGTTTATCTCTTTGACATCTCCTGGGAGGGCGTTCCACAGTGTGGGCGCCACCACCAAGAAGGCCCTCTGCCTTGTTCCCTGTAACTTCTCACAGTGAGGGAACCGCCAGAAGGCCCTTGGCGCTGGACCTCAGTGTCCGGGCAGAACGATGGGGGTGGAGACGCTCCTTCTGGTACACTGGGCACAATTCTATGAACACAAGAGCCCTCCCCTCCTAAGGTTTTCAGCCACTGTTATTGGGGCTAGTAGCCATCGATAGCCCATGGGCAACCCCTGAACTAAGCCAGGTCTCCTGAGTGCATCCTATCCAGATGTCCAGGCTGGTGTCAGGAGCCAGGGCTAGTGGGACACCTCCTTCCAGACAATCCCCGCTTGGCTCAACGGAATCCAGGTCGTTCCGCCGAGGCCCGGAAGCAAAGGATGGGCAGCTGTGGCCAAGACCTGTCCCCATCTCTTCTGGAAGATGAGATTTCCCAAGGCTGGTCTCAGGCACTGGGACTCCTGCACCACCATGCAGCCAACGTTTGTCAGCGACGCTTTGGGACCCAACCTGGCCAAGTAGTCCCCCTTCCCTTCCCCATCGACTGAATGAAGCCCAGAGTTTCCCACAATGCACTGCGGCTCACGCTCTCCATGGCCTTGCCAGCTTTTGTCTGCAGCCTGTCATTACTTTCTAATTTCCGCCTCCTCCTCCTCCCCTTCTGCGCTAACCGTCCTCGCAATAATTGTCTTCCCTGACTGCTGTAAACAAAAGACAGGCCCATCAGCGCAGATTAACCTGTACGCCGTCGGCGGAGGCGACTGCCAAACCGAGCCTGTCTCTCGTGGCGACGACTGCCATCAAACAGCTTGTCCAATTAGAGGCTCCCAGAGAGTCTATCAGGGATTAGGCGGCCCTCACGGCGGGAAACCTCGGCAAGCTTTGCGCCCCAAACAAAGGCGTCCCACTCACCCTCCCGGCCCTCCCTCTCCTCAGGGGCCAGAGACATTTCGATGAATGGGATCAAATGCTGCCAAATAGGAGAACGGCAAAAGAGAATCCACCATGGATGAGGGGCCTTCAGTCAAGCAAAGTTTACCTGTGGGACAGTTTGGAGCAAGGTAAAGGCAGGAGCTCAGCAGCAAAACACCTGCTCTGCATGCAGAAGGATCAATCCGTGGCAACTGACTAATAATCAAAGAGCTGGAAGGGACCCCAGGGGTCATATAGACCTTCTTCTTCTTTTTCTTCTTCGGTGATCACTCGTAGCTAAGTAAGATTGTCTTCTATGAACACAGTTTTAACAGTGAGTCTGTAAGTGACTGCGGAGGCCAATTCTGGATCCACACTTCCTTCTACAGTGGAGACATAGGTTCCCGGGCAGGAGTTGATCACAGTGAGGGTTTGCCAAGCGTGCCTTCCTCTTAGCACGTTTCTCCCTTGTGTCCTGAGTTCAAGTGTCTTCAAAACCCATGACACCTTTGGTAAAGGCTGTTCTCCAACTGGAGCACTCGCAGGCCAGTGTTTCCCAATTATTGGTGTTTATATTACATTTTTTAGCCTTGAGAGAGTCTTTGAACCTCTTTTGTTGACCACCAGCATTACGCTTTCCACTTCTAAGTTCAGAATATTTTTTTGCTCTACAAGACACACCTGACCATAAGATGCACCTAGTTTTGAAGGAGGAGAACAAGAAAAAAATATTCTCTCCCTCTTTGCGCAGCACCTCTCCAGCAAAGTGGGAGGAGAAATAGAAGGGGCTCCGTTTCTCCTCCCACTTCGCTGAAGGGGCACTGAACAGCTCTCCCTCTCTGCGCAGTGAAGTCAGAACAGCAAGAGGGATTGCTGCACAGTGAAAGCAGGGATCCCTCTTGCTATCTGGCTTCTGGGATAGGTGTGCCAAGCCTCTTCAGGGCAGGGGGAGCGTTCCTACCATTGCACTGAAGAGGCTTCGCGCGGCTATCCCAAAAGTCAGAACAGTAAGAGGGATCGCTGCTTTCGCTGCGCACTGATCCCTCTTGCTGTTCTGGCTTCTGGGATAGCTGTGCAGCCTGCATTCACTCCATAAGACGCCACACATTTCCCCTTACTTTTTAGGAGGGAAAACGTGCATCTTATAGAGCGAAAAATACTGTAGTTGCTTTGGAAGATGATCATCAGGCATCCTGTACAACATGACCGGTCCAACAATGACCCTCGGAATCCCTTCTAACTCTATAATTCTATGATTTGACGTGAACTCTAACTTCTTTCAGTATTTAAATTTCCTGTAGGTTTTAATTTAAACAACTGCGATTCTCCTCCTGATTTTCCTGCATTGTCTTTTAGTGAACACTTTGACGTTTCGCTTTGCAATTCAGTGTTGTGTGGGTTTTATGAAATAAATAATATCCCGGTAGAATGGGGAAAAGATTCCTGCCATAAAACCTGCAGGCCAAGATGCTGGAGGGGCTGCGTTTTGGATCTGGATCCGCCAAGGCAGCTGCCCTTATCGTGGCCCATACTCTACTGGCATTGTTGCGATTCTAAATTTGGGCACCGAGCCTTTCTGCATGAGCCCCCAGCCACAGCAATGCACACAATTAACACGTAATTAAAGCACCATGAAATCAAAACAAGGGTGCATGGTGTGCCGCCCTGATGGGCTTTGTGCACGCTCCTCCTCCTACAACTCTGATCTCTTTTAAGCAGCATTTATTTCTCTTTGCACACTGCCAGAAATTCCCTTATCCCTCCTCTGTAGGATTGACACCCTTGTGGCCTAAGGGACAAATCACCCCACAAACGGATTCTCCCTGTATTAATCTCTCTCCTGGAGCCGTTTTTAGGCAGAGAGAGACCTATCCTGCACGGTTCTTAAAAGGAATGCCAGGCACAAGAGCTTTCCCCTCCTGATGTTCTGGGAGGGCTGCTGGAGGGCGGGGCTGCATGCCACTGGTGGGAGGGGCCAGGAAAAAGTGGGGGGGACCTGTATTAGTACAGTAGGCTACATGCTGTGCTGGTCCCAAGGGTAACCATGCGGCAAGGTCCAAGTCCAGTCTGAGGTCGAGGGAGCAGTATGGAAGCTGTCCTTCAAGGCTGAAGCTGGGTCCAAGGCAGGGAGTCAGGTGAGGTCAGGAACTCTGGCAGAAGAGCAGGACAGGGTGCAGGCAGGAACAGGCTACCAACAATGTTGCTCCCACAACCTGGGACTGGGGCTGGCCGGCTTTTATCTGCCCCGAGGCATAGGGCGGCCCCAATCCTCTGGTGACTCGTCTCTCCTGGCCTGGAGGCAAGCACTCCTCTTGTGGGAACTTAGTTCCCTCCGCCTCTCTGCCCTGAGCCTCGGCAGCTCAGGAGAGGCTGGAGGGTTACCGGACCCAGAGGCAGCCTCAGCTTCCTCTGACAAGGCTGGGAGAGGAGCACCTGTAGGCAACGGGTCCTCCATCACCCCAGGAGCCAGAGCAGACTCAGCTGGTGCCTGCACCTGAGGACCCAGCACAGGTGAGGACCCTTCAGGCTCAGGCCCCAGCCCCAGATCAGCTGGTCCTGGAGGCGAGGAATCCTGTGCAAGCTGGGATTCCTCATGTTCAGCCTCCGAGTCCGAATCCCAGGCCATCACACATGCCAGCCTTTCAAACATCAAATACTTTGTACATGCCCATCTCTGCATCCCAAGCAAGCAGGACCAGCACATCAGTCAGGCCTTTATCTCAAGGTTGTGGGTTCGAGTTCCACGTTGGGCGAAAGAGCCAGAAAGAGAGAGGTTGTGGAGGACACATTCGACATATTATTTTTTAATTCAAATATACAAATAAATACATAGATAACAGACACACGTGTTAATAACCACTACATAAATCAAATAATATTAGACTTAATAACCTTACATCTCTACATATGAAAAAAGAAAAAATAAAGGCAATGACAAAAACAATGTAAGATTATTCCATTGAATGTAAGATTCAGTCCTATCGTAGTATTTCTCTTATATGATGCCTTTCCATATGGATTGAATCTCTCTGTGTGTTTTAGTTGTTGTGTATTCCATCGACCTCATAACAGTTAATTTTGATTCAAGTCCGCCCCCCTCCCCCATATTTAATATTTTCTCCTCATCTTGGTATGAGAGAGTGATGTACCTCTCTGTACGGAATTATTCCAAACATAACCAAATCTTAGAGGTGGAACCTTGTTTCATCAAATAAGCATTCCCACTCTTTTTAAAAATGGTCTGCTGACTTATTTCTTATTGATCCTGTCATTTTTTGTGAGTTCCAAGTACTCGCAGAGTTTTATTTGCCATTTCTCTCTTGATGGAATATTTGACACACCCCCCCCCCTGCGCTGGTTGGCTCCTGGGACAGAAAGCCAGATTAGCTCAGTTTTGTCTCCACTGGCTGACAGTGGCTCTCCAGGGTTACAAAGGTCTGTCCATAGTTAACCTGTGGAACTCGCTGCCACAGGAAGCAGTAATGGCCGCCATCTTGGATGGATATTAAGAGGATTAGGCAGATTTGTAGAGGAGAAGAGGGCTGTCAAGGGCCACTAGCAAGGATAACTATGCTCTGTCTCCACAGCTGGAGACAGGATTGTTTTCGAATCCCAGTTTCTGGAAACTGCAGGAAGGCACTTGTGCTTGGACCCTGCTTGTGGGTTTCTCAGAAAAGGCATCTGGTTGTCCCCCTGAGAGGACAATGGCCTAGATGGGCCATTGGCCTGATCCTGCAACCTCTGTGAAATATACTCGAGAGTGGATTTCATGCTCTTTATTCAGCTCATAGTGATGAGGAGGAATAGAATTTCCCCCAGAATGTCTGCTTTATATGCATTATTTACACAATGGGCCCCACGTGATTGGCTAATTCCGGGATTCTCCTGTACGCTAATCAGGTTGCGGATTCACTTCCACCTGGAGCTGGATTGGGTGGCTCCTGTGGACCAATCAGACTGCTGCATTTTGGATCCTATTGTTCTAGGACCAATCAGACTGCTGCATTCTGGATCCTATTGTTCTAGGACCAATCAGACTCCTGTATTTTGGATCCTATTCAACTCAGTACATAACACTCTGCTTATGTTCTTAGGTCTGTTCTCAGTCCTGGCTGGAGACCTTGAGAGATGGAAGCTGGGAGCTTCTGCAAAGGACTCCAAGCCAGGGCCAGGATCACAGCAGCTGAACAGCAGGTCCTTTGCAGAAGATTCTCTGGAGGACGAGGCTGGAGGAGGACGCCATCTATGGGGTGTCCTCAAGGCGAAGGCTGCCCCATGGAACAAGTTGAGGTGTCCGTCATCTGCCCATGGCCCTTCCGTCACCACGGCTGGCATCCCCCAAGAGCCAGGGCTGCCGCAGGGAGGGGCGGCGTCGGCGGCTCGCGAGGCGTAAACAAATAAACCTGACACAAGCCAGAAAGTTTGATGGAAGGAGCCCGTTGGTGGCTCGGCAATTGCTATTAATGGAGAGCTCTCTCTAATTGCTTTTGTGTAATTGGCGGCTGCTAGGCGGAACTGGGTAATAAATGAAATCCAATTACATTTTCTCCCCGTATTTATTTTATTAAGCAGAATTCGTCAAGTGAATGGAAGGCCCCCCTTCAAGGTAATGGCTCGTGACCGAGAAGGAGGCAGCCTTTATTTCACCGCTTCACAAAGCGCACAGGAGCCCGGTCTCCTCTTCTTCCTGCACTGCACACAGAAATGACATCCTGGTGCCCGAGAGTGAAGCCCGAGAGTGGCAGCATCTCAGGGGTGTCAGAAACTGTTCTGACCATTGGTCCCATCTAGCTCAGAAGAGTCTGCTCTGGCTCTCCAGGGTTTCAGAAAGGAGTCTTTCCCAGACCTACTTGGGAGATTCTAAGGGGGATTTGAACCCAGGACCTTCTCCTTGAAAGGCAGATGCTCTTCCAAAGAGCTACAGCCCCAGAGGTGTGCTAATGGCCCGTTTCAAGAGCATCGCCCTGGGCTGGAAGATCTCTGGTGTATGAGACAGTGTTAGAAACCTATGTGTATTAGCTGGGCCCCAAATGGCACCTCAAACCTAGCTTACGGTCGCCACAACGGAACAACTGTTTGCCAGGGGGCTGGACTACATGACCCCTGGGGTCCCTTCCAATACTACAATCTATGATTCTATGATCTCAACTAAATTGCTTAACTGTAGCTTGCTCTTAGCAGAGACATGACCTTGCCAACAAAGGTCCGTATAGTTAAAGCTATGGTTTTTCCAGTAGTGATGTATGGAAGTGAGAGCTAGACCATAAAGAAGGCTGATCACCAAAGAATTGATGCTTTTGAATTATGGTGCTGGAAGAGACTCTTGAGAGTCCCATGGACTGTAAGAAGATCAAACCTACCCATTCTGAAGGAAATCAGCCCTGAGTGCTCACTGGAAGGACAGATCCTGAAGCTGAGGCTCCAAGACTTTGGCCACCTCAGGAGAAGAGAAGACTCCCTGGAAAAGACCCTGATGTTGGGAAAGGTGGAGGGCACAAGGAGAAGGGGTGACAGAGGACGAGATGGTTGGACAGTGGTCTTGAAGCTACAAACATGAGTTTGACCAAACTGCGGGAGGCAGTGGAAGACAGGAGTGCCTGGTGTGCTCTGGTCCAGGGGGTCATGAAGAGTCGGACACGACTAAACAACTAAACCAACAACAACAAGCTTGCTCTTACAACAATTCACTCATTCCCAGGAGCACCAAAGTTTTTATTTTTTCAGATGGAGCTCATTTCTGGCCCCTCTCAGGTGGGCACCATTGCCATTACAGTCATACCTTGGTTGACAAAAGACTTGTGAGCCAAATGTTTTGGCTCCCAAACACCACAAACCTGGAAGTGAGTGTTTTGGTTTGTGAATGTTCTTTGGAACCCGAACGTCCGGCGCAGCTTCCGATTGGGTGCAGGAATTGGAAACTGAGCCTTGGTTTCAGAAAGTTTTAGAAGTCAAACGGACTTCTGGAACGGATTCTGTTCGACTTCTGAGGTACGACTGTATAAGAGAACAAGGGAGGTGTTCGTGGTAAGTTCCAACATCTCTTTTTCCAGAAAGATAGTACTGACTCTTACTATCAGAAAATTCTTTCTAATGTTTTGTTGTTGTTTAGCCGTTTAGTCGTGTCTGACTCTTCGTGACCCCATGGACCAGAGAATGCCAGGCACCTCTGTCCTCCACTGCCTCCCGCAGTTTGGTCAAACTTATGCTGGTAACCTCGAAAACACTGTCCCACCATCTTGTCCTCTGTCGTCCCCTTCTCCTTGTGCCCTCCATCTTTCCCAACATCAGGGTCTTTTCCAGGGAGTCTTCTCTTCTCATGAGGTGGCCAAAGTACTGGAGCCTCAGCTTCACAATCTGTCCTTCCAGTGAGCACTCAGGGTTGATTTCCTTCAGTATGGAGAGGTTTGATCTTCTTGCAGTCCATGGGATTCTCAAGAGTCTCCTCCAGCACCATAATTCAAAAGCATCAATTCTTCGGCAACCAGCCTTCTTTATGGTCCAGCTCTCACTTCCATGTCACTTCTCACTTCTAATGTTTAGTTGGGATCTATTTTCTTGCCATTTGTATCCATTGGTTACTTGTGTCCATGAATGTCTCTGCTTGGAATTTGTTGGCGCAATGCAAAAATGAAACACCATGAAGCGTTCCCTTGCAATTTACAAATAAATAAATAAATCCGAAAGGCAAGTTCTGTGATCTCGAAGGTGCATCTGGCATGGGAACCATCACAAAATGTTGCCACCGCTGCCAGAATCCAAGAACTCCCAGCTCTCGTTTTATGCTGTTTAAGTGACCCGAGGACACTTCCGAACCCCAATTAAGAAGGCACATACCCAGGACACATTTCAGAAAAGAGAGTCCTTGGCCTCAGTTTCCTGCCTGTAAAATAGGAGAAATTAACGAGCTGTCCTGCAGCAGAGCTCTTTTGGCAGGAATAAGGATGAGCAATGAAAATGTGTTCTGTAGAATAAGGACAAAATTGATGCCTCTCACTCGATCCCCAAGCCTCCATCCAGTTCTTTTGGAGGAAACACAAAACAATCTGCTGTGGATAAGCCCATGCAAAGTCAGGGATCTTGCACTCAGGAGCCGCAGGGTATGTTGCTACCAATCTGCTTAACCCAACTCACAGCAGTTATTGCAAACCAAGGGATTGGAGGGCACTGAGTAATTTACTCTCAGCTGTTGACAAAGAGCAAGGCGAGAAATAAAATGCTCTGCTCTAATTTAATCATGTTCTGGTGTTGCCAAGCCAATCTGCCTAATCCACATCAAGCAAATACACAATTTAGAGTAAAGCAACCAAACCTCAGGACCTCCAGGATGTCCTGTTATTGGCGCTACTTGGGACGTGGGTGGCACCGTGGTCTAAACCACTGAGCCTCTAGGGCTTGCTGATCAGAAGGTCGGTGGTTCAAATCCCCGCAACGGGGTGAGCTCCCATTGCTCTGTCTCAGCTCCTGCCAACCTAGCAGTTTGAAAGCACGCCAGCGCAAGTAGATAAATAGGTACCACTCCGGCGGGAAGGTAAATGGCGTTTCCGTGTGCTCTGGCACTCATCACGGTCCTCCGTGAGCCAGTAGCGGTTTAGTCCTGCTGGCCCCATGACCCAGAAAACTGACTGCGGACAAACGGCGTCTCCCTTGGCCTGAAAGCGAGATGAGCACCGCAACCCCATAGTTGTCTTTGACTGGACTTAACCAGGAGTCCTTTACCTTTTACCTTTAAGACACAGCCCAAGGCTTTCTGAGATATTACCCACAAGTGGTCAGAAGCCCCCTCTCTTTTCCCAGTGTTGAGTAACAACCTCTCTGAAGAGCTGACAAATGTGCCAATGCCGTTATGCCACTGCCATTTCCAAAGGTCTCACCTGCCCAAGACGGGGCAGCAAAGGGCTCTCATTTTTCCAGAGTTGCTCAGCAGAGCCTCGGGACTCCTAACAAGATCGAAAGGATCAAAAATAGTGACCAAGTTTCGGCTACTACATCCTAAGCCCTTTTAAAACGTAGGGTGGGGTTTTTTGGGGGAAGGAGGTTACTGGGTTGTTGTTTTCATTTTGATTATATATTTAGTGGCTTTGTTTTTAGATTTTGTTCTGAGACCTCTGGGTATAGGGCGGTATATGAATTCAATAAATAATAATAATGCTGTCAGCCTCCTCTCACAATGTTCAGCAGCAAAAGACCAGCAGGCAGATTCTAGAGCATTCAAAATCTAAGAAGAGTTCTACTGGATCAGCTCAATGACCCATCTAAGTCCAGCATCCTCTGTCTCCCAGTGGCAAGGTACCCAAATGGAAAGCTCAAAAGCAGGATTCAGTCACAAGATTGAATCTCCCCCTTCTATGTTTTACTGCTTGCTATCAAGAGGCAGGGAGTTCCATAGTTGCACGAATGACTTTCTTTTTTGTTTGTTTTGCTTTTAAAGATATAGTCTCTTTATGTTTTTACCTGTATTGTTAGTCACTTGGAGACATTTAGTAATAAGTAATGAGCAAGTCTTAACCATGACGATGATGAAGGTGATTAATCATCAACATTAGCTGTTAATTCCTGAATTGCAGGAGATTGAATGACCCCTTTGGGTCCCTTCCAACTCTTCTATGATCACCAGGATCCACAACCAACTTAATGATCCTCCAGAGCCCTTCTGATATCCTTATGCAGGAACCCTACTTACGGTATTTATTCGCATCTTTAATTTCGTAAAATTTCTACAACCCTCAGTTGCGAAACAGCAAAAACCCCAAAGCAGTCTGCAAAAAGGCAAGCCAATGAAACCAAGGAACAAATAGAACAGTGGCTTCAAAACATACAAAAAGCAAAAACACATTAAAACTCGCAGCAGCCTTTTAAGCACCTGGGCAGGATTGTTTAAACAAGAAATTAGAGTTGCCAAATGTCCAGAATTTCCTGGACAAACTTGGAATACTGAAGTCAGAAGCAGCGTCTGGGTAGAAATCAGCAAAATGTCATCGTTGGCAAAAAACAACAGCAATAGCTCAAGACCTTTGGCCAACTCTATTTTTTAGCAGGTTCTGAAAGGAATACAGTGAAGGCAGTTGCTTGCTGTCAAGTGGCAGGGAGTTCCAAAGTGCAGGTGTTGTCAAACGAAAGGACTGAAGCTGTTGTTATTTACAGGGCCCCTGTTAGCTGCCTGGTCCGTCCCCATCCCAAACAGGGGACACTGCTTTGCTATCCCCTTCCTTCCCACAGCCCTGCTCTCTCCCCCAACCCCACAGCCGCCACTCCAGCTGCCCCTTTGACATTTCCAAGCCCCACTTTACGCCGGCCAAGCAAGGCTATGTTTTAGCCGCGGAGCCTGCTGTCACTTGCAGACTCCTGCCTGCTCGGTAATTTGTGGCAATGAAGTGTCACGGCAGAGAAAATATACAGCATCCCAGGAGCGCGTAAATCTCTGATCCATAAATTTGTGCAGTCCGCGCACGTCTCGGCTTTCTCTCCCCCAACCCAGCCCCCAACTTTTTCTTTTCCTTTTCATGTAAGTGCAACCATTTGGCAAAAAGAGAAGCTGGAGAACAAGAGATTTGGAGGGGGAGCTTGTGTGATCTCTCCGCAAAACCTGCCTGCGTGAGTTTGTTCGACACGGTAATGAGCAGAGAGCCGCTTCGGTTGCAAGCGACTCGCTGTGGGCTGCAAAACAGCTCAGAGGCAAAAGCGGGAGCTACAGGGAGGCGGAAAACAGCACAGTGAGGAACCTGAGCCCCTCTCAGATCATAGAATTACAGGTTGCAAGAGACCCCAGGATTCATCTAGTCCAGCAGTTCTCAACCTGTGGGTCCCCAGATGTTGTTGGACTACAACTCCCATCATCCCTGAGCTAACCCCCTTAGAATGTTGAGGATCTGCAATCCCCAGGATCCCAGCTGCCGTCTTAATTAAAATAAAACAAAAAGAGTTATTTGTAGAGCCTGAGACATGAGGCAAAACATACAGGCTTTCCTTCTCTCTCTCTCTCTCTTTTGAAGAAAGGGCCCCATTTCCTCATTTCTGGGTCGTACTTTGCCCTCTTCCACCTGAAGCGCAGCGTCAAACTGTGGAACTCCCTGCCACAGGGGGCAGGGATGGCAACCAATCTAGATGGCTTTCAAAGAGGACCGGGTCAATTCATGGAAGTGGAAAAGAGCTATCTATGGCTATTAGCCACAATGGTCGCACTCTGCCTCCGCAGTTGGAGGCAGCGATGCTTCCAGCCCCAGTTGCTGTTAAGCCGCGGGGGTGGGGGGGTGGGCTCTGGTGCTTATGAGTTTTGTACTGCGGACTAGATGGGCCCCCTTTGGCCTGATCCAGCAGGCCCATCTCTTGTTCTCCCTGCCCCAAAACATTCCTGCAGATGCCCCTGCTTCCTGTGATGGCCTGGGACTCAGGCTCAGACTCAGAACCAGAGGGGACTCAGTCCGCACCGGATCCTTTGCCTCAGGCATCATCTGAACCAAGTCTGGGGCCTAATCCTGAAGTGTCCCAGTCTGCACAGGTTCCCCTGCAACAAGCACCAGCTGGGCCGAGTCAGGGGCCTGAGCCTGCCCTGGCTCCAGATGTGGGGATGACCTCATTGCCTCCAGCTGGGCCATCACTTACAGCTGCTCCACTACCGGTTGGGTCAGGGGAGGCTGAGGCGGCCTCTGGGTCTAGGAACCCACCGACGTCTCCGTCTCCTGAGCTGCAGAGACGAAGGTCTGAGAGAAGGAGAGACCTGAGTACTCGCAGGAGGAGTGCTCGCCTTCGGGAGAAACAGGGAGGTGAGTCCCAGGGGGATCAGGACCGGCCGTTACCATGTCAGAGATAAAAGGCTGTCGGACCCTGCCCCAGGTTGCGGGAGCAACATTGCTGCTACCTGCCTGAGATCCTGTGCCTGTCCTTGCCTGGTTTTCTGCCTTGGCCCTGTTGGACTGACTCCTTGTGGAATCCGTAGATTTGGGACCAGACCTGGAAATCGTTGCTCGGGTTAACCCCTGGGCCCAGCAGACTTCCCACATGAGATTTTAAGGCGTAAACTGAAGATATCAAATGTTTTGTGTGTGTGTGTTAGGGCTGTCCAATACAGCGGTACCTTGGTTCTTGAATAGAATCCGTTCAGGAAGTCCAGTCGACTTCTGAAAACGTTCAGAAACCAATTTGCAGCTTCCGATTGGCCACAGGAGCTTCCTGCGCTCATCCGGAAGCCACATGGGACGTTTGGCTTCCAAAAAACGTTTGCAAACCGGAACACTCACTTCCGGGTTGTGGCGATCAGGAGCCAAATCGTCCGGGTCGCAAGGTGCTCCAGAACCAAGGTATGGCTGTGAATCGCTGTAATGTTAAATACCGGTATTGAAATAGCATCGTAAATAACATCGTGTTTCAACAAGGCAATATACCAGCGAAGGAAAGGTGGAGACTTGACAGTTTCCCAGGGGGTAGCTCAGCTGAACAGATACTTTGCAGATAATTTGCAGGAACCCCTGTCTTCTGCTTTGCTTGCTCTCTCCCTCCTCCCTCCTAACCATTGATAAGAAATGATGCCAAGCCCTCACACAAACCAGCAAACTCTTTCATCTTCATGGGTATCTTTCCACTTAGAGCTCAGCTAACTATGCGAAGCCTGCTAACAATCCAGGAGGGACCCCCCACAGATAAGACAATCAAAGATCCAGAGGCAAAGTAAACAAAGAACTTAAACAAAGAACAGTAAAAACACATTCTCCCCACACCAGTGCGAAAAAGGGGGGGGAGTTTTTATTTTCCTTTACTGGTGGTGTTTATGTTGTTGGTTCCCCTTAAATAGTTTTCCTCCATATTGAAAAGGAAGGTTATTTCTTTATTTATTTGAAGGAGACTATCTTTTCGCTAGGGACGCGGATGGTGCTCTGGGTTAAACCACAGAGCCTAGGACTTGCTGATCAGAAGGTTGGCGGTTCGAATCCCCGTGACGGGGTGAGCTCCCGTTGCTCGGTCCCAGCTCCTGCCAACCTAGCAGTTCAAAAGCACACCAAAAAGGGCAAGTAGATAAATAGGTACCACTCCAGCGGGAAGGTAAACAGTGTTTCCGTGCGCTGCTCTGGTTTGCCAGAAGTGGCTTAGTCATGCTGGCCACATGACCCGGAAGCTGTACGCTGCTCCCTCGGCCAGTAAAGTGAGATGAGCGCCGCAACCCCAGAGTCAGCCGCAACTGGACCTAATGGTCAGTGGTCCCTTTACCTTTATGTTTTCACTTGCTTGCCCTCCCTCCCTCCAATAAAAAGGGAGAGATTGGTAAGATGAAGGGTTTTTTTGAGGGGGATGGAATGGAGGGGGGAAGATTAAGCTGGCTGCCTTATGCTGAAATGGGAGGTTGGGTACCATGTGACAATAATGGGGAGGGTGTTTTTCAGTAAGCGCTGCAAGCAAAGGCATGTCTGCTCACATGCAAGCCCTAGTGTATTCAATCGGGTTTACTCCAAGGAAGATAGAAGTACGTTTAGTGGAACTCAGCGGGGCTTATGCATGCACAAATTCCACTTGCAATAGGGAAACACTGGCCTGCGAGTGCTTCAATTGGAGAACAGCCTTTAACTGAAGGTGTCATGGGCTTTGAAGACACTGAAACTCAGGACGCAAGGGAGAAATGTGCTAGGAGGAAGGCACGCTTGGCAAATCCACACCGTGATCAACTCCCACCAGGAAACCCATGTCCCCACTGTGGAAGGACGTGTGGGTCCAGAACTGGCCTCCACAGTCACTTACAGACTCACTGTTAAGACCATGTTCATGGAAGACAATCTTACTCGGCTAGGAGGGAACGCCAAAGAAGAAGAAGAAGATAGTATTAGAGAAGGAGCTGGGAGAGGCCAGGGTTCAAATCCGGCCACTCATCCATGGAGCTTACTGCGTGGCCTTGTGGACCAGCCCCACTGCCTCTCAGCCCACCTTCCAGGGTTGTTGTGGCAATTAAAGAAGAAGGGGGAAGAACTGTGCATGAGTTCTTTGGAGTAAAAGGTGGGTTATAAATGCAAGAAATAAAATGAACTTGGCGGCTCCTGGGAATATTTATTTTCTTGCTTAGTGCCACAGATTTAATGCAGGACTCCGATCTGCACGCATTAGGCAGGGAGAATTTCCTCTGACAACCCAGCCTGCCCTCCCAGCGAAACTGGCTGCGGCGCATTCACGCTATTTGCCAGACATGATAGACTGCCATCCGCGCTGAAGGATGTGACTTATCAGGAAACACTGTCTGTTTGCATTAGGAGATACAGCACAGCCAATAAGGGCTCTATCAAGCCGGTCGCACAGCCGCTTTCAATACGCTGCTCTCTGGGGAGGCCGGATCCTTTACTCCCGATCCTGCTTTCACGGCATTCTTGCTATCAGTAGCAGGAAGAAATGCAACCTGCTCGGCTGCCAGGGGAATGAAAAGGCCTGCTCAGCTTGAGAGAAAAAGGAGCTTTTCTCAATGGCTGCCTCTTGGTTTTCTTGACTCTCTAAACCGTCGGCT
This sequence comes from Podarcis melisellensis, assembly GCF_964234715.1. NCBI lineage: Eukaryota > Metazoa > Chordata > Lepidosauria > Squamata > Lacertidae > Podarcis > Podarcis melisellensis. The sequence continues at coordinate 61,657,022 of NC_138543.1, read as the reverse complement.
GGTTTGCCTCCCCAGCAAAGAGAACATTTGCAATTTGCACAATGGAAATAGATGTGGGCAGGGCAGGGTCTCATCGCCTACACTGCAGGGTGGCAATTTGGGGGCCAATCTGGGCAGCCTGGTGTTGGGCACAGGGAACACGTAACGCAGGGGAGGAAGGCTGAGAGATGTCTTTTTTGTGATATATCACCAGCTAAGCATCGCGATATACCAATATATCACTGTTATAAGAATTTAAGGTATAATGTTTACAAGGCAAAAACATACAGTCAGAGGGGAAAGTATTTGACCTCCCTTACAGCAGGTGCTTCTAATCTCAGCTGGTTACATACAGTGAAGATACCAGGTAGCCGGACATCTGGCTGGTTGATAGGGGATCAAATACTTATTTCACTCATTATAATGCACATCAAACTCTGACTTTTGTCTTCTGGGTTTCCGGGAGTTTTCCCGTTGTTTTTCTGTCTCTCACAGGTACAATAAACATACCACTAAAATTATGGACTGGTCATTTCTTCGTCAGGGGGCAAACAGGCAAATTTAGCAAGGGATCAAATACTTCCCCCCCTCACTGTACATAAGTATGTAAACCAGGTGTCTGAAATAGTACAGGAGAACAATCCTGAAGCCATTTTGACTCTCCCAAATTGACCTCAAATGTTTCTCTGCAAGGAGGAAGGAGAAGGGGAAAGCCTCTTTTCCCTTCTGGGGTATCCAAGAGCCCATATAGAGTCCTTACATAGGTTCCCTATTGGTTGGAGAGAATAACAGAGGCCAACCAGAGAATATTGAGAAGCAAAGCAGCTAGTAAGCTTGATGTTTAGTGATCTGTTGCAACAGGGTGCTCCCCTCACCCGCAGGAGAGAGGAGGAATCCAGAAAAATGGTACGCAAGGCACTTGAACTCAGGACGCAAGGGAGAAATGTGCTAAGAGGAAGGCACACTTGGCAAATCCACACCGTGATCAGCTCCCTCCTGGAAACCAATGTCCCCACTGTGGAAGGAGGTGTGGATCCAGAATTGGCCTCCACAGTCACTTACGGACTCACTGTTAAGACCGTGTTCATGGAAGACAAGCTATGAGTAGTAGTAGTAGTAGTAGTAGTAGTAGTAGTTGTTGTTGTTGTTGTTGTTATTTATTTGTACCCTGCCCATCTGGCTGGGTTTTCCCAGCCACTCTGGTCGGCTTCCAAAAAAGATTAAAAATACATTCAAATGTCCCACATTAAAACATCCCTGAACAGGGCTGCCTTCAGATGTCTTCTAAATGTCAGGTAGTTGTTTATCTCTCTGACATCCAATGGGAAGGCATTCCACAGGGTGGGAGCCACCACCGAGAAGGCCCTCTGCCTGGTTCCCTGAAGCTTTGCTTCTCACAGTGAGGGAACCACCAGAAGGCCCTCGGCACTGGACCTCAGCGTCTGGGTAGAATGATGAGTTATCGCCAAGGAAGAACACCACCCAACCCTAAGTCCTACATCTTCAGCATGCACCGTGGGCAGAAGCCAAGGAGACTCCATCAATCCTAACCCTACCAGCGTGTGTCCTTAACATGCTCTCAAGAATACGCAGCTGTGACCAAATCGAGGCAACCTTTTGATTGTGCGCTGATGACGGTTGCGCTCATTACGCTTCTGTGGAGGTCAGACACAACCTCACTGCCAATACTGTTTGTGCCTGCAAATGTTCTAGGTTGGGCAAGCCCTTCATTTCCAGTCGGTACAAGCCCTGAGGCATCCCAGTGAAATCCTGCAATGGGTCAGGCTGAAAATGTCCCCGGGGGTTGGTTCCACTTTTTTTGTTCCTAGCACAAGATATCCCCCCTCCAGATGACAAGGATGGAGTAGCTCTGTGGAAACATTGCAGGACAACTAATAAACCAGAATAATATATAGATGCTGTGGTACAAATCCATCACTAATGCAGCATTATTGCATCAGAAAATACCTACAAATAATATTAAAAAACCCTACCAGTCCAGAGGGGCCCTGCACATTTCATCTTTTTTGTTTTTGTTTTTACTTTTTAAAAAATCATGTTTCATTTTTCATTGAATTACAGAGTTTCAGGGACTTTGTCTGATTGACATCCGATGCCCTTTTAAACATGTTGTGGAAGGGGGGTCATTGGGTTTTGTTCTTAATTTTTATTATGGATTTTGTGGTTTTTTTAATGTAATTTTATGTTGTGAACCGCTTTGAGATCTATGGGCATAGGGTAGTATACAAATATTAATTTTATTATTAATAATAACAACAATAAGAATGGAACCCAAGCGTCATCTAGTCCAACGCTCTGCAATGCAGGAACCATATATATACTTTCATTTTCACATATACAACCTGAACAATACGTAAACAGTACAAGAAAAAAAGCAAAGTAGATTAAAGCACACACTGCAAGTTCACTCTGGGGACAGAAGTTGAGATGTGGAACCTAAAAACTCTGCAAGGAGTACAGCTATGGATGTCATTAATCCTAGCTTATGTTGTTTTTACAGATCCAATGCAGGACTTTCATCTTAAAAGACTGCCAACAAAGCAGAATGCTGGCGAGGGGCAGGCAAGAAAGAAAGAAAGAAAGAAAGAAAGAAAGAAAGAAAGAAAGAAAGAAAGAAAGAAAGAAAGAAAGAAAGAAAGAAAGTAGAAGAGTCCTGGAGAGAAGACTCTGGAAAGTTTTAAGAGTTCCAGATTTTTGCATAATGCGCTGGCAGACCCCTGATGCGTTCTTGCTCATTTACATCACGAATAAAGGCACCCCAAACATTGACAAAGCTGTTGTGTCCTCTTCGCACATTGGAAGAACAAAATACTTCTCGTGCCATGAAAAATCGAGGCACTGATCCTGCTAGAAGTGCCGTATTTTTCGCTCCATAACGCGCACCTGACCATAAAACGCACCTAGTTTTTAGAGGAGGAAAACAAGAAAGAAAATATTCTGAACGAAACCGTGGATGTGTGATTTTTGTGGTTCATGCTGTGGCCACAGACATGTGATTTGACGGTGAGTTTGGGGTAGCCCAGTGCAAAAATCCTGATAATCCATGTGGATCCGTGCTTTGTAACCACATTTTTGCGTCATTACGGCCCCACGAAACAGTGGATTTGTGTGTGTGTTTTTGGTGCAGGCTGTAGCCACGGACATGCAGTGGCATAGCGTGGGGGGTGCAGGGGGGGCCCGGCCGCACCGGGTGCAACATCTGGGGGTTAGGGTTAGGGGGCACAAATCCACGGGTTAGGGGGCGCAAATTACTTGCCTTGCCCCGGGTGCTGACAACCCACGCTACGCCACTGCGGACACGCTATGTGATCTGATGATGAATTTGGAGTGACCCAATGCAAAAATCCTGAGGATCCATGGGCTTTTACCTCCCCCCTCCCAGGCAGCCTGCTTTATCTCCCTCACCGATTGCTTGCCGATCAGCTGCTTCCTTTCAACACTCCCTTCCCTCTTGTTTGCCTTAGTATCTTTTCCTTAGCTGGAGCAGTTTTTTGCTCCTCCTTTTCTTCTAATTTCTCTCCTCCTTGATTTAGTCTTCTTGCCTCCTCTCCTTGCAAGTTCACTGTCTTTACCTCCCCCCTCCCAGGCAGCCTCCTTTATCACTAGCCTCCCTTATCTCGTTCCTGATCACTTGCTGATTAGCGGCTTTGTTTCAACACCCATTTCCCTCTTTCAAAAAAAAGAGCATGATCTGCTTTTCTCCCCTGGGCAATTCGGCTCCAGGGACCACACATTCCCTTCATAAGATGCACAGACATTTCTCCTTACTTTTTAGGAAGAAAAAAGTGCATCTTATGGAGCGAAAAATACGGTAAGCAGAAAGGAAGATGGCTGCTAGACAGGATGGCTCTGCTCTGCCCCTATGGCTGGAGACAGCAATACTTCTGAATCCGTTGCTGGAAACCTTGAGAAGGGAGAGTTGCTCTCATGCTCAGATCCTGCTTGTGGGTTTCCTACTGGGGCACCAGGTAGACACTGGGAGAACAGGAGGCTGGATTGGATGGGCCATGGCCTGGTGCTCTAGTGTGCTCCTTTGGACAAGATAGCTTAATGATTTATGGTTTGGCTTGCTTTATAATAATAATTTATTATTTCTACCCCACCTATCTGGCTGGGTTTCCCCAGCCACTCTGGGTGGCTCCCAATGCCCATTACAGTGGTACCTCAGGTTACACACACTTTAGGTTACAGACTCTGCTAATCCAGAAATAGGACCTTGGGTTAAGAACTTTGCTTCAGGATGAGAACAGAAATCGTGCACAGCGGCAGTGGGAGGCCCCCATTAGCTAAAGTGGTGCTTCAGGTTAAGAACAGTTTCAGGTTAAGAATGGACCTCCAGAACGAATTAAGTTCTTAACCCGAGGTACCACTGTATGGGAACCTCGCAAGCAGAACACAGGATGATGATGATGATGATGATGATGATGATGATGATGATGATGATTTATACCCCACCCATCTGGCTGGGTTTCCCCCGACACTCTGGGCGGCTTCCAACAGAATATTAAAAACATGATAAAACATCAAACATTAAAAACCTCCCTGAACAGGGCTGCTTTCAGATGTCTTCTAAATGTCAGATAGTTGTCTATTTCCTTGACATCTAGTGGGAGGGTGTTCCACAGGGCAGGTGCCAACACCGAGAAGGCCCTCTGTCTGGTTCCCTGTAACCTCACTTCTCGCAGCGAGGGAACCGCCAGAAGGCCCTCAGAGCTGGACCTCCATGTTCAGGCTGAACAATGGGGGTGGAGACGCTTTTTCAGGTATACTGGGTCAAGGCCGTTTGGGCCTTTCAATGTCAGCACCAACAGTTTGAGGTTTTTTGTTAAATCATTTTTATTAATTTTCTAATAAAAAAGATCCAATTAACATATCAAATCATAATCCAATTAAAATAAAACTAAAATTAAAAAGACAAAATTATCATCCAAATTATAATTATTAATTTTAGGGGATTTCCCATAGTCTGGACCTTGAAGCATAGCTCCAAATCTCAATCCAGCCTCTTCTTGTTGTTTCCATATTTCCACACCTCAATTTTAATGCTTTTAAGTTCTCCGTCCCTGGCTCTCCAATTCTCAATCACGTCAGACATCATATATCCTTACAGCTTTATTTGTGTGTATGTGTATATGTATGTGTATATATATATATATATATATATATATATATATATATATATGCAGGTTTTGGTGTCCTCGGGTGTCTTCCCGTGTAAAAGTTGGGGTGTCTAGGCGACGTTTCGACGAGGTCTCACTCGTCATCTTCAGGCTGGTGCTTTCGGCTTCTTGTTACTGGAACAGAGCAGGATCTCAGTGTTTGAGTTCCTATAAATACTGTTGAGGGGGTGTGGTGTATAGCCTCCAATGTTCTGGGCAGAGAGGAAGTTCCCAGGCTAGTGTGCCTTTTCTTCTTTTGTTCCTTAATTACTTGAGGGATATCTTGAGTGATTTCTTGAGTGATATCCTGAGTACCACTTAGGTGGGTCATTAGGTGTGGATTAGTTGCTAAAGTCTTTGTGTCTTGACCTCTTGAACTTTGTGAAGAGTTTTTCTGAGAAGATGGCTGTACTGCACTTAGTTGTGCTCTGGCTTGGCTTCGTGTATAGGGGCGAGCTGTGGTTTTGTGGCCTGTGTCAGCCAGATCTGTGTAGGGATTGCAGGGGGGTGCAGCATCCGGAGGTGCCACCATGGTTTGGCTACTGGATGGTGTCTGTAATTTATCTGTGGAGAGGGTCTGGGTTTGGGTCTGGTGTGGTTGATTGGTGATGGCGTTCTGTGTGCCTCTGGATCTGGTGTCAGTTTTTGTGGGGAGGGCTAATTTCCAGATGTCTGGCAAGCGGGATGTGTCGTCACGCTTGTTCATGTTGTGAGGGTGTTTCTCTATCTCGATGGCTTCCATGATTATTCTCTTGTGGTGATGTTCCATGTTAAAGAGCAATTTGGAATCTGCAAAATTAATTTCGTGTCCTGTTTCTTTCATGTGTTGGAAAAGAGAACACAAGAATGCCGTCAAAAAAGAAGAAAAAACTTCCTCTCTTTTCCAACACATGAAAGAAACAGGACACGAAATTAATTTTGCAGATTCCAAATTGCTCTTTAACATGGAACATCACCACAAGAGAATAATCATGGAAGCCATCGAGATAGAGAAACACCCTCACAACATGAACAAGCGTGACGACACATCCCGCTTGCCAGACATCTGGAAATTAGCCCTCCCCACAAAAACTGACACCAGATCCAGAGGCACACAGAACGCCATCACCAATCAACCACACCAGACCCAAACCCAGACCCTCTCCACAGATAAATTACAGACACCATCCAGTAGCCAAACCATGGTGGCACCTCCGGATGCTGCACCCCCCTGCAATCCCTACACAGATCTGGCTGACACAGGCCACAAAACCACAGCTCGCCCCTATACACGAAGCCAAGCCAGAGCACAACTAAGTGCAGTACAGCCATCTTCTCAGAAAAACTCTTCACAAAGTTCAAGAGGTCAAGACACAAAGACTTTAGCAACTAATCCACACCTAATGACCCACCTAAGTGGTACTCAGGATATCACTCAAGAAATCACTCAAGATATCCCTCAAGTAATTAAGGAACAAAAGAAGAAAAGGCACACTAGCCTGGGAACTTCCTCTCTGCCCAGAACATTGGAGGCTATACACCATACCCCCTCAACAGTATTTATAGGAACTCAAACACTGAGATCCTGCTCTGTTCCAGTAACAAGAAGCCGAAAGCACCAGCCTGAAGATGACGAGTGAGACCTCGTCGAAACGTCGCCTAGACACCCCAACTTTTACACGGGAAGACACCCGAGGACACCAAAACCTGCATTCCTGTACCCGTGAAAATCTACGAAAGCAAATATATATATATATATATATATATATATGTATGTATGTGTGTGTGTATATATATATGTGTGTGCGTGTGTGTATATATATATATCGCACTGACACTTTGAATTGTGCTCAGAAACGTACTGCGAGCCAATGTAGGTCTTTCAAGACCAGTGTTATGGATTCAACGATGGTTTAGTATTGACCCTGGTTATCTGCAAGGCTACTTCTCAGCTTCTCATGTTCCCTTTCATTAAGATGTGAAACAAATTAGAATGGCACTACAGTGGAACCTCGGCTCCTGAATGCTTTGGAAGTCAAATGTTCCGGCTCCCGAACAAACGAAAAATGGAAGTAACTGTTCCAGTTTTCGAATGTTCTTTGGAAGCTGAACGCCCAGCCTGGCTTCCGTGGCTTCTGATTGGCTGCAGGAAGCTGCTGCAGCCCATCAGAAGCTACGCCTTGGTTCCTGAAGCCTTTCAGGAATTGAACAGACTCCCAGAATGGATTAAGTTCAGGAACCGAGGTTCCACTGTATAGAAATTTGTGCAGGAAGTTTGCGCTGGCTGAGGCTTGAAGACGTGGCACCAGGTTGACAAAAGTTGTTCTACAATGTTGAGAAAGAGAAAAGCCCAACTCCACTCAGCCTTTCCTTGCCACCCACCCACAAAACTCTTGTTCCTATTTTACTTGAACCCCTCTTTTTTTGGTGTGGTGGTGGTGGTGGGGGGTTTATCAGTGGATCAGAGCACAGCTGCCATGCCTTGCTAGGGCTCAAAGACTGGAATGGTTGTGGTATTATTATTATTATTATTTTTAATGGGCCAGATCACATGCTTTATTAAGCAAGATCTAAATCATTCCTGCCCTGCCAGGGCCCTTTGGTATGCGCCAGCCATTAAACACACAATTAGCTTGCATTTACAAATCTGTAAAAACTGCTCTGGCCGCCCATTCCTCAGCCACTGCTTTGAGAGGGGTGGGGGAAGAGAATTATTTCTCCCTCCAGCTGAGCCCATCCTGCACTGTTGTCTCATTAGCAGAGCCTGCTTCAACCGGCTAGATCCATTTCTTCCCCCAAATTTAAGTCCCAGGAAAAGTGGAGGCATTTACCGCTCTGCCGCTGTTTAAATTTGCTTCCACTCAAGACCCTAATGAGCAGGGAGAGGAGCCGGTGAGCTCCATGACGCATCTGCTTCCAGAATCGTTTCAGCATGAATATTTTTTGACAACCAACTTCTCTCCATCCCATGTCACAGGCAGGCAAGGTATCAAACTGCTCTACTCACAATCACTGACTTGGCACATAAAGGCTTTAGATTTCTCAGTTTGGACATTCCACATAGGAATGAATATGCAGGGATAGAACCTGCCACCTTGGCGTTTACAACACCATGCTCTAGCCAGCTGAGCTATCCATGAAGCCTACCAGCTTATAGCCATCTTCAGATATCTTAAGGGCTGTCCTGTCAGGTGTGCATGCAGGAGCCAGGCCCTGTGACCAGTAGGGCTTCGCAGGACTGGGGCCTTCCTAAGTTTGTTCTGGAGAGGCAAGGTGCGGCCGCACAGGTGAGGCTGATTGGTAACTCACAGCACCTGGTGGCAAGATCTAGGAAGGGATATAAGGTCAGCATTTTCCCTTTGGCTCTTTGCCACAGCAACACGTTCCCTGCCTTGCTGCATTTGGTTCTTTGATTCCTTGATCCTCAGACCCCTGACTTCGTGACTCCTTGCTTCCTGACCCTCGGACCCTTGGCTTCTTGACTCACGGCTCTCTGACCCTCGGACTCTTGGCTTCCTGACTCCTGGCTTCTGGACTCCCATTCCTGCTCCCGCCCCACCATCTTGCCCTCGGTCCCGACGTCCCCTGCCAGGACTTCGATCGCCCGTGAACCGGACCGTGATATGTCCTATGGGAGGTGGAGCAAGCTTGTTTTCTCCTGTTCTGGAGAGTAGGACTCAAACCCATGGCTTCTGCTGCTCCAGAGGGGAGGAGGACCTGAACCAATGGGTTCAAATGACAAGAAAGGAGATTCCAACTCAGGGACAGCTGTTCAACAGTAGAATGGACTCCCTTGGAAGGTGCTGGACTCTCCGTCTGAGATTTTTAAGCAGATATTGGGTGACCATCGTTCATGGATGGTTTCGCTGTGATTCCTACATTGCAAGGGGTTGGACTAGATGGTCCTTCAAGGTCTCTTAAAACTCTACAGTTCAATGAGTCTATGATGGAGAAGGATTCAGAAAGGGACATTCAAACTGACACCAACCCCTTAGGATGTATAGGGAAGAGAACTAGAGTATGCGCATTTTGGTTTTGACACATAGTCAGCTCCAACACCAACCAAACGGTGGTTTCTGCGAACCACAATTTAGCATCGCCATCATGGTTTGAGCTTCCAGGCAAGGAAAAAGAGGGGGTTAGGTAAAAAGGTAAAGGACCCCTAGATGGTTAAGCCCAGTCAAAGGAAACTATGGGGTTGCGGCGCTCATCTCGCTTTCAGGCCAAGGGAGCCAGCGTTTGTCCACAGACAGCTTTCTGGATCATGTGGCCATCAGGACTAAACTGCTTGTGGCGCACGGAGGACCGTGACGGAAACCAGAGCACACGGAAATGCCATTTACCTTCCCGCCGGAGCTGTACCTATTTATCTATTTGCACTGGTGTGCTTTCGAACTGCTAGGTTGGCAGGGGCTGGGACAGAGCAACGGGAGCTCACAACGTTGCGGGGATTCAAACCACCAACCTTCCAATCAGCAAGCCCGAGAGGCTCAGTGGTTTAGAGAACAGCGCCACCTTTGTCCCCTAGAAAGAAGAGGGGACAATCAGCCTGGCAACTTTCCTTTCCTAGCTCTCTGGAACAGGGGTAGCCAACACAGTGCTCACCAGATGCTGTTGTGCTCCATCCTCCCTGGCCATTGGTCGTGCTGGCCAGGACTAGGAAGATGGGACACCACCAACCTTGATGGCTTTGAAAGAGGATTAGACAAATTCATGGCTACTAGTGATGACTAGTAAGATACTAGACAGCATCTTAAAAAGCAGAGCCATCACCTTGCCAACAAAGGTCCATATAGTTAAAGCTATGGTTTTCCCAGTCGTGATGTATGGAAGTGAGAGCTGGACCATAAAGAAGGCTGATCGCCAAAGAATGGATGCTTTTGGATTCTGGTGCTGGAGGAGACTCTTGAGAGTCCCATGGACTGCAAGAAGATCAGACCTCTCCATTCTTAAGGAAATCAGCCCTGTGTGCTCCCTGGAAGGACAGATCCTGAAGCTGAGGCTCCAAGACTTTGGCCACCTCATGAGAAGAGAAGACTCCCTGGAAAAGACCCTGATGCTGGGAAAGATGGAGGGCACAAGGAGAAGGGGATGACGGAGGACGAGATGGTTGGACAGTGTTCCCAGTGGAAGACAGGAGGGCCTGGCGTGCTCTGGTCCAGGGGGTCATGAACAGTCGGACATGACTAAACGACTCAACAACAGCCACAACAACAGTGATGATGGCTCTGCTCTGCACCTGAAGAGGAGGGGGCTCCTGTGTTCGAATCGTGCTTGCTCAAATCCCATGGGCATCTTGTTGGCCACTCTGAGGACAGGATGCCATTGATGGGCCATTGGCCTGATTCAGAATGTTCCTCTTCTGTTCTTAAGTCAATGAGGAGTTTTGTTTCTCAGAGAACATGCAAGGGCAGCTCCTTCTGCTGAGCCAGGCAGGGAGGAGAAAGCAGCCACACTTAACTGTTAGCATGTGGGCAGAGAGAGCCATCATAAACTCTTTTTTCTCCCTCCGCTCCTGTCTGTTTTGCTCTGGGCCACTAATCCAATTGAGCCGGGCTCCGAGCTCGTAACAAAAGCTATGAGACATTTGTCAGATCTCTCGACTAGACCCGTGGCTAATTTTACAACGTTAATTTATCTTAGCATATTATATCGCTTTAATTTCGTCCCTCTGGATCCCATTACCACCGCCGTACCTTGTAGCCGGCGTGTAACGGTAATTGCCATTATTAGCAGCGTTCCGTGGGCTGGAGCAGCTCCGCAAATAAAGGGAGCAAGGAAAAACGGGGAGTCACCAGGTTGGCGGGGGCTCAGTGTGAGGAAAAAAGAGGAGGAAAGCAAATAACTCTGGGGCTGAGATGGGGGGAATTGTAAGGTCACCGTAGCGCAGGATTAAATGGGAGGTAACCAGGGTAGTAAAGCCTCAGAAGAGGAAAGGGAAAATCATCAGGGAGAGAGGAACATAGGAAGCTGCATTGTGGAGAATCATAAAATCACACAGTTCTAGAGCCAGAAGCAGCATTTGAATTCCACCAGGCGCATTTTGCACATGTCTGTCGGCCACTCGCAACCAAGTGAGGATGCCCAGGCGCCAGAATGGTGCATGACATCTCTGCCATCTGGAGGTGAATGCCTGGGGATCCCTGGATCTTGCCTGTTTTCACACATAGTAACACATCCCGTAGGATGTGTTAAACCACAGAGCCTAGGACTTGCCGATCAGAAGGTTGGCAGTTTGAATCCCTGTGACGGGGTGAGCTTCCATTGCTCAGTCCCAGCTCCTGCCAACCTAGCAGTTCGAAAGCACACCAGTGCAAGTAGATAAATAGGTACCACTACGGCGGGAAGGTAAATGGTGTTTCTGTGTGCTGCTCTGGTTCCCGAGAAGCGGCTTAGTCTTGCTAGCCACATGACCCGGAAGCTGTACGCTGGCTCCCTCGGCCAATAAAGCAAGATGAGCACCGCAACCCCAGTCAGTCACAACTGGACATAATGGTCAGGGGTCTCTTTACCTTTTTAACACATCCCATAGAATTCTATCAGTTATATTTCATCTGCACAATCAGAACGGATTTCAGGAACCAAAACGTTGTATTGGGGGAAAAAAGCAATTTTTTTAGCCGCCTGGCCCCAAAAGATAGATAAGATAAACTTTATTTGCATTAGCCAACCACCATAGCAACATAAAACAGGCAATATATACAAATTAAATATATACAATTAAAAAGACAGCTATGGGTAAAAAGGGGAATCAAATGACCAAGATTATGGTTCAAATAGTGGCCCTTAATCTCATTGCACCCTCAATAAACCTAGCAACCTTTGCTGTTGTCTGATCATTTTGCTGGCCCCAAAATGGCAACTAGGCCTTCCGTTTTGGCAACCGCAACCCTGGTTTAGGGAGCAAATTGGCACCTAGCTTATATATCTGAGTTTCGAACACTGGCCAGAAGGGGCCTCAAGAGTCATCTAGTCCAGCCCCCCACAATGCGGGAATCTCAGCTAAAGTATCTATTTGATAGCAAGCAAGATAAGAGAAACGGCTGCCCAGTCCGTCGCATGAGCTCAATGGAGTCCCAAGGAGACCAACCCTGAGAGATATGTCTGTTCCTTACAATGAGCCCTGGGGTGCCCAGTCTGACCCCCCCACACACATCACAAGTCCCCATGCTACCTGCCCAAAAGGGGGCCAAAAGTGGAAAGAGCAGCTCACGTGTTTGACACCTTTTGCAGGTAGCTCAAAAGCAATTGCTGGCGTGCCTTTTGACCATGAGTATGCAAACTAAGGCCCAGGGGCCGGATCCAGCCCAATCGCCTTCTCAATCCGGCCTGAAGACGGTCCAGGAATCAGCGTGTTTTTACCTGAGTAGAATGTGTGCTTTTATTTAAAATGCCTCTCTGGGTTATTTGTGGGGCATAGGAATTTGTTCATTTTTAAGATATATATCTATAGTCCGGCCCCCCACAAGGTCTGAAGGACAGTGGAGTTTGCTGACCCCTGCTTTTGACAGACATTCGCTGGACTAGACGCTGTTGTTCGGCCAGAGATTTGGGGACGAAGAGACAGAAGAGCAGTCACGCATGTCTCTGCATCCTGGTCTTAAACAAACACGAAAGCCTTTCTCTCTGAATCCTACAAGCAGGCAAGTCCAGCCTGAAATGTCAAGCTTGCTGACATAAGAAGCCTCTGCCGTTCACATCTCTGGTGATGCTCAAGCGAGGCAGCAATGAGATTGAAAGCACAAGAGAGAATCGGAGTCAGAAGGGACCCCAAGAGTCATCTAGTCTATCCCCCTGCAATGCAGGAATCCCAGCTAAAGCATCCCTGAAAGATGACCATCCAACCTCTGCTTTAAGAGCCCTCCTACTAAAAAAACCCAGCAGCGAGTAGTTCCTCCACCTTCAGGGGCTCATGTGGGGGTAAGACCAAAAGTGAGAGGGGGCCTTCTCTGTGGGGACCCCCAAGCTGAGAAATTCCCTCCCCACAGAGGTGTGTTTGGCACCTTCATTGCACAGTTTCCAGAGGAGGCTGAAGACAGATTTCTTCATCCCAGCCTTTGACACTTGTGCTGCGTGTTTTAAGGACCTAGCTCATTTTCTATGGTTGTAAGTTGTTTTAAACTGTTTTTAATGTTTGCGTATTTTATTGATTTCATGAACTCTATATATACACCGTTTGATTGTTTAAAAAAACTTAAAGTGGCTGTGTTTCATTGTTTCTTTATATGTTGTAACTTGCCCTGGGACGTTAGAGTGAAGGGCAGATAATTAAGAAACAAGAACAATTTAACAACAGCAACAACACCTTGGCAGGTGTATTACGCAAGAGGGGGAAATCAGGATTGAATATGTGGGCCGACCTTCATGCATACAACAAAATGCACAAAATAAAAATGGGAAAAGCAGAGATTGGGAATTTAGAGGGTACCTTCAGAAACAATGCGAAGTTAAGACTGGGGAGATTAGACGACCCACTTGTGTTCAGATGTGCATTTTTGCAACCATCCCATCCTACAGCCTTAGGACCATCTATGACTTGCTGGATAGATCCATCTTTTCAAGCCAATAGGGATGCCCTTCCTGTAACCCCAAGCTGGGTCTGGGCTGAGGACCACAACTGCTCTCTTCCGCCCCTCTCTTGGTATTTTCCAATTGTTGACTATATAATCTCAGGGGTGATGCACTTGGATTTAATAAAATCTCTCCAGGGATTCTAAAGAGACTTACAAAACAACGATGCCCTTTTGGGTGAAAAAGGAAATGTCAATCATTTGCCTGAAAAAGAGGCAGAACCACTCAAAACGAAATCAATCATGAGCGAAAACCTATTACAGATTAGAGCATCTCAAAAACAAAAACAAAATTCAAATCCATCGGTTTGAATCCCACAACAATGAAATTTCCATTTTCCCCCTTTGGTGGCAAAGAAGCAATTCCTTGCCTTGCATTATGCAGGCTTCAGATAGATTCTCAAACAGCATCCATGCATAAGCAAGAAACAATCAGATAAAATTCAGATGAACCTTCCTAGAATCACTTCAAAGTCCCCATGGGATCCTCGGCTGACTCATTACTTTCACATCTCAGGCCCTCCAAAGCGATGACATCAGGCCGAGCTCAGATCACCCCCAGGCCTGGCGTAACGACATCAGCGCCATCCTGATGACACAGCTACTGCCTGTATCATTCATGACATCACCCTGGAACACGAGATGCAGGAAGGAGCTCTCAGAGGAGCAAAGGAGAGATCAAAAGACACAAACACTCCTCTGAAGTCACTGCAACAAAGGACAGCACGAGTCACTCGCTTCCAATGCGAAGTCTGAAACGTGGGCTTCTGGGAGCTGGTCAGGTTGCAAAAACTATGAGAAATGTGCAGCCCTCCATGAGCAGAATAGTAAAAAAAAAAATCAAAAAAATCCACTGAGTCATTAAAAGTCTTTGCAACTATACTGTGTATTATATATATATTACCCCATTCTCCTTTCTTAAGGAGTTCAGAATGGAAAACAGGGCTGGACTGAGGTTTGATGAGGCCCTCAGCTACTGAAGGTAATGGGGCCCTTTATACGTCCAGCTGTCCTTTGTCAACAGCAAAAATTGTCGCTGTTTTTTTGTGTTGAATATATGCTACATGGTAATTTATGGACCTAATAGGTATCTATATCTAAAGCCATTTGCACATAAGAAAATATGTATTTTATCAAAGTAATTGTTGAACTGAAATACGACTAAGAAGGAGTATCCAGGTTTTTTTCCTTTAATTTTTTGGGGGGCCCCCAAGAGAGTGGGACCCTAAGCTATAGCTTGTTTAGCTTATACGTAAATCCAGCACTGATGAAGAACAACAATAGCAACATCACAAAAATGATTCCAGTACAGATGCAGATTGGGAAAGATCTGCACTTTGAAGGATCATTGGAAGAGGAAGGTCTTGAGCAGAAAAGGCAACAGAGACAGCCACTGCCTAATATTCAGGGGAGAGTATTCCAAAGGGCAGGGGCCACAACACTAAAAGCCCGATTCCTACATTGTGGGGAATGGACCTGCTGGTAAGATTGCCCTGGAGGAGGAGCTCAACAGTGATCCGTTGGGTACATAAGGGGTGAAATGGTCTTCCAGCCATTTAGGGCTGTGGTTCCCAATTTTTGGGGAGTTACTGCCAAATTAGTTCCATAAGCTCATCCCCACTGCCCTTTCCTTACCCGGCTCTACAAAAAGCATTGTTCAGAACAGCGGTTTTCACGACCCACTAAGGATGATAATAACGCAATAAAATTCAAGGCGCTAACAATTAATTGCATGTTTATTCAAAATCCAAATAAAACTGTTGAGTTTAATTAATGGAACAAAGCTGATGTCCTTGATCCAGGGATACCAGCTTTCCAGAATCTGATTGTCATTTATACCTCTGGCACCCCCTTGCTGTTTAAAGCCCCCCTAGATAATCCCACCCCAGATGGAGGTGCTGCCCACCTGTATAAGGTTTTATCCATCAAAAGGAGCACCTTCAACTTAGCTGGGTAGCTTACCACTGAAACTCTACTAACCATGGGAGAACATACTGGCACCAGAACAGTTGGCCGACCCAAATATGTTTGCAAAGGTAGCATGAAGGCTGGCAACACGAACCCTGCCATATGGCAATCCGTTGCAGACGACTCACAGTGCCTGGAAGACAGGCAGTCGAGTCATGCATCCACAGCAGTGCCCAGAGGAGGAATGCCCTCTGGGAGGAGCAAAGAGAGAAGAAACGTGCTGGTGCATCTGCAGCAACACAACTGGACGCCTTCACCTGTCCCAGGTGCAACAAAACAGATCTGTCTCTCACACACTGGTCTCTACAGCAGGCACTGCAACCATCCAACAGTTTGATTTCACCATTGTCTACCAAGACGGGCAGATGCCAGCCAGCCAACTATCGTGCCCCATTAAGCAGCTTCCAAACCAACCTTAAGGGCAGCCCCACAAAGAGCACATTGCAGGAATCCAACCCAGACCTTACTGGCATATGGACAACAGCAGTCAGGCTATCTTGGACCAGAGACAGATGTAGCAGCTTTACCTGCGAAAGCTGGGAAAAAGGAACTCCTAGCCACTAGGGTCACCTGCAGCTGTAGTGGCGCAAAGATGGAGCCAGGAGCACCCTGCACTGCTCTTTCTGGGAAAGTCCAACCCCATTCAAAGCAGGCAATCGATCGGTTACCTGGGCCTGGGAACCAGCTGCCTCAATCTTGCCAGGATTTGGAGCTTGCTGGGCCCACCAGAAGGCAGAAGAAACTCAGGGTGCCTTTGGCATCATCTAGGGAAGACTCTGTGCCAAGAACGTGCCAACAGACAGAGCAAGCGGCGAAGCTGCAATAACTCTCATCCATCACCAAACTACTTGAGGGCCACCCAAATGTAGCCTGCAGGAGCTTCCTGAGCAGTAACCTCCGTGAACACAGAATAAACATGCATTGGTCTCTGGTCAAGAGGCCCTTACCTCTCAGGTGTTGCAGGCAGCAAGGTGTGGTCCAAATTGCTCATCCAACTCCTCTCAGCTTCTCCACGCTTTCCCTGTTCTGGGGTCTCGCCTTTGAAATCCAGGGCTTCCTGCCAAGATAAAAGCAGGTGTCGTGTCAGGTGAAATCACAGGAAATCTTTGCACCCCTTTTCTGCTGTTAGTGTTGCTAAGTTCCGCCCCTGAGCTGCTCTCCGCCCCGTACAAAATGCTTTGCAAAAAAGAGACGTTTGCCACCTTTTTTTCTTGCCTCGCTCAGAATCCAGAAAAGCCAAAAACATCCAGCCTTTCTGGATGCTGAGCAAATGTGAGTGATTTCTTTACATGGCAGGCATCTGTACATGCGGCTTTGAAGTTCCACTCTGCTGGGAGTGCGGCAGAGCAGTTAGAGTGCAGGACTAGGACCTGGGAGATCTGGGTTCGAATCCCCCACTTGGCCATGAAGCTCGCTGGGTGTGGCCTTCAGCCAGCCGCTGCCTCTCAACTTAATCTACCTTGCAGGCTTGTTGCGGGGACTGAAAGAGAAGGGGGAGAACCACGTATGCCACCTTGAGCTGCTTGGAGAAAAAGGTGGTATACAATTGCAATATATAAACACATGCAAGCCTGTGCGTGGTTCAATTATTTCACTACAACCCTGTGAGATAGGCCAGGCTGCAGGATGTTTGCTACCTTAGCAATCATGAGGGCTAATCCAGGATTCAGACATGAGTCTTCCACACCCAAGTAAGAAAGTGGCCATGTCAGGGATGAGAGAAAAGACAAGTCTTGAAGGTGAACAAAAACAAATTTATTTAGCTGAGAACATTTTGGTTAATGTTGAAAAATGAAAAGCCACATCACTTTCCAGACTCCCCTTCCCTGCAAGTATTCCAAGTACCATAGCCAAGCATATATTAACCCCCTTTACGACCTTCCTGTGAGGAAGGCTGCCGTTCTTCCAAGGATTAAGCCTGCCAATTGCTCTTCAGAGGGAACCCATTAATACTATCTCATCGCTACGTTTTGGCACTGGCAGGCTCTTGGTCTCTGCAGAAGATGCCTGTCCTGCAAGTCTACTCAACGTGGTTGGCATTACTGTTGAAAAACAGGTTGCTAAGGCAGCTCCGGTCCGTATAGTGAAAGCTCTGGTTTTCCCAGTAGTGATGTATGGAAGTGAGACCTGGACCATAAAGAAGACTGATCGCCGAAGATTTGATGCTTTTGAATTATGGTGCTGGAGGAGACTCTGGAGAGTCCCATGGACTGCAAGAAGATCCAACCTATCCATTCTGAAGGAAATCAGCCCTGAGTGCTCACTGGAAGGACAGATCCTAAAGCTGAGACTCCAATACTTTGGCAACCTCCTGAGAAGAGTAGACTCCCTGGAAAAGACCCTGATGCTGGGAAAGATGGAGGGCACAAGGAGAAGGGGACGACAGAGGACGAGATGGTGGGACAGTGTTCTCAAAGCTACCAGCATGAGTTTGACCAAACTGCGGGAGGCAGTGGAAGACAGGAGTGCCTGGCGTGCTCTGGTCCAGGGGGTCACGAAGAGTTGGGCATGACTAAACGACTAAACAACAACAACAAGGCAGCTCCGGGGGATTTCTTACACACACAGGACTGGGAAGCCGCCATGCCGCGTCCAATGGCCCAGACGGAGAACTTTGTCACAAAGTACTTGGCAACACGTGGGAGTCCTTGCATTGACTTCCAGCGGGTTGCTGGATCTGATCTTTCGAAGGCCCATTAAACAGGAGTAAATAAGGGAAACTCCCGCGCAGGCCTGATTGAGAAACTCATTTGCAAAGCTCTGGGAAATAATTGCAAAGTTTTCCTGGAGCTTGAAGGAGGGAGCGGTCCGTTTGTCACTGCGGCAGCCCATGCCGGGCGCCCATTCATCACGCTTGTCAGGTGTCAGCCACTGAAAAATTCAGCGGTTCCTTCCCCCCTCCCACCGGGCAGCCCATCATTCACAAGGCAGGCAGCGAGGATGCCTGGAGACCACCAGAGCAGTGACTGACAAATGTGACAGAAAGCGCACACCTACACGCCAAGCGCCATTTGCACCCAAGTGCTCACGGGCCTCGCTACTTAATAATCAAAGAAGAGACTGCTGGATCTGGCCCATGGACCTTCTAGGCCAGGATCCTGTTCTCACAGCGGCCAACCCAATGCCCATTATGGGAAACCCACAAGCAGGGCAGCACACAGAATAATAATAATAATAATAATAATAATAATAATAATAATAATACCCTGCTCATCTGGCTGGATTTCCCCAGCCACTCTGGGCAGCTGCCAACAGAATATTTAAAACACGATAAAACATTAAACATTAAAAACTTTCCTAATCAGGGCTGCCTTCAGATGTCTTCTAAAAGTCAGATGGTTGTTTATTTCCTTGACATCTGATGGGAGGGCGTTCCACAGGGAGGGTACCACCACCGAGAAGGCCCTCTGCCTGGTTCCCTGTAACTTGGCTTCTCACAATGAGGGAAGCACCTAAAGGCCCTTGGTGCTGGGTCTCAGTGACTGGGATGAACAATGGGGGTGGACTTTAAAGGTCAGCACCTACACTTTGAATTGTGCTTGGAAATGTACCGGGAACCAAGGTTGGACTTTCAGGACTGGTGTTATATGGTCTCAGTGGCTGCTCCCAGTCACCAGTCTAGCTGCCACAGGTTGCGTTTTTTCAGGGTGCGGACCGCCGAAACCCGGAAGTACCGGAGCGGGTTACTTCTGGGTTTTGACAGTCGTGCATGTGCAGAAGTGCTAAATCGTGCTTTGAGCATGCGAAGGAGCACAGAATCACAACCCACACATGCACAGACACAGGTTGCGAACATGCATTCCGCACGGATCACGTTCGCAACCTGAGACAGGCAGGCAGACATCCTCTTTAAGTTTCCAATAACAGGGCAAACAGCCTCTGGAGGAAGGGATCAACTTATTTGCTTATTTCTGGAAGTGACGCTGACCCCGGTCGCCCCCCCCCCAGGTCACCTGGTGCAAGAGAGCATCTCTGTGACGCAACCAAGGACTGAGGGCACAGAGGGCAACGCTTGGTGGGTGCTCTTCAGCTCCTGAGCCCCCTCCCCAGCAAGCCCCCATCCCAATCTCCCCCCCCCCGCCTGTCTAGACAAGCTTTTACTGGCTTAGGATAATCAAGCGTTTATTCCAACAGCATATTTTTAGGGCGTCTTTTTTTTATATATAGGCACGTTTCATCTTGTCATTTTCCCCCCTTGTACCTTGATTGCTTTATAATTAATATTTTTATGTTGCAATATCCCCGTGTTTGTAAAAGGCTATTACCTTCTCCGAGGCTCCTATAGATGCACAGGGTTATAAATCCGGGGGAATAAAAAAGTTAAAAGGTTTTAAAACCGGGAAGGCTGACGCAGCCAGACTAACCTATCGGAGGCTGTTTTCCTGGCCCCTTCCCCTCCCAACAGAAATAAACCTCCGATAGAAGCAAGGAGGGAAGCATCAAGGGCTAAATTGAGACACCAGCCGCCTCCCAGAATGAGACGCAAGAAGGAGCTTTGAGGTCTTGGCAAAACCAGGCGCTCAGGGACTACACAGCACAGCCCAGGAAGCTCCCCCATAGACGACAGGTGTTGGGACAGCAAGTAGTGTTGTGACAAAGCAGTAGTCAGTACCAACTGTACCAAAAGGAACTACAGTGGTACCTCTGGTTGCGAACAGGATCCGTTCTGGAGCTCCGTTCGCAACATGAGCAGAACGCAACCTGCGTCTCCACGTGCGCGGGTCGCGATTCACCGCTTCTGCGCATGACGTCATTTTGAGCATCTGCACAAGCAGTGAAACCCAGAAGTAACCCTTTCCGGTATTTCCAGGTTGCCGCGGGACGCAACCTGAAAAGATTTAAGTTGAAGCAAACATAACAAGAGGTATGACTGTATTATAAATACCATATTGGCCAGAATATAAGCCACAGCCGCAAATAAGCCAAACCTTTCAAATTTGGCATCTTGGGAGAGGCTTGGGAGCCATGGACAGGATGGGTGCCGTTGCCCCACGCTCCTGGGCTGCTCTCTGGGGGGGTGGGGAAGTCACGTCACTTTGCCAGCAGCCTCCCCCCTTCCTTCCGATGACTTGGGGGAAGCTTGGTAGCAGCAGGCGGGCGGGCTGTGTGCTGTTGCCCCGTGGTCCTAGGCTGCTTCCTTGGGGGGGGGGGGGAGCTGCGCCACTTCGCTGGCGGCATAAGGTCGTGAATATAAGCCATACTTTAACTTTTCACAATCAGAATTGGGGGGGGGGGGAACCCCGCAGCTTATATTCAGGCCAATACGGTAATTAGGGAGGGGGCGCCAAATGTTGTCCTCCTTCGTGTTACCAAAGTGGGTGGGGAGATGGAGAGGAGAGGGTTGGTGCTCATCAATATCTTGCGAGTAGGTAGGCCCTGGGGATGAGCTGTATTCTGCATGGCCCCCATTTGGTCCAATCAGACCCAGGCTCAGGCAAGCAAGAAATTGGGTTGCGCGCATGTTCTTTTCCCCCAAGCAATGTGAATTAAAGGAAAAGGGAGCAAGGCTATTTGCTGGAAACTGTTTTGCAGAGGCGAGAAGACAGCAGCAGGGGGGGGGCAGGGGAAAGCAAGCACTGAACCCCCCTCTGATGGGAGGGTTGCACGAAACCGTGGAAACTGGCAATCTTCTTGCTCTGGACCGAATTGGGGGGGGTCCTTCTATAATAATAATAATAATAATAATAATAATAATAATAATAATAATAATAATTTATTATTTGTACCCCGCCCATCTGGCTGGGTTTCCCCAGTCACTCTGGGCGGCTTCCATAGAAACCAGAAAACACTAAAATATCATACATTAAAAACTTCCCTGAACAGGGCTGCCTTCAGATGTCTTCTAAATGTCAGTCAGTTGTTTATCTCTTTGACATCTGATGGGAGGGTGTTCCACAGGGCAGGTGCCACCACCGAGAAGGCCCTCTGCCTGGTTCCCTGTAGCTTTGCTTCTCACAATGAGGGAACCGCCAGAAGGCCCTCGGCACTGGACCTCAGCGTCCGGGCAGAACGATGGGGGAGGAGACGCTCCTTCAGATATACTGGGCCGAGGCCGTTTAGGGCTTTAAAGGTCAACACCAACACTTTGAATTGTGCTCGGAAACGTACTGGGAGCCAATGTAGGTCTTTCAAGACCGGTGTTATGTGGTCTCGGCGGCCGCCCCCAGTCACCAGTCTAGCTGCCGCATTCTGGATTAGCTGTAGTTTCCGAGTCACCTTCAAAGGTAGCCCCACGTAGAGCGCATTGCAGTAGTCCAAGCGGGAGATAACTAGAGCCTGCACCACTCTGGCGAGACAGTCCGCGGGCAGGTAGGGTCTCAGCCTGCGTACCAGGTGGAGTTGGTAGACAGCTGCCCTGGATACAGAATTGACCTGCGCCTACATGGACAGCTGTGAGTCCAAAATGACTCCCAGGCTACGCACCTGGTCCTTCAGGGGCACAGTTACCCTATTCAGGACCAGGGAGTCCTCCACACCAGCCCGCCCCCTGTCCCCCAAAAACAGTACTTCTGTCTTGTCAGGATTCAGCTTCAATCCATTAGCCGCCATCCATCCTCCAACCGCCTTTCTCAACCTGTGGGTCCCCAGATGTTGTTGAACTACAACTCCCATAACCCCTAGCTAGCAAGGCCAGAGCTCAGGGATGATGGGAGTTGTAGTCCAACAACATCTGGGGACCCACAGGTTGAGAACCGCTGGTTTAGAGAGAAGGCAAATAAGGGGAGGCGGGTCATGAGATAAGTTTATAAAATGATACCTGGCCTGGAGAAAATGGGTAGAGGAATTTTTTTCTCCTTCTCTTGTAACACTAGAACTCACAGACGTTCCGGGAAGCTGAATGTTGGAAGATTACGGGGAGAGAAAACGCCTTTCTTCATGCAACACAAAAGTTAAACTGTGGAACTCCCTCCCACAAGGGGCAGTAGAGGCCACAAGTCCAGATGGCTTTAAAAAAGGATGAGACAAATTCATGGAGGAAGAGAGGGCTTCGAGGGCTACTAGTCAAGATGGCGAAGTTCTGCTTCCACAGTCGCTGGAAACCACAGGAGGCTCATACATAATATTTAGAATAATATTTAGAATATGGTGGACCCCATTACGTTTGTTTAAAAAGGGGCTATCTAAGGTATCAAACTGTGGGAGATGCAATAGGGATAATGCTTCTCTAAAACATACATTTTTTCATTGTCCTATATTGAAAAACTTTTGGCAGAAGCTAACTGAAACCATCAACAGAACTGTACGGAACAACCTTGCATTTACAGAGCAAAATATCCTCTTGAATTATATACCCAGCACATGGAACCTTATCAAAGGACAATATGAGTGGGCTCTCTGTGCCCTGACAAAAGCAAAAAGACTGATACTGATGAATTGGAAAAATAATAATGTGGCAGCTCCCTTCTACGATTGGATTGAAGACTTATACAAACTCGAAACATATGAACAACTTGCATATAAATGCAGACTTGCCATGGACAAATTTAATGATATTTGGAATCCATTCTTACAAATACTGTAATAGGTTAAGATCTGGTGAAGTACAATAACAACCTTGTAAAATATACAGTTTTTTGGGGGGTCCCCCCTCCCTCCTTGTTTTCCCTTCTGCACGGATTCTGTTTCTCTTTTACTTTTTTGTTTGCATCTCACCATGTTTGGTGCACATATGGTTATGTACTTTTTGAACTTTCAGTAAAGATGTTAAAGGTAAAGGGTAAAGGGGCCCCTGACCATTAGGTCCAGTCGCGGACGACTCTGGGATTGCAGTGCTCATCTCGCTTTATTGGCCAAGGGAGCCGGCATACAGCTTCCAGGTCATGTGGCCAGTATGACTAAGCCGCTTCTGGCAAACCAGAGCAGCGCACAGAAACACCGTTTACCTTCCTGGCAGAGCGGTACCTATTTATCTACTTGCACTTTGACATGCTTTTGAACTGCTAGGTTGGCAGGAGCAGGGACCGAGCAACGGGAGCTCATTCCGTCGTGGGGATTCGAACCACCGACCTTCTGATCGGCAAGTCCTAGGCTCTGTGGTTTAACCCACAGTGCCACCCGCGTCCCCAATAAAGATGTTACCAAAAAGAAAAATGAGGGGAGAATGGCCTTCTGCTCAGGTTGTTCTTGGCCATCGTAAGAATAGCACGCTCATTTTTTCTCATACCATTCCATTCTGCTCTCCAAAGAACTCTAGTACAAATGCAAGCCCTTTTCTGGAACAGACCCAAGTCCCACCTAGTCTGGATTTGTTCCAACAGCTTGAAGGCCAAAAGCCCACCTCTGTTTGCCCCAGATCTGGTCCTCGAGAGGAACAAATTCCTGCATTGCCGGAGTTGGACTAGATGACCCTTGGCTTCCCTCCCAACTCGAAGTCCTTTCTGAGGATGACATTTCTGCTTATCTACCTTGACTAATAGCCAGCCTGTGAGAAAGAACTAATTAGCAAGAAGGGTTGGACTGGGGAGACGACAGCGAAGAGTGTGCAGAATGGCTGCTTCCCTCCAAAGCAAACCGAATTAGTAAATATAAAGAGTTCCTCCTGGGGAAAAAGCATGCAACTTTGTCAATTAGACAAGTAATTACAAATTAAGGAGTGACGAGTACACGAGGATCGCGGCTTGTTCAGTAGCCAAAAGGCACAAAGGGGCTCTGTCGGAATTAACCCACCCACCCCCCGCGCTACATACGTCCTAGCGGCAAGAAAATTGCTCTGGAAAACTTGGCACCGCACGAGGAAGCCTGCATATATCTTGCAACTCCCAGATTCTGGCAGGCTGAAGGATTGCAGAGATTCCTGCCAATGCTGGTATCCTGGCTGTTGCAAAGAGGCTGCATTGGGCGACCCAGGCAGCTGCCTCGCCCGATAGCATCTCTGAGCAAGTGCAAGAACCACACAGGTCTGAGTCAGAGGGTGACTCGGTGTCACAAGCAAGGTCAAACGCCTCCTCGGCAGATCAGATGGGGATGACGGCAGGCAACGCCGACAGATGGCCTCACCGTTCCTTTCAGCCCAGGCCTGAGTCACAGGGACAGCTCAGGATCCAGAGGAGATGGGGAGAGGTTAGGACTCTGGGAGGTCAGAGTGGCGATGGCTCCCTGGGGCCGCTTCCGAGCGCTGCTTTTCCCAGTCAGGGTTTCAGATGGCTGACCTCAGGCCCCTCTGCTGCCCGCAGGGACGCAAGGCAAACAGTCGCTAATAACACTATTTCGCTTTCCTGCGACGTGGCACCGATAGCGGCTACAGGATCCCCGAGTGCCAGATTTTACCAAACTCCAGGTTTGGAGATGCACCGCTGCAGCTGCAGCCACTCCTGGACCTCAGGGTGCAAATGGGCAAGATGTGAAAGCTTCACACACCAGTAAAATTCTACTACTGGAAGGAACCCACAGGTCATCTAACCGAACCCCACAACGATGCCAGGGCCATAACTGGTGGATGCTGTTCAGAATGCATGGGGTTGAGGAAGAGTGTGCCAACGCATCAAAAAAGATCTGGGATGATTCTGGGAAGCTAGCCGGGATGTGTTGCAGTAGAAGGGCTACAGGCAGTGTGGCATAGTGGTTCATGTTGGACTAAGACACCTGGGAGGTAAAGGGACCCCTGACAATTAACTCCAGTCACTCTGGGGTTGTGGCGCTCATCTCGCTTTACAGGCCGAGGGAGCCGGCATTTGTCCGCTTCCGCAGACAGTTTTTCTGGGTCATGTGGCCAGCATGACTAAGCCGCTTCTGGCGAAACCAGAGCAGCGCATGGAAACGCCGTTTACCTTCCCACCGGAGCGGTACCTATTTATCTATTTGCACTTTGACATGCTTTCAAACTGCTAGGTGGGCAGGAGCTGGGACTAAGCAACAGGAGCTCACCCTGTCGCGGGGATTCGAACCACCAACCTTCTGATCGGCAAGTCCTAGGCTCCGTGGTTTAGACCACAGCGCCACCCGCATCCCTGGAGGAGCAGGCTTCAAATCCCCACTCAGCCATGAAGCTCAGACGTTAGGCCAGTCACTGCCGCTCAGCCTAACCTACCTGGCAGGGATGTTGTGTGGGTTAGATAGGGAAGAACTGTGTATGCCACCTTGAGCTCCTTGGACAAAAAGGTGAGGTAGAAATGCCAGATATAAAATAATCACATTCATAATCATGGGACAATGTGGCAGTGGGGAGAGGAAGACCTCCCCATCCCCAAACATGAGTGAAGTCTTTGTTCCGATAGTCCGAAAGACTCCAGATTAGTGGAAGGAAACCCACATGACATGTCACTCACCAAGAAAAGATACCAATGGTTGCATCTAGCATTAGTCCTTCTCAGAGTAGACCCACTGGAATTAATGGGTGTGCAGTTGTCAGTCAGCTCCTCTGAACAGAACTTGGGCTGGATACAGCCCCAGATCCCTATCTTAACACAGGCAGAATCTTTTGCACACAAGATCGGTTTGTCATTCATAAATTATTGGATTATCGAGCACAATTTCTCCTATTGAAATGCTCAAATGAACGCCGCATGTAAGAAAATTTATACAAAACAGAAAATGACATAACACGGTTATATGTCTGCAATACTTCACCAAGCAGAATTAGATTAAAGGTAAAGCACAGATTAGGATCCAATCTTTGTCGTCATGAGATAAATATAAGACCAGACATCTCCGAAACAAGTTTGAAAAACGCACAGTTGTTAGTTGTTGGCTCTTAAAAGTGATGTTTTTGTGTGTGTTGCTTCTGCCATTTCATCCACATGATGGGGGGGGGGTACCTTTGCCCCAGTCAGACCAACTGCAGGGAGAGAGGAAGGGGTTTGCAGAGACACCCCATGCCCAGCACACCAGCTCCACAGGACAAGGTATGAATGAAATGCGCAAATGCCACTTACACAGCTCAATAGGTAAAGTTAAAAGTAAAGGTAAAGGGACCCCTGACCATTAGGTGCAGCCGTGACTGACTCTGGGGTTGCGGCGCTCATCTTGCTTTATTGACACGCCTCCCAGTCATGTGGCCAGAATGACTGAGCCGTTTCTGGCAAACTAGAGCAGCGCACAGAAATGCCGTTTACCTTCCCGCCAGAGTGGTACCTATTTATCTACTTGCACTTTTGACGTGCTTTCGAACTGCTAGGTGGGCAGGAGCAGGGACCGAGCAATGGGAGCTCACCCCGTCGCGGGGATTCAAACCGCCGACTTTCTGATTGGCAAGTCCTGGGCTCTGTGGTTTAACCCACAGCACCACCTGCGTCCCACACAGCTCAATTTGCAGAGGCAAAAAGTGTGTGTTTGACTTCCTGACTTAATGGGGGAAATCAAGGGTGTGATTTTCACCTACGCACATAGGAAGGATTTGCCTGTTCCATCGCTGCGCACTAAACATGGGCCCATCCCATCAGGTAAGCAGAGAGGGTCATCCAACAAAGCGGATAGTTGGAAGATTCAGGACAGACCAAATAAAAATAATAATATTTCAGTCAACGGCAAGAAAGATGCAGTAATGGCAACCCAACTTGGACGGCTTCACAGAACCACAGGCATGTAAACTTGCAAGGGACCCCAGGGGCCATTAATACAACCCCCTGCAATGCAGGAATCACAGCTAGATCGTATATGACAGACAGCCATCCAACTTCTGCTTAGAAACCTCCAAGGAAGGAGAGTCCAGCACCTCCGTTTTACTGTCAAACAGCTCTTAATTGGCAGAATGCTTTTCCCGAAGTTTAGTCAGAATCTCCTTTCTTGCAAATTGAAGCCATTGGTTCAAGTCCTTTGCTCCAGAGCAGGAGAAAACAAGCTAGCTGCCCCCTCTGTGTGATAGCTATTTAGAAATCGCTATAGTATATGGTGCTGGAGGAGACTCTTGAGAGTCCCGCAGACTGCAAGAAGATCAAACCTCTCCATACTGAAGGAAATCAACCCTCAGTGCTCACTGGAAGGACAGATTGTGAAGCTGAGGCTCCAGTACTTTGGCCACCTCATGAGAAGAGAAGACTCCCTGGAGAAGACCCTGATGTTGGGAAAGATGGAGGGCACAAGGAGAAGACAGCGACAGAGGACGAGATGGTTGGATAGTGTTTTCGAGGTTACCAGCATGAGTTTGACCAAACTGCGGGAGGCAGTGGAGGACAGAGTTGCCTGGCGTTCTCTGGTCCATGGGGTCACGAAGAGTCAGACACGACTAAACGACTAAACATAGTATCTCCTCTCAGACTCCTCTTTTCCAGGCTAAACATCCCCAGCTCCTTCAACCGTCCCTCATAAGACTTGGTTTCCAGACCCTTGATCATCTTGGCTGCCCTCCTCTGCACACAATCCAGCTCGTCAATACCCTTCTTAAACTGTGGTGCCCAGAATTGGACACAGTATCCCAGGTGTGGTCTGACCAAGGCAGAAGAGAGTGGGACTATGACTTCCTTTGATCTGGACACTAGACTTCTGTTGATGCAGCCTAGAATAGCATTCATATTTTGCTGCTGCATCACACTGTTGACTTAGGTGAAGCTTGTGGTTTAGTCAAGACCCCTAGATCCCTTTCACATCATTTTCAAAACGGCACAGGTCTTAAAATTTTGTCTATTGGTGGCTACCAGTCACAGAAGTTGTGTACTTCCTGCCAGGGTGAGAGGCAATGTGGTTCGGAAGACCATTTGCTCAGAATCCCAAAGCAGGAGAGGGCTGAGGTTCGGCATGCTGGCTTCTCCTAGATATCTGGATGGTGCTGGGAGAACAAAATGCTGGATTAGATAGGTTTGGGGGCTGACCCCATTTCTAATGTTCCTACAAAAAGGCAAAGCAAGACAAGAAACAGTCAGCCCTTCCTGGAAAACAGCTGGCACCTCAATAATCTGGGCAAGGGCAATCCTGCAAAAGTGCAACCATCATGAATGGCAACCATTGACAGCCTTGCCCTTCGTGAAGTTGTTTGATCCTTTTAAAGCCAACCAGTTTGCCAGCAGCGCTATATATTGTGGTAGCAACGTCCACATGTCAACTACACATAAGGTGAGGACCCTGACTTTCTTCCCCCCCAGGGGCAGTGCAAAGGAGGCCCACAGATTGACACCCATCTAAGCACTGGCCAGACTGACTCCTGTTTTGCTGGAGCTTTCAAAGTGCCTTTTGCACCATGAACTGGGATACCCTATGTCAGGAATGAGCCAGCTCCAAGCAAAGAATTGCAGCCAACTGCAGAAAGCAGCCAGGAACAGAGAGGCTCAGATATTGGAGAGCAGGCAGCTGCAGACTTCGGCTCTTTGATGAACCAGCTGATAAGGCAGTAGCTGAGAGCAGGCGGGAACACAGCCAAACCTCACAGGAAGCACAAAGAGGCATGAATAGACTCAGCCTCTCAGCACAGAAAGAGGTTGGAGCTGATCCACTAAGTCCGAAGAGTCAGTGAATGGGAGGGCTTCAAGACAGGAAGCAAAACAAGAGACATAAGAGTTGAAAGTTCAATATCTTCTGTTGTGGCCGGAAGGAGTCTTCAGAAGGGTCATCTTGAGTAATGATGCCAGAGGCTTTGTCAAAGCTGTCCAGAGCTATCTGTTTGTTTTTGCAGTGAATCCTCCTTTTCAATTACCTACGCTTACTGTGTTATCAAGCAGGGAACCTGGACTCCCGACACCCTAACAGGGAGAAATCCAGCGGGTGATGTTTTTCCAGGGCTGCAGAAAAGAAGGAAAGAGAGGAGAGGAGGACGATTCACATGCCCCACTTGCGCTTGCCAAGCAGCTGAGCAAACAAGCGAATGGAGGGCAGGAATCAAACCAATGGCCTCAAGAAAGGAGATTCCTACTCAACGTCAGGAAGAACTTTCTGCTAGCAAGAGCTGTTCCGACAGTGGGATGGTCTCCCTTGGGAAACTGTGGGCTCTCCTTCCTTGGAGGTTTTTAATCAGAGTTTGGAGGGCCATCTGTCATGGATACTTTAGCTGGGTTTTCTTGCATTGCAGGGGGTTGGACTAGATGACCCTTGGGTCCCTTCCAACTTCATGATTCTATGAATACTGCTGGAAAGACCCCAGTGTCTCATCCAGCTCTTCATGGCCACTCCTGCCTGCTGATATTTGGCTCCAGACTTTCTGCCCCTGCCTCTGCATAAATCATGCCAAATTACGGTCCTGCCCTTCTTCCCAGAGTGGCTGGCAGACAGTGTGTACAAGCCCTGCTGAACCCAGCAAAGGTGCCATTTCGATGCCCTGTACAGCACCCACCACACAGATGCTAAATCACGGTCAACGCAACAGCAGCAGCAGAAGCAAGTAGGCAGCTAGTTTCTCCGAAAAGGAATGGCGTCTGCTCAAGGTCTGAGCCGTCTGCGTCGTTCATCACCGAGATTCACAGCTTCCTTAATTTCACTTAAGCGGCTGTGCCATATTTCAGAGAGAAGAGCATTGTGGGTAGCCGAGATGGGGAGGCCAAGCACTCTGCAGTGGCTCAGCCAATGCTCTCGGCAGGAACATCGCGGCAGAAAAACTTCCGGTGGTGGCTCTGAGGGCTGGGTGCATCCATTGACCTCCCCCCAACAAACTTGTCACACGATTTAGATTTGGGTTTCATTAATATTACTGCATATAATTGCTTCCCCTGCACATGGAATAATAGAATTGTAGAGTTGGAGTCTCTAATAGAATTGGCTGAAGGAGCTGTTTAGCTCAAAAAAGGGGAGACTGGGAAGAGATATGCAAGCCATCTTCAAATATCTGAAAGGATGTCACATGCAAGATGAAACCAGCTTGTCTTCTCCTGTTCCAGAGGGTAGGACCAAAACCAAGGGCTTCAAGTTAAAAGAAAGGAGAGCGGCATCTAAGAAAGTATTAAAATACAGTAGTCTGTTAAACAGGGACGCGGGTGGCGCTGTGGGTTAAACCACAGAGCCTAGGACTTGCCGATCAGAAGGTCGGCGGTCCGAATCCCCGCAATGGGGTGAGCTCCCGTTGCTCAGTCCCTGCTCCTGCCAACCTAGCAGTTTGAAAGCACGAAATGAAATTAGATAAACTGTTACTGCTCTGGTGGGAAGGTAAACGGTGTTTCCGTGCGCTGCTCTGGTTTTCCAGAAGCGGCTTAGTCATGCTGGCCACATGACCCGGAAGCTGTACGCCGGCTCCCTCAGCCAGTAAAGCGAGATGAGCGCCACAACCCCAGAGTCTGTCACGACTGGACCTAATGGTCAGGGGTCCCTGTCCCTTTACCTTAGTCTGTTAAACATTAAAAGCTTCCCTAAACAGGGCTACCTTTGGATGTCTCCTAAAAGTCTGGTAGTTGTTTTTCTCTTTGACAACTGGTGGGAGGGCGTTCCACAGGGCGGGTGCCACCACGAGAAGGCCCTCTGCCTGGTTCCCTGTAACTTGGCTTCTCGCAGGGAGGGAACTGCCAGAAGGCCCTTGGTGCTGGACCTCAGTGTCCGGGCAGAACGATGGAGGTGGAGATGCTCCTTCAGGTATACTGGACCAAGGCCGTTTAGGGCTTTAAAGGTCAGCACCAACTCTTTGAATTGTGCTCGGAAACGTACAGTTCAACAGTAGAACGGTCCCCCTCGGGAGATGGTGGACTCTCCTTCCCTGGAGGTTTTCAAACAGAGGTTGGATCTGCCAGGGATTATTTGTCTGCAATTCCAGCCAAGCAGGGGGTTGGACTAGATGACCCCTGGGTTCCCTTCCAACTATAATTCTGAGGCTGCACATGAACTCCCCAATTCGAACGCTGAGAGCTGCTTTTTATTGCCCTTCTGGTGGGGAGCGTAGAGGAGGAGGCAATCTGCACCATTCTTATGGGGTATAGATTTCATTCATCTAAGAAACCCCCAGATTTGGGGGAATCCCCAGTTTTGCCTCTTTCACACCCCTGAAGTCACCAGCGATCCTTGGGAGAGAAATTCTGGTGACAGTTTTGATTTGCCTCCCTCTGGCTATAAGCTTGTGTCCTTGGATACCCTCTTATAACTGTAAAAGGATGGTGGCAGCCCCTTAAATTTCCCGGTGGCTCTAAATACCTGCCATTCCAACTCCTCCCCATTCATCACTGCCAAACTCAGAAGTTGGTCGAGAGTCGGAAAGAGCGCCGTTTAATACATTGCCAGCCCTTGTAAATCCCTGAGCGCTCCTGGGCAGCAGCTAGGGACATTCAGTCGGACTGCACTCGGAGACAGAGAGAGGCCTTTCCAGACATGTAGAAAGAGGGGGGGGTAGAGAGGGGAGAAAGTGGCGAGATTCAAATTCCCAACAAGACAGTAGCAAATGAGGCTTTAGGTTCAGTGACTGCAGCAGCCGAGGGAGCTAATAAACACAGACATGAGAGCTAAATTGTCTTCTGAAAGTCGTATCAGTTGCTCACATTAGAGGCTCCTTCTAGCAATTTCAGAGTATCAATAATAAATGCGGAATAATTACAGCTCGCCTCCTCCTTCTCACCCCCCCCCTCCCGTTGCTCTTTTGCTTTTTTGACAGCGTCTGCTTAAACGGGGGCAGCCAGAGAGCCAAGCGCCTTTTGCCAAGCACTTGAACCACCTGCCCAGAGGGGACCCGCGCACCCAAACGCAGCCGATGAACCAGGAAGCCGACTGCAGGAGCCAATTAGGGATGGAAACGAAAGCCCACCGTGCAGATTGCTTCGCAAACCCTAAAAATTGGGAAGCTGTCAAGGGCAGGAGGGAAGGTTTGAAGCATGTTAAGAACACAAAAGCATTAAGAGAAGGCTCTGCTGGATCAGGCCAGTAGCCCATCTAGTCTAGCATCTTGCTCTCCCAGGGGTCAACCACATGCCCTAGTGGGAAACCAGCAAGCAGGATCTGGGTCCCAGAGACCTCTCCCTTCCTGTGGTTTCTACCAACTGGGTTCAGAAGCATAGGCAGAGCAGAGCCATCCTTGGCTAGGAGACACCAATAGCCCTTTTCTCCTCCATGAATTTGTCCAGTCCTCTTTCAAAGTCATCCAGGTTGGTGGTCATCACTGCCTCCTGCAGCAGGGAGTTCCATGGATTAACCATGTACAGTGGTACCTCGGGTTAAGAACTTAATTCGTTCCGGAGGTCCATTCTTAACCTGGAAATGTTCTTAACCTGAAGCACCACTTTAGCTAATGAGGCCTCCCGCTGCCGCACAATTTCTGTTCTCATCCTGAAGCAAAGTTCTTTTTTAAAAAAATAATAATTCATTTTTCATTTTCATTCATTACATACATCTCAAATTCTTAACATTTACTATATATTTCTCCCTCCCCTCCAAGACTTCCCCCAACTTTCGTTTCTGGTTTGTTTCTATTTTCACCCGCTTTGCTATCTCTCACAAAATTGGAAGACTGGAGAAATACCAACTAAAAACAACGGCAAGAGAAGTGGATGAACGATGCAGAACTGGCAAAAATGACAGAAAGACTAGGAGAAAAAGACAACAGAGACTTTGAAAAAGATTGGGAACCATTCATATTATATTTGCAGAAACAGAAGCAAAGTTCTTAACCTGAGGTACTATTTCTGGGTTAGCGGAGTCTGTAACCTGAAGCATCTGTAACTTGAGGTACGACTGTACTGTGCATTGTTTTGATTTCATTCAAGTTTTTGTTTTAACAGTTATCTTTCACGTGCTTTTAGCTTTGGTACTTTATCCGTGTTCCTTTAAGTTGTGTAAGTAACCTCGAGTCCCAGCCTGGGAGAAAGACGCAATATA
Source organism: Podarcis melisellensis (assembly GCF_964234715.1). Taxonomy (NCBI): domain Eukaryota; kingdom Metazoa; phylum Chordata; class Lepidosauria; order Squamata; family Lacertidae; genus Podarcis; species Podarcis melisellensis. The sequence continues at coordinate 61,623,703 of NC_138543.1, read as the reverse complement.
AATACATATACAGTGGTACCTCGGAAGTCAAACAGTCTTCCTGCCACCAGTTGATTCTTTGTTAATATCTATAAGAGCTGAAATAAGCACCACGTCGGGGAGAAAGCACAGAAAACTTCACGAATCACACTTGAAAATGTGCTGCATTTTAATCCTGAATTTCAAACGCCCCCCCCCCCCAAAAAAAGACAGCCAGGAAAAGTCACTCAGCTGATACAAACTGTACTTTAAAAGCAGAAGTAAGGTGAGAATATACTTTTGCTCGATTTAAAGCAACATCAAAGTATTGGTATTCCACAAATGGTCAAGACCCACCCAGATAGATAATTTCTGCTTCATCAGAAACTCTTGTTTAAAAGGCAATGCACACAAGAAGTCTTTATCTGTGTACAAAGTGATGCTCTTCCAAGTGATAAAAGCAAAATTGAAATATCTCCCTTCCAACATACTAAACAAAAGGAGTGTCAATGGATTTGTCAACCACTCACATTAAAAAGTGATGATGGTCGCAGTCTGAACTTGCACATTGTAGAGACATCAAAATGTGTTGAGGTTCAAATGCAGAGGAAAAATCAGATCAAGAAGCCCCCACATGCTGATATCAGGACCTGAAGGAAGGCAGAGCTTGGAGAGGGTCGATTCAAGGGAAGGATCCTAGAACGGTAGAGTTGGAAGGGACCCAAGGGGTCATCTAGTCCAACCCCCTGCAATGCAGGAATCACAGCAAAGAAGAAAGAGGAATAATCTGAAGGCCTCCGCAAAAGGGAACAGGGTGTAGCTTCATTTGCACCCAAAAAGCTCCTCTGCAGGGCCAGGGAAAGGGAGCATTGTATATTGAGATCCGCATAAATATTAAGGGAAGGAGCCATTGCTCAGAGCACCTGATTTGCTTGCAGAAGGTCCCCAAATTGGATTAATTTGAGGCCATTTTTCATGTCTTTACCCCAAAGGAAATGGGGGAGTGTAGAGACAAGAGAAAGGGCCTTTGCAGTGGTGGCTCCCCATTTGACGAATGCTCTCCTTGTGGAAGCACAACTTGAGCTGTGCCGTCACTGTCTGCTTGTATCTTATTGGCCTTGGGGCTTAAAGTTTTTAATTTGGGAGGGTAGTAACATAGGCCTTGATTGTGACCGTCCACTAATCACAACAATTTTATTTTACTAGCAACACTAAAATACAAACTCCCAGGTCAAAAGTCTTAGGGCTTATCCACACACAGCTTTTGAGTTCTGTTTGCAATTACTACTACTACTACTACTACTACTACTAATGCCCCAGAGCTTTCCCCGCAAATCCCTACTTTTCAAAGCTGGAGCACAACAGATGGCAATTCAGATTTTCTGTGGATTGCCATTTGCTGCGATTGAGCTTTAAAGAGCAGTTTTTGCAGGGGAATCTCCCGGGCAAGAGAAAGAGTGCTTAGACACGAAGCTTTAAAGCGTGAAAAGTTAAAGCGCAACATGGGCTCTACCCACCCCAAAAACCAGCACTCTCACTCTTCCCCAATCCCAAAAACCTTGCCTCAGAGAGTAGCAAGCAATGGAGAAGAAGACTCACTTAGACGTGAGGCCTTAGAGGCTTCTTCTCATCTGGAAGCGATGCTCTTGAGTTTCATTTCTTTGAATGGAGGAATGGCAGCTTTTCATTTCCTCTGCCTCCCGATCCTATCCAGTTAAGGATACTGCCCACAGAGCTCTAGAGAATTAGGTAATGGAATTGTGCTGATACCGGTCCAAAAAGAGGACTCGAAACAGCACTGAATTCTCTCTCCCCGGACAGGAAGATATTCCATTGCAAATTTCGTTGCAGAAACATGGAAACTGGCTGAGAATTCAGCATCCAGATGATTTAGGAGGCAAGGTTTCTAGCCCCTGAGTCTCAAGAGGGGAAAACAGCAAACAAGCAGGAGGACCAAAGAGAAATTTCTAAAACCTGGACAAGTCAAAAGGGCTGAGTCATGCTGGTCAGCAAGACCCAACTGGGTCAAGCTGCAATAGTCAAACTTTCTTATATTTAGCCAGTATGCGAAAAGATAGCACACGCCTTTTTCTGTGAAGGTAGCCAACTATAAGCAAATGTAGGCTGGTCTCACTGCTTTAGGAAATCCATTACGACCACAGAATGTTTTCACAGATGTTTTCAGAGAATATAAAAACATAGGAAGAGTCTTCTGGATCAGGCCAAGGCCCCTCCCATCTTGTCCACCAGCCGCCCGTGGGAAACAGGCAGGATCTGAGCAAAAGAGACCTCTCCTCTCTTGTGTTTTCCAGCCACTGGGATTCAGAACCAGTGCTAGAACCTCAGATATATAAGCTAGGTGCCAATGGCTCCTTAAACCTTAAAGTCACCAAAACGAAATGGCTAGTTGCCATTTGGGGGGCCAGAGGGCACGAAAGTCATATTTTCCAATGCAGCTTTTTGGTTCCCGAAATTCATTCTGATTGTGCAGAGAAAATATAATGGACAGAATTCTAGAGGATTGTGGTATTATTGTGTGAGAATGGGCAAGATCCAAGGATCCCCAGGCATGCAACTCCAGATGGTGGAGACGCCAGATGCCATCTTCACTTGGTCACAAGTGGTCGACAGCCAGGTGCAAAATGCACCTGTTTTTAAGGTTGGTGGCTATCCCTGCCTCCAGTGGAAGAGAGTTCCATAGGATAACTATGAATTTTACTATCTTTGGCTCCAATGCAAACTATCCTTCCTCCTGCACACGATGCAATAATTTCAGTATCGTAATTATTATTCCTTCCCCCTCACCTTTCCAGAGGGTCAGTCTGCAAGAACACCATAGGACCTTTATAGAAACAGGTACTCTTCTGGATCCAGTCCCTTTCAGACCCTCTCCAATGGACTGTCCAGAACAGGCTTCCTCAACCTCGGCCCTCCAGATGTTTTCGGCTTACAACTCCCATGATCCCTAGCTAGCAGGACCAGTGGTCAGGGATGATGGGAATTGTAGTCTCATAACATCTGGAGGGCTGAGATTGAGGAAGCCTGGTCGAAAAACCTACACAGCCTTCCAACTCTCTTAGAAAATTATCTGAGTCTTCTTCCTGGCTTCTGGTTCCACCATCACCTTCTCCAGTGCAGTAAAAGGGAAGGGAGCTCTTGAGAAGGCCCATGGTCTTTGGCGTGTGATAAAAGCTCCCATTTAGAGAGCAGAATACTTTTAATTCCCTCTCTTTAAGGCTGGCTCCCTTCTCTGGGCACAACTGCCCTCTTGCATGTCCTCTACAACAGTAACAGACGACACCAAAGAAAATGCCTTGTTTGAAAACCCATCACACTACAGAAGAGTGCTCCCAGCAAAAATTAACTTGACTCATGGCCCCTTATTATGGGCTTTGCAGATTTGAAAGCCTTCCTTGAAAGTGAACAAGCAAGCAATTTAGATACAAATTCAACAGCACGGTGGACGGCTGAAGGGGGTAGGACGTGTCTTATGAATGCGCTCAGCCTTGATGAGCAAAAGAACGCTTGAAAACCTCGCCGTTCCCCCCTTTGCTCCACTCCCTGGGATATGCAATTCATAGCTTTGTGGATCAAGGGCAACACATCTGACCTCTGGAGGAGCAGGCAGGGGGAAAACCCAGCAATTCTTTCCCATTACTGCCAGATTAGAAAATCCCTGTGATTTTGAACGGATCAATCGCCTCTCTTTGCAGGAGCAGGCCTAACAGGGGATCCACGACAGCTCTTGATCACCTCTCCGATGTTCACCTGGAGTTTTCACAGCCCGACTTCTGTTCAAAACAGGGAGACACCCCCCCTTCCTCCTCTCAGTCCTGGGGATCTTCAAATGCACAGCTGTAAGGCTTCTCTGCAGGTGTCCAAAGTTTTTTTTGCCAAAAGCACAGAAGACGCTGTTCTTTCCAACTGCACTTGAAGGAATCTGGGCTGCCCAACAGGCAGCAGAAATCCAGGGGCTCTGAGCTAACAAGGGAAGCCCTCCAAGGACGAGCGCAGACTTGGGGCCGGCACAATCCAAGATTTCTGTTCTCGGTAAACAGAACAAGAAGAGCCTCTGCGTTTTGCTCGGCCGACCTGCGCGGAACACCAAAAAGGAGCTGCGCTTGGGGATATTCCGGGGGTGGGGTGGGAGATGCAACCGCCACACAGAGAGATGTACAGTTTGTGCAACTGTGGGTGGTGGCGCCCCCTGTGGGGGACCCATGGGTATGCTCAGAGGCAAGGGGGCAGTGGGGCAGCGGTATGGGGAGGGGGGTTCAAATGACTATCAGACTATGAAAAGCCAGTGTCACTGGATGAAGTTCACCCACGTTCTTGAATTAATTAAACTAAATCGTTTTAATTGGATTTCGAATCAATGCGCAATTGACTGTCTGGAATTATATTGCGCCATTTTCTTCCTCAGTGGGTTGTGCAAAGCGTTGTTTGTGCCAAAGCTGCTTAAGAGCATCTTGGGGTTCCTACCAAGATCCAAAATGGGAGCTAAAGTATTTTTCACTCCATAAGATGCACTTAGTTTTTAGAGGAGGAGAACAAGAAAAAAAATATTCTGACCAAACAGTGGGCGTATGATTTTTGCGGTTCATGCTGTGGCCACAGACATGTGATTTGATAGTGAGTTTGGGGTAGCCCAATGCAAAAATCCTGAGGGTCCATGTGGATCCATGCCTTGTAACCACGTTTTTGCGCCATTGCAGCCCCATGAAACAGTGGATGTGTGATTTTTTGGTGCAGGCTATAGCCATGGACATGCTATGTGATCTGATGGTGAATTTGGGGTGACCCAATGCAAAAATCCTGAGGATCCATATGCCTTTACCTCCCCTCTCCCAAGCAGCCTCCTTTATCACTAGCCTCCCTTATCTCCCTCCCGATCGCTTGCCAATCAGCTGCTCAGCGGCTTTGTTTCAACACCCCCTTCCCTCTTTCTAAAAAAAGAGAGCATGATCTGCTTTTCGCCTCTGGGCAATTCGGCTCCAGGGACCACACATTCGCTCCATAAGACGCACAGACATTTCCCCTTACTTTTGAGGAGGAAAAAAGTGTGTCTTATGGAGCGAAAAATACTGTAATATTCCTATAGGAGAAGTTTGTGGGCTGCGACAAGCCTTCCTTTAAAATGGGGAGCAGACAGATCTAGTGCAGGACCCTCTTCTCACAGTGGCCACCCAGATGCCTGGGGGGGGGCACAAGCAGGATTTGAGCACAAGAGCAGCCCTCTCCCCTCCTATTGATGACTTGGGTCAGGCACCCCTAAACTCGGCCCTCCAGATGTTTTGGGGCTACAATTCCCATCATCCCTAGCTAACAGGACCAATGGCTAGGGATGATGGGAGCTGTAGTCCCAAAACATCTGGAGGGCCGAGTTTGGGGGTGCCTGGTTGGGGTCAATAAGGGCCTGTGCCTTGACAAGCATTCTTTTCCCCCTTAAATGAGTCATTTATCTGCTATGTTTATCAAAAGCTGCCCAATAATTGTGTTCTCCAGACTTGCAGCATAAAAGGACAAAATGCCATCAATGATGCGAACATAGTTAAAAGTTTCTCATTGTGGTCTGGCCGGGTGCTGGGTCTCGGGGCCTGATCCAGCAGCGGGGCTTCTCCTGGGGAGTCCCAGTGGCTAGGCAGGGAAGAGGCTGGAGGTACCCTTTCCAGGCAGAGCGGAGTCCCAAACAGCCGAGCCACTTCAGAACTTTTAAGTCCTGGAAGTTCAAATGGGAGCCATTGTGCAGCCTGAAAGACACCTCCGGCAGTAATTGGAGCAGCGTGACAGCCCGCCAGGCCGATTGACCTGGAGGCAGGCAGAAAATTAGATTCAGCATGACCCGCGTCGTGACACAGAGAGGGCTCTTGGCCCCCTCTTGAAAGGGCGGCTGGGGAAAAAGGGCAGGAGCGGTCAATGGTGGGGAGCTCAGATTGAGGAAGAGGGGGTGAGCAGAGGGGGCCGGGAGCCAGAAGCTGGTTCTCAGCAGGGAAGGAAGAGCAGTCGTCATCACAGAACAGCCACGTTGGAAGGGGACTCCCAGAGGGCATCTAGTCCAACCTCCTGCGATTTGAGCCCCGCAAGCCTGAAAAAGCAGAGAGACCCACCCAGGAATTCAAAAGGACCACAGAGAAATTCCGTCACAAGTTCAGACGGAGTTCATGCAGAGTTCTCCTGGTATCCTTTGGCCGCAAATACAGCGGTCCCTTGGTACTCAAACTTAATCCGTTCCGGAAGTCCATTCCAAAACCAAAGCGTTCCAAAACCAAGGCGTGCTTTCCCATAGAAAGTAATGCAAAATGGATTAATCCATTCCAGACTTTTAAAAACAACCCTTAAAACAGGAATTGAACATGGATTTTACTATCTAACCAGACCATTGATCTATAAAATGAAAGCAATAAACAATGTACCGCACACAATCAATCCATCAGTAGCTGAACTGGGTTCCACACAGTCACAGAAACAAAACAAAAAGAGCCAGAAAAATAAAAACGCAAAATAAATAGCAAAATCAGACAGACTCTCAGCGTAAGACTCTAAGTGTAACACTTAAAACGAAGCATGTTTGGCTTTCAAAAAGAGTTCACAAACCAGAACACTTACTTCTGGGTTTGCAGTGTTTGGGTTCCAAGTTGTTTGAGTACCAAGGCATTTGGGAACAAAGGTACCACTGTATTTCAGTTTAAGGCTTCGCTCCAATTTGCTTCTCAAGAACTTGGCACTCTAAAAGTGATCCATTTCAGGCACTTCCAGAAGCAAATCTGGCATTCAACATGCCTTGCGTGGAGGTCACCACAACCCTAAACTGATGAGCCTACAAAGCTGCCATGTACTGAACCAGAATGGGACGCGGGTGGCGCTGTGGGTTAAACCACAGAGCATAGGACTTTCCGATCAGAAGGTCGGCGGTTTGAATCCCCGCAATGGGGTGAGCTCCCGTTGCTCGATCCCTGCTCCTGCCAACCTAGCAGTTTGAAAGCACATCAAAGTGCAAGTAGATAAATAGATACCGCTCTGGCAGGAAGGTAAACGGCGTTTCCGAGCGCTGCTCTGGTTGGCCAGAAGCGGCTTAGTCCTGCTGGCCACATGACCCGGAAAAACTGCAGACAAACGCTGGCTCCCTCGGCCAATAAAGCGAGATGAGCACCGCAACCCCAGAGTCGGTCACGACTGGACCTAACGGTCAGGGGTCCCTTTACCCTTTACCTTTACCAAACCAGAATTTTGGCCTCCCTTGCCCACCTCAATTTCTCCCTCTCTCATGACACCAGAACTTGTGGACACACAATGAAGCTGAAATGTTGGAAGGGAGTCTAACTATGAAGCTCACTCCTATCCTGGGTGGCAAATTCATGGAGGAGAGGAGCTCTGTATAGCTACCAGCCAGCATGGCTGTGCTCTGCCTCCAACAGATGGAGAGAGCAATGCTACTGAATTGTAGTTGCTAGAAACCCTGCCCCTAACTCATGGGTAGGCAAACTAAGGCCCAGCGGCCCAATCACCTATTAAATCCGGCCCATGGACGGTCTGGGAATCAGCGTGTTTTTACATGAGTAGAATGTGTCCTATTATTATTATTATTAATAACAATAATAATTTTTATTTATACCCCGCCCTCCCCAGCCAAAGCTGGGCTCAGGGCAGCGAACACCAATAAAATAACAGTAAAAAACATGATATGGGAGGGGGGAGCAATTTAAAATACAGGTTAAAATGCAGCCTCATTTTAAAAGTAGCTGATAAATCAAGACCATAAGGGGAGGGAAACATAAGGGTCAGACTGAGTCCAAACCAAAGGCCAGGCTGAGCAGCTCTGTCTTGCAGGCTCTGCAGAAAGATGTCAAGTCCTGCAGGGCCCTGGTCTCTTGGGACAGAGCGTTCCACCAAGTTGGGGCCAGTGCTGAAAAGGCCCTGGCCCTAGTTGAGACCAATCTAACCCCCTTGCGACTTGGGACCTACAAAACGTTGTCATTTGTGGACCTTAAGATTCTCCGCAGGACATACCAGGAGAGGCAGTCCTGTAGGTATGTGGGTCCTAGGCCGTATAGGGCTTTAATGGTCAAAACCAGCACCTTAAACCTGACCCTGTACTCCACCGGGAGCCAGTGCGGTTGGTATAGCACTGGATGAATGTGATCCCGCATCTCTGGGTTATTTGTGGTGCCTGCCTGGTGTTTTCACATGAGTATAATATGTGCTTTAAATTAAAATGCATCTCTGGGTTATTTGTGGGGCATAGGAATTCGTTCATATTTTTTTCCAAAATATAGTTTGGCACCCCACAGGTCTGAGGGACAATGGACCGGCCCCCTGCTGAAACAGTTTGCTGACCCCTGCCCTAACTCATCACATCTTTGTCTGTGGGCCCAGTGGGGCAGAGACCACCCGTCAGACCAAACCCCTCTCCCCCCAGCTAATTCTTAAAGTAGCAGGGAAGGTCATCTTCCAAAGGCTGCTGGCAGCAGTAACAGTTGTCTAGTTAAGTTTATCTGGGAGGAAGGGGATATTTAGCGGATATTTAGCCTCTAGGCTTCAGATTTTCATCCTGGTAGTGCAGGAAGAAGGGGAGGGCATCTCCCCCCTATCTCGCAACCTTCACCAACAGTCTTGATCTCCCAAGTGCAAAGATCCTCCCCAGACTCGCATGCCAGCCTGCCAACCATCCCCTTCACGCGGCTTTAAATGTCAGCCATAAACCCAAGTGCACATCACAGAAAATTAAACGGGAGGAGAGGGGGGGAGAGCAGACAGTTCTGCTAACAGGCAGGCAGGCAGGCGGCATGTGGGGCTTAATTTAACTTAATGGGTTTGTCATGACGATGGCTGAGCTGCAGGTGCCTCCTGGGCAACCCGACGCCAGTCTGTGCCCCGGAAGGTATCGGGGAAATTGGCCCATCCCTTGTCTGCAAGGGGTTAAGAATTCAAAAGCTCTCTCACCCCCCCCCCAGCACAGATGTCGCTCAGGGGCAAAGCGTCTGCACTGGATGCAAGAAGCGCCAGGTTCGAAACCCAATGGCATCTGCAGGTAGGGCTGTCCGAAATTTTGGAGAGCAGCTGCCAGTCCGTGAAGACAGTATTGAGCTAGATGCACCAATGGTTTGATTATAATAATGATAACAATAATAATAATAATTTATTATTTATACCCCACCCATCTGGCTGGGTTTCCCCCAGCCGCTCTGGGTGGCTCCCAAGAGAATATTAAAAACACGGTAAAAGATCAAACATTAAAAAACTTCCCGAAACAGGGCTGCCTTCAGATGTCTTCTGCCATAAAACGTAGGGAACAAGCTGTACTACCAAAATGATAGAGGTTTTAAATGACAATTTTAGGTTATATTTTAGTGATCAAGATTGAATATATCTTTCTAACTGCCGCTATATCTGAATCGTCTCTGTTATACCCAATTGCAATTCAATGTATTCCTGTTGTGTTTTATGATTTTCCTGATATTGTAAGAGAGCCGGAACTGGTCTGTGACCGTAATAATAAAATTCTAAATCTAAATCTAAAAGTCAGGTAGTTGTTTATTTCCTTGACATCTGATGGGAGGGCGTTCCACAGGGCGGGCGCCACCACCGATAAGGTCCTCTGCCTGGTTCCCTGTAACCTGTAACTTATCGCAGGGAGGGAGCTGCCAGAAGGTCCTCAGATCTGAACCGGGCCCGGTGGAGACGCTCCTTCAGGTCTACGGAGCCAAGGCTGTTTGGGGCTTTCAAAGCCAGCACCAACACTTTGAATTGTGCTCGGAAATGTACTGGGAGCCAATGTAGATCTTTCAGGACCAGTGTTATGTGGTTTCGACGGCCGCCCCAGTCACCAGTCTAGCTGCCACATTCTGGATTAGTTGTAGTTTCCAGGTGACCTGCAAAGGTAGCCCCACGTAGAGCGCATTGCAGTAGAAGGCAGCTTCCTACGCACGCCATCCATACATACCCAGACCTCCCTCATCTCAGTGGGCTGGGGGCTCTAAGCACATCAGAAGAGCCTCCAGGATCAGGCCAGTGGCCCATCTAGACCAGCATCCTGCCCTCGCAGTGGGAAAACCACAAGCAGGATTCCCAGAGCCCTCTCCCCTCCTGAGGTTTCCACCAACTGATGTTCAGAAGCAATGCTGCCTCAAACTGTGGAAGCACAGTGTGGCCATTGTGCTAGCCCTCAATAGCCTTAACTTTCTCCAGGTATTTGTCCAATAATCCTCTTTTAAAGCCATCCCAGGTTTGTGGTCATCACTGTCTCCAGTGGCAGGGAGTTCCACAGTTTAATGATCGGCTACGTATGTTGCAAACAGCCCTGAGTTCCACCGATGAAGAGTGGCACACCAATTTAATAAAGAACAGTAATAATAATACAAATAGTAATTCCTTTTATGCACCCTGGATCTTCCAGCAAATCTTTGCACTTGTTCAAAGGGACATCTTTACTTACACATTCCCAGACCAAAATATGTTGATGAGCATTAAGGTTCCAGAGCTTCTTAAATTATGCTCCAAATGCTCTCTCCAGATGTATGTGTGTGTGAGAGAGAGATGTTTTACTATTTTTATAAAGATATTTACTATTTATATCCATGCTTGACTATAAAAAATATGTGCTACATCATCTAAAGAGACATATTTAAAAAGATATGCTGCTAAAGTAAGTTTGGAATCTGAACATTTGGGAAAACTTCCAAACCGGATATATTAGAAAGATTTAGGATCTGACATCCTCCCTGACAGAACTCGACATACTTGATGTGAAACTCATGGGGGCGCTCTCGATACTGGAGGTGGGAAATGGGACCAAGTCAGAGGAGCAACTATTTAGAAGTTTTAAGAGGCTGCAAGTGACGACTCAGCCAGGGATCAGCAACCTTTTCCAGCCGTGGGCCAGTCCACCGTCCCTCAGACCTTGCGGTGGGCCGGACTATATTTTGAGGGGGGGGGGGAATGAACAAATTCCTCTGCCCCACAAATAACCCAGAGATGCATTCTAAATAAAAGCACACATTCTACTCATGTGAAAACACAAGGCAGGCTCCACAAATAACCCAGAGATGCATTTTAAATAAAAGGAAACATTCTACTCATGTAAAAACACACTGATTCCCAGACCGTCCGCGGGCAGGATTGAGAAGGCTATTGGGCCGCCTCCGGCCCCTGGGCCTTAGGTTGCCTACCCCTGGCTCAGACCATCTCTGGAAAACACCCAGAAGCAAACAGTGATGCCTGAGGAGTGAACGTGTCTCTAACATCCAGGCGAAGAGGCGCAGCTAGGCGGTAAAACATCTGCTTTGCATGCAGAAGGTTTCCAGGTTCAGTCTCTGAGATCTCCAGGTAGCGATGGAAGAGAGACCTGGGAGAGCTACTGCCAGCCAGTGGAAACATTGCTAAAGTCAATGGCAATGCCCAATGTTACAATGCACAACTTGCAAAATTGCAAGGAATTGAAATATCTAAGAGTGCTGTTTGATGGAACCTGATCAATTTACTGATCAATTTTCTGGACACAGGTATTGATTTGACAATTGGGGGGAGGGCACAAGCAATAAGGGCTCCAGGAAATCAAATGTAATTTTGGAAAGGTTAAGAGGAAACTGGTCCCAAGCCAAATGGAGTTCTTCTACTTCCCAAGCAAAAGTGCAACAATTCACAGGCTTGAAGACTTTCCTTATTTGTGTAGGAGATTCTCTTTTTCAGAAGCTGATCTCCCTCCCACATTATCCAGCCCTGCCATTGTTCCAGTCCATGCAACCTTCATTATGGCTTCTCGGGAAATCTTAAATGTTTTATTTTAAGGCAAAAATGCCCAAGGGCTGATGGGTGTTGGAGCTCGCTATCAATCAAAGCGGAGGACTTGGCAACAGAGCTCACTTCTCTTGAACACTTGGCTTGGCTTGGTTCTGTACACTAATAACTTATATTTTAATGTATTTGTGAAGATTTCCAGCACACCCAGCAGTATCAACTGATCTCAGGGCAGGGCACAAGCAACAGAGCCACTCAACATATAAAAACATCAAACTGCAATTAGCGTAAAATAGTGCATAATCAACAACAAAAAATAAACCAGACCCAGAACAAGGACTGATCGCTTGCTTTGCCCGAGAATTAAAGTATCTGGCTGTGATTCCTGCAATGCAGGGGGTTGGATTGGGCCTTCTCGGTGGTGGCGCCCGCCCTGTGGAACGCCCTCCCATCAAATGTCAAGGAGATAAACAACTATTTGACATTTAGAAGACAACTGAAGGCAGCCCTGTTCAGGGAAGTTTTTTAACGACTGATGTTTTAATGTACAGTGGACGCTCGGGTTGCAAACGTGATCCGTGCGGGAGGCACGTTCGCAACCCGCAGCATTTGCAACCTGCATCTGCACATGCGTGGGTTGCGATTTGGCGCTTCTGCGACCACTGAAACCCAGAAGTATACCCGTTCCATCGCTTCCGGGTTTCAGCGGCCCCTAACCCCAAAAAAACACAACCTGAAGCAGCTGTAACCTGAGGTATGACTATATTTTTAATCTTTTGTTGGAAGCTGCCCTGAGTGGCTGGGGAAACCCAGCCAGATGGGTGGGGTATAAATAATAATAATAATAATAATAATAATAATCCTTGGGGTTCCCTCCAACTTTACAGTTCTGTGATTCTAAGGAGCTGTCCAGGTAGAAACAAAACTTCAGCACACTATTCAAGCATAAGCCTTTAAAAATGGCTTTGTGGTTTAGCATGAACTTGGGAATATTAACTGACACAATGCAATTACTATAGATGCTTGTTACATATCAAGGTCTCCAAACGTTACGTCGTAAAAGAAAAGAGAGGAGGAGAGAGTCATACAGAACATGAGCATTTTTATAATTCGAAACAACCCCTCGCAACAGAGATCTTGGACAGCTCACTGTCAATAAAACAGAATCAACCCAAGTCATCGAAAGCCTGGATAACAAGGTGAGATTTTACATGTAGCCCAAAAGATGTCAATGGAGGCGCCAGCTGGACCTCACTGGGGAGAGCGTTCCCAGCCACAGTGGAAAAAGCCTGTCTCTTGCCATCAGACTCTGAGTGTCCCGCAAAGGTCAGATCCAGCAAGTGAAGAACTAAGGGTCCAGGCAGGTTCATTCTGGGAGACGTGGCCCTGAAGATATTGAGGTCCTGAACCATAAAGAGCTACAACAGTCTCATGCTCTACCGACTGAGCTGGACAGGGCGGCTCCATAAAGAGCTTCATAGGTCAAAACCTGAGATCTGAATAGGACTCAGAAGCATAGGGAAGCCATTGAAACACAATGGGTGCTATATGATCTGTTCGCCTCAAATCTGTCAGTCAAGCACCAGCGTTCTGCCCTAGCTGAAACTTGCACACCATTTTCCGATGTAAAGCACGTTGCAATAGTCAAGTCTTGGGGTTACCAGGGCTTGGATGACTGTAGCCAAGTTATTCCTGTCCAGATAGGAGCAAAGGTACAGGAATAGGGCTGGGCGATATCTGGTTCTCAACTTTGTGAGATATCAGCAGCTAAACATCGTGATATGCTGATGTGCCACGATGTCTGAAATAAGGATGGAGCTGTGTAAAAAGGCACTGGCTGGCTTCATAGTATTTCTCACATTCTGATTTTTGCACACACACACACACATATCACAATTCACAATATATCGAAGCTCTAAAGTTGTATGTTTTAGTATGACTATTTGGGCTCCTGGCATCAGGGTATCCTGGCGTCTGTGATCCAAACGACAGTCACCTCCAGACTTGATTATTCTAACTCACTCTACGTGGGGCTGCCCTTGAGACTGACCCAGAAACTCCAGCGGGAGCAGAATGCCGCAGTGAGATTCCTTATGGGGTCCTTGTCACGAGATCACATTCATCCAGTGCTATACCAGCTGCACTGGCTCCCAGTGGAGTACAGGGTGAGGTTTAAGGTGCTAGTTTTAACCTTTAAAGCCCTATACAGACCAGGACCCTCGTACCTACGGGGCCGCCTCTCCTGGTATGTCCCACGGAGGACCTTAAGGTCCACAAATGACAACACTTTGGAGGTCCCAGGTCGCAAGGTGGTTAGATTGGTCTCAACTAGGGCCAGGGCCTTTTCAGTACTGGCCCCGACTTGGTGGAACGCTCTTTCACAAGAGACTAGGGCCCTGCGGAATTTGACATTTTTCCACAGGGCCTGCAAGACAGAGCTGTTCCACCAGGCCTTTGGCCAAGGCACAGTCTGACCTCCTCCTTTGATAATCCTCACAGAACTCTAGCCCAACGGTTGCCATGAATTTGACTCTGAACTGATTTTAGAATGAATTGATTTTAGAATGTATTCCAAATAATTGATTATGATTTTATGTAAACTGTGTTACTTTTATTGTTGTTAGCCGCTCTGAGCCCGGCTTTGGCTGGGGAGGGCAGGATATAAATAATTTATTATTATTATTATTATTATTATTATTATTATTATTATTATTATTATTAATATTATTATTATTATTATTATTCACTTGGTTGCAAAATGTGCCTGGTGCTTGGCAAACGTCAAACACTGTTTGCAAGCAATGAGGACTAGTGGCATGGATGGCTTCAAGGCCGGGGGGGGGGAAGCTTCACTTCCCTCTCTTGGATTTCCCAAAGTTGGGGTGTCATTTCTCGGACAACCACACCTTCCTCCGTCCTGAATGGGGCAAGCCTTGCTATTTGCCATTTTCCTTCCTGCAAACCACACGCTGATCTCGAGGCAGCTCTTTGTACGCAGTAAGGGGGACCCGCTGGGGATCCCTTCCAGAGCCTTGAAAGAGCTCTCTCCCCTCCCCCTGCTTCCGTCCTCCCCTCCCCCTTATTAAATCCGGGGTCCTTGTTTGATTTAAGTCCCCAGCGAGGCAGAGTTGAAAGCTCCCTGGCCTGGCCCTTGACTGCGTAGTGGGAGCTTTCGCACAGTACAAAACCCCACCAGACAATTCAGCTTGACTGATAGTCCTTCATCAAAAGAGGCAGGGGAGGGGGTGTTTAGGGAGGTCAGCAGGTCTGGATTTAGGCTCTTTAGCAGAGTGGGGAGAGGCCCAGGTCCGTCCTTGTTGCGGGAGGGGCGGGAGACGGCTGTCAGTCAGGACTGAAGAGAACTGGGCAGGCTAAGAGGGCGAGGAGTCTAATGCGGTTTCAGGAATTTGCCTCTTGAACAATTTCTTTTGCAATTTTTTGCAAACCCACCATCAGAATCCAAGATATATTTTTTAAAACAACAACAACGCCCAAAGCACTCTCAAAAAACATCCTGAACTATCATGGGAAATTTCTAAAAGTCGACAGCAGTTCCATACCGTCCAACGTTTCTCCGATGGAAATAGGGATGTCCTAAGGATCTGTGCGGAATTAAAGAACCTTTTAATTAAAGAACCTTTTAATGAGGGTGAAAGAGGAGAGTGCAAAATATGGTCTGAAGCTCAACATCAAAAAAACGAAGATCATGGCCATTGGGCCCATCACCTCCTGGGAAATAGAAGGGGAAGAAATGGACGCAGTGAGAGATTTTACTTTCTTGGGCTCCATGATCACTGCAGATGGTGACAGCAGTCACGAAATTAAAAGACGCCTGCTCCTTGGTAGAAAGGCGATGGCAAACCTAGACAGCATCTTAAAAAGCAGAGACCATCTTGCCAACCATCTTGCCAACAAAAGTCCGTATAGTTAAAGCCATGGTTTTCCCAGTAGTGATGTATGGAAGTGAGAGCTGGACCATCAAGAAATCTGATCGCTGAAGAATGGATGCTTTTGAATTCTGGTGCTGGAGGAGACTCTTGAGAGTCCCATGGACTGCAAGAAGGTCAAACCTATCCATTCTGAAGGAAATCGGCCCTGAGTGCTCACTGGAAGGACAGATCCTGAAGCTGATTCTCCAAGACTTTGGCCACCTCATGAGAAGAGAAGACTCCCTGGAAAAGTCCCTGATGCTGGGAAAGATGGAGGGCACAAGGAGAAGGAGACAACAGAGGACGAGATGGTTGGACAGTGTTCTCGAAGCTACCAGCATGAGGGAGGCAGTGGAAGACAGGAGTGCCTGGCTCTGGTCAATGGAGCCACGAAGAGGCGGACACGACTAAATGACTAAACAACAACAACAACAAAGGATCTGGGATGAAATCGGAAACTGGGGAGGCTGTAAATCTGGGCCTGTCCCTGAAGAACAGGGACATTTGGGGCGTGTGCAATTCAAATATTGCATTTATGCATTTGCTCTGTATCTGGAGAGGCTCGGTGCAACTTGAAACTGACTTCTGTTCCTCCGAAGATCTGAAACCCAGAAGCGCATAGAAGACCAACCTGGCCAAGGAACAATTTTGTTTTAAACGTTTTTGGCTCCGAACAAGCTCAGCCTGAAGAAGAGTTCTTTTGTGTGTTGCTCGAAAGCTTCCTGCCAACATTCGAGTCCCAGATGGTTCGGAGAAAACTATTAGCTCGTGCTTTCTCTGCGTTTTTGTTCGGGGGGCCAAAGCGCGGACATTTAATTCGATCTGCTAAAGTGACAAGGGATGCAGCTACCAGCAACACCCACAGGGAATCTTGTGGAAACTTTTATGCACTGCTATTGTTTTAAAAAAAGAAAAACAAAAGAGGAAATTAATTAAAAACGCTGCATGTTGACATTAAGCATGCAAGAAAAGTGAAATGGATTTGGAAGAACTTGTCAGAATGGAGAAAGGGGTGCAGAAAGTAGCAGACAGCTCTGAGAAAGTCAGGCTATGCAAGGGCACAAATATCATTGATTGATTGATTGATTGATTGCATCTAAACCCACCATTTTCTCCAAGGAGCTCCAGGTGATGTATCTGATAGCCTACCTCACAGGGCTGTTGTGGGGATTAAACAAGGAGGGGGAGAACTGGGTACCACACCTTGAGAACCTCGAAGAAAACGGTGGGATATATAAGCGCAATCAATTAATAAAAGTGCTATTATTCGTAATAATAACTGCTGCACCTCTTCTCCCCTTTGTATCATATGAAATAACAGAATTGTAGAAGTGGAAATACGTTTTTATATCTATATTATTTTAATTTATATACCACTTGATTGTTGGGGGGGGTAATCAAAGCAGTTTGCAAAGAGATAAAAAACCCCACTAAAATTATCAGTAAAAGAAAACCCAAAACCCCAATGATTTAAAAGCCTCTGAAAGATAAAATCAGCAATAAACTAAAGAACAGATTAAAACATACACCAACATTCTCTACATGTCGGCATAGGTCTGTTTTTAACAAGGACCCAAAAGAATGAGGTAAAGGGGCTGCCTGGGGTCAATAGGAAGGGAGTTCCAGAGTACATGGGCGGCCACATTGATTTCTAGTTCCACTGTTGAACGGCTCTTGTCACTGATAAGTTCTTCCCAATGTTTAGTTGGATTCTCCCTTCTTGTAACGTGAAGCCATTGGTTCGAATCCTGCCCTCCAGAGCAGAATGCAAGCAGATGCCTATATTTTAATCAGAGAAATGTTGGCATATTCCCATTTTCATTGGAGAAATGTTGGAGGGCGTGGACTAGATTATCCCTATTTTCATCCAAAAAAGTGCTGGGGTATCCCTATTTTCATCCAACAATTGTTGGGAGGGTATCGACTATGATGTCCTTATTTTCATTGAAGAAATGTTGGGTTGTCCCTATTTTCATTCAAAAATTGCTGGGGTGTCCCTATTTTCATCCGGCAATTATTGGGAGGGTATTAACTATAATGTCCTTATCGAAGAAATGTTGGGATATCCCTATTTTCATTGGAGAAATGTTGGAGGGCATGTTGTTCCATCTTCCAAGGGACAACCTTTTATATATTTGAAGACGGATACCGTATCACTATGACGCGGGTGGCGCTGTGGGTTAAACTACAGAGCCTAGGGCTTGCCGATCAGAAGGTCAGCGCTTCGAATCCCCGTGACGGGGTGAGCTCCCGTTGCTCAGTCCCTGCTCCTGCCAACCTAGCAGTTTGAAAGCACGTCAAAGTGCAAGTAGATAAGTAGGTACCGCTCTGGCGGGAAGGTAAACGGCGTTTCCGTGCGCTGCTCTGGTTTGCCAGAAACGGCTTAGTCATGCTGGCCACATGACCTGGAAGCTGTATGCCGGCTCCCTCAGTCAATAAAGTGAGATGAGTGCCGCAATCCCAGAGTCGGCCACAACTGGAACTAATGGTCAGGGGTCCCTTTACCTTATCTCCTGTCTCCCTTATCCCCTGAATTATGACTGACAGCTCCTCAATGCACCCCCCCACTGGGCCTTTGCTCCCAACACTTCCAGGCAAGTTCAAGGGGAAGGAGGCCAACAAGGTCTCCGCTTCAGAACTTCCTGATCTGGACTCGGAGCCTCCTTCCCAAAGTTTAAACCATCTCTCTCTCTCTCTCTCTCTCTCTCTCTCTCTCCCCCGCTGCCCCCAGCGGCCTCGTCAAAAGAGGAGGAAAACATTAAGCTGGTCTCCAGACAGCCCACTTCCCCAACTTGTCAAGAGCGCAATTCATCTGGCACGGCACCCACATCCTTTGTGGGGCCTCCCAGAGCTGCTTTTGTCCACCCCCTGGAGGCAGAAGGGGGGGCACTCTGGGGCCAGCCGATGAGAAGCCAAGGCTCCCTCAGAAGGCAGATCAAAGCACCCATTTGCATAGCCTGTCTTTGCTCCCCACCCACGCCACAAAAGGCTCTGGGGGCCGTCTTTGTCTTCCCGGCCTCAAAAGAGATTTGCTTCTCTGCATTGAAATTACACCTGCCAGCCGTTTGCTCCTGGTCAAGGGGAGAAAAGGCGAGGAAAAGGGTTAGGTGGGGAGTTACAGTCCCTGCAAATACTTCAGCAGGGATTTGGCAGAGGGGAGGCAGGGGCTCATTTGCAAGGTATTTATTTGGCTAAGTTTAGAACCTAGGAGCCATCACCTCCTGGCAAATAGAAGGGGAAGAAATGGAGGCAGTAAGAGATTTTACTTTCTTGGGCTCCATGATCACTGCAGATGGTGAAAGCAGTCACAAAATTAAAAGACGCCTGCTTCTTGGGAGAAAAACAATGACAAACCTAGACAGCATCTTAAAAAGCAGAGACATCACCTTGCCAACAAAGGTCCGTATAGTTAAAGCCATGGTTTTCCCAGTAGTGATGTATGGAAGTGAGAGCTGGACCATAAAGAAGGCTGATCGCCGAAGAACTGTTGCTTTTGAATTATGGTGCTGGAGGAGACTCTGGAGAGTCCCATGGACTGCAAGAAGATCCAACCGATCCATCCTTAAGGAAATCAGCCCTGAGTGCTCACTGGAAGGACAGATCCTGAAGCTGAGGCTCCAAGACTTTGGCCACCTCATGAGAAGAGAAGACTCCCTGGAAAAGACCCTGATGGTGGGAAAGATGGAGGGCACAAAGAGAAGGGGACGACAGAGGACGAGATGGTGGGACAGTGTTCTCGAAGCTACCAGCATGAGGGAGGCAGTGGAAGACAGGAGTGCCTGGCGTGCTCTGGTCCAGGGGTCACAAAGAGTCGGACATGACTAAATGACTCAATAACAACAAAGAACCTAGGACAAGCCTGGCTGCATTAAACCAAAGGGCGTCCATCGACTTTTGCATCCTTTTCTCTCACAGTGGCCAGGCGGATGCCACAACTGGAAACCTGCAAGGAGGCTTCCAACGCAGGAGCCCTCTCTCCTCCCCATTGTTCTGCCTGGACACTGAGGTCCAGCTTTGAGGGCCTTCTGGCAGTTCCCTCACTGCAAGAAGCCAAGTTACAGGGAACCAGGCAGAGGGCCTTCCCGGTAGTGATGCCCTCCCTGTGGCACGCCCTCCCACCAGATGTCAAAGAGATAAACAACTACCAGACTTTTAGAAGACATCTGAAGGCAGCCTTTTTTAGGGAAGCTTTTAATGTTTAATAGGTTATTGTATTTTAGTGTTCTGTTGGAAGCCCCCCAGAGTGGTTGGGGAAGCCCAGCCAGATGGGCGGGGAATAAGTTATTATTGTTATTGTTATTACACCACAGGAGGGGAGGGCGCTCCTGTGTTCGAATCCTGCTTGCAAGCTTCCCATTGGGGCATCTGGTCAGCCACAGTGAGGCTGGAATGGATGGGCCATTGGCAGGCTCTTCTGTTCAAGGGAGTTTGTCCGCAGCCCCAGCACAGCAGAGGAGGAAGAGAGGGTCATTTTCCAAGCTGCAGGCATGTCTTTCTCTCATCTCTCTCTCTTCCCCAACAGCGGAAGAATGAGAAACAAGAGGCTGTGAGCACTGGGCACCTTCCCAGCATCATTTAAAATTGTAATTGCCTCCCTGGCCTCTTTGGTGGGGACGAGGAGGGGAGGGAGAGTGTCGACATCCAAGGCTTCTCCAAGCAGGCCTCCCACAGAGGAGACTTGAGAGCTCCAGCCGCTGCAGGAGGAGGATGCCCCTTGGAGATCATGCCCTTCCCTGGCTGAATGAATGTCCTAATTTCGATGCTAATCTGCGCCACACACTCCCCCATTGCTGCCACCGTGGCCAGTGGCACTTAAATGACTTCAGTGGCATTTTAGGTGACTTTGCATCTCTTCTGAACTCTCCTGGGACAGGATGGGGGGAAGTCACAGAATACGACAGTCCACAACCCGAAAAAATATAACCTGAAGCGTCTGTAACCCGAGGTTTGACTGTATAGGACTGGCTTTATTTCCGATAATTTTGTCACCCAGCGACAGTCTTCTCAAGGTCTCGCATCAAGTCCATAGCTGTTAAGAAATGAACCAAACTTGCAATTGTTTGAACTGTCAGCTGAACAGACCAATTTTAGGTGATTATTCTGCCAGACAAAAATCAATCGCATTTAATTAAATTGGCATTGCTTATCCCATCCTTTTAAGTGGAGACGCTGTCAGGGACTGATCCTGGACTGAACTCCTGCGTCCGACACCAACAATCTGTGCTCCTCCCACCTGCCCAGTTCCTTCTGCTCTTGGAGTGGAGATTCCTTTTACAAAGAGCAGCATGAGGTTGACCAAACTGCGGGAGGCAGTGGAAGACAGGAGTGCCTGACGTGCTCTGGTCCAGGGGGTCACGATGAGGCAGACACAACTAAATGACTAAGCAACAACCTAATCTGCAGTTTCAGGAACAAGATGTGAATGGAAGTACAACCCTCCTGCGAAATTTGCACTTTCCTGAAATTTGCAATACAGCTCTTTGGCCAAGCAAAAAAATGCATACACTAGGGTAAAGTGTACATAACAAAGCATCTATCTGTTAAAATAACATACACGGATAGGTCACATTAGGGGAAATTGCTTTGCAAATATGCTTGCACGAAGGAAAATTGCATACAAAAAGGGGCATTTTAGCAGCTCGAACTAAAACTCAATCCTTCGTGTGGCAGCACCTGTGGAACTCCCTGCCTCTTGATACCACGTGGGTACCTTCACTGGACTCATTCCGGCACCTGATAAAGTCATGCTTCTTTAGACGAACCTCCCCACATGTTTAGAAAGTTGGTACGAGTTTTAATCTGTTTTTAGTCTATTGTTAACTTTTCGAACGCCTTGATGTTAATTCTTCTTAGTTATAATTTTGCTTTCTCTTTACTGTAATCTGCTTTGATGTTTTTGTTTCATTTTGTTTATAGTCCATAGTGTATAATTTTTATGGGGGGGGGACACCTGGAAACTGATATGGAAATGTGAAGAAGTGAATGTAGGCCTGGGAAAAGGAGGAATGGAGAAAAAATTGGAACATAAAGCACCTGCTGCTGCCACCCGACCCAAACAATGGCAAGGACAGTAATCCTGGTTTAAGGAGCATTTGGCACCTAGCTTACACAGGTGAAACTCAGAAAATTAGAATATCGTGGAAAAGTTCATTTATTTCAGTAATTCAACTTACTGAACTTAATGAAGCACAGTGGACCCACACCAGCTGATGACATGGCTCCCCAAATCAACACAGACTGTGGAAACTTCACACTGGACTTCAAGCATCTGGCATTGTGTGCCTCCCCATTCTTCCTCCAAACTCTGGGTCCTTGGTTTCCAAATGAGATGCAAAAGCTGCTCTCGTCAGAAAAGAGATTTGGGGAGCTATGTCATCAGCTGGTGTTGGTTCACTGTGCTTCATTAAGTCCAGGGTCAATGCAGCCGTCTACCAGGAGATTTTGGAGCACTTCATGCTTCCTTCCGCAGACGAGCTTCATGGGGATGCTGACTTCATTTTCCAGCAGGACTTTGGCACCTGCCCACACTGCCAAAAGTACCAAACACTGGTTCAGTGCCCATGGGATTACTGTGCTTGATTGGCCAGCAAACTCGCCTGACCTGAACCCCATAGAGAATCTATGGGGCATTGCCGAGAGAAAGATGAGAGACATGAGACCGAGCAATGCAGAAGAGCTGAAAGCTGCTATTGAAGCTTCCTGGTCTTCCATAACACCTCAGCAGACCCAGCAGTGCCACAGGCTGATAGCATCCATGCCATGCCGCATTGAGGCAGTAATTGATGCAAAAGGGGCCCAAACCAAGTACTGAGTATATATGCATGCTTCTACTTCTCAGAGGTCCAATATTGCTCTATTTGCAGTCCTTTTTTTGCTGATTTCATTTAATATTCTAATTTTCTGAGATTGTTAATGTGGGGTTTTCATCAGCTGTACGCCATGATCATCACAATTATAAGAAATAAAAGCTTGACATATCTCGCTCTGCATGTCATGAGACTATCTCATATACTAGTTTCACCTTTTAAGTTGAATTACTGAAATAAACGAACTTTTCCACAATATTCTAATTTTCCGATTTTCACCTGTATATCTGAGTTTCTAGCGCAGTAGGCAGTTTCCTAAGAAGAGCATTGCTGGATCAGGCCCAAAGGGTGTCCATTTCATTCTCACCACGGAGATCAGAAGGAGCCAAGTTTTTGGGGGTGGGGGAAGAGCTGAGCCGAAGAGAAATGGCTCTTTGACCCCACCCCCGGAGCGGAGGGGTTAAGAAGTGTGACCCAGGCCCTGCGGGGAGCCTTGGAAGACAGAGGCATTCCTTTGGCGCTGACAAGATGGAGGCTTTGGGAAAGGAGAATTGAAAGGGCCTCGGTCGGCTCGCTGCTTTCAATTGCCTTTGCATGGAGGTGCCAGAATGAATTGGCTGACAAGGGAGAGAGAGGGGAGGCTGATGTACAGCGAGCGAGACGCCTTCGCCATCCTGCCTTAATCATCCGGGGCCCTTTGCGAGACGCAAGTCAATCCTGGACCAGCCACCACCAGATGCCTTTGCTTTCAATTCCGCCAACAAAACCCATTTACCGTGCCTGTCTCCTCCGCTTTCCATCAAGCCCTCCGGATTCCCCTTTGGTGGAATAAGCGAATTTACTGTAACACCCGCCTTTGTATGAGAACAGCTAAAATGACAGTCTTTCCACAAGCATCCTATTTCCCTTCGCGGCGGGAGTTAAACGCTTTCTGGAGTGAAGGGCTCCGATCTTTTGAAATGCATGAAAACTACCCAGGGGGGTCAATTTCTCTGGCACCGCTGCCGGGAAGGACAATTCTTATTTACTCTTCGCTCCGCAGCAAGTTGAGCAATTTCCTAAAGTGAGGAATTTTCGGAGGGGGTTGGTTTTGGCAAATGCAGCCACAAGGATCAGAGCGTGTCGCCTTTCTGGGACCCCAGAAGACCTGAACGAATTGACAAATGTCAAATTCACTCAGTCTCCGCGAGGTGACATGATAGGCACCTTCAAATATAGGAACAAGGGCTGCTCCCAGCTGGTTAGGGTGGAGAAAGCTGGTTTTCTGCTGCTCTAGAGGGGAGGACAAGAACCAATGGATCCAAGCGACAAGAAAGGGGATTTTGACTAAACATCAGGAAGAACTTTCTGAGAGTAAGCTGTTTCACCGTGGAGGGGACTCTTTAGGAAAGTGGACTCTCCTTCCTTGGAGGTTTTTAAGCAGAGGTTGGATGGTCATCTGTCAGGGATGTCCCTCTTACTTTCCTCTCTCAACCCCCCAACTCTATAAATAATAACTTTATTATTTATACCCCACCCATCTGGGTGTGTTTCCCAGCCACTCTGGGCGGCTCCCAACAGAATGTTAAAAACACGATAAAACATCAAACATTAAAAACTTCCCAAAACAGGGCTGCCTTCAGATGTCTTCCAAAGGTCAGATGGTTGTTTATTTCCTTGACATCTGATGGAAGGCGTTCCACAGAGCAGGCGCCACCACCGAGAAGGCCCTCTGCCTGGTTCCCTGTAACTTGGCTTCTCACAGGGAGAGAACAGCCAGAAGGCCCTCAGCGCTGGACCTCAGTGTCTGGGCTGAACAATGGGGGTGGAGATGCTCCTTCAGGTATACTGGACCGAGGCCGTTTAGGGCTTTAAAAGTCAGCACCAACACTTTGAATTGTGCTTGGAAATGTACTGGGAGCCAATGTAGGTCTTTCAAGACCAGTGTTATGTGGTCTCGGCAGCCACTCCCAGTCACCAGTCTAGCTGCCGCATTCTGGATTAGTTGTAGATTCTGGGTCACCTTCAAGAGTGCATTGCAGTAGTCCAAGCGGGACACTACTCTGGATCTCCTATCAGTTATCTTGATGCCCTCTATGAAAAAGGATTGCAGCCTTTGGAGAAAAGGCGTGTAAGGGACAACATGACAGAAGTTTATAAATTTGTGAATGGCATGAAACGGAATGGATGCCGAAGTTGTCCTCCTTATCTCCTGACACTAGAATTCATGTACAGTGGTACCTCTGGTTACATACTTAATTCCATTCTTAACCTGAAACTGTTCTTAACCTGAAGCACCACTTTAGCTAATGGGGCCTCCTGCTGCCGCCGCACCGCTGGAGCACGATTTCTGTTCTCATCCTGAAGCAAAGTTCTTAACCCGAGGTAATATTTCTGGGTTAGCGGAGTCTGTAACCTGAAGCGTCTGTAACCAGAGGTACCACTGTACATGCAATGAAGCCGAATGCTGGAAGATTAATGGCGCATTAATGCATGTCCTTCTTTACACAGCGCATGATCTATGGAACTCACTCCCACAGGAGGCAGCGACGGTGACCAGCTAGGGTGGCTTTAAAGGAGGAAACCATGGAAGGGAAGGCTATTGATGGATACCCACCATGATGGCTATCATCTCTGCCCTCTGCAGTTGGAGGGAGAAGGGCTTCCAAATACCAGTTGATGGATGGTGCAGGAGGGAGAGAGTGCTTGAATCTTGTTTACAGGCATTTGGTTGGCCACTGTGAGAACAGGTTGGGCCATGGGCCTGATCCAGCAGCCTCCTCTTCTGTTCTCATGAGAGCCAGAAGGGAGGGAGCCTCCGCAGGCTCCATGCTCTTGTGGTGTAAACTGAGAATCCACAGAGCGTCCAAGGCGACTGCTGCCTTGCTGCCAAGTCCAGTTGCCAGTTGTTTGGCGCTCTCAGCTTCCCTGTCATTAAGCATCAGGCCCAGGGCGCGAGCAGCCTTCTGGCCGGAGCTCCTGGAAGCACACAAAACCCCCTTGCCCATTACCTCAAATTGCTCCCTTCTTTAAATGGGCTCCTTGCAGAGCAGTTACGTGGCAGAAAAGTCTCTCACCAAGTTGGGTGACTGACAGCGCAGAGTTGTTGGAAACAATTTTGCTGCGGTTTGTTCCAGGGGAACGAGAGGGAAAAAAGCAAAGCATTTTGCGCTGACTCCACTTGTCAAGTTTTATTGGAGAAGCACACTAAGTACGGCGCTTTTCGCACCCGCTGGCAACCTCTGCTTCCTTCCTTGTCATTCCAGGGGAGACTGAGCCAGGTTTCCCTGTTGACATCCCTGTTAGGCAGTTGGCTCCAGCCCCCTTCTCCTCTCCAGACCCCAGAGCTGCTGCTGCTGCTCCCCCTTTGCAGCCTTCTCCCTCCTCTTCTTCCCCACAGCCTGTGAGGTCGGTTGAGCTGAGAGGCCATGACTGGGCCAAGGTGACACCCAGGGAGCTTCACAACTGAATTGGCATTTGAAACTGTGCCCCCTGGGTCCTAGTCTGACACTCTAACCACTACACCACACTGCCCGTTACGTAATGTGCGTGTGTGACCACCAGACTAGATGGCTTCAAAAGAGAGTTGGACAAATCCATTGAGATGGCTGTCAATGGCTTCTAGCCACAATGGCTCGGCTGTGTCTCCACAATCAGAGGCAACAGTGCTTCTGAATCTCTGTTGCTCAAGACCACTGGAGGGGAGAGGGCTCTTGCGCTCAAATCCTGCTTCCCACATGTCAGCCACCATGAGAACAAGATCCTGGGCTAGATTGGCTATTGGCCTGATCCAGCAGGCCAGTCAATAAATGACACAGCTCACAGCTGGAGTGAACTCCTCCTTAGCAAAACATGATCTTCACAGACTTGGCCAAATTTCAGGCCCGGACTAAACGTCCCCACCTCCCTACAGCTGTCTGTGTCTCCTCGTCTCCAGTGTTTCTTGCAAGCAATCAGAGACTGTGCTCAGGGGCAGCCTGCCTTTGCTCCTCCCGTGTCATCCCTCTCCTGGTTCTGTGAGTCAGGGCAGAGGGAGTTTGTCACACCAGGAACGGGAAACACCCATGCCTCTTCACTAACCTGACTCATCTCTGCCTTTTGGCCTCCATCCTCTCCTGCTTCTGCCTCTGATTCTAGACTGCTCTCTGCCACAGACTCTCCCTGCTCACGAAACCCTGTTGCCTCTTCAGCTACTGACACCTCTTCCCAGTCAAATCAAATCAAATCAAATACCTTTATTGGCATCATAGTATAAAACATTTCAGGTCACTGGAATAATTAAAAGGAAAGGGTGAAGCTGTTGAGGGTCATACAGTCACACTGTGATCGTGCGCACTTAGATATTCTGCTTCGGCCTGTCTGTTCCCCGAAAGGATGGTTCATTGGGAACCCTGTCGAGTAAAACTGTGGCTAAAAAGGAAGCTACTAAAGCAGTGATATCTTTGTCCCAATCTGCCAGGGGAAACCTCACTTGACTTCTCTGAGTTATAGGTCCAACATTTTGCTCAGCATCAGTTGGCGAGGTCTACTGTGTGGAGAGCAATCTAACAGAATGTGGTTCATTGAATCAGGTACTTCTTGGCTGTAGGCACACAAACGGGCTTGATATGGGGTATGTGAGAACCTGCCTTTGGTCACTGCAGAAAGGAAGGCATTTAATCTTGTGAGCATAAAGGCTTTTCAATGGGAAGGGAGTAATAGGTCCTTTAGATATTTGGCACAAGTTCCGTAAAAAGGTAAAGATAATGGGACCCCTGACCATTAGGTCCAGTCATGGCCGACTCTGGGGTTGTGGCACTCATCTCGCTTTTTTGGCCGAGGGAGCCGGTGTACAGCTTCCAGGTCATGTGGCCAGCACGACTAAGCCACTTCTGGCGAACCAGAGCAGTGCATGGAAACGCCGTTTACCTTCCCGCTGGAGTGGTACCTATTTATCTACTTGCACTTTCACGTACTTTTGAACTGCTAGGTGGGCAAGAGCAGGGACTGAGCAATGGGAGCTCACCCGTCGCGGGGATTCGAACCACCAACCTTCTGATTGGTAAGTCCTAGGCTCTGTGGTATAACCCACAGCGCCACCCGCGTCCCTCTACAGGTTCCGTAAGGTGTTGTAATACCTAAGGCCTCCGGAGAACAGGATCTCGGAGTATGAGGTACCATCTAGGTTCTCCCCTGTCTTCTCGCACTAGCAATTCATTGTCACCACTTCCTAGGCTCTGAGCCTTCTCCTCTTGGTGGTTCCCAAGCCGGTTCCCCTTGCCATTCCTCTGCGCCCAACCAGCGATGGAGGAAGGCTCACAGGCACCTGGGGCAGGCCATAGGGGTGGGGCAAACCGCCCATAGGAGCAGGGCACACGCTGCCCATAGAGATGGAACAGGACACGCAGCCTCCCGTGCCATCCTTATGGACACTGCGGCACGCCCCATCCCTATGGATGCCGCATGCCCCATGCCATCCCTATGGGTGGCGCACGCCCATAGGGACAGGCGCGCAGTGGGGCCTCAGCCACCCTACAGCTGGGGGGAGGCAGCAGGCGAACAGTGTGGAGCCTGCAGGACCAAGACCTGTGGCTCATGCACGCTGCAGGCCCCACGGTGACAAGTGCCGCCCGCCATTTTGCCCCCTCCATCAGGGTGACAGCCGGGGTGGGCCACGCCCCCCTTCGTACGCCCCTGTGCCCAACAAGCCCACAACACACTTTCCACGTTCTTAAGCTCTGCTGACCCAGGAAGGAAAAGCATTTGAGCAAATTGAGCCACACTTTCCCAACTTTCCTCAGACTGAACGTGTGAGGCCGTCCTCATCTGTCCTTTCCCTAATCATCTTGTTTGCTAGACTGTAAGCCTGCAGAGCAAGAGTTCGTCCTCCGTAACTCAATTAAGCTGATCTATATGGTAATGAATATTTATCGCTTCGATCCGGCCAAAGCCAGACTGCAGTCCTTTCTACTACACTTAAAACTTTTACCAGGGGAAACCCACATCGAACTCAGATTTACGGAGAACCGGGTTGGCGCGGGTCTACTCAGAAGCAAATCAATAGGACTTGCTCACGTCTGTTTAGCACTCCAGCTCAACTCTCATCACTTTCAGGGATATGCAAGTTGTTTTATTAGTTCCAAGGGGACTGGAGCAGTATACGTACTTAATTCTAAAGGAAAAATATATAGCCGAGAAGCATAGTAATAAAGGCATGAAGAACTCAAACTCCCACCCACCAGAAGACTGCAGAACGTCAGAGGGTGTTTGTGTAAGGTTTCTGCCTGATCGCTACCTACCCTTGACCTTTCTCAGCATTTATGCCCCATACCCAGAAGCAACAAGGATTATCATTTCATTTACGGATCGTTTCCTACGAAGCATCTCAAAGTAATTTCACAATACAATAAAAACAAACATAAAACTGTTGCATATATAGAAACAGTAAAAAGTAAATAAAACGACAATCTATGAAAAGCAAGCTGGGGTGAGCATCTCTGCTCTGGAAAGAAGAACGTCTTTGACTTAATCTCTGGGATAGCTCAGTCGGTAGAGCATGAGACTCGATCTCAGGGCTACGGGTTAGAGCCCCACGTTGGGCAAAGGAATCCTGCAATGCAGGGCATTGGAATAGATGAAGCTCGTGATCCCTCTTCCAATGCTACGTTCTATGACAGGCACCAACAGGCAGTCAAAGTAAAGGCATGGAGTTCCAAAGGTTAACGCCAAAGGACCACTTCTGTTGAAAGGGCCTCCTGATATGATTGTGTCTGCAGGGCCTAGGGATGGGTTGGGTAGATAAAGGAACAAGACTCTCTTTTAGGTGGGGAGAATTAAATGAACATCTTCCTTTGCCATCTCAATAATGTCCCGTCATGTCCATGAAGGCTACCCAAGGTGGCCATGTGTCCTACTTGACAAAGGACAGTCCTCTGTTCAAAGGGCTGCTGGGTCCACGGAGTTTCGCCCAGAGTGGCTGGGGAAACCCAGCCAGATGGGCAGGGTGTAAATAATTAAATCAATATATTAATAAATTAATAATAACAACAATACAGTGGTACCTCGGGTTAAGTACTTAATTCGTTCCGGATGTCCGTTCTTAACCTGAAACTGTTCTTAACCTGAAGCACCACTTTAGCTAATGGGGCCTCCTGCTGCCGCCATGCTGCTGGAGCACAATTTCTGTTCTCATCCTGAAGCAAAGTTCTTTACCCAAAACACTATTTCTGGGATAGTGGAGCCTATAACCTGAAGCGTATGTAACCTGAAGCGTATGTAACCCGAGGTACCATTGTATCATTATTTAAAGGAACACTGAGAAGAAAATAAGAGCTCGCAAGTGACTCCAGCCAATGGCTCATCTGTCACCTGAGAAGGGGTATGAGAGCCATTTTCGAATACAGTGGTACCTCAGGTTACAGACGCTTCAGGTTACAGACTCTGCTAACCCAGAAGTAGCACCTCTGGTTAAGAACTTTGCTCCCGGATGAGAACAGAAATTGTGCAGTGGCGGCAGCAGCGGGAGGCCCCATTAGCTAAAGTGGTGCTTCAGGTTAAGAACAGCTTCAGATTAAGAACGAATTAAGTTCTTAACCCGAGGTACCACTGTATCGGAAGGCCTGGAAGATGGAGCTAGCTTGTTTTCTGCTGCCCTGGAGAGGAGAACACGAAACTATGAATTCCAGTGGCAAGAAAGGAGATTCTAGCTAAGAATCAGGAAGAACTTTCTGGTGACAAGAGCCAATTGACAGTGGAACGGACTCTCTCAGAAGGTGGATTCTCTTTCGCTGGAGGTTTCGAAGAAGAGGCTGGATGGCCATCTGTCGGCGATTCTTTAGCTGGGATTCCTGTATTTCAGGGGCTGGACTGGATGACCCTTGGAACCTTTTAATTCCGTGAAATATACAAGGCTGCAGGATGCTGCGGAAGCAAGTCCTCCTCCTCAGCAGGTCACCCCTGTGTTTACGAAGACGCAGGAAAAGCCCAGCCATGCCTTGGCAGCAGGACAGCCTCGCCAGCTAAATGGGGCCTAATGGGAGCCTCCCCACTCCTGGCCATTGACGCTCTCCTCATCCTCCCGCTCGTGATTTATTTATACCGCGGCCGTCTCTGCAAGATCCAGGTCCATTAGAGAAATTAAAATGAACAATTGCCAGCAACCAGCACACATCAGCCCACCCTCCCGAAAACACTCAGGAGATAAATGCCCTCTGGCAAGCGTCCTGGAGGCCGGCAGAGTCGAAAGAGCACAGGAGACAAGCTGCCAGCCTTGCAGAGAGAGAGAGAGAGAGAGAGAGAGAGAGAGAGAGAGAGAGAGAGAGAGAGAGAGAGAGAGAGAGAGAGCGCCTTAAAGGCCAAAGCATTCCCCAGCTGAGAAGCTTCCATCAAGGGTCCCTGCGGATCAGGCCCCAGCAAATGCAGCCACAAGAATCCTGCTTTTATTTGCCACCCGCACCCCATTTTAAACTTTCAAGACACCAGTTCAGATGGGTTTTTAAAGGAAAAAAAAACAAAACAATAAAAGCTCGCATCCATGGAAGACTGCCCAGGGCTATTCCCCATGTATCTGCGTCTTGTCAAAATGGATCATCAGCTTTAGGAAAAGCAACAACACAGCTGCATTATTCCAAGAGGAATATTACGTTGTCGTCCCCCAGCTGGATTTCCGTGGTGCCTGGCCAGGAGGCGCCAGGAGCTCAAGAAATTTCACCCGGGTTGCAAAATGTGCACAGGTGCCACAATTCATCCCCACGACTCCTGAAGGGAGCCGCTCCGAATTATCTGCAGCATCACATAGGATGGCTAGGTGGTGCAGTGGTTAGAGAGTCAGACTAAGACCTGGGAGAGCCCAGGGTACAGACCTCTGCTCATCCGTGAGACTCGCTGGGTGACCTTGAGACCACTCACAGCATCTCAGACTCTGTAGGGTTGGTGTGGGTATTAAATGAAGAGAGCCCTGTACGCCCTTGTGGGGAAAGAGGGGTACAATGCAATAAATATTCGAAACCTGCGGAACCAGAGATTTACAGAAGATTGGAAGAAATGTGCAAATTATTTGAAGAGCAACTGTAATCAACAAATTACGCTAGCAGGACTACAAGAAGTTTTGTAAGGAGGAATATATGAAATATTGCAAAGAAGAGAGATATTAGTTATGAGACTTAAATGTAATAGTGAAAGTAAGAAATGTAAATTAAGTAAACAGATTGGAAAAGTTTCAGATGTGTCAAAAAAAATGTGTAAGATGTAAAAGTATGTTTAATTATTGTTGAAAATGATATGTTGAAAAACTAATAAAAAAATTATAAAGAAAAGAGAAAGATAATGATAATTTACTAAGAAGGATATTTTTTTAAAAAAAACAAATACAATAAATAAATGAAATATTCTTCCTTGTGCAGTGCAGCCCTGTGAGGTCCTGACACAGGAAGCTGACTTATTTACTGCATTTATGTTCTACCTTTTCCTCCAAGGGGTCATGCATGGTTTTCCCTCCTCCCCAGTTTTAATCCCCACCACAGTCCTGTGAGGTAGTCTCATGGCTCTCGAGAGGTTTCAGACAGGAGCTTTTCCCTGCAGAACCTTTGACGTTCTGTGCACAAAACAGATCCACAGCCCTCCTTCCCCAGAGCAAACACCGAGGTGCCAACAGCCGGACGATTTATTTCCTCATTCATTTCAGGCATTTTCAGCTGCCTTTCGAAACATCTTAACTTTAAACAAATGTAAGATTCCAATTATACGTTGTTGATGTTTTAAATGAAATCACAATAAACACAGCCAATTCAAATATGCCCAATGCACTAAAACACAACATACACCAGAGTCAGCAGCAGCTTTTTACAATGGAACCTTTCCATTAAAAGTTAAGGGAAACAGATGAGAGTTGAAAACAAAAACCTGTCCCTCAAAACCTGGACTGCAGGAGCCCATCGTCCCTTTCTCCAAAGAAAATGTCATTGTGTAGGAGACAGCACTGAAGACGCCCTCGATCTTGGGACCACCAGATCTTCAAGACAGGCACACAAGCTGCTGCCAGCTGATCTTAAAACATGGGTGTAAGCCAGGGGTTTTCAACCTTTTTGAGTCCGTAGCTCCCTTAACCAACCACTTCCTTTTTGTGGCTCCCCGGCTGAAGCCACTTACCCTGGGGGACCATTACAGGACGCATGAGACTGGGGGTTAGCCCATTTCTCAAGCCCTCTGTTACAGGAATTCTATGGTCTTATATATAAAAAATAAATGTTCATAAATGTACAAGGCAAACACGTACATAAGTCTAAAACCCACGTGTCTGAAATAGTACAGGAGAACAATCCTGAAGCCATTTTGACTCTCCCAAATGGACCTCAACGGAGGAAGGAAATGGGGAAAGCTTTTCTCCAATTGTCTTTCAACTGTAGGGGCTTACACCTCCCTGTAAATACAGCCTGACAAGTATCTGTTAAGCTGAGCACAATATCAATATGCATAAGAAATTCAGGAACTAAGTATTTACCATCTCAAAGGAATGGCCAGGCTACCCAGAGAAGGCAATAACAAACCTAGACAGCATCTCAAAAAGCAGAGACATCACCTTTCTGACAAAGGTCCGTATAGTTAAAGCCATGGTTTTCCCAGTAGTGATGTATGGAAGTGAGAGCTGGACCATAAAGAAGGGTGATCGCTGAAGAATTGATGCTTTTGAATTCTGGTGCTGGAGGAGACTCTTGAGAGTCCCATGGACTGCAAGAAGACCAAACCTATCCATTCTTAAGGAAATCAGCCCTGAGTGCTCACTGGAAGGACAGATCCTGAAGCTGAGGCTCCAAGACTTTGGCCACCTCAGGAGAAGAGAAGACTCCCTGGAAAAGACCCTGATGTTGGGAAAGATGGAGGGCACAAGGAGAAGGGGACGACAGAGGATGAGATGGTTGGACAGTGTTCTCAAAGCTACCAGCATGAGTTTGACCAAACTGCGGGAGGCAGTGGAAGACAGGAGGGCCTGGCGTGCTCTGGTCCAGGGGGTCACAAAGAGTCGGACTCGACTAAACAACAACAAGCCAGAAAAGGCAATCGGATAAGGCATTATCAGGTATCCTGGCAGACAGGAGAGAAGCAACACACTCAAATTTCTGCTGGGGACCACCTCTTTCTGTGATGTATGGATGATGTTTTTTGGGGGTGGTCTTGAGTTACAGGATGGGCAATTTCAAAAGTCTATGTAAGAGCTTGCACACCATTGTTCTGGGTTCCTCTCCTCCTTCCCTGCGTGGGGTGAGCGGGGGACCCTGTTGCAAGAGTTTAATAAAGATCAGGCTTACTAGCTGCTTTGCTTCTCAATATTCTCTGGTTGGCCTCTGTTATTTTCTCCTATTGATAGAGAACCTACATAAGGACTCTGTGCTGGCTCTTGGGTACCCATAAGGGAAAGGGAGCAGTTTTTTCTTATAACAAACAGTGTAAAACTAAGGAATAATAATAATAATTTATTATTTATACCCCGCCCATCTGGCTGAGTTTCCCCAGCCACTCTGGGCGGCTCCCAATCAGTATTAAAAACAATACAGCATTACATATTAAAAACATCCCTAAACAGGGCTGCCTTAAGATGTCTTCTGAACGTCAGGTAATTCTTTATCTCTTTGACATCTGATGGGAGGGCGTTCCACAGGGCGGGCGCCACTACCGAGAAGGCCCTCTGTCTGGTTCCCTGTAACCTCACTTCTCGCAATGAGGGAACCGCCAGAAGGCCCTCGGCGCTGGATCTCAGTGTCCGGGCTGAACGATGGGGGTGGAGACGCTCCTTCAGGTATACAGGACCGAGGCCGTTTAGGGCTTTAAAGGTCAGCACCAACACTTTGAATTGTGCTCGGAAACGTACTGGGAGCCAATGCAGATCTCTCAGAACCGGTGTTATGTGGTCCCGGCGGCCACTCCCAGTTACCAGTCTAGCTGCCGCATTCTGGATTAATTGCAGTTTCCGGGTCACCTTCAAAGGTAGCCCCACGTAGAGTGCATTGCAGTAGTCCAAGCGGGAGATAACTAGAGCATGCACCACTCTGGCGAGACAGTCTGCGGGGAGGTAGGGTCTAAGCCTGCGTACCAGGTGGAGCTGGTAGACAGCTGCCCTGGACACAGAGTTAATCTGCGCCTCCATGGACAGCTGTGAGTCCAAAATGACTCCCAGGCTGCGCACCTGGTCCTTCAGGGGCACCGTTACCCCATTCAGGACCAGGGAATCCTCCACACCTGCCCGCCTCCTGTCCCCCAAAAACAGTACTTCTGTCTTGTCAGGATTCAACCTCAATCTGTTAGCCGCCATCCAACCTCCAACCGCCTCCAGGCACTCACACAGGACCTTCACCGCCTTCACTGGTTCTGATTTAAAGGAGAGGTAGAGCTGGGTGTCATCTGCATACTGATGAACACCCAGTCCAAACCCCCTGATGATCTCTCCCAGCGGCTTCATATAGATATTAAAAAGCATGGGGGAGAGGACAGAACCCTGAGGCACCCCACAAGTGAGAGCCCAGGGGTCTGAACACTCACCCCCCACCACCACCTTCTGGACACGGCCCAGGAGGAAGGAGCGGAACCACTGTATAACAGTGCCCCCAGCTCCCAGCCCCTCTAGACGGTCCAGAAGGATGTTATGGTCGATGGTGTCAAAGGCCGCTGAGAGATCCAGCAGAACTAGGAAACAGCTCTCACCTTTGTCCCTAGCCCGCCGGAGATCATCAACCAGCGCGACCAAGGCAGTTTCAGTCCCATGGTGAGGCCTGAATCCCGATTGGAAGGGATCCAAATGGTCCGTTTCCTCCAGGCGTGCTTGGAGTTGTTCAGCAACCACCCGCTCAATCACCTTGCCCAAGAACGGCAGATTTGAGACTGGGCGATAGTTGGCCAAATTGGCCGGGTCTAAAGATGTTTTTTTAAGAAGCGGTTTAATGACCGCCTCTTTCAGCGGGTCTGGGAAGGCTCCCTCACAGAGGGAAGCATTCACCACCCCGCAGAGCCCATCGCCCAGCCCTTCCCGGCTCGCTTTTATCAGCCAGGATGGGCAAGGATCAAGGAGACAGGTGGTCGGAACTGTTAGTTACTGAAGTTGGGGAGGATTTTTGGTTTTTTAGTTTCTCCAACTTTCCCCCACTGTTTTATTTCGGGAAGATAATGGGCTGCAACTTAAAAGCTGCTGGCTCCCCTGAAAGTTCCTGAGAGAGAGAGAAATAATAATAATAATAAATAAATAAATAATAATAATAATAAATAATAATAGTAATAATTTATTTATACCCCACCCATCGGGATGCACGTTCACAACCCGCAGCTTCCACAACCTGCAATGGCATGTCTACACACCCGCAGGTTGCAATTTGGCGCTTCTGCGCAAGAGCAAAGCACGATTTAGCACTTCTGCGCATGTGCCGAAACCCAGAAGTAACCCGTTCCGGTACTTCTGGGTTTCGGCACGTCCGTATCCCAAAAAACACACAACCTGAAGCATCTGAAGCCCAAGGTATGACTGTATAAATAAAGGACCTGCTCATGCAACGCGGATACAAAAACCCTGCACAAACATTACGCAACAGAATGAAATATCATTATTCCCCCAATCTCCCTCCCTCCCTTCTCCCCCCCCATATTTATGACCAGAGTGTTTCATACCAAATGTAAACAAACTACAAATTGAAATTGGAGGTGCCCTATGTTCTTTTCCTTATTTGTTTGTTTTGTAACACACACAAAAACATTAATAAAAAATAATTTTAAAAGCAGCAGTAGCATTGCTGCCTCAAACTGTGGGGGCAAAGCACAGCCATCCTGGCAAGTAGTCACTGATAGAGGCCTCTCCTCCTGTAAGAATGTGTATAATCCTCTTTGAAAGCAGCTTAGGTTAGTGTCCTACCCATCACGGCCTCCTGTGGCAGGGAGTTCCATAGTTCAACGATGCACCGTGTGAAAATTAGATCATTCCCAAGCCTATCAGTTTGAGGGAGGGAAGTCCCAAATTGCATCATTTTCTATCAAATGAAAATCAAAGGGTGCAGAGGTGCCCAGCTATATTTTCAAAGTTATATTTTCTAGAACAGGACCACATTTTGAACCTTCATAGACCCCCCACCCCCGGTCTCCTCCCTCTGCCATTCCAAGCCTACACAGACACATCTTTCTAGTTAACGCCCTGCATTCCTTTCCAAAATCTTAAACCGAACTTCAAACTTCACATTTTTGAAACAGCTTTTCTTTCTTTCTGATTTAAATTGAAAAGCCCCACTTCAGATAAAAGACTTTCCACCTTATTTCCCTGTAACTCTTTGATACTTAATCAAATTAAGAGAGATTTCCCCGAAAGCGAAGCATCAATTTGAATTATGGGCTGGGGAGAAGGCAGGGAAAGTTTTGATTTGATAGGCAACGCAAAATTACGATTCGCCCCTGCTCCACTTCGGGGAAGGTCAACCTTCTGTTTGCCCTCACGGGAAGGAACAGAAAATGTCAGGATACTCCCCCACTCCCCATTGCACGGCGCATCCCCTTTTCTGCCTCCCAGGACAGAAGTTGCACGACAGAAATCTTCCCAATCAAACCATGCTCTCTGCGGCAGCATGAGTATCTCAAGCAGATGTGGGGCAGACAGGGGGAGAGAAGCAAGACTGGGGACCATTATCTTGCCCAGAGATTCTCTGCATCTTACGATACGATACAATCTTTATTGTCATTGTCCCATACAGAACAATGAAATTGAAAAAATCTACATCAGACCTTCAAAAACCCACAAGCCTGCTATCCCAGCCTGGTTAACCCCCTAAAAACTCTGATACCCCATAACTGAATACAATATACTCCCATAGAGACTCCTTACACTGCGTTTAAAACCAAAATCGCATTTGGATAGAAACTGTTTCTCAGGTGACTAGTCCTAGTCTTAATAACCCTGGACCTTCTTCCAGAAGGCAGAAGCTGAAAGAGATCATTTCCGGGGTGCGCACTATCCTGCGCTATCTCTGCAGCTTTCTTATGACACCTGACAGCATAGATTTGATCCAAGGTGGGAAGAGTGCACCCAATTATTCTCTCCGCAGTCTTTACAACCCTGGACAGCGTTGCTTTTTCCCCTGACCATGCAGCTCCCAAACCACACACAGAGAACATAAGTTAACACAGTCTCAACAGTACAGTGGTAAAATGCCATCAACAGGTCCTTTGAGAGATTATTTTTCTGGAGGATTCTCCAAAATTCTCTTGCCTTTCTTCCAGGAAACTTGGGGTCCCCCCTCCAGAAATCACTCCTATTTGCTCCTGAAAAAGTGTCAGGGCTCTTAGGCTCCCAGGTTGTGGGATTCCCACCCCACAGGGCTGTATCTCAGACGTTCATTACATAATTTCTGAAGACGCACCACTTTTTCCAGGTCTTTTGATGCCTGAAACCTGTTCAGGACCCAGCCTGCTATTGTGCCCACGATTCGACTGTTTTTAATGTTGCGTTTCAGATTGTTGTAACCCATCCTGGGACCTGCTAGTGAAGGGTGGGTAATAAAGTTCGTCATCACCACCAGCGCCATCTTAAAGCTAATGCAATTCTAGGATGCATCAACAGAAGTCTAGTGTCCTGATCAAGAGAAGTCATAGGGACACTGTATTCTGCCTTGGCTAGACCACATCTGGAGTCCTGTGTCCATAGAATCATAGAGTTGGAAGAGACCACAAGGGCCATCGAGTCCAACCCCCTGCCAAGGAGGAAACACCATCAGAGCACTCCTGACATATGGTTGTCAAGCCTCTGCTTAAAGACCTCCAAAGAAGGAGACTCCACCACACTCCTTGGCAGCAAATTCCACTGTCCAACAGCTCTTACTGTCAGGAAGTTCTTCCTAATGTTTAGGTGGAATCTTCTTTCTTGTAGTTTGGATCCATTGCTCCGTGTCCGCTTCTCTGGAGCAGCAGAAAACAACCTTTCTCCCTCCTCTATGTGACATCTTTTTATATATTTGAACATGGCTATCATATCACCCCTTAACCTCCTCTTCCTCCAGTTCTGGACAGTCAGGTTTAAGGAGGATATTGGCAAGCTGGAAGGTGTGCAGAGGAGGGTGAGTAGTAGTAATAATAATGGTAATGGTAATAATAATAATAATTTATTATTTATACCCCACCCATCTGGCTGGGCTTCCCCATTCACTTCGGGCGGCTTCCAACAAAATATTAAAATACTTTAATGCATCAAAGCTTCCCTAAACAGGGCTGCCTTCAGATGTCTTCTAAAAGTCTGGTAGTTATTTGTCTCTTTGACATCTGGTGGGAGGGTGTTCCACAGGGCGAGTGCCACTACCGAGAAGGCCCTCTGCCTGGTTCCCTGTAACTTGGTTTCTCACAGCGAGGGAACTGCCAGAAGGCCCTCAGAGCTGGACCTCAGTGTCCGGGTAGAATGATGGAGGTGGAGACGCTCCTTCAGGTACACTGGGCTGAGGCCATTTAGGGATTTAAAGGTCAGCACCAACACTTTGAATTGTGCTCGGAAACATGCTGGGAGCCAGTGTAGGTCTTTCAAGACCAGTTTTATGTGGTCTCGGTGGCCGCTCCCAATCACCAGTCTAGCTGCCGCATTCTGGATTAATTGCAGTTTCCGGGTCACCTTCAAAGGTAGCCCCATGTAGAGCGCATTGCGGTAGTCCAAGCGGGAGATAACCAGAGCATGCACCACTCTGGTGAGACAGTCCGCTGGCAGGGAGGATCTCAGCCTGTGTACCAGGTGAAGCTGGGAGACAGCTGCTCTGGACACAGAATGGACCTGCGCCTCCATGGACAGCTGCTAGTCCAAAATGACTCCCAGGCTGCACACCTGGTCCTACAGGGTCACAGTTGCTCCTTCCAGGAC
This sequence comes from Podarcis melisellensis, assembly GCF_964234715.1. Taxonomy (NCBI): domain Eukaryota; kingdom Metazoa; phylum Chordata; class Lepidosauria; order Squamata; family Lacertidae; genus Podarcis; species Podarcis melisellensis. Next base: position 61,584,461 of record NC_138543.1, on the reverse strand, counting down.
CAGGGAGTCCTCCACACCCACCTGCCCCCATCCCCCCAAAACAGTACTTCTGTCTTGTCAGGATTCAACCTCAATCTGTTAGCCGCCATCCATCCTCCAACCGCCTCCAGGCACTCACACAGGACCAAGATTGTCAAGGGTATGGAAACCAAACCTGATGAGGAACAGATGAAGGATCTGGGTATGTTTAGCCTGGAAAAGAGGAAACTGAGAGGAGATATGACAGCTGTCTTCAAATATCTCAAGGGCTGTCACATGGAAGAGGGAACAAGCCTGTAGTCTCCTGCTCTGGAGGGGTAAGATCTGAACCAATGGCTTCAAGTGACAAGAAAGGAGATTCTGGCTAAACACCAGGAAGAACTTTCTGGCAGTGAGAGCTGTTCAAAAGCAGAATAGCCCCTCTCAGGAGATTGTAGACTCTCCTTCCTTGGAGGTTTTTAAGCAGAGGTTGGGGCTGGACTAGATGAGTCTTGGGTCCCTTCCAACTCGAAAATTCTATGAGTCTATATCCCCTGCCAGTCCTCCTTCTGTACTCCACCATCTCATAAGAATACAACAATCAAAGTTCCTGGCAACTGGATTGGGCCAATGGCCCATCTAGTCCAGCATCCAAGTCCAGGCTGGGAGCTGGAGACACAAGAGACCTGCTTGCTCTGTGCTGGATCCAAACTTGAAACTAATGGAGAATGCAAAATGTATTGGGGTGTTGATGTGCGAGCCCCTCCATCTTATACTCAGGTTGCCTCTTGTTCTTCTTGTTGTTTAGTCGTTTAGTCATGTCCAACTCTTCGTGACCCCCTGGACCAGAGCACGCCAGGCCCTCTTGTCTTCCACTGCCTCCCGCAGTTTGGTCAGACTCATGTTTGTAGCTTCAAAAACACTGTCCCACCATCTCGTCCTCTGTCGTCCCCTTCTCCTTGTGCCCTCAATCTTTCCCAACATCAGGGTCTTTCCAGGGAGTCTTCTCTTCTCATGAGGTGGCCAAAGTCTTGGAGCCTCAGCTTCAGGATCTGGCCTTCCAGTGAGCACTCAGGGCTGATTTCCTTCAGAATGGAGAGGTTTGATCTTCCTGCAGTCCATGGGACTCTCAATAGTCTCCTCCAGCACCATAATTCAAAAGCATCCATTCTTCGGCGATCACCCTTCTTTATGGTCCAGCTCTCACTTCCATACATCACTACAGGTTGCCTCTATGTCTCAATAAAACCTGATATCCTAAAAACACCACAGTCCCCACTAATCTTCATCCCAAGCAAATCAAACTCTGGGTCAGCGCTGGAACCCTTGGAATCTGTCACTGCTCAGGAGCCTTGGGGTGGCATGAAACAGCTGAGTATAAAGGGTCACTCAGAAAGGAGATGTTCACCCTCCCATCAACTCACAATATCCAATTTCCCCATCCAACCAGTGGAATGCAGAGGGTGCAAATTGTGGCACTTGGCAAGGAAACCTCAGGTGCCCCTTGGCGTGTGACAAGCTCACTTTCTCACTCTCCAGACAGACGGTGCCTTGAGGCTGGGGGTTTCTCTGCTCTGAGGCTATTTCAGAGCAAGCTGGGTGTGTGGAATAACTTGTTCTCCTCTGTCTGCTCCCCTCCCAGGGCAAAGAAAATGCAGGGGTCTCTCTGCCCGTGCATGTCCACAGAATACCACTTTTGATTCCTAGACATGAAAAGTCTGCTATTTTAGAAAGCGGCAACTCTCTGAAGTTCAGACTCCAGGATCCTAAAGGCGCAGTTGCAAGACACCGAGATATGCACAACAGAGGCAGAACACAGCTTAATAATGCATAATTGAGAGTTCAAAAATTGTTGGGGTTTTTTTTTTTGTTTGGTTCTTTACAGCCAGCTGGTAATCGCAACGCACAGAAACACTCAAGGTTTAGAGGCTGCAGAAGCAACATATGAAAGGGCAAGATTAGTCTCGGGAGAGCAGGATTAATTCTTGAGAGGCCAGAATTTGCAGAATTTCTGAAAAGCAGTTGTGAAAAGTGCTGTTGTGTGTCGGTCTGCTCCAGCACAACGTTGTCGAAGCGGTGTGTGCAGATGCAGACATACACAAAGAGGTCTAGCACAACATTGCAGCAAGGCAAGAATGAAGGAGGCTAAATTTGCAAAAGAATCTAAGAACAGCCTGCTGGATCAGGCCCATATCCCCTTGGGTCCAGCATCCTGTTCTCCCAGTGGCCTCCCAGATGCCCCATTATGGGAAACCCACAAGCAGGATTCAACACAAGAGCAATTCTCCCCTCCTGTAGTTTCCAGCAACTGGTATTTGAAAAGTCATGCAGCACAGAGTTGAACTACTGAACTCACTGCCACAGGAGACAGTGACCACCAAATTAGATGGCTTTAAAAAAGGATTCGACCAATGAGTGGATAAGGCTATAGAAGACTACTACGTCAAGTCAACAACCTCAGATATGCAGATGACACAACCTTGATGGCAGAAAGTGAGGAGGACTTAAAGAGCCTTTTAATGAGGGTGAAAGAGGAGAGTGCAAGATATGGTCTTAAGCTCATCATCAAAAAAACAAAGATCATGGCCACTGGGCCCATCACCTCCCGGCAAATAGAAGGGGAAGAAATGGAGGCAGTGAGAGATTTTACTTTCTTGGGATGCATGATCACAGCAGATGGTGACAGCAGTCATGAAATTAAAAGACGCCTGCTTCTTGGGAGAAAAACAATGACAAACCTAGACAGCATCTTAAAAGGCAGAGACATCACCTTGCCAACAAAGGTCCGTATAGCTAAAGCTATGGTTTTCCCAGTAGTGATGTATGGAAGTGAGAGCTGGACCATCAAGAAGGCTGATTGCCGAAGAATCGATGCTTTTGAATTCTGGTGCTGTAGGAGACTCTGGAGAGTCCCATGGACTGCAAGAAGATCAAACCTCTCCATTCTGAAGGAAACCAGCCCTGAGTGCTCACTGGAAGGTCAGATCCTGAAGCTGAGGCTCCAAGACTTTGGCCACCTCATGAGAAGAGAAGACTCCCTGGAAAAGACCCTGATGTTGGGAAAGATGGAGGGCCCAAGGAGAAGGGGACGACAGAGGACGAGATGGTGGGACAGTGTTCTCGAAGCTACCAGCATGAGGGAGGCAGTGGAAGACAGGAGTGCCTGGCGTGCCCTGATCCATGGGGTCATGAAGAGTCGGACACGACTAAACAACTCAACAATCTTATCTTGCATTTCTCTTCTGAGATGCTCACCCTCAGACTGCCAGCAGCTTCCACCCACAGGCCCTGCCAACAGCATGGTTTAAGTGGCATCAAGCCTATAACACAAAAAATAATCGGACCTTCCTGCTGGACCAATGTGAGTGGCGGCGGCAGCAGCATCCTGCCTGCAAGGGCAGCAAGACCAGGTGGTCCCTGGAAGTTACCCAGAAAGGAACATCCGAGATACCGTATTTGATTCCCCAGTTCCTGCCTTCGAGTCTGTTAAGGTGCAATTCTGGCAGTGATTCCTACCCAGGCAACACTCAAAACTCCATAAAAAGGAGCCCCATCGCTTGCCTACAAACCTACAATTTCACGCTTCAGAGGCTCTCCTGCTGGCATATTGTTAAGCAAACATAAGGAAGGAGGTCGAGCGTTGGACCCCTCCGCAGTCAGACTCCACAGCTTAACATTTTACAGTTTCCACCGTCCACACCGCAGGAGCCATCCAAACTCCCACACACTCCATAAATTAAACTCAGACAGACCTCCCCATGCAGTCTCAGAAAAGACTGCCATCTCTCTTTCTCTTTCTCTTTCTCTCTCTCTCTCTCTCTCTCTCTCTCTCTCTCTCTCTCTCTCTCTCTCTCTCTCTCACCATGCAAAGCGGAAGAGGGAACCAGGCTGAGGAGAGGCAAAGATGCTCAGAATCTTTGTGTGCCCCCCAGCAGTCATCCAGTCCAACCCCTTTCACTGCAGGAACCACAGCAAAAGGATCCCTGACAGGTGGCTATCCAGCCTTCTTCACTTGGCACACAGTTAGACTACGGAACTCACTCCCACAGGATGAAGTGATGATCACCAACTTGCATGGATTGTGCTGAGTTGGGATAGTAATAATAATAATTTATTATTTGTACCCCGCCCATCTGGCTGGGTTCCTCCAGCCACTCTGGGTGGCTTCCAACAAAGATAAAAAATACATCAAAATGTCACACATTAAAAACTTTCCTGGACAGGGCTGCCTTCAGGTTTCTTCTAAATGTCAGGTAGTTGTTTATCTCTTTGACATCTGGTGGGAGGGCGTTCCACATGGCGGGTGCCACTACCGAGAAGGCCCTCTGCCTGGTTGCCTGTAACTTGGCTTCTCACAGGGAGGGAACCGCCAGAAGGCCCTCGGAGCTGGACCTCAGTGTCCGGGCAGAACGATGGGGGTGGAGACGCTCCTTCGGGTCTATTGGGCTGAGGCAGTTTAGGGCTTTCAAGGTCAGCACCAACACTTTGAATTGTGCTCGGAAATGTACTGGGAGCCAATGTAGGTCTTGTAGAGGGATGGACAGAAGGGAGGGAGGGAGGGAGGAAGGAAGGAAGGACAAACTGAGTAAGGCATGCACGAATAGAAGCACCTTCTACTCATGCAGGGAACTTCCTGGATCTCTGCCCAGAAACCTTCAGATGATTACACAGCCAGGAAAAAAAAGGCTGTGAAATTTGCAACAAATCCTTTAATCCAAATATGCTACTTCTAGGCTTCACCTTTAATCCTCACCTCCCAGCCATCACCCCTAAGGATGCAGACATACTGAATCTGGAGCGCCAATGGCAGGTCTACCATCCAGCGGGTCAAACGCTGACTCAGGGAGCTTTTATAAAAGAAAAAGAGCAACTCATCATCCGAGTTATTGCTGGCGCATACGTTTGCTCAACCGATCATTAATCTGTCATTTTATCCTTCTGGACTGCAGTGCTGTACTGTTTCAGATTTAAGCTGGAAAGCTGCTCCGAACACAGAAGGGGTGTGGCCTCATGACATCATGGGGAATCAGCCAATCAGCACTGTGCACAGCCAGATCCTGCTCTCACCGCCTGATTTTTTTTCCAGCAACTGGTATTCAGAAGCATTGGTGCCTATGACTGTAGCCATCATGGCTGGTAGCCACCAACAGCCCTCCCCTCCAGGGGCGCCGACTTATAAAAAATATTGGGGGGGGCGGGGGCCCATACCGACTTATAAAAAATATTGGGGGGGCCCAAGACCTCCAAACCACTGCTGCTGGGGGAATGAAAGGGGCGAGCCCCGGGCTGCCCCGACCTTAAGTGAACCTGTGAGGGCCCGCCCTTTGCGGCAGCCGATTGGCTGCCGCCGTGGGCGGTGAATATTAATGAGCTAGGGGGAATCCCCGCTTCTCGCGGGGCCGACGCCAGCCCCGCGAGATTGTTGATGGGTCGAGAGCCCGCAACCCCACCCCCTCTCTAGATCGGGAGTGGCTTTGTTTTAACTCATTACTGAATGTATTTTAAAAGGTAACTATCGTCAAACAAGGAAAATAAAAAATGCCAACATAATTTTGTGATTTTACAAAACATAATATAACTAATAATTTTCTTAAATTATTGGGGGGGGCGAATTTTTGAGGGGGCTCAGGCCCCCTCAGGCCCCATGGAGTTGGCGCCTATGCTCCCCTCCCTTAATTTGACTTAATATTGGTCGCTGGAGCACCTGAGCAGGGAGAAGGTGGCATTGCACCCGTGCCCCAGGCTTCTCACAGGCACCTGGTCAGGCATTCAAAAACAGATGCTGGACCAGATGAGCCTTTGGCCTGATCCAGGGGGTTCTTCTTAATAGTATGTTCTAACAGATGCATATGATGAATTTTCACAGGATGCAAAGAGAGGAGGGGGGTTTCAGCAACTGAAGCAGGTGGTCTTTATAATAATAATAATAAATAATAAATATTTATTTATACCCCACCCTTCCCAGTTCAGAAAACCAGGCTCAGGGGTGGGGCTAACAACAAATTTACAACACTTAATTGATGCAACAAAAAACAGCATAAAATACAACATAAAACAAAATTCAGAATTCAAAAATCAATTTAGGGGGGAAATCCATCCAATAAACATTAGATGATCACCAGGGCTAGCTGACTAAATTGGTCCTATTTGGGCCAGTGACCAGACCAGGGGAGAATTAGATTACCAGAGCGGGTAATCTTCATGAAAGGGGAGGGGGAGGGAAGGAAGGGGAATAAAAGATCAGGCTAAATTCAAATTAAAAGCCAGGCGGAATAGCTCTGTCTTACAGGCCCAATGGAAGGAGGTTAAATCCTGAAGGGCCCTGGTCTTCTGGGACAGAGCATTCCACCAGGTCGGAGCCACTACTGAGAAGGCCCTGGCCCTGGGGGAGGATAGTCTGACTTCCTTAGGGCCCAGGACCTCTAAACTACGATTATTCATGGACCTTAAGGTGGTCCCGTAAAGGAGAGGTGGTCCCGTAAAGACAAGGGCCCCAAGCCACAAAGGTCCGCAACCCAATAGTCGAGGTGGGAAGGGGGGGTGCAATTCTGATTGGAGAATGTTGGTGTTTGGGGGCCAGCAGGTCATAGCCTTAATATTATTTTTTAAAGAAATAATAAATATTAATATTTAATAAAGAAATTTATTAATCTAGATTTATTCTGAGAGACACACAAGACAGATACTGCCTCCTGCAACAACTTCCATCTCTTCTACCTGTAGTCTATTTTTATAAAACCACATTTAAGCAATTCAGCAGCAAAAGGGGGGCGAGAGCACAGCGGAGCATGTGGAATCTGATTAAAAGGAGCGCTATTTTCTCAACCGCCTGGCCTGGTGCCTGCAATTAGAGAGGCTTTTGATTCCTTGCAAATTCCCCGGAGATCAAACGCACCTGATACGCGCCAGCCTCTTATGTGTTTTTCAAAACGCGAGTCAAGCCACTCCTGGCCTTTTCCACTTGCTCCGAAGCAGAAAAGGGGTGAGATTCCTCGCACCTCCAAACCGCTTTGCAAAAAACTCAGACACCTTAAGCCCAGCTCTGTGGGTCAGGGCTGAAGCCGCCATCCGTAATTGGCCTTGCAGGTGGGCAGTGCCATTTGCAAGCCAGGGCAGAATTATTCTCATTAAAAAGGCACGGCTCTCCGCTACCTAAATTGCTTTCCACCAAAGGCCTGCCAAGCTAAGGGTTGGGAAGGGAGGCGAAGGAGCAGCCAGCTCATAAGGTCTCCCAGAAACAAGACAATTAAGGACTAAGCTTCGGAGCAAGGAGGGACCAGCCCAGTTTTTTCAGAGTCAGGATGGCACAATGGGCCTATTAACCCAATGGAAAACTCCCCCCCCCTTCTTTTTAACATGGCTGAGCCAAATTCCTCACACTTCCAAGTCATTAAGGACCTGAACCTGCCAACACCCCATGCAGAAAAATAAATAGGCCCCCGCTTTGATCTCTGGAACACCAGAACATCAGGAGTGTCCCGATTTTCCAGGGAGAGTCCTGGAATTACAGAAGCCGCCCTGGTTTCTGATTTATTAAAAAATATTTTTATTAGGAATTTCAACAAAAATACATCCTCCTCCTCTTTCCCCCTCCCTCATTTTTCCCTCCCCAAAAAAGAAAAACCCACCCCCCAGACTTCCCTCGGCTCCTCTCAATACATATTTCTCAACACATTTCTCTGCATATTATAACAATGTGTGAATCCTTAATTTATCTATATATTACCAATAAAAAAATGTGTGTTTATTCAAAACCTGCCAAGGAGTCCAATTCCGTTTGTTGTTTCTTTTAAGTATTTTGTAAAAGGTTCCCATTCTTCTTTAAAGTCACAATTGTCCTTGTCACGCAGTTTGTGTGTCAGTTCCGCCAATTGTTCTTTGGTTGGGATTTCTTCATTCTTCCATCCTTGTGCTATTAAGACTCTTGCCACTGTTGTCACATACATAAATATATTCTTCATTTTCCTTGGCAGGTCTTTTCCTACAATCCCTAACAGAAATGTTTCAGGTTTTCTTGTAAATTGTTGATTTGATCCCAGAATGTCCTGGTTTTTTCATTTTCCTCCCCTCCACATCTCGGAGAACAGTGATGTGTGTAGGTGCAAAAATGGAGCCCAGTTTATCCTGAAATTAAAATTCCTGCACCAAATGAATAAAATGGTGATGCTGGCATATGAAGCCCTTCCTATAATTTGAAGGAAAATGTGGCCAATCCACTTCAAATTCTTTCATTGCAATGCCTCAGCAGCCAGCCATTTCTTAGGAAACCCGTGTTTATTCCTTTATTGTAAATGGAACCTTAACACTGTCTCCTCAGAAGTACGTCCCACTGTATTCAAAGTAGCTTACTCCCAGGTAACTGGGTAAAGACTGGGCAGCCTCACACTGCAATCCTAATATCCAGATATAAGTCCCACTGAGTTTAATAGGATTTACTCTCTGGTGTGTTCCTGATCATTTGCACAGTTGTTGTTGTTGTTGTTCTCCTCGCCTTTTTCCCTGACAGAGACTCAAGGCACCTTATTGCTAGCTAAAAGAAATTATTTCATTCCATTTATCGGTCAAAGGGGTTGTACATGATCCCTTCACTCACACATTTCCCCACCTTTATAACACTCCTGAAAGGTAGGTGAGGCAGAGAGGTTGCAATTGGCTCAAGGTGACAGATGTAGATGTGCCTTTGACATGTATGCATGCAAGAGATCAGAAGTTTCCTGATGCGGAAAAGAAGAAGAAGAAGAAGAAGAAGAAGAAGAAGAAGAAGAAGAAGAAGAAGAAGAAGAAGAAGAAGAAGAATAAGAATTCATTATTTGTTCCCCAGCCACTCTGGGCGGTTTTCAACAAAAATTAAAAATACATTAAAATGTCACACATTAAATACTTCCCTGAACAGGGCTGCCTTCAGATGTCTTCTAAATGTCAGTTAGTTGTTCTTCTCTTTGACATCTGGTGGGAGGGCGTTCCACAGGGCGGGTGCCACTCCCGAGAAGGCCCTCTGCCTGGTTCCCTGTAGCTTTGCTTCTCGCAATGAGGGAACCGCCAGAAGGCCCTCGGCGCTGGATCTCAGTGTCCGGGCAGAATGATGGGGGTGGAGATGCTCCTTCAGGTATACTGGGTCTTCGTTTGGGGCTTTCAAGGTCAACGCCAACACTTTGTATTGTGCTCAGAAATGTCCTGGGAGCCAATGTAGGTCTTTCAAGACTGCTGTTATGTGGTCTCAGTGGTCGTTCCCAGTCCCCAGTCTAGCTGCCACATTCTGGATTAATTGCAGTTTCCGGGTCACCTTCAAAGGTAGCCCCACATAGAGTGCATTGCAGTAGTCCAAGAGGGAGATAACCAGAGCATGCACCACTCTGGCTATACAGTCCGCGGGCAAGGAGGGTCTCATCCTGCATACCAGATGGAGCTGATAAACCGCTGCCCTAGACACAGAATGGACCTGCGCCTCCATGGGCAGAGCACAGCCATCGCGGCTATGAAAGCACTTTCCACAAATTTGTCTAATCCCTGCCTCCAGTGGGAGGGAGTCCCACAGTCTGCACTTCTCAAAGAACTTTCTTTTCTCTGTCTTCCCGCAAGAGGATCTCCCTTCTCCACACCAAAGTGATTGGCGCTGTTTGATCACAAGAAAAAGCACAATTTTTAGTATGCATCTCAGGTTCCGGCGACGGTTCCTTTCATCTGCTTTGCCCCCCTCCTTGCAGGAACATCACAAGAAGGTCTGAAGCGCTACAAGTCTCTGCCAATTAGAGGCCTCTAACATGGCAGCCGCGGCGGAAGGTCAGGAGCGTTTGTCTCTCTTCTGAGCACCCTCCACTTCAATTGCTTTTCCTCGGCGCTGCTTTGGAGAGCAAAAAGGGCGACCACAGAACCTCCCGTTGGCTTCCGAGGAGTTAACAAGGGCACACGTGATTCCGGACAGCAGATGCAGAACATGTTTCTGGGTCTCCTCTTGTGCCTTATATCCCAGCTGGGGCAAAGAAGAACAACACACAAAACTGGAACTGGTGTGTGTGTATCCTCCTATAGAAGCACCTTTTCCAATAATAATTAATAATAATGAATTTTATTTGTATCCCACCCTCCCTGGCCAAAGCTGGGCTCAGAGCAGCTGACATCATATAAATAAGATGATATGCATAATACAAGCGATCGATCAATTAAGATACATCCCACAATTAATTCCAACAAAATTAAAACTAAAACTGGACAAGTGGCAATCCTCAGGTTAAAAATGGAAGTGGTTAATAATCGCCAAGACCAACTGTGTCCACTGATATTATAAGGACCTATGAGCGGGTTGGGAAACCTCCTTTGTGCTTGTTCTTATTGTTGTTGTTGTTTAGTTGTTTAGTCGTGCCCGACTCTTCGTGACCCCCTGGACCAGAGCACGCCAGGCACTCCTGTCTTCCACTGCCTCCCTCATGCTGGTAGCTTCGAGAACACTGTCCCACCATCTCGTCCTCTGTCGTCCCCTTCTCCTTGTGCCCTCCATCTTCCCCAACATCAAGGTCTTTTCCAGGGAGTCTTCGCTTCTCATGAGGTGGCCAAAGTCTTGGAGCCTCAGCTTCAGGATCTGTCCTTCCAGCAGTGGCGTAGCGTGGGTGGTCAGCACCCGGGGCAAGGCAAGTAATTTGCACCCCCTAACCCGTGGATGTGCGCCCCCTAACCCTAACCCCCAGATGTTGCGCCCGGTGCGGCCGCCCCGCCCCCTGCACCCCCCACGCTATGCCACTGCCTTCCAGTGAGCACTCAGGGCTGATTTCCTTCAGAATGGAGAGGTTTGGTCTTCTTGCAGTCCATGGGACTCTCAAGAGTCTCCTCCAGCACCAGAATTCAAAAGCATTGATTCTTCGGCGATCAGCCTTCTTTATGGTCCAGCTCTCAATTCCATACATCACTACTGGGAAAACCATAGCTTTAACTATACGGACCTTTGTTGGCAGGGTGATGTCTCTGCTTGTTCTTATACAATGAGAAAATGAGTCGGGCTGAACCCTGACCAAAGTAAATAAATTCCAAATGAGCACCATTCCTATAGCTCTGGAAACATAACCCACCACTGCCCAACCAAAGCCCTCAAGTTAGATCACAGCAGTGAGGACAACCAGCCACTACCACTCATCACCTGTAACCAATAAAGTTGTTTTTAGCCCATTAACCTTAATAATTATGTCATGTGTCATTATTTCCACTTGGAGGGCGGGAACTCGCCACGCAATTGCAGAGTTGGAAGGGGACCCAAAGGCCATCTATTCCGGCCCCCTGGCATGCAAGGAATCACAGCTCGAGGCTATTTGCGAACAGCTGCTCCAGAGCCCTTTGCACCCAGATGGGGTCACAGACAGTTCATGGATGCATGGCAGCCCCAACTTTGCTCTCAGAGAAAATAGGCTGCATTGACTCCAGTTGTGCCACCTCCTCCTCCTGTCCCTGGGTACATCAGTCCCTGCCCAGCTACGCTGCCCTGCGGAGTGGAGATTTCACAGGGTCTCTTCCAGCCGTTGGGTTACGTACCTGCTTGGCTATTCCCAGGCTGCTCACGTACGAGCTCAGGCACTGCTGAATTTTAAGCTCAATGAAGCTTTTTGTTAGATCTTTTTTTAAAACACACACACAACGTTTCAGTGGAGAAAAGGGGAGACTTTGGCTACCACGGCAGAAGGAAGAAGGGACTGACCTCAGGGTTGTCCCATTAATTACTGCCTTTTGTTTATTTGCAGTTGAAGCCGAACTACTGAATAATCATGCCGAGTCTCTTTTCCCGCGTGGGCCATTACGCTCTCCGGCTAATCTCGGGGAAATTATCAGGAGGGCTGGTGACCTTCCTCCGCCACAGGCTAAATAATGCAGGAGGCACCGGGAGCAGAGAAGCGAAATCCAGGGAGCCTCAAAAACTTTCATCACCGGCTCAGCAGCAACCGATGTCTCTGGCCAAATTGTCCCTGCTCCATCCCTGGCACAGAGGGGCAGCTGGGTTCAGAGATAATTTCCCAAAGGAGAAAAGGGTGCTCAGAAGGCTGTTAAGAAACTCAGATAGATATATATAAGCTGATGGCAAAAGGCACCTTGTACTCAGGTTACACAGTCTCCACAACAGAATATCTGGTCGCCATTTTTTAATAACGAATTATTATTATTATTTTTCATTATTATTAACTCAAATGCAGAACCAGGCTCAAACTAACAAAATGAATTTCAGCAGGGACTAATGTAAGATTCTGCACTTTGGCAGGAAGAACCAAAATGCCCCCTCCAAAAAACAACACCCCAGAATATTACTTTTCTTCCTCCTCTCTCCCGCCCCCTGTTTCCTTTTGTATTCTGTCTTTCAGGAACTGTGTATTATTCATATTTGCTAGCCTCTTCCAGCTGAAAAGTGAAATAAGAGCGGAACTTGCCTTTCTAGGGCAGTTTTTCTATGCTCGGTGTTTTATTGTGTTTTTAATATATTGTTGGGAGCCACGCAGACTGGCAAGGGCAACCCAGTCAGATGGGCAGCACATAAATATTAAAATTACTATTTATTAAAAATATATAAAGCCTTCATCCAAAGATCACAGGGCCGTTTGCAGCGTAAAGTTATTGGGCTTCAACTCCCAGCAGCCCAACTCAGGACGGCCAGCGGTCACGGAGGATGTTTCTAGACCAGAAATAGGATTAATAAAAATATTTAGGAAAACAATTAAGGAGCTTTAAACATATTAAGCTGTATTTAAGTTCTGGCTTTCTTGCAACGGCCCCATCCATCACCGCAAAGCTTCTGGCACAACGCCTGGTGGATGAGGCCCACTTGCAAACCCAATGTGGCAACTGGGAGGGACTGTGGTCTCCGGGCTGAATCCCAACATCAGCAACAGGGAGGGCGAGGTTGGTGAGGCAGGATCCGGGCTTTTAACAGCTTCATGGCTGCAACTTTGAATGCATCGTGCGTCTTTCCCTGATGGACTGTTTTGATTTTTTTAAAAAAAAAAGCCGGAAGAAGCTTCCGGTGCAATTGCCTGGCTCACAGAACGTGATCAATTCACCACTTAACCTTCTCTCAGGACAACTCAATAGCACACATTTAAAAGTCTCTCTGGCTGGAAGGAAGAAACAGCTCCTACGGGCTTGATCATTCTCTTCCAATTTCCATCGATCCAGGAGACCAGGAATACTGAAGCTGTCTTATTTTGAGTGGGTTGTGGTGTTTCACTCGGGTTTTGCAGAACAGAAGCACTGGAGACACCCAGTTTTAGGCTAGCACAGATGACACTTATGTCTACAGCAGTCTACCCAACATGAGGCTCCTCAGATGCACTGGACCACAGCTCAAAGTAAGGAGTCATGTTGGCTAGGGCTGAAAAAGCTGAAGGGCAAAACATCAGGGAGAGGGTCAGGTTGGGAAAGAACAGCACCGGATTTACGTAGAAGCTAAACAAGCTACAGCTTAGGGCCCCACTCTCTTGGGGGTCCCCAAAAATGTAAAGGGGGGAAAATGGATGTACATTTCCAAAATATAAGATAAAAAACAAATACAGTGGTACCTCGGGTTAAGAACTTAATTCATTCTGGAGGTCCGTTCTTAACCTGAAACTGTTCTTAACCAGAGGTACCACTTTAGTTAATGGGGCCTCCCGCTGCTGCCACGCAATTTCTGTTCTCGTCCTGAAGCAAAGTTCTTAACCCGAGGTATTATTTCTGGGTTAGCGGAGTCTGTAACCTGAAGCGTCTGTAACCCAAGGTACCACTGTAAAATAAAACCTACATAAAACCTACAGTGTTTTGTGTTGTGTAGGCTCCTATGATGTAAGTCGTGGGCCCCGTCTGCTAGCCTGCTCCCTAAAATATCCCTGGTTTTCTCCTTTCTATATATAGGGTGCCTACATTCTGCATGGACTGGTCGCATGGCAACATGGGCAAATGGCTTGAGATACCTATTAGGTCCATAAATGACCATATAGCATATATTCAACACAAAAAACAGCAGCAATTTGTTGTTGACAAAGGACAGCTGGACATAGAAAGGGCTCCATTACATTCAGGAGCTGAGGGCCTCAACAAATCTAAATCTGGCCCTGGGGTAGAACATGAGAAGAGTTTGCAGGATCAGGTCAATGCCCCATCTACTCCAGCTTCCTGTTCTCACATTATGGGAAACTATGGAAAGACGGCATACAAATAAAATGATGATGGTGATGATGATGATGATGATTTCTCTGCTTCTGCATGAATTTGTCTAATCCTCTTTAAAGCCATTGAAGTTGGTGACCATCACTGCCTCCTGTGGGAGGGAGTTCCACAGTCTAACTATGTGCTGTGTGAATAAGGACTTTCTTTTATCCATCCTGAACCATCCGACTGAGTGGCTGCCTTGCCTACATTTGAGAGACGAGAACAGAGAGCAGCGAGGTTCCAATATCGGACTTCATTGGATGTCCAGGGATTGGAATCATAGAATCACAGAACTGCACAACTGGAAGGGACCCTGGGATCATCTAGTCCAACCCCCTGCAATGCAGGAATCTCAGCTAAAGCATCCAGGACAGATGGACATCCCGTCTCCAATGGAGAAAAGTCCACCAGATCTCAAAGAAGTCAGAAAGTTCTTCCTGATGTTTCATCAGAATCTCCTTCCCATTTCAGTCTATTGGGTTCAGGTTTTATCTTCCTGAGCAAGAGAAAACAAGCTTGCTCCACCTTCCCTGTGACAGCTCTTGAGATATTTGGAGATGGCTCTCACATGACTTTTCCGTCTCCTCTCCCCCAGGTTGAACATTCCCAGCTCCCTCAACCGTCCCTCATCAGGCTTCATTTCCTGACTCTTGACCACCCTCCTCGGCACATATTATCTGGCTTATCCGTATTTTCCCAAAACTACCAACGCTCCCCACAAGCTGCCGCAAAGTGCGGCAGTCTCCACACAGACACACACAACTTCACGGCGCTTATTCGCTCCCTGCACCAAGGATATTCACTGAGATGCAAAAGGCGGCAGATGTCTCTGTTTTCAAAACTGCCTTCCTCCCCACCCCACACACCCTTCAACCCCGAAATACAGTGGTACCTCTGGATGAAAACGGGATCCGTTCCGGAACCCCGTTCGCATCCTGAAGCAAACGCAACCCGTGTCTGCGTGGGTTGCAATTCGCCGCTTCCGTGCATGCACGTAACCTCATTTAGAGTGTCTGCGCATGCGAGAGCAGCAAAACCTGGAAGTAACGCGCTCCGTTACTTTCGGGTCGATACGGAACGCAACCTGAAAATGCTTATCCTGAAGCTACTTCAACCCGAGGTCTGACTGTACTTTGTTTCACTTGGCCAAACGCACACACAGCGTGCACCCAGTGGGCCTGTCAGGCTAATTATATTATCAGTGCAGGAGAAATAGCAGCAGGCCCGGCCCTGGAGTGCTTGCGGAGAAAAGAGGCAGGGAGGCCTCCATTCTTCCAGGAAACAGGTTCAATAAATGCTCAGGCAATCTCGCCCACCACAACGCCTCCGCTTCCCTCCTCTGTGTGGATAGCAAAGCAGAAAAGCAAAGCTTTGGGTCTTCCTATCTCTCTCTCTTTTGCAGTAAAGTCATACCTTGGGTTACAGATGCTTCAGTACCGGAATGGGGTACTTCCAGGTTTTGGTAGTCGTGCATGTGCAGAAGCGCTAAATCACACTTTGCACATGTGCAGAAGCGCCGAATTGCAACCCGTGCGTGCGCAGACACACCACTGCGGATTGCAAATGTGCATCCCGCACGGATCACGGTTGCAACCCGAGCATCCACTGTAAACAGAAGAGCCCGTAAACAGGCAGAAAAACCTGGGGTGAGAGCGAGAGAAAATGTGACCAAGCGCTTAGGACCACAGTGGGAAGCCGACATGTGCAAATGCCTCTGTAACGCAAAGCTAGAGAGCCATCAGAAAGAGCCATCAGGTCCTCTCTGCACACTAAGCTCCCGGAGGAAATCGCCTCGGACAGCTAACTCATTCCAGCGCATGGGATGGGATTCTGGGGCGGAGAAGGGAGGGAGAGTTGAAGAAGGTCCCAGTAAAGGTAAAGGGACCCCTGACCATTAGGTTCAGTCGGGCCGACTCTGGGGTTGCGGCGCTCATCTCGCTTTACTGGCCAAGGGAGCTGGCGTACATCTTCTGGGTTGTGTAGCCAGCATGACTAAGCCGCTTCTGGCGAACCAGAGCAGCGCACGGAAACGCCATTTACCCTCCCGCTGGAATGGTACCTATTGATCTATTTGCACTTTGACGTGCTTTCGAACTGCTAGGTTGGCAGGAGCAGGGACCAAGCGACGGGAGCTCACCCCGTCGCGGGGATTCGAACCGCCAACCTTCTGATCGGCAAGTCCTAGGCTCTGTGGTTTAACCCACAGCGCCAGCCACGTCCCGTAGAAGGTACCAGTGGAGTCTTGCAAAAAGGTATTGACCTCCTGCAACCTCCAAAAGCACAGCGCATGGCATGGTGCAGTGATGTGCTAGCCACTTCCAAAAAACTAATGGAATATAGAGCATCTTTAGCACGCATTTCCACATTATCTGATTCCCCACCCCCCAAAAAAATAGTGGTGAGGACCCCCCTATTGCCATTGGGGGACAAAATGGGCTGTCCCCATTTCCCCAACTCAACTTCAAGGGAGCATGGGCATCACACAGTTCTTAAGGCTTCTCCAAAAAGAAATGCTTCAACCACCTTTAATTTAAATACAGTGGTACCTTGGTACTCAAACGCTTGGCTCCCAAACACTGAAAACCTGGGAGTAAGTGTTCCGGTTTTTGAACGTTTCTACATTTTTCGGAAGCCAAACGTCCGATGCGACTGTCGGCTATTGTTTCCGGGGCGCCTGCACTAATCAGCAGCCGTGTCTTGGTTTTCAAACGGATTACTGGAACAGATTAATTTTGAGAACCTAGGTACCACTTTATTTGGCACTTTTGTTTTTGCTATTTAATTTGTGTTTTTGTTTTTGAGGCTCTTTTGGTTAATTTGTTTTTGCGACTGTGTGGAACCCAGTTCAGCTACGGATTAATTGATTGCGTGACTGCAGAAACAGATAAAAGCCCCCCACCTAAACAATGACTATCATCAGGTAAGATTTTTTTAATTTTTATCATCCACAACACTGTCTTATTTATTTTATAGGACAGTACATTGATTATTGTTTTCATTTTATGGATGATTTGTCTTGTTAGACAGTAAAACTCATATTAAATTGCTGTTTTAGGGGTTGTTTTTAAAAGTCTGGTACGGATTAATCCCTTGTTGAATTACTTTCTATGGGAAAGCGCGCCTTGGTTTTGGAACGCTTTGGTTTCGGAACTTCCGGAATGGATTAAGTTTGAGAACCAAGGGACCACTGTACAGAAGAAGTAAAATCAGCTGGATAAATGCTAAGGTATATTGGGCTGCATCCACACATCAGTGTATTCCATTTCCATGATGTTCCCCTATTGATTTCCGCATTTTATTTGAGCTTTCACACAACCAAAAAAGCCATTTCTGAAAAATCTGTGCATGTTTAGTGCTCGTTTCTGTGTTATTTGATTCCAGGAGAGATCTGCTTGCAGCCCCTTTCACCCAGAAGATCGCAGGAATAAAGCGATGAAATGTGTGGCTCTTTCCTGCTGTTTTTCATGGTGGAACAGAAAGTAACACCGTCATCCAAGGTCCCCTGCAGTGAGCAAAGTTTCAGCACAGGGGCATCCAGGTATATTGCTCCAAAAGGCACAAATCCACAACCCAAGAGGAGCTGCAGTGTAAAAGGAGCTTCAGGAAATGGGACAGAAATTAGAATCAGGAGAACTAATGCAAAAAATTTCCCCAATCTGCACGCAGCTTTAAAGTGCATTGACCCCACAACATCCCGTCAACGTTTCCATCTCCACAGAGATTACTAAAGGTCGATTATTCCTGAGCGCTAACCTCAAGCGTGTGTTTCTGCCACGTAAACCCATTCCACCAAATCACCCTTCCATTATCCTAAAACAGATAGGTAGCCATGTTGGTCTGCCGTAGTCGAAACAAAATTTAAAAATTCCTTCCAGTAGCACCTTAGAGACCAGCTAAGTTTGTTATTGGTATGAGCTTTCGTGTGCATGCACACTTCTTCAGATACCTTCTTCAGATATTTCATGCATGCACACAAAAGCTCATACCAATAACAAACTTAGCTGGTCTCTAAGGTGCTACTGGAAGGAATTTTTTTTATTATCCTAAAAAAATTACTTGCAGCCCAGCAACCACAACACCAACGACAACCACCCCACCAGGGTGCATTTGATTTAAATCAAATCAAGTTAAACCACTAGTCAGTAAGACTTGATTTAAATCTCTCTTCTTTTTTTACAGAAAGACTCATTCTTGCTGGTACAATCTTAATATTTGCAACCAGATTCAGAGTAGGTTTTACAGTTATATCAAAAATTACTGATTTGGTTATACTGTTAGAAAGACATTGACAGATCATTATTAAATTACTGTGAGGTTTAATAAGATGACTGTTTCTATTTGAACAACTTTTCTGCTGTACTTTATTGGGAGGAGGAAAACAATCATTTCCTTAATAACAATTTATTTAACTAAAACAATAACATTATAGCATATGTATCCATGTTTGTTAAGTGATGTGGTTAGACGATTAAAAGAAAACAACAACTTAGACTGAGTTTTAGCACACATGAAAAACTTAAAACAAATCCTTGTTTCCTGATGAATAGCCTATGGACTATAATGTCAGTTAAATAGAAAAATACCTTTAGAAATATTTTTTTCCTTGAAAAGCATTTTATTTTGAAAATCCAATTAAAATTTAAAAATCTGATTTTTATTTTAATTTTTTTAATCATTGATTTTTATCCACCCTGCACCCCCCCCCTGCTTGCTCCATCCAACAAAAGCACCCTGACACAGAGGAGCTCAGTCCTGGAGGATTGAAGCCACCTCCACACCCAGCTTTTGAGCTCCATCATTTGAACCCACACCATTAAATGCAACAGAAGTTCAGAGCAGATGTTTAAAAATCGGCATTCGTTCAGATTGCAATTCTAACTGTAGACTGCCTGCCTAGGATCCCAAACAATCCATTTCTTCGTCTTCTGCTCTGCAAATCCTGATCAAGACCCCTCCTGCTCCACTCACTAGCGAGCGAGCCTGAAGGTTACTGCATAGATCTTAGCATGGTGCGTGAACTTCCAGAGGAGTTATGATCTTGCTGTTAAGAAAGCCAGCTGGGGAGGAGGACAAGGGGGCTTATTTATCTTGAAACATCGTCCATAACCAGCTGGGCAGCCTCCTTGCAAGGTTAGAGTGAAGGGGCAGAGGCTGCAAAGAGCAGGAGCAGATCTTGGTCCTTTCCCGGAACACTTTTGACCCAAACTGCTCCACTTTGTGGAAAGGGGTAACTAGTCGTTTTGAGGATGGATGGCGGCTAATGGATTGAGGTTGAATCCTGACAAGACAGAAGTACTGTTTTTGGGGGACAGGGGGCGGGCGGGTGTGTGGGACTCCCTGGTCCTGAATGGAGTAACTGTGTCCCAGAAGGACCAGGTGCGCAGCCTGGGAGTTATTTCGAACTCACAGCTGTCCATGGAGGCACAGGTCAATTCTGTTTCCAGAACAGCTGTTTATCAGCTCCATCTGGTATGCAGGATGAGACCCTCCTTGCCCACAGATGGTCTGGTCAGAGTGGTGCATGCACTGGTTATCTCCCGCTTGGAACTACAGTGGTGCCCCACAAGACGAACGCCTCGCAAGACGAAAAACCCGCTAGACGAAAGGGTTTTCCGTTTTGGAGGCGCTTCGCAAAACGAATTTCCCTATGGGCTTGCTTCGCAAGAAGAAAGCCCATAGGGAAATCTCCGGGGACCTCTTTTACATGCTAGCGGTGGGGAGCAAAGCCTTCCCCCCCCTCCGGCCTTCAGAAGAGGTCCAGGAAGGCCGGCGGGGGCCGAAAGGCTTTGCTCCCCACCGCCAGCATTTTAAAAGCAGTCCGGGATAGCAGGGAAGCACTTCCCGCTATCCCGGATGGCTTTTGAAGGCAGGTGGGGGGAGCAAAGACTTTTGCCCCCCGCCCGCCTTCAGAAGATGTCCTGGACCTCTTCTGAAGGCCGGCGGGGGGCAAAAGTCTTTGTCCCCCCTGCCGGCCTTCCCAGGAGAGCAAAAGTCTTTGCTCCCCCCTGCCTGCCTTCCCGGGAGAGCTCTGCGTTTCTCCGGACTGTCCCGGGGCGATTTAAAAGCCTCCGGACGGCTTTTAAAGGCAGGCGGGAGGGAGCAAAGACTTTTGCCCCCCGCCCGCCTTCAGAAGAGGTCGGGGGACAGACTGTCCCCGGACCTGGTCTGAAGGCGGTTTCCATAGGAATGCATTAATTGATTTTTAATGCATTCCTATGGGAAACCGTGCTTCGCAAGACGAAAAACTCGCAAGACGAAAAGACTTGCGGAACGAATTAATTTCGTCTTGCGAGGCACCACTGTACTGCAATGCGCTCTATGTGGTGCTACCTTTGTAGGTGACCCAGAAACTACAACTACTCCAAGATGCGGCAGCTAGACTGGTGACTGTGGGCGGCCGCCAAGACCACATAACACCGGTCCTGAAAGACCTACATTGGCTCCCAGTACGTTTCCGGGCAGAATTCAAAGTGTTGGTGCTGACCTTTAAAGCCCTAAAAGGCCTCAGCCCTGTATACGCAAAGAAGCGTCTCCACCCCCATCGTTTTGCCCGGACGCTGAGGTCCAGCGCCGAGGGCCTTCTGGCGGTTCCCTCATTACGAGAAGCAAAGCTACAGGGAACCAGGCAGAGGGCCTTCTCAGTGGTGGTGGAACGCCTTCCCATCAGATGTCAAGAAAATAAAGCACTATCTGACTTTTAGAAGACATCTGAAGGCAGCCCTGCTTAGGGAAGTTTTTAATGTTTGATGAAGAAGAGGCTGCTGGATCAGGCCCATGGCCCGTCCTGTTCTCACAGTGGCCAACCAGATGCCTGTAAACAGGATTGAGGCAGAAGAGCCCTCTCTCCCTCCTGCACCATCCATCAACTGGTACAGTGGTACCTCGGGTTACATACGCTTCAGGTTACATATGCTTCAGGTTACACACTCCGCTAACCCAGAAATAGTGCTTCAGGTCAAGAACTTTGCTTCAGGATAAGAACAGAAATCAGGCTCCAGCAGCACGGCGGCAGCCGGAGGCCCCATTAGCTAAAGTGGTGCTTCAGGTTAAGAACAGTTTCAGGTTAAGAACGGACCTCCGGAACGAATTAAGTACTTAACCCGAAGTACCACAGTATTTGGAAGCCTTTCTGCTTTGGAAGCCCTTCTGCCTCCGACTGTGGAGGGCAGAGACGATAGCCATTATGGCTGGTACCCATCAATAGCCTCCCCTTTTTCCCTGGGTATCCTCCATCGCTGGGTGACCATCGCTGCCTCCTGTGTGAGCGAGTTCCATAAATGTGCTGCAGAAAGAACATATTTTACTGTGCTTCCACAGTATCTTCCAGCATTCAGCATCGTTGGATGAGCACAAGTTCCAGTGTCAGGAGAGAGGGAGGAAAACTTTTCTCTGTCCACAGACGTCTGTGGCATAGCTGGGGCCTGGGATAGCTCTGTTAGTAGAGCATGAAGCTGTTAATCTCCTGGTTCAGGGTTCGAGACCCACAGTGGGCAAAAGATTCCTGCATTGCAGGGGGTTGGACTCGATGATCCTTGGGGTTTCTTGCAACTCTACAATTCTATTATCCCAAATTAAGAGGGCCTAACCCAGGAGTCAGCTGGAAAATGCAGCCTTGCCTTCCTTTCTCCAGGCCCTGGAGGGGGCGGCTGCAAGAGTTCCACCTCTCCCGCCCAGCCCAGCCCAGTCCCGAAAGGCAGTGTTGGGGGGGGGGACTTTATGCTTCTTGTAATTGGTCAAATAAAGGATAAAAGGGAAAGGAATTCCCCTGGGGTTCTGGCAGAGGCAATCTTAGGTCAGCTCCTCTAATCCACAGCCCTGCCATTGTGAGGGAGTCAAGCAGCCACAGCCGTGGGCTGGAGCAGTTTGCAAAAAGGTCTCGGAGGGTCAACCCTGAAAGGATTTATTAACCGACACAACCTCAGGCTGTTGCCAATCCCAAGCGGTTGTTGCTCGGCTCCAATTTCATGGTGCAATCTGGGGCTGAAGCTCTCCTCCCTGCTGCAGCCCATCTCCGAGGCTGGAGAGCTTCCCTCTTGCAAATCAGGCATTTCCCATCCTCGCAACATCCAAGCCGCACTTTGGCCAAACTCAAATTGGAAGCGAACCTTTACTTTCAACTTTCCACACTAAAAACATTTACCGTATTTTTTGCTCTATAAGATGCACGTTTTCCCTCCTAATAAGTAAGGGGAAATGTGTGTGCGTCTTATGGAGCGAATGCAGGCTGCGCAGCTATCCCAGAAGCCAGAACAGCAAGAGGGATGGCTGCTTTCACTGCACAGCGATCCCTCTTGCTGTTCTGGCTTCCGAGATTCAGAATATTTTTTATTATTATTTTCCTCCTCCAAAAACTAGGTGCATCTTATGGTCTGGTGCGTCTTATAGAGCGAAAAATACAGTATCTATGCACGGACCAGATGCCTGTGCAGGAGAGACTGGGAGAATCAACCCGATCAGATTATCAGGAGGCAGCAATCCCAGATTTCTATATTTATTTATGATCTGCCGTTACTGATATGCCCCCCATTCAGCAAAGCTCTCCTGAGGCAGCTTGCAAAAGATGAACCATTTCATGCAAATACAGAGCAATCACATAGCTGGAAGGGACCCGAAGGGTCACCTGGGCCCTTGCAATGCAGAAATTAATCCAGGTGCATGGCAGAACTGCAGCCATTGACAAAATAGGGGATTTCCTCCTCTCCTGCTGATGGGCTCATGGGTGGCAGAGGTGTGACAGACAGCCACCTCACAGGGTGGGCAGCTTGGTTGCATCAAGGGAGATGCCATGATCCAGATCACACCCAATGAGAGATGCAAGGGTTGTGGTGGACGACAGCTGAGTAGCAGAGCTGAAGGTAAAGGGACCCCTGACCATTAGGTCCAGTTGTGGCCGACTCTGGGGTTGCGGTGCTCATCTCGCTTTGTTCTGCCCGGACACTGAGGTCCAGCGCCGAAGACCTTCTGGCAGTTCCCTCACTGTGAGAAATGAGGTTACAGGGAACCAGGTAGAGGGCCTTCTCGGTAGTGGCGCCCACTCTGTGGAATGCCCTCCCTTCCACCAGATGTCAAAGAGATAAACAACTACCAGACTTTTCGAAGATATCTGAAGGCAGCCCTGTTCAGGGAAGTTTTTAATCTGTGACATTTTAATGTATTTTTAATCTTTGTTGGAAGCCGCCCAGAGTGGCTGGGGAAACCCAGCCAGATGGGCGGGTACAAATAAATTATTATTATTATTATTATTATTATTATTATTATTATTATTATTAGTTTATTTACAGCTGTCTTACCCCAACATGGCCACAAGACTTTCCATTTTGCTCTTTGCAACCTTGGCGTCTAGCTTATATATCTGAACTTCTAACACTGTGCCAGGACTAGTAGCCATCAACAGCCCTCTCCTCCTCTATGAATTTGCCTAATTCTCTTTTAAAGCCACCCAGGTTGCTGGCTCTCACTGCTTCCTGTGGCAGGGAGTTCCATGGTTTAATTCTGTGCTGCGTGGAGAATTTGGGGGGTGGGGAGGCCATGGAGCCCCCCCCCAAGAAGGCAGCGCTCTGCCTGCTCCAAGGGGACGCAGTCCAAGCTAAAGGCAGCCCTGTCTCTGCCAGCTATATTTAGCATTTCCATGGATTTCGACCCCTGCTAATGAAAGCAGGGCAGCAGCCGTCTGCTCCAGGCCCCCCGCCCAGACAAAAGACATTACAACAAAATCAATAGCAAGGAACGCAAAACTACACTGCTACCAGTCGAGGCAGCGAGGTATGATGAACTCTTGGCACCCGACTTCCAGCGCCACCAGGAATAGACAAAAGAGGGTGGGGTTAAACCTGCCGCCACTCAAACAATCCATTTTCCAATTGCTGGGAGTACAGGTGAAACTCGGAAAATTAGAATATCATAGAAAAGTTCATTTATTTCAGTAATTCAACTTAAAAGGTGAAACTAATATATGAGATAGACTCGTGACATGCAAAGCGAGGTATGTCAAGCCTTTATTTGTTATAATTGTGATGATCATGGCGTACAGCTGATGAAAACCCCACATTAACAATCTCAGAAAATTAGAATATTAAATGAAATCAGCAAAAAAGGACTGCAAATAGAGCAATATTGGACCTCTGAGAAGTAGAAGCATGCATATGTACTCAGTACTTGGTTTGGGCCCCTTTTGCATCAATTACTGCCTCAATGCGGCATGGCATGGATGCTATCAGCCTGTGGCACTGCTGAGGTGTTATGGAAGACCAGGATGCTTCAATAGCAGCCTTCAGCTCTTCTGCATTGCTCGGTCTCATGTCTCTCATCTGTCTCTTGGCAGTGCCCCATAGATTCTCTATGGGGTTCAGGTCAGGCGAGTTTGCTGGCCAATCAAGCACAGTAATCCCATGGGCACTGAACCAGTGTTTGGTACTTTTGGCAGTGTGGGCAGGTGCCAATGTCCTGCTGGAAAATGAAGTCAGCATCCCCATAAAGCTCGTCTGCGGAAGGAAGCATGAAGTGCTCCAAAATCTCCTGGTAGACGGCTGCATTGACCCTGGACTTCATGAAGCACAGTGAACCAACGCCAGCTGATGACATGGCTCCCCAAATCTCTTTTCTGACGAGAGCAGCTTTTGCATCTCATTTGGAAACCAAGGACCCAGAGTTTGGAGGAAGAATGGGGAGGCACACAATGCCAGATGCTTGAAGTCCAGTGTGAAGTTTCCACAGTCTGTGTTGATTTGGGGAGCCATGTCATCAGTTGACATCAGTTGAATTACTGAAATAAATGAACTTTTCCACGATATTCAAATTTTCCGAGTTTCACCTGTATGGATGATATTGCAGGCTACTCTGGACTCCAGGTTCACCTTAGATTCCAGAGCCCAAAACCCGCCTATCACCCCTTCTTCTCCTTTCCCGGCAAAATGGATTAGAAAGAACAGGGTTGCGCTAGATGACTCCTTGGGGGGGGACTCCCCCAAAACCCCACAGTTCTGTGATTCAATGGGTTCTTCTCCCTTGCACAAGCTCTAGGGCACGGTGCTGACATTTTGCAAGAAAATGCTCTGGGTGGTTTTTCTCCAGAAATCTTCCCTTTCTTAGAAATACATTGATTCATGAAAATTATTAATAACATGCTGAATACCAGTCAAATTGGGCAACTGGTGTGGGTAACAAGTCAAATCTAGCTGCAATTAACTCTTACTCCAGGAGACGTCTCCCCAGGAACTACATATTGATGAGCACAGTTCTTTGGGGCCAGCCGTGTTAAAATTAGTATGTTAAAGCCGTCCTTCGTCCTTCTTAAAACCTAAACACAGCAAGGGAAATGCATGCTGTTGCGCTATCCCAGCTTGTAAATATCTACAAGTATTCCAATAAAAATAAATTTCAAAGGAAAGTTCTGAATTTGCCTGAATATGGATCATTTAAGCCACACTAAGGACACTTCATTACCCCGTGCCCCCCAAAACAGTCTTTTGATTACTGGAATTTTTCTGGAGATAATTATAAAATATGTTAAATTAACATGGCACATGCTTGGCCAATAAAACTATAAAGCCCGTTGAACATACATAAATGGTAAATCAAGCTTCCCTCTGTTTAAGGCAATAGAAAATTTACTGGGTTTTTCTCCAGATATAAGGGCTTCCAGAAAATTCACATCAATGCCCCAGTCCCACACTTGTCTTAGGGACCTGCGAGAAATGCAGGTATATAAGATAATCTCCAATAGGTCACAGTCGCCACAACAGAATGCCTAGGCACCCCCTTTTTTTTGTTTTACAATGAGAATTTTTATTTTTATTATTTATTTCATTTCATTTCATTTCAATACCACTTTATATACTTTTTTAAAATATCAAAGCGCTTTACAACACATTAAAAATCAAATAAAACAATACGGAATAAAGCAAATTCAAGCTTCAAGGAAAATATTTCAGATCCTTCTCTTACTGACATTTTGCTTTGCCCCTATTTATTTACCTACTTATTTACAGTTGTACCTTGGTTTTTGAACAGCTTAGTTCTCGGACGTTTTGGCTCCCGAATGCCGCAAACCTGGAAGTGACTGTTCCAGTTTGTGAACTATTTTTGGAAGCCGAATGTCTAGTGGGGCTTCCGATTGGCCACAGGAGCTTTCTGCAGCCAATCAGAAGCCACACTCTGGTTTCTGAACGTTTTGGAAGTTGAATAGGTGTGATGGCTTTGGATTCAGACTCGGATGCTGAACATGAGAAATCCCAGCCTGCACAGGAGTCCCCGCCTCCAGAACCAGCTGAGCCGGGGCTGGGGCCTGAGCCTGAAGGGTCCTCACCTGTGCCGGATCCTCAGGTGCTGTGCCGGATCCTCAGGTGCAGGCACCAGCTGAGTCTGCTCTGGTTCCTGAAGTGATGGAGGACCCATTGCCTGCAGGTGCTCCAATCTCAGCCCCGTCAGGGGAAGCTGAGGTTGCCTCTGGGTCCGCTAACCCTCCAGCCTCTCCTGAGCTGCAGAGGCTCAGGGCAGAGAGGCGAAGGGAACTAAGTTCCCGCAGGAGGAGTGCTCGCCTCCAGGCCAGGAGAGGCGAGTCACCTGAGGATCGGGGCACCCTATGCCTCTGGGCAGATAAAAGCTGGCCAGCCCCAGTCCCAAGTTGTGGGAGCAACTTTGTTGATTGCCAGTTCCTGCCTGAACCCTGTCCTGCTTTCCTGCCTGAGCTCCTGACCTGCTCTGGCTCCCTACTTGCATGCCCGTTCCTGACTTCACCCAACTCCCTGCCCTGCACCCAGATTCAGCTACTACGGACAGCCTCCACGTTGCACCTTTGACCATGGACCAGACCTGGACCTCGCCTCTCGGCTAACCCACAGGAGTAGCACAATAGGCTTCCAGAACAGATTCCATTCGACTTCCAAAAGTACGACTGTATATTGCTGCCACATAACAGAAACTCCGGGAAGCCAGTGGGGTGTAGTGGTGAGAGTGTCAGACTAAGACCTGTGAGAGACCAGAGTACAAATCCCTACTCCTTCACGAAGCTCACAGGGTGAGTCAGTCACAGCCTCTTCACCTCCCTCGCAGGGTCGTTGCAGGGATTAACTGAGGAGGGGGTGAACCATGTGCTCCTTGTGAGAAAAAATGGGGTATAAATGCAACAAATAAGCTCTTCTGGAGTACAGGATCAGGTTCAAGGTGCTGGTTTTAACCTTTAAAGTCCTATACGGCCTTGGACCCTGGTACCTACGGGACCGCCTCTCCTGGTATGTCCCCACAGAGAAACTTATGGTCTTCAAATAAAAACATCTTGGAGATCCCAGGCCACAGGGAGGTTAGGCTGGCCTCAACCAGAGCCAGGGCTTTTTCAGCACTGGCCCCGACTTGGTGGAACACTGTCCCAAGAGACCAGGGCTCTGCGGGACTTGACATCTTTCCGC
Organism: Podarcis melisellensis; assembly: GCF_964234715.1. Lineage (NCBI taxonomy): Eukaryota > Metazoa > Chordata > Lepidosauria > Squamata > Lacertidae > Podarcis > Podarcis melisellensis. The sequence goes on along the minus strand of NC_138543.1, from coordinate 61,556,946 downwards.
AGGGCCTGCAAGACAGAGCTGCTCCACCAGGCCTTTGGCCAGGGCACAGTCTGACCCCCTCCTTTGGTAATCCTCATAGAACTCTAGCCCAATGGTTGCCATTAATTTGATTCTGAATTTTAAAATGAATTGATTTTAGAATGTTGTGTTACCTTTATTGTTGTCAGCCGCTCTGAGCCTGGCTTTGGCTGGGGAGGGCGGGATATAAATAAATAATAATAATAATAATTACTGGTATCATTATCATTATTATTATTATTATTATTATTATTATTATTATTATTACCTGTCCAGGTAGGGAGGGGGTGCAGTAGCTAGAGTTTGCAAAGGACCCAATGCCTCAGAATGCACAATATTTGAAAGCCAAACTAATTCAGAAATGCAGCTGGGGGAAAACCCCAACATCTGCTCTCGCCGAACGCGCTGCAAGGACGGGCCGCAGGCTCTGCCAATAAAAGGAAGTGTAACCAAACAAGCAGCCAGAGGAAAAAAGGGGAGGGGGAGGAGGAGGGGGAGAGAGGGAACAATATTAACAAATAAAAAGAGACGCTCGTCGGCATCCAAACTCACAAAAAATAAATATTGAAACTGACCCCAAACTGTTATTTAAACACAGTGTTTCTCTCCCCATCTGTCTCCAGCTCTCTCTTCCTGGAAACAATGGGAAGAGCAGGAAGAGGGAGCAGGGAGAATACTAATACACAGCGGGTGTCCACATCCTCCCAGAATACAGGCGCATTTCAAGACAGTAACAGGGTTACATGGGCAGAAGGAAACAGTTTCAGGGCACATTCCAGCATGTAGCTGTTCTTGTCATACAGATGCTCCACTGAAGTGAATGGGAGGTGTGCAAGAGCACATGGAAAGTTCTGGGGCTTGGAGGGAAGAGAGAGGAGAGAGGCTGCTTCATACTTGGGTATGTTTAGCCTGGATATGAGAAAACAGAGGATGTGAACACGGCTACCACGCTGTGGGTTAAACCACGGAGCCTAGGGCTTGCTGAGCAGAAGGTCTGCGGTTCGAATCCCCGCGACGGGGTGAGCTCCCGTTGCTCGGTCCCAGCTCCTGCCAACCTAGCAGTTCGAAAGCACCTCAAAGTGCAAGTAGATAAATAGGTACCACTGCGGCAGGAAGGTAAATGGCGTTTCCGTGCGCTGCTCTGGTTCTCCAGAAGCGGCTTAGTCATGCTGGCTACATGACCCGGAAGCTGTATGCCGGCTCCCTCGGCCAGTAAAGCGAGATGAGCACCGCAACCCGAGACGTCCATGACTGGACCTAATGGTCAGGGGTCCCTTTACCTTTTACCACACACAAGCTTGCTTTCCACAGCTCCAGAGTGGAGGACCTGAAGCAATGACTTCAAATGACAAGAAAGGAGATTCTGACAAAATGTCAGGAAGAACTGACTGGCGGTTAAGAGTTCTCTGAAGGTGGTGGGCTCTCCTTCACTGGAGGTCTGCAAACAGAGGTTGGATGGCCATCTGTCAGGAATGATTTTGTTGCGATTCCTACATTGTGGGGATTGCGATAGATGGCCATTGTCCGTTCTTGACATTAGCCAGGTGCATTTTGCCAATGCCAAGGGCCTTTGGGCAGTTCCCTCATTGTGAGAAGCCAAGTTACAGGGAACCAGGCAGAGGGCCTTCTTGGTGGTGGTGCCCACCTTGTGGAACTCCCTCCCACCAGATGCCAAAGAGAAAAACAACCACCAGACTTTTAGAAGACATCTGAAGACAGCCCTGTTTAGGGAAGCCTTTAATGTTTGATAGATTATTGTATTTTAATATTCTGTTGGAAGCCGCCCAGAGTGGCTGGGGAAACCCAGCCAGATCGGTGGGAAATAAATATTATTAATTATTATTATTAATTATTATTATTATTGCACTTGGCTTGACCACCTGAGACCAAGTGCCTGGGCACAAGGATGGCACCTGACATTTCCACCATCTGGACTTTTTAGCTTAGAGAAGAGGTGATGTATGGAAGTTCATAAACCTATGCATGGCATGGAGGAAGGAGACACCCCATAAAACTGAAGGTTGGAAGATACAGCATAGATAAAATAAAGTCCTTCATAGTTCACAAAAGCCACAGGAGGAAGTGATGGCCACCAACTTGTATAGCTTTAGAAGAGAACTGGACAAATTCAGGAGGAGAGGACTACTGATGGCTCCTAGCCACAATGGCTCTGCTCTGCCTCCACAGCAATGTCTCTGAATACCAGTTGTTGGAAACCACAGGAATGGGGAGTGTTGCTCTTGTGTTCGAATCCTGCTCACTTGTTTCCCCCCTGGCACCTGGTCAGCCTCTGAGAGAAGAGGAAGCTGGAGTAGATGGGCCATTGTTCTGGTCCAGAGGACTCTTCTTCTTCTTCAATGCCAATCATTAGACAAGAGGAAGACAAGGCTGCTTGGAAATGCCCTGAAGCCCCTCCTCTCCAGCTGCCCCCAAAGATTCAGTGCATTGCATGGAGTTCAAGGGCAATTAGTCTAATTAAGCAATTAAATTATCTCTCTCCTTTTTTTTTTTTTTGAAAATAACTCCTTGGAAGACTAGCTAATGTCTTGCCCCGTGAAGTCTGGCTGCCCCTTAGGCTCTGATGTCTTTCATCAGCATGTCAAGGCAGTTTTATTCTGACAGGCATTCACTGGGCAGGAGATACACAGTCGTCTCCTGTCTGGTTTTAACGACTGGATCCAGCCTCTCTTAATTGTTTTATATTTTTATTTTTGTGAAATAGCTATTTTTAAATGCGGCAAGCCACCCTAAGCAATACTTTCACATTAGAAGGGTGGGATATAAATACGTTTGAGTAAGAAAAGTTCTGCAGGAAACAGAGTAGACCTTTAAAGGAAAAAAGGACTGATCTTTTCCACTTCCAGGTCTTTTTGAAAAAAGCTGGGAAAGAATCTGACAGTTAAAAGTAAGATTTTTCCCATTCATGTTTGTTGCATTAGCAGCCGTTGAACTTGCAAGGCTTCCCTCACAAGTCAAGGCATGGAAGTGTCACTGCAGAACTGTGCAAACACCGTGTGGCTCCACACAATCTCTCTGCTCCACAACTTTAAGATGCACAAAGTCCTGGGTTCATGAGACTCTCTGCAAAATCAATGTTATAAGAAAAAACTGCTCCTTTCCAAGAGCCAGTATAGAGTCTTTATGTAGGTTCTCTATCGGTAGGAGACAATAACAGAAGCCAACCAGAGAATATTGAGAAGCAAAGCAGCAAGTAAGCCTGATCTTTATTAAACTCTTGCAACAAGGTTCCCCACACACAGGGAGAGAGAGGAGAGGAACCCAGAACACTGGTGTGCAAGCTCTTGTAAAGACTTTTGAAACTACCTCCCCTGTAGCTCAAAACCACCCCAAAAAACATCATACAAACATCACAGAAAGAGGCGGCCTCCAGGAGAAATCCTGTCTGCCAAGATACCTGATAATGCCTTCCTTGATTGCGTGTTCTGGGTAACCTAGCCATTCCTTAGAGATGGTAAATCCTTAGCTCCTGAATTTCTTACGTATATTGAGAGTGTGCTCAGCATAACAGATACTTCCCAGGCTTTATTTACAGGGAGGTGTAAGCAGCCCCTACAGTCCAAAGACCATTTGAAAGCTTTCCCCATTTCCTTCCTCCTTGCAGAGAAATATTTGAGGTCCATTTGGGAGAGTCAAAATGGCTTCAGGATTGCTCTCCTGTACTATTTCAGACACGTGGTTTGTGTACTTATGTGTGTGTTTGCCTTGTACATTTATTTTATGGATATATAAGACCGTAGAATTCCTATAACATCAACTCTAGGAGGAGATTCTCTCTCCTGCCTCAAAAATCTCACTTGGCCAGCGCCCAGGTTTCCTGCTCCTAGGACCCGAGTCCTGATGCACATTTTCTTCCCAACAGCAGCAGAAAATAAGAGAACCTCCCACCCACCTCCAAACAGAGATACACATATAAATCTTCCCAAATAATTCCAGCAAGCCTTCTGCCGCCTACCGGCAGCCGACAGAATTACAGCCTTGCTTCTCAAATGAAGGCCTCCTGTTGGAGCTGGGTTGCCTGAACCAAAACACATCTACTGAACATAGGAGCCAGGAATGGGGGGGGGGGGGTGTGAAGAGGAGCTGCCAAGCCCTATAAAAGGCTTAGCTTCCAAAATTCGGAAGCCACTGTGCTGATTATGTTCTCTCCCCACATTTTTTTACACGAGAGCACAAGCCACAGAGAGCCACCAGAACTGGTTACAGAAAGAGTTTGTACCAGGGCAATAATGCAAATCTGGAGACTGCAAAAGCACTCCAACATTTCTACAGTTCCAACTCTCTCGCACAGGTCAGAAGGGAAGAGGAAGAAGGCAGCACTCAGCACAGTTCTGTCTTCCACAGAGGTGGGATTGTCTCTTTGCAACCTGCAGATTGTCAAGTACGATGCGGCAAACAGCGCACACAAACAGCGAACACTGGCAGGCATGCAAATGGCAAGGCTAGGCTCCAGGTTAGTGCCAAGAGGTGCCATGTCCCACCACCCAAAGATCTTCATGCCCACAGACCACAAAAGAAAATGTCCAAAGGCCCAGCAAGCGGAGAAAATGGCCTCATCCCCAAGCACCAGGCAGCTTGTGCCAGTGTGAGAGTGGGCACTTGGCATCAGCCTGCCACTGTGGGCAAACCAGAGAATACAGTGGTACCTTGGTTCTCAAACGCCTTGGTACTCAAACAACTTGGAAACCAAACACTGCAAACCCAGAAGTAAGTGTTCTGGTTTGCGAACATTTTTCGGAAGCCGTACGTGCTCCGTTTTGAGCGTTACACTTCCAATTTGAGTGCCACACTTCTGTTTTGCAAGTTACACTGAGGTCTGTTTTTGCTATTTTGTTTTTGCATTTTTGTTTTGTTTCTGTGACTGTGTGGAGCCCGGTTCTGCTACCGATTGATTGGCTGATATTGTGACTGCAGTACATTGTTTACTGCTTTCATTTTATGGATCAATGGTCTCGTTAAGATAGTAAAATTCATGTTACATTGCTGTTTTAGGAGAAAGTCTGGAACAGATTAATCCATTTTGCATTACTTTCTATGGGAAAGCCCCCCTTGGTTTTGGAACGCTTTGGTTTTGGAACGGACTTCCGGAACGGATTACATTAGAGGACCAAGGTACCACTGTAGTAAGGCTGAAAGGGAACCCTAGGGTCATCTAGTCCAACCCTCTGCAATGCAGGAATTGCAGCTAAAAACAGGATACTTTTTATCCAGCAAACAAGTTATACTTATATAAAAATACTGTTTCATAAACAAACCTGAAGGGCCAGCGAAGGAACCCAGCAATACATTCTTCCAAGTCTGCCATTCAGTGCTTGAGTGGTTTCCTAGTTGCATTCTGGTACTTTTTAAAGAATTGTTTGAAATAGAATAGTACGATAAAAGAACTTCTGTTACAGAAATAAAAATTCTCTGTTAAACTTTCTCCTAAAACTGAGGTGGGGGTTTCAAATGCCTTTCTTGCCTCCCAGGACCCTGACCTCGGGATCCCCAGATCTTTTAAGACTTGCTTTAACTAAATGATCAAATAAGTAAGGAGACTGGAATGAAAGAAAGAATAAAGGGAATGTGGATTTTCTGAGGCTCTCCATCAAAACCCATGAAAATCAGAAGGGCTCAGACTCAGTCCTCAGAGTGGACAAGGAAGCCCTGAGAGATGCCTTGCTGGGAACGTTTTTTGCTGGCCAGAGCAACTTTCTCACCTGTACGCTTGCGTTAGATGACACCCACAAAATAGAGAAAAATCTGGACATGTTAGCAAAACTACACAACGCAGAGAAGATGGAGTCTACCCAGAGAAAACAGCTGTTATCCCTGTCAAGCAAGCACTACCAGGCACCAGTACAAATTCAACACACACCAGCAACCCGTGCGTAAAGTAGGATAACCGATAACACTCACGGCTTCTTCACACATCAGAAGTTATTTCCACAAGACTCCCCAGCACCCACGTTCCCTTCAAAGCAAAGTCTCTGGGCAACTGATGTCAGGTGGTCAGTGACTCAGATGTCACGGTGACTGCAACGCGAGTCATGCGAAGGTTACTCTCTCCAGCACAAGCAACTTTTGCAGAGATACAGGTGGAGGGGAAAGTGACACGCCCAACTTCTTAACCCCCATCCCAGGGTTCATATAGAGAGTCGCGCATGTAGCTGAGGCAATTGCAACCCACTTGGGAATCAGATGGGATGAGGGAACCATGTTGCTTCTTAGCAGTTGCTCTTTAAATAGGTGAAATAAGGATATTCCTGCTTGGCACAATTTTCTACAGAGTGGCCAAGCCCCTGGGACCACGTATCATGGGGAGGTCCTTGTGGCTAACAGTTGTTCTGCAAAGTCTCCAGGTCTTTCCCATCACCAGCTACCAAAGTCTCTTAGCTGTAGAAGCTGCCCAGGATTGGCACTGGGACCTTCTGCATTCAAAGCAGGTGTTCTTCCTCCAGGTTGGAAGCTGCACTGATGTAACCAGTTCCCTACAAATACATGAACTGGAACAAATGCCAAACCCATTGCCCTTCAGTCTGTATTTGTGTCCTGCCTGTGTCATGGACTCACATTACTAGAAAACCCTCAAATTTCCTCTTCTGCAAAAGGGGCACTGACCTACCTCACAGGGTTGTTTAAAACAAAGCCTGCCAGCATTTTCGACGTTATTAATGGAGCACTGTAGCAGCAACTCGCTTCTCCATTAATTCAAAATTCATGTGATCAGTACACAACATTCTGGGACTCCTTAATTGCTCAAATTTTGTTTTATTCATGAGCGATAATTTACGTTTAAATGTTCCTTGAGTGACTTATTTGTTGTCTATTTGGGGCCATGCTCCAGGGGCTCCACAGGGAATGCAAAACTCTGCAAGCGTCAAGCTTTTCCACTCTCATTTAAGCACATGGGGGAAACTGTTCCAGCGAGAGACACGTACCTATGAAGCAGCTCCTTTCACAAAGCACAGGAGGAACCACCCATGAAATGAAGACTCTGGGACACACAAAAAACAGGGATCGCTCCCATCTGTTGCAAATGGCAATTGTGCAAGAGAACTGCCCAGAGGACTGGGCACCCCAGTTAGATGTGCTTAAAAACAAACAAACCCAGTGTTTTAAAAACTTTTTTTAATGTAACTTTTCCAAAACTGAATACAAAAACAACACTAACATAAAAACTGATACGCAAACTAAATTCAATACTGCATGAGAAAACTTTTAACAGTACACACCATTTTAAGAAAAGACAGTCACATTTTGATGGTCAACACATCGTCTCAAGGCACCATCTGCTGGAATGCCTCCAGCCCAAGCAAGGCCCCTTGCGAATGTTAGTTGCTGGACAACGAAAATGGGGGATAAAAATTTAAGCGTTGAATGGGAGTTGTGCATGAGCAAAACTCTGTTTCAGCAGGCCTCACTTTGGCAATATTCCTAGCGGATCATGCCCTTGCAGCTGGTCACAAGCTCTCTCCCTTGTAGAGTAGCAGATGACTATCTCATTACATGCCATCTCAGCCTGCGATTTAAACTGACTTTGTATTACATAAGGAAAGCATAAGCACCAAATGCAACCGTTTTCTCAGCAGTTTCAAGCTAAGCAACACAAATTAAAGATCAGCTTCCAAACAAGCAATACTCTTTCTCTCTCGCACACACTGAAAACATTTATGAGGCTTCCCAAGCAAAATTCAACTACAAGGGCTTAGGTGTCTGTACACACCAGCCGATTACTCATCAAGTCCTGAGCATTTGTTTTCAAATGAAGGATCCGGGAACAAGTTCCCCTCAATAAGCAAAGCCCTGAGTTGGTCACAGGGTTCCTGTTTCTCCTAAGTTGTAAGAGTCATTCCCCCATGGCAGAGAAAGAATGAAACCGCTTCATCTGAGTGGGGCTTCTGCCATCTGCCCCAGACAAGCAGGATATTCTGGAATGCTTTTTATTAGCCAACATGGTTCTTTACCAGGCACAGGGAGCACATGCCAGCCTTTGAAAATTCTGGGATTTGGGGGAGTTCCTTGCTACTCAAAGGCTCTGGAAGGGAAAATCCACCGAAAGAAGCAGATGCAACTGTGAACACACACACCCCCTCTCCAAATACGCTACTTCAAAAAGAAAAAAAAACCCCACACATTTCAGTCAATTCATCTTTTGGTTTTTCAACACGCTACACTGCCATCGTGCTGTCAAGACTCCTTAGGAAGCACGGTTGTTGCAACCAACTCTCTTTTTCTCTTTGAGGAAAGTGGGAGAGAGCAAGCATGGCGAGGGATTATCGGGTGCCACCTCCGAGGTCGCCAGGCCACCCTTGAAAAGAAAAAAGACTTTCCGGGAACAGCATATGGCTCAACATCTTGGGGACTGTTTTTGCAACATTATGAACAGCAGGATGTGCTGAAAGCAACTCAAAGTGAGGCTCGCAGCACCCAACACACGAACGGCTCTTGCTGTTACAAAGGCAGTTCCTACAGTTGAGAAAATAATCACCCAGGGAGATGCATTTGAAGATACAGCCCACCAGGTCTTCGTGACACCCGTTTTCAACTGTGAAGCACAGGAGAAAGCCGCAAGGGCTTGTGTGTGGCCCAGGCATCCTGGCTGCAAAACGCTGGCAGAGCTAGCAATGTCCTTTCATGGCTTCTGGTCAACACCCTGCTATTAAGGATGGGCACAAACCGCTGGGGGAAAACCATGCCCAGCAAGGAATCCACACGCAAACTCCAAAAATATTTGAGATTCAAGAAGCCATTGCATTAACCAATTTTCTAGCGCAAGAAGTCTTACTGGACGGACTACAGCTCCTTACAAAACTTTGCCACGGCTGACTGTATTAGGCTGGCAAAAGCTTTCGGCTTGGAGAAGGCAGATCCAGAGTTATCCAGCGTATTTCTCCTTGGGAAGTTAACCCTTTAGAACCAGCCAGCCAAGACCACGAGGAAAAACAGGTACCCAGTAGTTCCTCACAAAGTTAGCAAGCAAGCACATTGAAAACTGAACCCCGATGAGCCCTCATTTCAATGCAAGTAGCAACATCTCAGGCTTTTTAAAAACAAAAACAAAAAACAGCAGCCATTACAATTTATAAGGCAAGACATTTGCTCTTCAGACAAATCATTCCCTGTCCAGTTCTCTTTCTCACAGACCTCGAGCATGCAACACACAAATCACAGCCGCTGGCAGAAACACTGGAGCAGGGACTGTAGAGAAATGCACTTGCGAACACAACGGCAAGAGGAGCAAACTGGAGATGTAACTGTGAAGCTGGGAGCAGCGGCACAGGGAGAAAACTGTGGCACAAGGCAAGGTATCCCCGAACATTTTTGCAGGAAAGGAGAAGGAAATATCAGAGCAGCAACAAGAAGACATGGTGGCCGACCAGAGGTCAACCAAATCCCTAAATCTCTGCACATCACTTACAAATGCATTTATCTATCTATTGGATTTCTTGGCCCTGGCCCCTTCGCCCTAAGATCCCCGGGCTGGCTACAACAATACTGTACAACATCAAAAGCAGTCGGAACAATTCCCATCAGAAGGCAGCCTCCTTTGCAGTGAGGCTCAGATTCTCTCCCACACACCCTGGCAAGTTGGAGGAGAGTGCAGTTTCAAGAGAGTTTGGAGAGGCAGGCAGATGAAATCCAGTTCCGTATGCACAACTGCCGTCCGTATGCACAACTGCTTCTGCTCCCCAAAAGTTGCTGCAAAAAGGAACCACCACCGGGTTTCAAGGCAACTCACTGGAACATCAGGATGCCAGATTTCAATGGATTCACACACACACACACACACACACACACCCTCTGTCTCCAAACTCCGGGTTTGCCCCAGAGGGCGACAAGGAGAAAGCAGGGCCCAGTCACCCTATGGAACAACGGCTCAAATGCGAAAGGCGCCATTGGACAAGCAGCAGCACAACCTCCCAATACGAGAAAGACCATGCAGGATTTAAAAAAAACTCCTGACAGAGGAAAAAGGAGCAGGTTAAACTCGTGCAGAGATCTCAAGGCTCCTTGATGCACTCCAGTGTTTGGCACTTGGAAAATCCCATGGATGGGAGGATACAAGATATGGGGGGGCCACACTTTTGACATGCTGAGGGATTCCATATGGCTACCCCCTCTTCCTAAAACCTGTCCCTGCATTTGGCCCCATCCCTCCCAATATCTATGGAGAGGGGCTTGCTTAGCAAGACACCCCCCCCAAAAAAACACACGTTTATGTCCTTATTGAAGAATCTCTTTTGGGGGAACAGGGACCGAGAGATGGAGAACAACTAACCTGCACAAACAAGCAAGGAATTTGCAAATTTTACCCAGAGTGTTTGCAGAAATGGAGACTTCAGGGCTTGTAAGTGGAGGGTGGGGAGGGCAGATATATCGACTTTTTTAATGGATTGAGGGCACCTAGTATGGAAACCAGGTTTTTCTTTCCATATATTGTAACTTTTGTTTTTAAAAGTGAGGGTGCCAGACACTTGTGTAATTATTTTCTTAGAATCATCAGCAAGGGAGGGGTGGTTTCTAGGAGTTGGGGAAAGACCCATGTAATTGATGGGGTGGTGCAAGGAGACAGTCAGCCTTGTCCCCACTTTTAAGATTCCCCTGCGATCTATGCCATTAGCCCCATAAAAGCAATCCATGCCCCACAGAGTTAAAAAAATATGGGGGGGCAGGGGCCGGGAGAGGATGACTTTTAAAAGAACGCTCTTTCACAGCTACTCCTTTCCGGGTGCTGAACTGCATCCTTTTCCGAGAAATTCAGGGTCGCTCAAAATCCCCCCACCCGCGACGCTTCCCAGCTCAGAAGTTGCAAAACACCAAGCAGCCCACGAGATTGAAGGGAACAATTGGGGCGGGGGCGGGCAGGACACGAACCTGTTGCTGCCCCACCTCCAGACCCTAGAGCAGATGCCTCCCCCCTCCCTCCACCAGCACTCCGATTTCAAAGGCAGGGACCCCCACCCACCCCAGGACGCACAATAAGCTGCCCGCTCGCGGCTCCGAGGCGCGCCCAGCTCAGCTGCTGCTCTCTCCAGAGTCGCCGGGGCGAAAACCGGGTGGGGGGGGGGGGAGAGAAAGCAGGATCCGAGAAGGGAGGAAGAAAGAGGAAAAGCGGGCGTGGGGGGGGGGGGGAGAGAAAAAGCCGAAGGAAGAGCATTTCCGCTCCGGCTCGATCAATCGGCGCCGGCTAAGAGCTCCCGTGCTTGGGGGTGGGGGGAGAGGGGAGAGGAAAGAGAGAAAAGAAGCCCCGCTCAGCTGTCTGGCCGGAGCAAAGTGGGGGGGCATCTCTCTCTCCCCCACATCTAAGCCCTGGAGGCGCGCTCCCAACCCACCTCCTCCCTCTACAGGGCCGCGAAGAAGCGATCCCCCCTCCCGCTTCGCTCCCTTCTGAACGTCCCTTTTTCGGGGTCCGCGCCAGGAGAGGGGGAGCCGGGGGTGGGGAGCCCCTCCGCGCGCCGGGAAGAAAAGTTTCCATAGCAAGAGGAAAGCAGCGCGGGGGGGGGGCGACAGAGAAGGAGAGGCGACCAAGCAGGAGGGAGGCATCCCCAAATACAGTCCCCAGCTTTACGCACGAACCAATGTGCAAGCTCTCCAAAAAATAATGTATCTAGCATTGCATGCAAGCCGATGCAAATATATTTCTTACACTCCCCCCATTGCACACGCCGCGAAGAGGTCGGTGTTCATATTCCGCCCGCCCCCACCCCCCAAAAAAAATCCCCCCAAACACCTCGCTGCCCAATCTGGGCGCCCCACTCACCGCGCGCGCCCTGCGCCCCCCTCCGCCGCGGGGCTCCCGGCAAGCCAGCGCTGCCCGGCGGCTTCGGCTGCCCGGCGTGGTCGGTGCCCCTGGCGGAGCTTCGGCGGCGGCACTGCTTTCCTGCACCGGCTGCGAAGAGAGCGAGAACGAGAGAGAAGCGGAGCGAGGGAGACGCTCTTTTAAACTCCCCCCCCCACCCGCGCGCGCCCCACCCCCCATGTGACCAGCCGAGGAAGCGAGGGGGGAGGGGAGGAGAGGGGGAGGGAGGGGAGACTGCGCGCACCCCCCCCGGGCACCTCCAAAATCATCTCCCCCTCCCCGCCTCCGGAACTTGCGCGTGAAGCGGCGGCAATCCGGAGCAGGGGGAAGCCAGCCAACCCGGTGCGATCCGGTGGCTGGCTGCAAACGGGGCTTGCTCCCGAGGAAGCGCGCAAAGGGAAGGAGCCGGTTTGCAAGACGGGTTAAGGCGAGCTTACTTCGGAGTAAGCGCTGGCCAAGTGGGCGGTTTGGGCGCCGAGGAAACGCGGCCAAACAGCGTGCGGAGGCTATGGACCGCGATCGCGCAAAAAGCGCGCGCGTAGCAACGGCGGAGGCGCCACAGCTATGCAGGGAGAGCGCCAGTCGCCAGGCAGCGGGTTGCGCGCGCCCCGAATCCACAAACACGCGCTGCCCGGTGCTTTGCTTGTTTACTCGGAAGTAAGGCCGCTCGCTCCTCCGAAGTCAGTGCTCACGAGGATCCTGGCCAAAATGTCCCACGGGGGGGGGACTGAACACGCGTGACACACGGTCTTAAAAGCAGTGTCTTCCGTGGCACAGCGCGCAACGCGGAATACGTCTGCTTGCGTGTAAAGACACGGAGTGTAGACATGCATGTGGACACGGACACTCAGGTGGCGTACCACGCTGACCAGAGAGAGAAGGGAAGCTACAGAACTGCCGGGGGGAGGCGGAGATGCTGACACGAGTCTGCCCATGCATACAAACATACGCAGGCAGAGAAACGTTGATGTGAGAATCGTCGGGCGCAGAGTACCTATTCGCAGGGCAGGGAATAGGGCGGCTACGGCAGGAGCAAGCTACCCCCTAAGAAAGGCCGCCCACATGCAGAGAAAGCCCGGGGAAGGAAGTCACCTTAAGGAGAGAGGGCAGTGCTGTGTAGTGGTTAGAGTGCCGGACTAGGAGCTGGAGAGACCGGGGTTCAAATACGCCTTCGGCTATAAAGCTCAATGCGTGACCTTGGGCCAATTACCTTTCAGTCCAACCACCTCACAGGGTTGTTGTGGCGGTTAAACCATGTACGCCACCTTGAGTTTCATGGAGGAAAAGATGGGGTATAAACGCAAGAAACAAATGCAAGAAACAAACCTTCCTTACTGAATCTTTCAAGTCTGCACGATCAGTCTGAAAGAAGTTCGGCGCGCAGAAGAGTGCAGCGTGGGCGACACGCGTCTGTTGGGGCGATCGCGCCTCACGCCCAGAGCCAGGAGGACTCTGGAGGAATTAATTTATGATCAAACTTCTCCTTCTCTCTCACACACAAGGTTGGCTTCCAAAAAGCAGGTTGCATTCGCACGTGCAAGACCACCAGCTCGGGGACACACGCCCGGACGACCCACGGCCCGCTCGTCCTCCAGGATCGCTCGCCCGCTCTCTCCAATGGCCGGTTTTACAACGCGCACCGGCTACGCGCTTGCCGCCTCCCTGTTTGCAAGCGCAACGGCGAGCCGCGGATGCGGCGCAGCAATGCACCGCGACTGATGCTGGAGAAGCAGCAGGAAGACTCTCCATCCTCGCCCCCGCCCCCCAACTCCGCGCGCTTTGGCATCTGGAACAAAGCCTGCGAGCTGCCAATCAAGGGGGCGGCCGAGGGGAGTTGCCCTGTCCATTTGCAAATCAATACCGGCCTCCAGAGAAAGAACCTTGCATTAAACATGAGCCAGTTCTATGGATGGATGAATGGACTGGGAGGAGGGAGGCTGCAAAGGGGAGAGGCGGGGGAAGGAGCCAGGGCTAAGTATTTTTAAAATTATCTTTCTTTATGGCATTTATAGCCCCCCTTTTTTCTCCCAGGAGGAGGGTCCTCTCCCTCCTCATTTCACAACAACCCTGTGAGGCAGGTTAGAGTGAGAGTGATCGGTCATGCACTGAGCTTCATGGCCAAGCAGGGATTTGAAAGCTGGTTTCTGCCAGGTCTTAGTCTGGCACTCTAACCATTGCACCACGCTGCCTCTGTTTCAGCAAAGAAGAAGAAGAGTTTGTATTTGATATCCTGCCTTTCACTCCCCTTCAGGAGTCTCAAAGTGGCTAACATTCTCCTTTCCCTTCCTGCCCCACAACAAACACTCTGTGAGGTGAGTGGGGCTGAGAGACTTCAGAGAAGTGTGACTGGCCCAAGATCACCCAGCAGCTGCATGTGGAGGAGTGGAGACGCAAACCCGGTTCCCCAGATTACGAGACTACCGCTCTTAACCACTACACCACACTGGCTCTCAAGACAGTGAGGAGGCAGGGATGGCCACCAACTTAAAGGTAAAGGGACACCTGACCATTAGGTCCAGTCACGAACGACTCTGGGGTTGTGGCGCTCGTCTTGCTTTATTGGCCGAGGGAGCCGGCATACAGCTTCCGGGTCATGTGGCCAGCATGACTAAGCCACTTCTGGCGAACCAGAGCAGCACACGGAAACACCGTTTACCTTCCCGCCGGAGTGGTACCTATTTATCTACTTGCACTTTGACGTGCTTTTGAACTGCTAGGTGGGCAGGAGCAGGGACTGAGCAATGGGAGCTCACCCCATCGCGGGGATTTGAACCGCCGACCTTCTGATCGGCAAGTCCTAGGCTCTGTGGTTTAACACACAGCGCCACCCGCGTCCCCTGGCCACCAACATAAAGGTAAAGGTAAAGGTACCCCTGCCCGCACGGGCCAGTCTTGACAGACTCTGGGGTTGTGCGCCCATCTCACTTAAGAGGCCAGGGGCCAGCGCCGTCCGAAGACACTTCCGGGTCACATGGCCAGTGTGACATCGCTGCTCTGGCGAGCCAGAGCTGCACACGGAAACGCCGTTTACCTTCCCGCTGGTAAGCGGTCCCTATTTATCTACTTGCACCCGGAGGTGCTTTCGAACTGCTAGGTTGGCAGGCGCTGGGACCGAGCAGCGGGAGCGCACCCCGCAGCAGGGATTCGAACCGCCGACCTTTCGATCAGCAAGTCCTAGGCGCTGAGGCTTTAACCCACAGCGCCACCTGTGTCCCTGGCCACCAACATACATGGTTTTAAAAGAGCATTAGAGAAATTGATGGAGGAGGAGAGGGCTATTGATGGCTGCCAGCTGCAATGACTATGTTCTTCCTCCAAGGTGGAAGGCAACAATGATAATGCGAGGGGAGAAGGCTTCTGTGCTCAAACCCTGCCAGCAGGTTTCCCACTGAGGCATCTGGTTGGCTACTGTGAGAAGAGGGTTCTGGGACTAGATGAGCCATTGGCAAGATCCAATCAGACTCCTCTGGTATCCTTATGGAACCTCCAGCTACAGGGGCAGTCTATCTCGATTCCTAGTTTCTTAGGGGTATTTGGCTACTGTGAGGAGAGGATGCTAGACTAGATGGGCTGCTGGCCTAATCCAGTGGGATAAATATAAAACATATGTTCAAAAATACAGTAAAGGTTCACTGTCTATGCTAGCATTTGATTGACGTTGGAGTGAGATTGAGTTGAGAAATAAGACTAAGAGCACATATTGATATAGGAAAGTATTAGATGATATGTAAAGAAATATACAATAATAAGAGTACATTCATTTGTAAAAAGAAGGAATATACAACGGGAAAGACAGGAAGTCTAGTGTGTTGGTATGTATATGATTTCGGGGGGATTTGCTTTTGTTTTTTCTCTTTTGTTTCATTTTCTTTCTAGGTATATAAAAGTTGTATATAATTTATGTATACATGTTGGAAATTATATTATAGTAAGTCCTGTAATGTAATATGACAACCTTTACCGATATAATATAAGAATGTTAACAAATAAATAAAATGAAGGGGGGGAGATCAGTGGCGTAGCGTGGGGGTGCAGGGGGGGCCAGCCGCACCGGGCGTAACATCTGGGGGGTTAGGAAAATCCATGGGTTAGGGGGTGCAAATCCATGGGTTAGGGGGCGCAAATTACTTGCCTTGCCCCGGGTGCTGATAACCCACGCTACGCCACTGGGGAAGATGGACCACTGGCCTAATCCAGCAGGCTCTTCTCCAAATCAATGATTCGTAGAATTGCAGAGTTGGAAGGGACCCCCGAGGGTCTTTGGACAAATGACCCCCCCCACCCTCTGCTTAAAAACCTTCTTATGTAGTGGTTAGCTGGAGGTGCACAGCTTGAGCATAGAAGCAAGGGGTCCTTTGGTGACCCAGAGGAAAGGGAACCCACACAAGGGGCCACACAGCAAAATGACAGCCCTGAAATGAATTGGGGGTTAAGCCTAATGTCTTAAGCCGCTTCACAGAAGTGGAATTTGCTCATCTCTCGCTCACATGTAACCCAGGACAGCAAAACTTTAATTAGCTGGTGGGATGCCAATTTTAATCAGGGAGGGACAATTTTCATCAGTGGTGCCAACTCTGAAGGTCACACGTTTTATTTACATTTATCCAGAGTGTATTTTGGTGCTGGTGTGTTAAGGTGAAGGCAGTCTTCCCTCTTCCCCTGGGGGGGGGCAGCTTTTCCTTATCAGCTGGCAAAATCTCTCCTGCTTCTGTCAGGAGCTGGAAATGGCACGTCTGTTGAGAGTTTTGCCAATATCCAGAGAGCCCTTCACCCAGATCTGGTAGAGATCTCCTGGCTGCGCAATCCTATGCATTTTTTGTGCAGGAATAAGCACGCTCACCCAGGTACGGATCATCTGGGTGTGACGAGGGAGAATGCCTTACTGCTTTATTTAAAAATGAGGGGGGCAGAGAATCCTTGTTTGCATCTGTGAAATGCTGGAGGATCCTTGATCTCTTTCATTCTGAGCAGGGCTTGGGAGCCTGAAGCCCGGGAGCTAAATAAAACCCTCCAAGTTTATCTGCCTGGTCCTCAGAATTCTCCCCAGGACACACACACACACACACACACACACACACACACACACACACCGCTTTGCACATGAGAGTTTTCATGCTTGGCATCCTTAAAGTCTGAGAATGCCTCTTGCTTGTGTCTGTAGGGGTGTGTCTGTCGAAGTTAACCTATTGCACAAAACTAAGATTGACATTCGTCGCTCCGCTCGCTTTACCTCTGCCCCACCTGCAACGGGCATGTGGCTCTCAGAACGTTGCCCAGAAGGCAATGTGGCCCTTGGGATGAAAAGGCTCCCCTGCCCTTGATTTGGAGATTTCACAGAAACTTTGCAGGGGGTTGGACTAGATGACCCACAGGGTCCCTTCCAACAGAGAAAGTATTTCCTCTGGCATAAGAACATAATAAGAGCTTGCTAGATCAGGCAAAGCCCCAGGATCTCAGCACCAGAGCCCTCCTCGCTACTCCTGTAGTTTTCAGTAACTGGTACAGTCGTACCTTGGATCCCAAAACACCTTGGCTCCTGAACAAATCTGCTCCCAAACGATTGAAACCTGGAAGTGAGTGCTCTGGTTTTCAAATGATTTTCAGAAACCGAATGATTTTCTGGCATGGCTTCCGATTGGCTGCAGGACACTCTTGCAGCCAATCGGAAACCACGCTTTGGTTTCTGAACGTTTTGGAAGTCGAACGGACTTCTGGAACGGATTCTGTTTGACTTCCAAGGTATGACTGCATTTGGCAGCATTGCTGCAGAGCAGAGCCATCGCGGTTGGGAGCCAGTTATGGCCCTCTCCTTCTCCAAGAATTTGTCCAATTTGCTTTTAAAGCCATCTGAGTTGGTGGCCATCTCTGCCACTATGAGCAAGTGAATGCTTAACATTGTTGCCCTATAATTTGTAAATGTAGATTAAGAGTTACCCTGTTTCAAAAGGTCACCTTGGTGAGATTTTAAGATACTATTCCCGAGGCAGTGAGAGATTTGACTTTCTTGGGCTCCATGATCACTGCAGATGGTGACAGCAGTCACGAAATTAAAAGACGCCTGCAATGTCAAACCTAGACAGCATCTTAAAAAGCAGAGACATCATCTTGCCAACAAAAGTCCGTATAGTTCAAGCCATGGTTTTCCCAGTAGTGATGTATGGAAGTGAGAGCTGGACCATAAAGAAGGCTGATCGCCCGAAGAATTGATGCTTTTGAATTCTGGTGCTGGAGGAGACTCTGGAGAGTCCCATGGACTGCGAGAAGATCCAACCTCTCCATTCTGAAGGAAACCAGCCCTGAGTGCTCACTGGAAGGACAGATTCTGAAGCTGAGGCTCCAATACTTTGGCCACCTCAGGAGAAGAGAAGACTCCCTGGAAAAGACCCTGATGTTGGGAAAGATGGAGGGCACAAGGAGAAGGGGACGACAGAGGACGAGATGGTGGGACAGTGTTCTCGAAGGTACCAGCATGAGTTTGACCAAACTGCGGGAGGCAGTGGAAGACAGGAGTGCCTGGCATGCTCTGGTCCAGGGGGTCACGAAGAGGCGGACACGACTAAACAATGGCAACATTCCCAATATTAAAAGGACTTATGAAGGTGGGAAGCTGCATCACAGATGAGGCGGCATTTCCCCTTTCCTTGCAAGATGATGCCTGCTAAGAAACAGATGGTTTCTCATCTAAAATACAAAGTATGCTTCTTGCATTAGATTTATTAGTCCTTGGGTTTTTTTTTATCAGTATGCACATCTCATAGATGGGTTCCTTGACTGAGGCTGCTCCTAGCACCACCCAGGCATGGCTGCTGTGTCCTGCACTGCAAGCAGAATTGTAATGGGCTTTCCACACTTACTGGCAGCCTTGTGCTTTTTCCGTGTGCGCCTCCCCCAGTGCTCCAGCCACATCAGCAGGCGTGATGTCACTGCTGTGCTTGTAGCCAGTGCTGAAGAAGAGCATCTGCTGGGTCCATCTAGTCCAGTACCCTGTTCTTACAGTGGCCAACCAGGTGCCTTCATAGGTTACCTGCAAGTAGGATCTGAGCAGAAGAACACTGTGATGGCCTGGGAATCCGATTCAGAGGCTGAACCGGAGGAATCTCAGCCTGCACAGGAGTCCCCGCCTCCAGGGCTGGCTGAACTGGGGCAGGGCCTTGATTCTGCAGCGCCTGCACCTGTGCCGGATCCTCAGGAGCAGGCACCAGGTGAATCCATTCTGGCTCCGGAGGTGGTTGAGGACTCAGTGCCTACAGGTGAGTCTCCCCCTGCAGTGGCATAGCGTGGGTTGTCAGCACCCGGGGCAAGGCAAGTAATTTGCGCCCCCTAACCCGTGGATTTGCACCCCCTAACCTGTGGATTTGCGCCCCCTAACCCTAACCTCCAGATGTTGCATCCGGTGTGGCTGGCCCCCCTTGCGCCCCCACGCTACGCCACAGTCCCCCTGGGCCCAGTAACCCTCCAGCCTCTCCTGAGCTGCAGAGGCTCAGGGCAGAGAGGCAGAGGGAACTGGTTTCTCCCAGGAGGAGTGCTCGCCTTAAGGCCGGAAGAGGCGGGTCACCTGGGGGCCGGGACTGCCCCTGGCCTCAGAGAAGATAAAGGCCAGTCAGCCCGGTCCCAGGTTGCGGGAGCAACGTCGTTGAAGAGCTGTTTCGGCCAGCACCCAGTCCTGTTTCCCCCAGAGTTCCTGTCCTTGCCCGGTTTCTCGCTGTGGACCCCGCGTCGCCCGTGGAGGGCTGTCTGCTGACCCTCGACTCAGGTCCTGGACCTCGCCCCATGGTAACCTCCCCCCTGGACCAGCACAAACACTCTCCCCTCCTGTGGTTTCCAGCAACTGGTATTTGGAGGCATCACTGCCTCTGACTGTCATAATGGCTAGTAACCATCAATGGCCTCAATGAATTTGCCCATCCTCTTTTGAAGCCATCCAAGTTGGTGACCATCTCTGCCTCCTGTGGCAGGGAGTTCCACAGTATAACTATGTCCTGCATGAAGGAGGATTTAAAATGAGCATACATACACTATAACCAGTGTGTGTGTGTGTGTGTCAGAGAGAGAACTAAAACAGTATATTAGGTAAAGGGTAAAGGGACCCCCTGACCATTAGGTCCAGTCGTGGCCGACTCTGGGGTTGTGGCGCTCAACTTGCTTTATTGGCCGAGGGAGCCAGCGTACAGCTTCCGGGTCATGTGGCCAGCATGACTAAGCCACTTCTGGCGAACCAGAGCAGCGCACAGAAACGCTGTTTACCTTTCCCGCCGGAGTGGTACCTATTTATCTACTTGCACTTTGAGGTGCTTTTGAACTGCTAGGTTGGCAGGAGCAGGGACCGAGCAACAGGAGCTCACCCTGTTGCGGGGATTCAAACCATCAACCTTCTGATCAGCAAGCCCAAGAGGCCCAGTGGTTTAGACCACAGCGCCACCCATGTCCCTAAACAGTATATTTCTATAATGTTAATTTATTATGGTGCTATAGCACTATACTAAAGAAATGCTTATAAAAAAAAATAGAAAATATTTTTTCCCCTAAAGCTTTCTAATCACTGCAGTTTTTACAACATGATTAATGGCAGTGGACACAAAGGGTTTCTGTTGTATTATAGCATCACGGCTTTTATAAAGCTGTACTTCCATTTCACATATATCCTATTTCCCCAAAACAGCAAGACTGGCGCTTGGGGAAGACGTGTTGCTTCAGCAACGAAGTAGTTCAGATTGGGAGCTGGAGTCTCTACTCCTTCCTGGCTCCCCACCAGGCCTTGATCCAAGCATGTGTTTCCATCTGCTTACGTAAGGGAAAGCTTGCAGCTCATTGGAAGAGCCATTACTATGCAGGCAGAAGGTCCCAGGTGAAGCCTGTTGAAATTCCCTCTTCTAGCTAGAGCATTATTGAAGATGCAGGCTCCCTGTTGCCTTTTTCATCTGCTTCCCCCTCTCCCTGCAACCTGCAATGTGGAAGGAAGGATCTGTACCCCTTCAGGTGTTCTACTCACATCTAAAAGCAACTCACAAGTGGGAAGTGTGCAAATCAGTGTGCCTCAGCTTCACCCCCCCCCATGAGTTGGCCAGCAAACTCCTGAACATGCAGGGAGTCTATGGGTTGAGAAGACTCCCCACTTCAGAAGGTCACCTTCCACGTTCACAGAGAGAGAGAAGGGGATGGGTCGTGTGGGGGATTTTGCGTGCTCCTCTCCTCCGTTCAGAACCCCTGGCCTACCTGGCGGCAAGTCAATACGTCAAGTCCAAAGTTCAAAGACCAGGAGTCACTCCACGCAAGGAAAGTCCAAAGCACGGGGAACGCAACGCAGGGTCAGTCCAAGGAAGCCAGATCTGAAGTCCAGCAGTGTTCCACAGAGGTCCAGAAGTGTGCTGGGCCCGAGGGTAACCCGTGAAACACAGTCCAGGACCAGTCCAGAATCCAAAGGGTAGGAGTCAGTCCGACAGGGCCAAGGCAGGACACGAGGCAGGAAACCAGGCAAGGACAGGCACAAGATCTCAGGCAGGTTCTGGCAAACAGCACTGTTGCTCCCGCAACCTGGGCTGGGTCCAACAGCCTTTTATCTCTGATGGGGTAACAGCTGGTCCTGATCCCACGGCGACTCACCTCCCTGTTTTGCCCGAAGGCGAGCGCTCCTCCTGCGAGTCCTCAGGTCTCTCCTTCTCTCAGACCTTCGTCTCTGCAGCTCGGGAGATGTTGGTGGGTGACTAGACCCAGGGGCTGCCTCAGCCTCCCCTGACCCAACCGGTAGTGGAGCGGTACTTCCGGGTTTCGGCGGCCCATAACCCAAAAAAAGCAACCTGAAGCGTCTATAACCCAAGGTATGACTGTATTCTGTTGGGAGGCGCACCGAAGATACTCAAACTCAGGACACAAGGGAGAAACATGCTAAGAGGAAGGCATGCTTGGCAAATCCACACGGTGATCAACTCCCACCCGAAAACCAATATCCCAATTGTGGAAGGACGTGTGGATCCAGAATTGGCCTCCACGGTCACTTACGGACTCATTGTTCAAACCATGTTTATGGAAGACAATCTTACTCTGCTATGAGGGATCGCCAAAGAAGAAAAAGACTTCCTTCCCCATCCTCTGCTTGCCCCAGTGTGTCCCAGTCCTGGCTGCACACCTCGCTGGGATTTCCCCCCTCCTCTTTCTCCTCCCTTTTTCCTGCCGTTTAATGACATCCCTAAGTATTTTGCTTTTTAGGGTAATTGAGGTTGAATGTTTAAATACCAGCAAAGTGTTCAAGTTTACTGCTCTGAGCCTTCCAGATGGGGACATGTAGAAACTCCTAAAAGAGTTGAGGCTATAAAGAAACAGAGGGTACATTTCATCATATGTCGTGAAATGTAGGATGGTTCAAAATTTCTGGGAAATGATTTATAATAACCTTTGTTAAAAAACCAGAAACCTTTTTATTAGGTATTGTAGGAGCAGAGATTTCCAAAGACCAGAATACCATAAATGGTTTATGTATGCTACGATGGCCACCAGGAAGCAGTCCCAACCAAAGAGTGGCAAACCAAGTTAATGGACTATGCTGAAATGGTGAAACTAACTGGAAAGCTCAGAAATCAAGACAAGAAATTTTTGCAAAAGTATTATAAACATTGGCAGGATTTTAAGAACACTTGTTTGTTGCTGTTGTATTCGTTATTGTTTGTTGAAAATTTAATAAAAAATAATATTAAAAAAAACAAAACGAAAAGAGTTGAGGCTGGAGCCTGAGTATTCTTTGACTGATCTTCCGGTTTGCAAGAAACATTGCACAAACAACTTAAGAAGAGCCTTCACTCCCTTCTTGTTCCCTGGTGGGGAGGCCCCGTTTTGTGCTTCGCCTCAGGTGCCCAAATGCCTTGGGCTGGCCCTGCTGGCTAGTCACTTGCCTGCAAATCATTTGCTCCCATGACCATTGCGCCACCCCAGCCCAAATGTTCAAATATATAAATGATGTCACATAGAGGAGGGAGAAAGGTTGTTTTCTGCTGCTCCAGAGAAGCAGACATGGAGCAATGGATCCAAACTACAAGAATGAAGATTCCACCTAAACATTAGGAAGAACTTCCTGACAGTAAGAGCTGTTTGACAGTGGAATTTGCTGCCAAGGAGTGTGGTGGAGTCTCCTTCTTTGGAGGTCTTTAAGCAGAGGCTTGACAACCATATGTCAGGAGTGCTCTGATGGTGTTTCCTGCTTGGCAGGGGGTTGGACTCGATGGCCCTTGTGGTCTCTTCCAACTCTATGATTCTATGATTCTATGAAATGGGAGAGAGGGAGGCAAGACTGCTGCGGCGTTCCTGATTTCCCAGGCCTAAGCTCAGAGCCTTCCGTTCAGAAGCAGACAGGTGACGTCACGCTGCTTCTGCCTGAGAGTCTTCTGAAAAGATCTCCCAGCCCCCAGGACACCTTCTGGTTGCTAAGAGCACAGTGCCAGGTGGATGGGGCCTAGGGGCCTGGGGGAAAGGAGCTGCTTGAAATTCCACCCAGGCCCTGGGCTCTCCACAGCCAAAGCACATTGTCTTGGGAGGTTTGTTGCCTCCTTTGAACACAGAAGGTGGGGAGAAAGAACTCTGCCCAAAGGGAAAAGGAGCACTGGAAATAGATTTGCAGCTGGAAAGAGAGACGGCAGAAAAACTCACCCAGCATCCAGGGACGCCTTTGTCACACCAACTTGCAAGCCACTCAGCTCGATGAAGAGGCGTTCAGAGTGGCTTGCCACATTCGACAAGCAGTTTAAAGAGTCTGAGGCATGCCCAAATGAAGCCACATGCAAAAACAGCAGAGGCAAAACGATAAGCTGCCAAATGATGCTTGAGGGAGTTGGGTCTGTTTAGCCTGGAGAAGAAGAGGTTGAGAGATGAGATGATCGCCATCTTCAAATATTGGAAGGGCTGTTGCTTAGAAGGTGCAACAAGCTTGTCTTCTGCTGCTCTGGAGGGTAGCGCTCAAACAAGTGGATTTAACTTGCAAGAAAGTAGATTCAGACTAAACGTTAGGAAGAACTTTCTGGCGGTAAGAGTCGTTTGACAGTGGAAGGGACTCCCTTGGAAGTAGGTGCTCTCTCCTTTGTTGGAGAGGTTAAATGGAGGTTGGGTGGCCATCTGTCAGGGATTTGGCACTGCAGAAGCTTGAGCTAGATGCCCCTTGTTGTTCATTCCAGCTCTACAATTCTATGGTTCTATTACTTTAGCCTTGCCTCCCAAAGCTCTTCCCAGCCGCCAACAGAAAGGTTTCATGGTGCTTGCAGAAGACGGATGACAACGGTGGGCTCCTGGGTATGTAAGAAAGTAAAAAACTTATGGGAAACGATATATAATGAGATGAAAAAGATGTTGAAATATACATTTTTTAAAAGACCAGAAGCATTTTTACTTGGTATTATAAGTGAGGACATTAACAGACAGGATATTAAACTGTTTTTATACACAACAACAGTGGCAAGAGTATTGTTGGCCCAGAAATGGAAGCAAGAAGAAATACTGACGAAAGAAGAATGGCAGACAAAATTAATAGACTATGCAGAATTGGATAAAATGACAGGAAGGATTTGAAACCTGCGGGACCAGAGATTCACAGAAGATTGGAAGAAATCTACGAACTATTTGAAGAGCAACTGTAATCAACAAATTATGCTAGTAGGACCGCAAGACGTTTTGTAGGGAGAAATATATGAAATATTGCAAAGAAGAGAAAGAAGAGAGATATTAGTTATGATATTTCTGTAATAGTGAAAGTAAGAAATGTAAATTAAGTGGAAAAGATTGGAAAATTTTCAGATGTGATTGATGGTAGTCAAAAAACATTGTATAAGATATGTTGTATAAGTATGTTTAATAATTTTTGGAAATGATATGTTAAAAAAACCAATTAAAAAATTAAAGAAAAAAGAAAAAAAGACAATGTTGGGCTCTGTCACCTTTCCCTCAAGAGTGAGCGCCACAAGCCAGAGCTGAGACACTGAGCACAGTTTGAGATCTTATGAATCACAAAGACTTTCTCAGCAAGGAGCTCTCAGGAGATGCTGGAAACTGTGCAGGCTTTGATGGCAAGAGATGCTCCTAAAAACAGGCAGGATCCTGCCCACAGAGGACTTCAAAGCTCCTTGCAGGTTGCCCACAAATGGCCACAAAAAAACTTCTCCTCTCACATAGACAGACCAGTTTGCTCCCCTTTCCTTTCCCTTCTCCCTTCCATAACACCAACACAGACATGGAGCCACCACGAGGAAAGGCCTTCTCTGGCCACACTTCCATTGAGAAGCACCAGTTCTCGGTGTTGTTCTGCAGTTCTCAAGCATGAGTGCCACTTTGAGCTCCTTAGAGGAAAGGTGGAATAGAAATTTGTTGCTGGCACCTGTCTGTCTCGAGAGACAATGGAGTACGCCTCTGGGGGTGAAGCTAAAATGCTGCAGCACTGAAGATGCTCTCGGCCTCACTGGTGTTGTCCAAAGGAAAGCAGAACAATATGTTTGGCAACTGGGCAAAATGCAATAACGAAATGTGGACCCTGTGTGATGGCCTGGGACTTAGGCTCGGACTCGGAACCAAAGGAGTCTCAGTCTACACCGGATCTTTTGCCTCAGGCATCACCTGAACCAAGTCTGGGGCCTGATCCTGAAGAGTCCCAGTCCGCACAGGTTCCCCTGCAACAAGCACCAGCTGGGCTGAGTCAGGGGCCTGAGCCTGCCCTGGCTCTAGATGCGGGGATGACATCATTGCCTTCAGCTGGGCCATCACTTACAGCTGCTGGGAGGCTGAGGCAGCCTCTGGGTCTAGTAACCCACCAACGTCTCCCGAGCTGCAGAGACTCAGGTCTGAGAGAAGGAGAGACCTGAGTACTCGCAGGAGGAGTACTCACCTTCGGGCAAGACAGGGAGGTGAGTCGCCAAGGGATCAGGATCGGCCATTACCCCGACAAAGATAAAAGGCTGTCGGACCCCGCCCCAGGTTGCAGGAACAACATTGCTGTTTGCCAGATCCTGCCTGAGATCCTGTGCCTGACCTTGCCTGGTTTCCTGCCTTGGCCCTGTCAGACTGACTCCTAGTGGAACTTTCAGATTCTGGACCGGTCCTGGACCGCATTGCTCGGGTTAACCCTTTGGCCATGCACAACCTGTAAGCTATTAGGTGGGCAACTCACTCTCCTGCTTGCTGCCTCTGCAACCCACACCAGCCCATCTTTGCTCTGTGTTTTGCAACCTGCGTATGCAGGTAAAGGCACCCCACATGCTAGAGAAGTTGGAGCCTCTCTCCATCCCGCTGCCCTGGCTTCTGCGGCGGATCAGAGACAGGGTTGTTTTTGCCTCCGATTCCCCCCAGAGGGTTGCAGCAAACCCATCATCTTACAAGGACGGACAGTCGCCAGCAGATCTGCGCTGACCTTTAACTGTGCTTCTGTGGAAATGCAAGACATAAAACTTGTTGCTGTTCCATTTCCACGTGGAGACAGAGCCCATCTTTCCTTCTAGACACGGAGAGAGAATTTTGCTGGGGGTGGGCAAAGCAAATGCAAAGGAATTATTTTTAAGAAATAGACAGGACTGTTCATGAGCCTTGAAATCTCCGTGGTTGTGGGGAGATCCAAGGAGTTTGGGGGGCAATTTGACACTGCTGCTTCTTTTTAAACAACAGAATTTTGATCAGCACTGCTCAGATGTACAACGATTTTGGCTAGGAAAGGAATTGAAAATAAAACTGCTGGTATCCCAATGTTATAGGAATCTATGGAGTTATTGCATTTGGAATAGTGTGTGCCGTTCTGGTCGCCTCGCCTCAAAAAGGAGATTGTAGAGTTGGAAAATTGTGGGTCAAATGATCAAGGGGATGTAGCGACTCCTCTATGAAGAAAGGTTGAAACATTTGGGACTTAGCAGTTTAGAGAAAAGACAAGTAAGAGGCGACATGACGGGAGTTTATAAAATGATGCCTGGCCTGGAGAAAGTGGATACAGTATTTTCCTCCCTCCGTCTCTCCTGACACTAGAATTTGGGGACACCCAGTGAAGCTGAATGTTGGAAGATTCAGGACAGATAAAATAAAGGAGTTCCTTATGCAGCACGTAGCAAAACTGTGGAACTCCCTGCCACAGGAGGCAGAAATGACCAACCACTTGGATGGGTGTAAAAGAGGATTAGACAAATTCATGGGGAGTGCAATGCCCCTCGGCACCATCGGGGAGGGGGGTACCTCCGCTGCTGCCCCCCTGGACCCCTGCCGCGCACCCCCCCCCCACTGTGACAGGTGCCACTGGGCAAGCTCAGTTAGTAGAGCATGAGACTCCTAGTCTCAGGATACAATACAATAATCTTTATTGTCATCGTCCCATACAGAACAACGGAATTGAAAAAACCAACAAGCCAGCTATCCCAACCTGGTTAACCCCCTAAAAACTCTGATACCCCATTTTAAAAATACAGTATGCTCCCACAGAGACTCCTTACACTGTGTTTAAAACCAAAATTGCATTTGGAAAGAAACTGTTTCTCAGGCGGCTACTCCTAGTCTTTATAAAACTGTACCTTCTTCCAGAAGGCAAAAGCTGAAAGAGATCATTTCCGGGGTGCGCACTATCCTGCGCAATCTCTGCAGCTTTCTTATGGCACCTGGAAGCATAGATTTGATCCAAGGTGGGAAGAGCACACCCAATTATTCTCTCCACAGTCTTTACAACCCTGGACAGCATTGTTTCCCCCCTGACCATGCAGCTCCCAAACCACACACACAGACCATAAGTTAATACACTCTCAACAGTACAATGGTAAAATGCCATCAACAGGTCCTTTGAGAGTTTGTTTTTCTGGAGGATTCTCAGAAAATATAACCTCTGCTGTGCTCTCTTCATCAGGGTTCTTTGCTCTTTTCTCCCCAGGTTAGGTCACCTCTCAACTCCATTCCCAGGGCAATGTGTTTGAGCCCCGTTCAGGGCAAAAAGATTCCTGCATTGCCGAGAGTTCGACTAGATGACTGCGGGGTCCCTTTCAACTCTACAGTTGTGTGATTCTACAGTTTGGTGGCCTAACTGAGCTCCTTGCAAGCATGGCAGGATAGAAGCGTGCCATATTTGACAGGCAGGATCCTGGGCCAGTTCCTGGAGATAAGCTGCTGGGCTAACTGTGCAACCAGCAAACCCTCCAGCAAGCCAGCGTGCATCACAAGAGGTGCAGGAGCGAATTGTGACAAGTTCCTGGGGTTGTGGTGGAGAAACTGGAGGAATTACCTGCAAAAGGAGTGTTCGCTTCTTTATATGAGGTGGGGAAGTGGGTGGGTGAGTCTCAAAAGTAAAGTAACAAACGTCTTAGTTCTCTGGAAACGGGGATTATATTGGAAGCGTGAAAAAGAAAGAAAGAAAGTCACACGCCATCTGGATGGCGATTCTGACTGGGAAACGCAATTCCTTCCAGTTTCCATGCAGGAACCAAGTCTTCAGGCAAACCTCTGAGCTGCTTGAAACGCTCCTATTCCTTTATTTTTAAAAATGCAAATTTGCGTCTAAATCTCAACATCCTCTCCCCCCACCACTGAAACCTAATGAAGTGTTTTAAGTTGGTTTTAATTTATACAAAATGATTTCCTCTAGGCTTTCTGTGTTGTTGTGTGTGTGGTTTTTTTGGTGTGTGCATTCAAAAAGAGAGTGAAATATCATGATGTGGCAAACATCAATATTTCTGGAAAAGACAGGGATGAGAAACAAGTTGTTTTTCTTGGTGGAATCAGTAATGAGGATTAGGAGTGTTTTGCAAGTCACAAGGATGCTTCCTGGGGCTGGAGGAGTCTTTTCTGCAAAAACTTCAGACTAGGAGCAAGGGCCGCTGCGTTGAACAAGACGCATTTCTGGAGTGGGCGCGTAGAGGGCTCTGATAAGAGTGTCTAGTAGTCCTGAAAATTCACCTAGGCACAGATCCCCTATGGGGTGCCAGCATCTCTCATGGATACCACAAAACCTCTGTGCTCCTCTGTGCTCACGGCCTCTTTGGCCCTGAGTGCCACCCGCTTCGTTGTAAGATACTGTGAATCTCCAGATCCGTAGCCCTGGAAAATGCATCTATCTCAGGGCTGGAAGTTTGGGTCCAACTCCATCATCTGAAAGGGGTTTGCATGGGTTCCCTGCAACGTTCAGGGGTGTCCCGGAATACTTTTCTGGTGTGTTTGTGACACAACTCCTGAAACGACAGATTGTCCTTCATGTGAGTTAATGCTGCGTAGGCATTCCTGATGGAGAAAAACGGTCTCTAATTTTAGAGACACTGACATCACCCCTCACAGACAAGATCCATGTTGTTGGCATTCTTCTGTCTCGAGAAACAATGGAGGAGTCCGCCTTTGGGGATGAGGTCAAACTGTTGGAAGGTTGTAGTGCTTGCTGTGGCTGTATAGACCAATACAGGAGAGACATGTTTTGTTGCAGCTGGGGCAGGTAGGCGCCTGGTTGTGTTGCTGCAGATGCACCGTAGTAGTAGTAGTAGTAGTAGTAGTAATAATAATAATAATAATAATAATAATAATAATAATAATTTATTTACATCCCGCTCATCTGGCTGGGTTTCCCCAGCCACTCTGGGCGGCTTCCAGCAAAATATTAAAATACAGTAGTCTATTAAACATTAAAAGCTTCCCTAAACAGGGCTGCCTTCAGATGTCTTCTAAAAGTCTGGTAGTTGTTGTTCTCTTTGACATGTGGTGGGAGGGCGTTCCACAGGTTGGGTGCCACTACCGAGAAGGCCCTCTACCTGGTTCCCTGTAACGTGGCTTCTTGTAGTGAGGGAACCACCAGAAGGCCCTTGGAGCTGGACCTCAGTGTCTGGGCAGAACGATGGGGGTGGAGATGCTCCTTCAGGTATACTCGGCCGAGAAATGCCCTGGTCCTGAATGGGGTAACTGTGCTCCTGAAGGACCAGGTGCACAGCCTGGGAGTCATTCTGGACTGTCGTTCAGCCCAGACACTGAGGTCCAGCTCCGAAGGCCTTCTGGCGGTTCCCTCACTGTGAGAAGTAAGCTTACTGGGAACCAGGCAGAGGGCCTTCTTGGTGGTGGCGCCTGTCCTGTGGAACGCCCTCTCCTCAGATGTCAGGGAAATAAACAACTTTCTGACTTTTAGAAAACATCTGAAGGCAGCCCTATTTAGGGAGGTTTTTACTGTTTGATGTTTTATTCTGTTTTTAATGTTCTGTTGGGCACCTCCCACAGTGGCTGGGGAAACCCAGCCAGATGGGCAGGGTATAAATAAATTATTATTATTATTATTTCTCTTCCCTATGCTCCTCCCAGCCATCATTCTTCCTCTGGCCACTGCTATGGATACAAGGCCTGTCTGTCTGTCTGCAGGCACTGCGGTCATCTGCAAGGGATTCCTTGATGTTGCTAGCCTTCATGCCACATGAAGACATCTTTGTAATACAGCAGAGTTGGTCTACACAGCGGCGCAGTACCTGAAGCCAGCTTCTCATAGAGCACATCTTTGGGAATCGCGCCATCTTCCATTCTGCCATCTCCCCTCACATACAGGTTCCATGCATTGCTGCCTGGTCCAGCTATGCTTTCCTGCCCAAGACCCTTTCCACAATCCTTGCTCAGTACTTTTTCAATGTGGAATAAAAGTTCCCTGTTCGCCTACCTCTCTGACAATTCAAGTTAACAAAAAACAAGGGGAATTAAAAACAACAACAGAAGAAATAAGTAATTACAGTCCTTTTCAGGATCCAAAACTGACAATGGGGCTATTGAGACTGCAATCCCGTAAGAACTAACCTGGGACCAAGCCCTGCGGAACTTCAGAATGACTTCTGAACAGACATGTATACTATTGGATTCTCAGAAAAACCAATTAAGGACCACTTTAGAAGTGTTTCCTCACCAGTCCCTTTGTCCTTGTCACCAGGAAGCAGCAGGACAGGCAGAATCTAATCGAGGGCTCAGAAGCTCTTAAGAACTTCCAAGTTGGACAGGCTGGGGCTGAAATTGGGTTTTATTGCAAGGAGAGAGAGAGAAAGAAACTTCCGTATTTGAGGCCACTCCATTTGGCTTATCAGCTATGCTGATTGGCAAAGGCTCTCCAAGGTTTCAGTAAAGGGCAATCTCCCCCCCCCCCAATTAAATATTTTCTGTTTACAATTTAAAATGTTCATTTTAAATCCTTAAGATATCAATGACTTCCCTTCTTCTTTTTCCATGGTTCATTTTCTATATCATAAATCCCTGCGTATTTTACAGAAACGATACCATTCAGTATTCCATCATTGCATCCATCAAAACTGATTTACACTGCTGAATTTGTCTTAATGCTGCCAGCGTTTTCAGCTGTACACATTTATTTCCAATATATTCAATAAACGTTTCCCAATCTTCTTTAAACGTATGCTCTTCTTGTTCTCTTATACTATATGTTAAGTCTGCAAGTTGCACGTATTCCATCAGTTTAAGTTGTCGTTCTTCTTTAGTTGGGACCTCCCTCATTTTCCATTTTTGGGCTAACAAAACACGGACCGCAGTAGTAGCATACATAAATAACATTTTTTGACACCTGGGAATTTCAGTCTGAATTATCCCCAACAGAAAGGACTCTGGGCGTTTTTTGAGAGGGGAGGAAGTACTTTTAAACATTTTTTTTCAATTCATTATGAATCATGTCCCAACACTCATTTAAGGAAAGGGCAATTCATGATCCTTTTGTAGAGTTTCCAAGGGTTGAACCAAGAGCTTTCTACAGGCAGAGAATGCTCTATCAAATAGCACCAAGCCTTCCTCTCTTCCTAAGCAGCACTGCAAGCCAGGTGTGGAGAACAAAACAGAAAACACTTGAATGCAATGATCTGATGGCTTTGTCTCAATTCTCTGCAAAAAGGTGAGCTCAGAAAAGTGGCCCTTCCAGAGAGCAGCACATGGGTCGAAGCAACCTGCGGAGGTCTCCTCACGAGAAGCTCCATGAAGTCAAAGGAATCCTGAGCAAAAGATGAAACTCAGCAGCCTCACCCAGCCGTGAAACTGTTGACAGTTTCTGAATGATGTTAAATAAGTTGGAGTTCTTGTTATTAAATATGCCAAGAAAAAAGCACACCAAGAACTCCGGCCAATGTAAGTTTCAATAGTGGGAGTGATCCCTACTCACAAGTCCATAGTAAGGAGTAACAAAAACGAATCCATTCCAAAGTATGTATTCTGACAAGGATTACAAACTCAAATAGAGATTACAAACTCTAACAGAGATTACAGACTCAAACTCATATAGATATGTATAACACAATAATTCGTTACAAAGATTTTCTCTTTTTCACTCAACAATAATGTTGATCCTCATAATTTATCAGCTTGCAGATGGAGACTCAGTTTCAATCATAGAGCAGAAATCCGAAGTCAACTATGGATTAGAAACCAGGAAAGGTTATGTTATGTTATGTAACCTTGGGCATGGTCGGCCAATTGGTGTTAAAGAAGGACAGAACTTTCTTTATGTATGCTACAACAGCAGCAAGAATACTCATTGCGAAGTATTGGA
The DNA here is from genome assembly GCF_964234715.1 of Podarcis melisellensis. NCBI lineage: Eukaryota > Metazoa > Chordata > Lepidosauria > Squamata > Lacertidae > Podarcis > Podarcis melisellensis. Next base: position 61,524,646 of record NC_138543.1, on the reverse strand, counting down.
AGACACAAGATCTACCCACCTTGGAAGAATGGCAGATGAAAGTGATAGACTATATGGAATTGGCGGAAATGACTGGCAGAATCCGCGACCAGGGAGAAGAGTTGGTGGAAGAAAATTGGAAGAAATTTAAAGACTATCTGCAGAAACATTGTAAAATTAATGAATGTTAAAATGATGTTGGATTGAAAATAAGTGGCACTAGCAACAAAGTTAACAAGAATATGCAAAAATGGATTGATAATACATGAAAATATATAGTTATAATATGTTAAGATTTAGAGTTAAGATAAATGAAAGAGGGTAAGGATTTGCTGATTTGATTACGTAAATGGGAATACAAAAAGGGGAGGTGTGAGGAGGTCAAGGAAACAAGCAAATGAGTTTAAAGATACTAAAAAATGGATTTGTTTTTAATTTTTTTGTATCTTGTAATTTTTGTTTTTTTATTTCGTTTCTCTTTTTTCCTTTTTATGTATTTTTGTAATTCTTGTATTTTTTCTTATTTTTTTCTTTCTTACATGTTTTCTTTTTATTCTGTAAACTTTTGTTTTTTGTGAAATCTCAATAAATATTCTAAAAAAAAATAGAAACCAGGAAAGGGCCCTGTTTCAATGTATTCACCTTCATCAGCTGGAAGTATCAAATATTACATGAAAATACATATAGATTCTACTATTGAAACTTACATAGGCCTAAGTTTTTGGATGATGGCATGGTGGCTGATTTAAATTGCAAAGCGTTTGCGCCATCAGGCAGCCTCAGAAGCCGGGCAATGAGGCCTTGGGTGGGTTTTGGGTGGGGTGGACACCAGGAAGTTTATTGCCACGACTGTGCCATCCTGGGCAATCTCATCACATTATCGAAATGATTAAACACAGAGAGACTTCCCCCTCTGTCTGCAACATTGAGTGGATGTGATGGCAATGTAGATTGCACGCAATTGACAAAGGGGGTATTGATTAACCCAGTCCATCAAAGGGCCAAACGACATGCAATGATTATCATTGATGTACCGTTAATGCAAAATGCCAAGTTTCCCCCTTTTATTTATATTTATTTATTTATTTGCTTCAGAGAGAACTGATGACAGCAGCAGCAGCAGCAAATGGACTATATATCTGCCCGTAATAGGCATCCAAGTTATTATGGACAGCGCTCAGAAAATACATTCCGTTCCTAAGCATTATGAAAAGGACTGAGCCTTGACCTTAAGTGTGGGCTGGTGGGGCCCTGAGCCCCTGTCTAGATTAAATCCTAGCCCTCTCCACTTTCCCAAAACCTCATCTTGCCTTCTTTAGCTGGTGTGTGTGTGTATTTGTGTACAGCACTTGTTTATTTCTTTTCTCTTTCGCTCCCTCTCTCACTCACTCACTCACTCACTCACTCACTCACTCACTCACTCACTCCCTGCATAGCACCACCATTTCCACATCTTGCACAAGCAGCTGATTACAAAGCCGTAAAGATGCAGCTTATAGCAACAACAGGAGGGGGGGGGACCACACATTTCTTCAGTTGTTTCTCAAGGGAAGGTGAAAATGGGGAAATCTTCCCTTTGGAATAGATATGATGGGTTATCTGTTCCCTGGGCTGATTCGCCTTGCCTGCAGCGCCACCTACTGGTAGGGTCCGCTCTGGATTTGGGGGAATAGCTCTTTTTGGGGGGGAGGGGGGAGGCAATGGATGGTTTGTATTTGGAGAAACTGTGCAACAAAAGGTCTCTTCTTCTGCCTGCGAGGATTGCCCGCCGCCAGGAAAGGTACCCAAAGCAAGGCTTGAAAACAACAGCAACAGCAACAGAAAGGCGTCCATTCAGTCTGTTGTTGTGTTTGAAACTGCTGCAAATATGGACCTGCTTGAGTCAGTCGCCCCCTTGCCGTGTGGGGAAGGGTACCCACACTGGGGGGTTTCAGGAAAGCCCTTTAGAAATAATGCCTTGATTGGTTAATGGCAGGGCATTCGTAAGACGCAAAGGAGAGTTTTAGGGGGGGCGGCGTTCAGATGTTTTGGGGGAAAACGTCTTTCATGAGTAACTGCAGATGGAAGTCGAGTGGTATCCTGGGGAACGCTTTCTGCTTTCTTGGCCTCAAGGCCTGCTGGGACAGCCACTCACGCTGGGTCCCCGTTGGAAGCCCCTTAAGCGTTCACACTACGCCGAGCGCTTGAAATGTTTTCTCCGTAAAAATATGCTTTAGATCTCCTCCTTGGGTGGCGCCGGAGAAAGCAGCCTGCGAGAAAGCTGGCTGCAGAGGGCTTTAGGAAATAGCCAGCGCAGGCAAAAGCTCACGCTTTTTAAAGAACGCCAGAGTCAGAATGCGCTTCTTCTCTCCCTCCTTTTACACGCAATCTGGTTTTATCCCCTTTGCCAGAAGCTGGAGACAGGGCCCTCTCTGCATGCTTACTCTGAAACAAGGCCCGTAAAGTATTGCACTTGGGCAAAAAAAATGAGAGGCACAAATACAAGATGGGTGACACCTGGCTTGAGAGCAGTACATGTGAAAAGGATCTAGGAGTCTTGGTTGACCACAAACTTGACATGAGCCAACAGTGTGACGCGGCAGCTAAAAAAGCCAATGCAATTCTGGGCTGCATCAATAGGAGTATAGCATCTAGATCAAGGGAAGTAATAGTGCCACTGTATTCTGCTCTGGTCAGACCTCACCTGGAGTACTGTGTCCAGTTCTGGGCACCACAGTTCAAGAAGGACACTGACAAACTGGAACGTGTCCAGAGGAGGGAAACCAAAATGGTCAAAGGCCTGGAAATGATGCCTTATGAGGAACGGCTAAGGGAGCTGGGCATGTTCAGCCTGGAGAAGAGGAGGTTAAGGGGTGATATGATAGCCATGTTCAAATATATAAAAGGATGTCACACAGAGGAGGGAAAAAGGTTGTTTCTGCTGCTCCAGAGAAGCGGACACGGAGCAATGGATCCAAACTACAAGAAAGAAGATTCCACCTAAACATTAGGAAGAACTTCCTGACAGTAAGAGCTATTCGAGAGTGGAATTTGCTGCAAAGGAGTGTGGTGGACTCTCCTTCTTTGGAGGTCTTTAAGCAGAGGCTTGACAACCATATGTCAGGAGTGCTCTGATGGTGTTTCCTGCTTGGCAGGGGGTTGGACTCGATGGCCCTTGTGGTCTCTTCCAACTCTATGGTTCTATGATATAAAAGAGCCTGCAGGATCAGGCCATTGAAAGACCTACATTGGCTCCCAGTACATCAAAGTGTTGGTGCTGACCTTTAAAGCCCCAAACGGCCTCAGTCCAGGAAACCTGAAGGAGCGTCTCCACCCCCATCGTTCTGCCCGGACGCTGAGGTCCAGCTCCGAGGGCCTTCTGGCGGTTCCCTCACTGCGAGAGGCCAAGTTACAGGGAACCAGGCAGAGGGCCTTCTCGGTGGTGGTGCCCTCCCTGTGGAGCGCCCTCCCACCAGATGTCAAAGAGAACAACAATTACCAGACTTTTAGAAGACATCTAAAGGTAGCCCTGTTTAGAGAAGTTTTTAATGCTTGATGTTTTGTCCTGTTTTTAATATTCTGTTGGGAGCCGCTCAGAGTGGCTGGGGAAACCCATCCAGATGGGCAGGGTATAAATAATATATTATTACAGTGGTAGCTTTGGTTACATACACTTCAGGTTACAGACGCTTCAGGTTACAGACTCCGCTAACCCAGATATAGGACCTCGGGTTAAGAACTTTGCTTCAGGATGAGAACAGAAACCAGCTCTGGCGGCGGGAGACCCCATTAGCTAAAGTGGTACTTTAGGTTAAGAACAGTTTCAGGTTAAGAATGGACCTCCGGAATTAATTAAGTACTTAACCCGAGGTACCACTGTATTATTATTATTAGCCCATCCAGTCAGCAGTGTAGCTAGCTGCTTGGGTGCCCAGAGCGGCGCACGCATCCTGCAGCCGGGGGCAGAACGAGCCGCCCATGGGGGTGGGGCAAGCCTCTCTGCAGCCTCCCCCTCAGCTGTAGGGCAGCTGAGGCAGTGGGCAGACGCAAGCCCTGAGCTGCTCCAAAAACCAGCAGGGAGCTTGCAGGCAGTCCCCTCCCCCCACACCTCGTCTTCAGGAGAGATGCCTGGCTCAGGCAGATTTTGGTGGAAGGAAACACCCCCTTCCCTTCCTTCTCCATACCCTCTCCACTACACATCATCGAGTTCAGCAGCGTTTAGTTGCGTTTGTTGACTGAAACACATATTAAAAACACATTTTTGCCATTTTCCCACCCCCCTGAATGATGACCCTGTCAGGAGCTCATCCTACACTCGAGTAGGACCCTGGTAGAGACACATGCCCGACTGGCATGTTCCCTCCCTCCTGGTTGATCGTTCGGGAGCTTCAAAAGCATTTTTCTGCCCGAACATCACAGCGACCGATGCCAACCAACACCGGCACACTTAGGGATCCACAGAGTTTGTGCAGCATGCGTGTGACAGAACTCAGCAACTCAGCATTTTGGCTAATCTACTTTATTTACATATAAACACACACGGAGCACTGCAACATGGCTCCCTCTCTCTCTAGCATCAGACAGCAAAGAGAAAGGACAAAGGACAATAGTCCCACTTGTCACGGTCCAGTTCACGGGCAATCGAAGTCCCGGCTGGGGACGTCAGGACGGGGGGCGAGATGGTGGGGTGAGAGCAGGAATGGGGGTCCAGAAGCCAGGAGTCAGGAAGCCAAGAGTCTGAGGGTCAGGAAGCATGGAGTCACGAAGTCAAGGGTCTGAGGATCAAGAAGCAAGGAGTCAAGTAGCCGAGGTTCAAGGATCAGGAAGTGTGTTGCTGTGGCAAAGAGCCGAAGGGAAATGCTGACCTTATATCCCTTCCCGGCTCTTGCCACCAGGTGCTGTGAGTTACCAATCGGCCTCACCTGTGTGGCCACGCCTTGCCTCTTCAGAACAAACTTAGGAAGGCCCCAGTCCTGCAGAGTCCTATTGGTCACAGGGCCTGGCTCCTGCACGCACACCTGACACCACTTCACGGAACACAGCAACACAAACATCCTGTTTCCGTCACTTCCCACTCTGTGGAGTCAAAACATACACCATCATGTGAAAGACAACAATCCCATGACTGCAATCATGGAGCAGGAATTCTAACAGACACCCGGAGCGGCCCACACCCACCGTACCTCCCTTCCTATGCCACTGCATCCCGTCCAGCGGCCAGAGGCAATGATGTTTCTGAATCTCAGTTGCTGGAAACCAGAGGAGGGGAGAGGGCTCTTGTGCCTGAATCCTGCTTCCCACAGGCAGCTGGTCAGCACAAGAGCTCTCTCCCCTCCTCCTGGGATTCAGAAGAATCCCTGCCTCCACCTGTGCAGACAGAACTTAGCCATCTTGGCTCGTAGCTGCTGAACAACCCCAGGAACTGTGCATGCCCCTGACACCTTCAAGTTCTGGCACACTTGGCTCCGACACCAGGAGTCCCATTGTGACCCCATACAGTGACTGTGTTTTATTACGGTTGTTATGTATGGACATGGACAATACCCCTCTCCCAAGTGATCCCTCACAGCTTTTCCAGTTTCCAGCAATGGCTCACGGAAGAACAATATGTGGATTATTTTTCTACAAAACAATTTCCCCGTTATTGCTTTTCTTGTAAAAGCAGAGTCGGTGTCATCGTTTTCTGCATGCGTTGGACGTCCCTTTGGTTCTTCAAGCTCTTATTCTGAAACTGAAGGCTCCATCAGCTGGAATTCGCTGGTCACGGGATTCTGCTGAACACAGAATTTCTGCTTTGTGTGTGTAGGGTGTCCAGGGAGCGAGCTCCATTTGTAATAGGTTCCTTATTTATTACAGTTAGAACCTTCAGCACATGGTTTCCATGCAGATGGTCCATGATGCATAAGAGGAAGCCCTTCTTACGCAGCACGTAGTTAAACTGCGGAACTCACTGCCACAGGAGGCTGTGATGGATTTTGAAGGACAGATACAAAGAAGGGTATTGACAAACTGGAATGTGTACAGAGGAAGGTGACCAAGATGTCTGGGGTATGGAAACTGAGCCTTTTGAGGAATGGTTGGGAGAGCAGGTGAAGTTTATACATCGGAGAAGGGGAGGTGGAAAGGAGACAAGATAGCCACCTGCAAATATCTGAAGGGCCATCCCGTGGAAGATGGGGCAAGCTTGTTTTCTGCTGCTCCAGAGGGGAGGACCTGAACCAATGAATTCAAGTTACAGGTACATAACTGTGTTGGTCTGTTGTAGTCAAAACAAAATAAAAAAATTCCTTCCAGTAGCACCTTAGAGACCAACTAAGTTTGTTCTTGGTATGAGCTTTCGTGTGCATGCACACTTCTTCAGATACACTGAAACAGAAGTTTCCAGACCCTTCTATATAGTGAGAAGGTGGGGAGGGGTATTACTCAGAAGGGGGGTGGGAATGGGTGATTGGCTGATAGGTGTGGTAAACCTGTTGGCGACTGTTAAGGACTGCAATTGGTCTTACAGGAAAAGCAAAGGGTGAGATGGCCAAAAATAGCTTTATCATGTATAATGGGATAAGAATTCAATGTTTCTGTTCAGACCAGGTCTCTCCATGGTTTTAAGTTTGGTAATAAGTTGCAATTCAGCAACTTCTCTTTCCAGTCTATTTCTGAAATTCTTTTGTAATATGGCAGCTACTTTGAGATCTTGTATGGAATGTCCTGGGAGATTGAAGTGTTAGAGTAGTTAGAGTAAAGGAGATGGTGGACTCTCCTTCCTTGGAGGTTTTAAAACAAAGGTTGGATGGTCATCTGTCAGGGATGCTTTAGTTGCGATTCGGGGAGTTTCCAACTCCTTGAAAGATTCCATCAACGGTGTCTCTGAAAATGTTTGCACATCACTTGAGAAGACAAGCGAACTAATACCAGTGTACTGGAAGAAGCAAAGATCCCCAGTGTTGAAGCAATGATTCTTCAGCATCAACTTTGTTGGACTGGTCATGTTGTGTGGATGCCTGATGATCATCTTCCAAAGCAGCTACTCTATTCTGAACTTAAAATGGAAAGCGTAATGCTGGTGTTCAACAAAAGAGGTTCAAAGACTCTCTCAAGGCAAATCTAATAAATTGTGGTATAAACACCAACAATTGGGAAACACTGGCCTGCAAGTGCTCCAATTGGAGAACAGCCTTGACCAAAGGTGTCCTGGGCTTTGAAGACACTTGAACTCAGGATGAAAGGGAGAAACGTGCTAAGAAGAAGGCACTCTTGGCAAATCCACACCGTGATCAACTTCCGCCTGGAAACCAATGTCCCCACTGTGGAAGGACGTGTGGATCCAGAATTTGCCTCCACAGTCCCTTATGGACTAATTATTAAAACCATGTTCATGGAAGACAATCTTACAATCTTATGAGTGATCGCCAAAGAAGCAGTAGGAGGAGAAGAAGAAGAAGAAGAAGAAGAAGAAGAAGAAGAAGAAGAAGAAGAGGAGGAGGAGGAGGAGGAGGAGGAGGAGGAGGACGAGGAGGAAGAAGAAGAAGAGGAGGAGGAGGAGGAGGAGGAGGAGGAGGAGGAGTTGGAGTTGAGATTCCCTTCCAACTCTACAATTCTGACTCTATGAAATGTGGTTAGGGTGCCCTGTGTGCGGTCAAAATTTGACACACACACCTCAGCTCTTTGCCACTTTCCCAAACCCAGTTAGCAAGGAGCGGGGCTTTGGGGAGGAGGCCTGAGGCCTTGGCAGCGTCCTCAAATCCTCCCATGCCCTTCTCAAAGCTGGGAAAGCACTAAGCTCTAGGACCCTGTCAGATCTTCCCAAAGCAAGTGCTTACTAGGCTTTGGGAAGGAGGCAGAAAAGCATCCCCTCGACTCAGCACCCTGTGTGGTCGAACTGCTCGCATTGTCCTATATCTGATGTGGTCCTGTGAGGGGTAAAACCACAGCTGCCAGGAGTCTTGTAGGGAAGCCACGTGCTTCAAATGTGACCATAATCAGGATGCCACCCTGCCCTGGAGATTCAAGGTAGACATGGATTATAAGAGGAAACCCTATGTCAGCATCCCCTCCTGAAAACCCAAATTTAATTGTGGCTACTCAGGAAAATTGGGAGAACAGCAATGACAAACCTGGGCAGCATCTTAAAAAGCAGAGACATCACCTTGCCAACAAAGGTTCGTATAGTTCAAGCTCTGGTTTTCCCAGTAGTGATGTATGGAAGTGAGAGCTGGACCATCAAGAAGGCTGATCGCCAAAGAATGGATGCTTTTGAATTCTGGTGCTGCAGGAGACTCTTGAGGGTCCCATGGACTGCAAGAAGATCAAACCGATCCATTCTGAAGGAAATCAGCCCTGAGTGCTCACTGGAAGGACAGATCCTGAAGCTGAGGCTCCAAGACTTTGGCTACCTCATGAGAAGAGAAGACTCCCTGGAAAAGACCCTGATGTAGGGAAAGATGGAGGACACAAGGAGAAGGGGCGGCAGAGGATGGGATAGCGTTCTCGAAGCTACCAACATGGGTTTGACCAAACTGCGGGAGGCAGTGGAAGACAGGAGTGCCTGGCGTGCTCTGGTCCAGGGGAGTCGGACACGACTAAACGACTAAACAACAACTCAGGAAAAGGGGTTAGGGCAAGTGAGCCTCAGATCAGTCAGTTTCTGGACAGCTCCTATGTGATGGTAGCCCCTCAGAGGTTTTCACAGCCTTTCCATGAAGCCAGAGGCTCAAAAGCACAATTACTTGAGAGTCTGACAGGCCAAACAGTGGTTCGAGTTTAATCACCACCAGAGAGGCCAGGAAAGAGTTTTAATTTAAGGGTTTCAAGCTCAGTCAGTTGCGAATAGCAGGTGGGAATTGATGAGCTAGAAGCTGGAGGTGGGGGTCCTAAAAGGCCCAGCGTAGCTGCGGGGAAATAAAAAATAATGCAGCAAGGGGGGGGGGGCACGTGGAAACAGAGATGGGTTTTCTCCAACTGTCAGGCTTAGTAGACTGATCATAATTTCAAATATGCACTCCGGGGGGGGGGGGGGGCTGGACTGGAGTGGCAGACCGGGAATGAGACCTTGGAGTCACAGAATTGTAGAGCTGGAAGAGGGCCCCCAAATGTCATCTAGTCCAACCCCCTGCAATGCAGGAATCTCAGCTATAGCATCCATGACAGAGGGCTATCCAATCTGTGGGTGGCTCAGTGAAGAGGTTGACCCAGTGTGTGAAAAAGGCAAATTGCCTGCTAGGGACCCATTAGGAAAGGAACCAAAAACAAAACAGCCGATATCGTAATACCGTTGTGCAAGTCTACAGTTTGGACCACATTTGGAGTACTGCATATAGTTTGGGCAGCCTCGTTTCAGAAAGGATACTGTAGAAATGGAAAAGGGGCAGAAAAGGAAAACTTAGTTGTGATTCCTGCATTGCAGGGGGTTGCACAACGAAACAACAACAACAACAACAAAACAATAACAACAAAACAACAACATTGTATTTATAGCCCACCCATCTGGCTTGGTTTCCCCAGCCACTCTGAGCGGCTTTCAACAGAACATTAAAAACACAATACAGTAAAACATCAAACATTAAAAACTTGCCTAAACAGGGCTGCCTTACAATGTCTTCTAAAAGTTGTTTATTTCCTTGACATCTGGTGGGAGGGCATTCCACAGGGCAGGTGCCACTACTGAGAAGGCCCTGTGCCTGATTCCCTGTAACCTCACTTCTCGCAGGGAGGGAACCGCCAGAAGGCCCTCGACGCTGGACCTCAGTGTCTGGGCTGAATGATGGAGGTGAAGACGCTCCTTCAGATATACTAGACTGAGGCCATTTGGAGCGTTAAAGGTCAGCACCAACACTTTGAATTGTGCTCAGAAATGTACTGGGAGCCAATGTAGGTCTTTCAAGACCAGTGTTATGTGGTCTCAGCGGCCGCTCCCAGTCACCAGTCTAGCTGCCGCATTCTGGATTAGTTGTAGTTTCCGGGTCACCTTCAAAGGTAGCCCCACATAGAGTGCATTGCAGTAGTCCAAGCGGGAGATAACCAGAGCATGCACCACTCTGGCCAGACAGTCCGTGGGTAGATAGGATCTCATCCTGCGTACCAGACGGAGCTGGTAGACAGTTGCCCTGGACACAGAATGGACCTGCGCCTCCATGGACAGCTGTGAGTCCAGAATGACTCCCAGGCTGCGCACCTGATCCTTCAGGGGCACAGTTACCCCATTCAGGATCAGGGAGTCCCTCACACCTGTCCCCCCTGTCCCCCCAAAACAGTACTTCTGTCTTGTCAGGATTCAACCTCAAAGGATGACCCTTGGGGTCTCTTCTACAAATCTATGATCTTATGAAATGGTCAAGGGGATGGAGTGACTCCCCAAGGAAGGCAACATGCATTACAGAAAAGGCGAGTAAGGAGCACGGCAAGAAGGAAGTGGATGGAGAAAGGATTTCCCCCCTCTCTCGTAACATTGGAACTTGAGAACATACAAGGAAGCTGAATGTGGGGACATTCAAGACAGATGAAAATACCGGAGATGATTAGGTGGTTTTGATTTTGTTTTATTATGTATTTTGTGTTTCGATTTTGTATTTTTATGTTGTGAACAGCCCTGTGGTCTTCAGATGAAAGATGGTATACAAATTCAATAAATGAGAATAAGAATGCTTCTTCACAGAGCACATAATTAATCTTCGGAACTCACTCCTTTTGGAGGCAGTGAGGACCACCAACTTGGATGGCCTTAAAAGAGAAGTAGACAAATTCATGGAGGTAGAGATGTCTATCACATTGGGAGGCAGCAAAGTTGCTGGAAACTTCGGGAAAGGAGAGGGCTCTCGCGCTTGAACCCTGCTTGCTGGTTTCCCATTGGGGCCACTGTGAGAACAGGATGCTGGCTCTTCTTACGTTGCTGGCAGAAGTCATTTTGCAGTGCCAAGCAGCATCTCTGAAAACCTGGGGAGGTATTAAAAAATTGTCCAGTAGCACCTTTGTTGTTGCTTAGTCGTGTCCGACTCTTCGTGACCCCATGGGCCAGAGCACACCAGGCACTCCTGTCTTCCACTGCCTCCTGCAGTTTGGTCAAACTCATGCTGGTAGCTTCGAGAACAATGTCCAACCATCTCGTCCTCTGTCGTCCCCTTCTCCTTGTGCCCTCCATCTTTCCCAACATCAAGGTCTTTTCCAGGGAGTCTTCTCTTCTCATGAGCTGGCCAAAGTCTTGGAGCCTCAGCTTCAGGATCTGTCCTTCCAGTGAGCACTCAGGGCTGATTTCCTTCAGAATGGAGAGGTTTGATCTTCTTGCAGTCCATGGGACTCTCAAGAGTCTCCTCCAGCACCAGAATTCAAAAGCATCAATTCTTCGGCGATCAGCCTTCTTGATGGTCCAGCTCTCACTTCCATACATCACTACTGGGAAAAGCATAGCTGTAACTATACGAACCTTTGAGACCAACTAAGTTTGTTCTGGGTATAAGCTTTCGTGTGCATGCACACTTCTTCAGATACCATGAAAGCTTAGACCCAGAACAAACTTAGTTGGTCTCTAAGGTGCTACTGGACAATTTTTAAATTTATTTTGACTGCGTCATACCAACACGGCTACCTACCTGAACCTGGAGAGTTATGGCCAGGTTCCCATGCAAAGATACAGAAGATGGTGGATTGCAGCTCTTCGATCAATAGTCTGAGCCACATGCCTCCCTCCACGTCAACTGCAACACTGCAAGAGGGTTGGGAACTGCAGGGAGCTTCATGGGAGGTCTACAGGTATTTTAAATTCTGAAAATGACCTTCCCAAGTGACTTCCCTGTGTAGCTGCTCCTCTGGGCTCCCCTTGTGGACAAAAACAACAGTGCATGGCCATCTCTTTATGCCCCCGTGTGTGATACCATCACTGCGCCTACTTTAAACAGCCTAATAATAATAATAATAATAATAATAATAATTTATTATTTGTACCCCGTGCCCATCTGGCTGGGTTTTACCAGCCACTCTGGGCGGCTTCCAACAAAGATAAAAAATACATTAAAATGTCACACATTAAAAACTTCCCTGAACAGGGCTGCCTTCAGATGTCTTCTGAATGTCAGGTAGTTGTTTATCTCTTTGACATCTGATGGGAGGGCGTTCCACAGGGCGGGCGCCACCACTGAGAAGGCCCTCTGCTTGTTTCCCTGTAGCTTTGCTTCTCACAATGAGGGAACCGCCAGAAGGCCCTCGGAGCTGGACCTCAGCGTCCGGGCAGAACAATGGGGGTGGAGACACTCCTTCAGGTATGCTGGACCGAGGCCATTTAGGCATGGTTTGGTGGAAGGACATCTTTTCAATGCAGAAGACTCCAGGATCCATCCCTGGCATTGTCACCCAACCAAATGCCAGGCTGGGGAAGACCCTGTGTGATGCCCCAGGCCAGGAGCCACCCTCTGCCATCCCACCGCAGACAGTTAGAGGAGGGTTGCCATAGTTCAAAAAAGTAAAAACCAGGACACCCCGAAAGTTGTTGAACTTTTTTTTAGACAAAACCCAAAGTTGTTGAGCTTTCTTTTTACAAACACACACACACACAACACCCGTGATTTTTCTATTGACTGGCCTAAGATCCAGGAGAAAGCACCGCCTTTCAGAAATCCACCTCCACCCAATATCAGTTCCACCTTTGAAATCATGTCCGGGATGTATGGCAGCCCTAAGGTAGAGGCTACGATGCTGAGCTATATAAGAACATGATAAGAGTTTCCTGGATCAGGCCAATGGCTCATCTAATCCAGCATCCTCTTCCCAAAGTGACCAAGCAGATAGATGCCCGTGCGAAACTGCCCTGAGATCTTCGGATGAAGGATGGTATATAAATTTAATAAATAATAATATTAATAACCAGCAAGCAGGATTCAAACACCCCTGTCCCCTTCTGAACTGATTTTAGAATGTATTTCAATTAATTGACTCTGATTTTATGTAAACTGTGCTATTTTTACTGTTGTTAGCCGCTCTGAGCCCGGCTTTGGCTGGAGAGGGCAGGATATAAATTTTTTTTTATTATTATTATTATTATTATTATTATTATTATTATTATTATTATTCAGTTTCCAAAAGCTGGCCTTATGAAGCTTTGCTGGCTTATGAAGCTTTGCTGCTTCCAGCCGCGGAGGCCAAGCAGAACCGTTCTGGCTAGTAGGCCTCGACAGCTTGCTCCTTCTCCATGAAGTTGCCTGATCCTCTTTCAAAGTCTAGTGGCAGTCAGTTCCAAAGTTTAACGCCGAGCCGTGTGAGGAAGGGCTGTCACTCAGGATAGCTTGCCTTCATTTCCCAGCCTCAACCGCGCATTCCCAACATGGAGACCATAAAACTACTCTACCTTGCTGGGCTGTTGTAAGAACTATACAAGACGATAGTGCGTGTGAAGTGTTTTGTGCATTAAGAGCTAAGCATTTCAGTTGTGGTTTTTTTTTGCAAAAACAGCCCAATGTTAGTGACTCAGTATACAGCATCCTCCCTCAGTTTGTTTCCCCGAGGGAATCTTCATTCAAACACTCCAACGCCAAACGGACAAGCGAGACATTTCCATGCCAACTTGGTGAGGCGTTTCCGAGGACGTGGCACTTTGCAGATGAACTTGGGCACCCCCTCATTCCGGCGCCCCCAGACTACTTGTTATACAAGTCACCCTCACAGCCCCAAACACGCTTTCTCGGCAAGCTGAAAGGAGGCAGCAGACGCACTCAGCAGGGGATCATTTGGGGCCATTATTTCAATTAATTGCACATGTTGCTAAACTAATGAAAAATAGAGGCTTAGCACCACTTATTCAAATCAGTCCCTGCCAGTTATACATCCGTGTCATTAGCGATGTGGGTTGTGGGGGGGACCTGATGGAGAAACAGCCCCAATCGTTGCAAAGCTGGCTTGTATTTCGCTCTGTACGGCAAGGGCATGATATCAGAGGGCTCCATTCCTTCGTTTCATCCCTGCGACATTTACTCCTTACAACAACCCTGTGAGGTAGGTTAGGCTGAGAGAGGCAATGGTTGGCGCAGGTTGCTGGAAGCCACAGGAGGAGAGACTTGCTCTCGTGCTCGAATCTTGCTTGCGTGTCTTCCACAGGCGACTGCTCGGCCATTGTCAGAGCTGTTTGGGCATGATCCAGCAGGGTCTTCTTACCGTCTTAAGTTCAGGGTCACCCAGTGAGCTTTGTGGTTGAGGGGGGATTCGAACCCAGGTCCCCCAGGTCCTAGACCACTACTCTAACCACTACACCGCACCCCTGCTGTACAAACAAGAGGTCGTGTGTGACGCTCAATATGCTTCTGACCCCAGAGTAAACTTTTGAAATGACAGGCTGGGAGCGGTTCAAAGCTACCTGGATGCTGTACGAGAAGCTGCCTTATAGAGGGGCAGTCTACCTTGTCCCGCTTTGTCTGTTCTGGCTGGTGGCTGGCAGTAACTCAGGGAGATCTGTGGCCAAGGTTTGCTTTCCTTGCTACTAGAGACTCTTTCAAATGCAAGCAATTGGTTGCGAGGTCCTTCTGCAGGCAAGAGACAAACTCTCCCCTTAGCTCCTGCTCCTGCAGTGCTAACACACTCTGTGTGTGTGTGTTTAATACCATTGAAATACTATTAGGGTACTACTCAATTCTGCCTTGGTCAGACCACACCTGGAGTCCTGTGTCCTGTTTAAGAAGGACATTGACGCAAGAAGAACTACCGACAAAAGAAGAATGGAGGATGAAATTGATGGACTATGCAGAATTAGATAAATTAACAGGAAGGATTCGAAACCTGCGGGACCAGAGATTCTCAGAAGACTGGAGTAAATTTACAGATTATTTGAAAAGTAATTGTGATGAACAGATTACACTAGTAGGTTTGCAAGAAGTTTTGTAAGGTGGATTATTTGAAATATTGCAAAAAAGACAATGAGGAGAATTATTAGTTAAAGATAATTAAAGGTGATATGAAATTAAGAAATGCATAATAAATAAGTGATAAGAAGGGGAAATCATCAGAGGTGTTGACGGAAGTCCAAAAAATATTGTATAAGATGAGAAGTTCTGTTGTATGGAAGTTAATTAATATGTTAAAAACCAATAAAAATGTACATATATATAAA
The DNA here is from genome assembly GCF_964234715.1 of Podarcis melisellensis. Lineage (NCBI taxonomy): Eukaryota > Metazoa > Chordata > Lepidosauria > Squamata > Lacertidae > Podarcis > Podarcis melisellensis. Next base: position 61,509,609 of record NC_138543.1, on the reverse strand, counting down.
ATGAAGGATGTTGACAAGTGGGAAGGTGTGCAGAGAAGGGCGACCAAGATGGTTAAGGGTCTGGAAACCAAGCCTGATGAGGAACGGTTGAAGGAACTGGTTATGTTTAGCCTGCAAAAGAGGAGACTGAGAGGCGATATGAGAGCCATCTTCAAATCTCTGAAGGGCTGTCACATGGAAGAGGGAACAAGCTTGTTTTTTCCTGCACTGGACGGTAGGACTTGAATACGTGGCTTCAAGTTACAAGAAAGGAGATTCCAACTCAACATTTGAAAGAATGTTCTGACAGTAAAAGTCTCCCTCAGAAGGTGGTGGACGCTCTTTCCTTGAAGGTTTTTAAACAGAGGCTGGATGGCCATCTGTCATGGATGCTTTAGCTGAGATTCCTGGAGCTCTTTGCACATGCTCAAGGGCACACCATTTCCCCCATGAAACACCTTATAGCCATGGTTTCCAAACTTTCTGCTTACAAAGAGCCTTTTCCTTTTCCCATGTACATCTCTATGCATTGCCATATATTCTGGGGCTTCATCTAAGGTTCACAGTCCATCAACAGGGGCTGGTGAGCCCCGGTATTGTCTTGCATGGAATCATTGTGCCAAACAAATTTTTATCCCCCTTCCCATTCCTAACTTGTCCATTTTTGAAAAGCATGGAGAAGGTACAGTATCAGTGTCCTCCTTCAGCAGCGTGAGAGACATTCGGCCCAACACTTAAAGGCAAACCTACCCAATTCACACTTTCTGAAAAGATATGTGGAGAGGACCGCAAATACTCTTTTCTGTATTTTCAGTGTAGTTCTCCTGCCAAACACTGCACAACAATGAATCTGCTAGGTTGAACTGTGCATAAGACACACATGTTAGCCAAAAAATAATATAGCAAACGAATGATGATTAGGGAAAATTGCTTGGCAAAAAAGGGTGTATTGCTTGAAATTCGCATCAGGTGGAAATGTAGAGAACTAAATGAAAGGCTGGGAAAACAAGAGACTGAAATGGACAGAATTGCTCACCCCCAGCTACAGGTACTTGCATTTCAGTTCCTGACAGTGAGCCTGATCTGTATTTATAGCCAGGCTTGGCAGCCTGGCCTGTCTGTGCATTCATGACAGATCTGTGGAAAATGCCCTTGAGACCCTGTTCACTGTCTCTGGGATTTCGGGTCAGCTCTTCTATGCACTCCGCAGCCTGGAAGCCTGACCCACTTTCTCCCATATGTTCTGGGGCCTGGAAGTCTGATCAGCAATCCTGGCTTCTCCTGTTCCAGGCTTCTCAACTACATGTCCAGATGTCACCGGCACACCTCTGGGTCCTTCTGCCTGAGCAGCGTAAATCCAAGTGGAAGCGAGGAACTCTGGGATTTGTAGTTCTGGGGAGGGCAGGTCACACAGAACAGCACACATTTCTCTGCCTCTCTGTTAATAAATAATAATAAAAAATTATTTATATCCTGCCCTCCCCAGCTGAAGCCAGACTCAGAGCGGCTAACAACAGTAAAGTAATACAGCATTCTAAACAAAACATGTCTCTCGCTTATCGGTCTCTACAGCCACAGCAGGCACTGTAAGTCTCCAATGGTTGGACTTCACCCCTGAAGGCACACTCCTCCATCGTCTCCCGAGTCTGACAGATGCCAACAATGCTGCTTCTCACTGACTTCAGCAGGTCTTGAAAGTGCCAGTCGGAAGAAGTTTGCATCAGTATTATGGATGGGTAGATCAGATATGGTTCCTCTCCGGTTCTTATCTTCTGTAATGGTTCTAGGGGTTGCTCGTGCGTAAGTTGTCGCCACTCCTGGCTAGGTTACCTGGGTGAACCCTTTCTGTCTGGACAGCCTCTCACCCGTGGCTGTCTCAATCGCTGGCAGAATCCGTCAGTGGGTGTTTCTTGAACTTCTTCCAGCAAAGAAGTTCTTTGACGCCTAGTCTCCTCCTACTCTCCCTGCGCGGAAGTCTTCTGCGCAAGGAGGGTGTGGGCAGCGGAGGACCCGTGCTCTCCCCGCTGGTCTCTGGCAAGGAGTCCTGGAGCCCCCTCGCCGATTCCCCTTTCTGCCCCCCTTCTCCACTGGTGCTACGCTGATTTCCTTCCCCAGCAGATGGGCTGCCTCTCTCCCTACTGGGACCCTCTCCGGCATCCCTCTGGAGCCTTCCCTCCGCCTCTGGCTCCGATGGCAGTTCCCTGACATCTTCCCACCCTTAAGTTCAGTTCCCCACATTAGTTTGCAAATACTGTAAAGAAAAAAGCCCTCATGAAAATTGATCAGAATTTTAGTGTGAATATCATCCTGACATGCACATTTTTTAAATGCAATCTCACAACAAAAAATAATATTTAGAATATGCTGGACCCCATTACTTATGTTTAAAAAGGGGCTATCTAAGGTATATAACTGTTGGAGAGGCAGTAGGGATAATGCTTCTCTAAAACTCATGTTTTTTCATTGTTCTATATTGAAAAACTTTTGGCAGAAGGTAACTGAAACCATCAACAGAACTGTATGGAACAGCCTTACATTTACAGAGCAAAATATCCTCTAGAATTATATACCCAGCACATGGAACCTTACAAAACGACAATACGAGTGGACTCTCTATGCCCTGACCACAGCAAAAAGATGGATACTGATAAATTGGGAAAATAAAAATGAGGCTCCCTTCTATGATTGGATTGAAGACTTACACAAACTTGCAACACACGAACAACTTGCATATAAACGCAGACTTGCCATGGAAAAATTCAAGGATATTTGGAATCCATTCTTACAAATACTGCAATAGGTTATGATCTGGTGAAGTACAATAACAACCTTGTAAAATATACAGTTTTGGGATTTCCCCCCCTTGTTTTCCCTTCCCTTTCCCTTTCTCTGTTTTATTTATGTCTCACAATGTTTAGTGCACGTATGGTTATGTACTTTTTGAACTTTCAATAAAGATGTTACCAAAAACACACAAAAAAACCCCAAACCATTTTTGAATGCAATCTGCCAAATACAATGCTTTTCTGTCTATTTCATTTTCACTTGTATGCATACTTGACCCCAGAATGTGCATTTATGTGCACATTCTGTGGCTGGGGAACTCATTGCAAAATTCAGAGAAGCGAATGGTTGTGTTTTGCTTTGTGTATTATTTTCGGAAGTGTGTGTGACGTAGGGTTTGCCTTTCTGTGTGAATTGAGTCAAATTTCTCCTCTCCCAGCAATGGTAGTCAGGCTACCTTTCAGGGATGTCCGCCTGCCTTCACAGATGTTCTCACTGAGGAAACCATGAAAAATCTCTAAGAAGACCCAGGAGAAAAACCATTTCCCAATGGCTGGGTTCTGTGCAACTGGAAAACAGGCCTGGCGCTGAGCCCTGTGGACTCTCAGATCAAATAATGCCCCACCCAAAACTAAGGCTCATCAATTTCACTTGCATAATTGCCCATCTGAGGAGGTGGCTCTCACAGCCCAGCTAATGTGTATTCACTGTTGAAATTCTGAATATTGCCGTATTTTGTAAATGAGATTTTGTCTTGCAATTAAATCGGGCGAGTGTACGACCGCTCAATGAGAAAATTTGCTTCCAGACTTGGGAGAGGTATATTTTTGAAGCTAATAATAGCTTCCAAAAAGCCCTTCAGAAGTTGCACGGTTCATTTGCCTTGCTCACAATTATACTCGATGAACCTTCTGTTCATTTAATGTAGGCTTACGGCTGTTTCGTGAATTACACAGCAACAAACCTTGGTTTGCAATTGCGAACGCGCACTCGGTCGGGGGCTGTAGCCGAGCCCGGCTCTTTGACAAGGGGGCTGGAATGAGATCTGTTCTGCTTCCAAACACCTGATCGTAGCATCTGCGTTTTAATGTATGCACTTAAATATTAGGCCTGTAGGAAATATTAGGCGCTGAGAGTTGCTCTGTTTGAGCTGGACAAAGGAAGAGGGCACCAATTAGCCCTCTTTCTGTCTTTCGCAGTTTAATTCTGGGTGTGTACTGTGTCCTCTTGCAAACCCCTCCCATTCCTTTCAGTTCAACTCATGCAGGAGAACTTGTGCCCTCTGTTAATTTGCAACAGGAGAGGAAGACTAAAAACAGATTAAAACTCACACCGACTTCCTAAACATCTGTGCAGGCTTGTTTAAGCAAGGATGTTTTCAGCAAGCGCCTGGAAGACTACAGTGAAGGCATCTGCCTGATGTCAATAGGCAGGGAGTTCCAAAGTTTAGGTCCTGCCACATTAAACGATCAAGATTTTACAAGTGCGGAACAAGTATTACTTGGCACCTGTAGCAGTGCCAGTTCAATAACCTCCAACATTCCTCTGTTGGAAATAGGGATGTGTTATTCAACAACGACAATGACAACAATTTTATTACTTGTACTCCACTCATCTGACTGTGTTGCCCCAGTCACTCTGGGGAGCTTCCAACAGATATAAAAACATAATAAAACATTGAACATTCAAAAACTTCCCTATACAGGGCTGCCTTCACGTGTCTTCTAAAGGCTGCTACTTATCTCCTTGGCTCAGGGGTCATATAACTCCATACCGTCCAAGATTTCTTCAGTGAAAATAGAGACGTACTAAGGAAAAGTGGGACATTCCAGGATCAATTCAGAAACCAAGATGGCTTGTGCAAATCCAGGACTGTCCCTGGAAAATAGGGACATTAGGAGGGCCTGCAGTTCTGCAGATTGTGATGGCCTGGGACTCGGGCTCAGACTCGGAACCAGAGGAGACTCAGTCTGCACCGGATCCTTTGCCTCAGGCATCATCTGAACCAAGTCTGGGGCCTGATCCTAAAGAGTCCCAGTCTGCACAGGTTCCCCTGCAATAAGCACCAGCTGGGCCGAGTCTGGGGCCTGAGCATGCCCTGGCTCCAGATGCGGGGATGACTTCGTTGCCTCCAGCTGGGCCATCACTTATAGGTGCTCCACTACCGGTTGGGTCAAGGGAGGCTGAGGGGACCCCTGGGTCTAGTCACCCACCGACGTCTCCTGAGCTGCAGAGACTGAGGTCTGAGAGAAGGAGAGTCCTGAGTACTCGCAGGAGGAGTGCTCGCCTTCGGGCGAGACAGGGAGGTGAGTTGCCAGGGGATCAGGACCAGCCGTTACCCCATCAGAGATAAAAGGCTGTCGGACCCTGCCCCAGGTTGAGGGAGCAACATTGCTGTATGCCAGATCCTGCCTGAGATCCTGTACCTGTCCTTGCCTGGTTTCCTGCCTCATGTCCTGCCTTGGCCCAGTTGGACTGACTCCCAACGGAACCTTTGGATTCTGGACTGGTCCTGGACCACGTTTCACGGGTTACCCCTGGGCCCAGCACACAGATTGAAGCAGTCTAGTGGGCACTTCTGGGGTAAGGTGATCTCATAGGTAAAGTGGTCCCAAGTTCTTAAGGACTTTATATACTAATAGGAACACCTTGAGCTCAGGACATCTGGTTGGCCACTGTCAGAAGACGATGCTGGAATAGCTGTTCCTTGGCTCTTCTTCTGTTCTGAAGACAGAGATGCCCTTTAGATATCCTGCCCGAGGTACCCAAACTACCAACTTCGAACCTGAGAGTTCCATCCCAGGATCCTTTGCAACAGAGCAAAGGATAATGGGAGCTCATCTTCTGACCGCGCCCTGTGTCACGGATGAATTCTGCTACCCTAAGTCATTCCGTGTGCCCTCCAGCTTCTTTGCTCGACTCCATCCTTTTCGCACGCAGTTCATCTACGTCACATTGGGAAGCCCAGGGCCACATGGCACGAAACTGCGACTGCCGAGTTGTTTTATGGCGCTCCACATTTGAGCTGCGCTAATGAGGGTTCATTTTTGCTGGGTGTTTCCTTTAATCGGCTGTGCTTGGCAGTGGGACGGCCCCGTCCTCTGACACCGTTGGAGGGGGCAGCCTTTGTTCAAGTGCTTGTCATTTTTTATTGTTTTAAGGCTGGATAAAAAGGCACTTAACAAAGGGAGAAGGGAACATGGAGGGAGGGACGACCAGATCCAGATGGCCCAAAGAGGAAAAAGAATAGGCTTCTGGATTCCAGAGGGGTCTGTGTTGAGTGTGAGGCAGGGTGATCACAGGGGCTTGTTAAAGAGGTGTCAAGAGGCGCATCCTGCCCAGTGAGGATGCCAAGATCCCTCCAAGTTGTGGTGCCATTAAAAGAGACAAGCACAGGCCACCAGCCTTATATGGTTTTTAGCAGGCTGGGCACAACATCCTTTAGGAATTTTTGCAAGAGTCTCCCCAACCCTAGCTGGCAGATTCCAGGCTTTTCCCAGCCTGCTAATACTCCTTTGCTAAACCGCTTGAAACATCTCTTTGGCTAACTCTCCGAAATGAAGAAGAGATGTGCAAAAGACCCAGATGGGGAAGGGAGATTTCGTCAACGTCTGGAAGCATGAGTTGGAAAGGAGAGCCAGAATCAGTGTGGCCATGCAACTAGAGCTGAATATTGGAAGACGCAGAATGGAGAAACAGAAGTCCTTCTTCACGCAGCACTTAGTTAAACAGTGGAACGCCCTGCCACAGGAGGCAGTGATGGCCACCAACCTGGATGGCTTTCAAAGAGGAACAACAAATCCATGGAGGAGAGGGCTATTGCTGGCTCCTAGCCACAACAGAGATGCTCTGCCTCTGTAGCCGGAGGAAGCAATGTAGTGGGGCTACCTTTAAGGGGACCCGGAAACTACAACTAATCCAGAATGTGGCAGCTAGACTGGTGACTGGGAGCGGCCATCAAGACCATATAACACCTGTCCTGATAGACCCACATTGGCTCTGAGCACAATCCAAAGTGTTGGTGCTCACCTTCAAAGCCCTAAATGGCCCAGTATACCTGAAGGAGCGTCTCCACCCCCATCGTTCTACCTGGACACTGAGGTCCAGCTCCAAGGGCCTTCTGGCAGCTCCCTCGCTGCGAGAAGCCAAGTTGCAGGGAACCAGGCAGAGGGCCTTCTCGGTAGTGGCACCCACCCTATGGAACGCCCTCCCACCAGATGTCAAAGAGAAGAACAACTACCAGACTTTTAGAAGACATCTGAAGGCAGCCTTGTTTAGGGAAGCTTTTAATGTTTAATAGGTTATTGTATTTTAGTGTTCTGTTGGAAGCCCCCCAGAGTGGCTGGGGAAACCCAGCCAGATGGGCGGGGTATAAATAAATTATTATTATTAATTATTATTATTATTCTGCATGCCAGTTGCTGGGAACCACAGGAGGGGAGAGTTGCTCTTGTGCTCAGATCCTGCTTGTGAGTTTCCCTTTGGAAACTTAGCCACAAGATTCTGGACTGGATCAGTCCTTGGTCTGATCTACCAGATTCTCCTTATGCTACTATGTTCCAGTGTTATGAGAGAGGGGAAGAAAACCTTTCTCTATTCACTTTCTCAATGCCATGCCTTGTTTGATGAACTTCTCTCGTGACTCCTCTTCCTTACTTTTTCTCCAAACTAAGAAGTCGCAAGGGACACGGGTGGCACTGTGGGTTAAACCACAGAGTCTAGGACTTGCCGATCAGAAGGTCAGCGGTTCGAATCCCCGCGACGGGGTGAGCTCCCGTTGCTCGGTCCCTGCTCCTGCCAACCTAGCAGTTTGAAAGCATGTCAAAGTGCAAGTAGATAAATAGGTACCGCTCTGGTGGGAAGGTAAACGGCGTTTCCATGCGCTGCTCTGGTTCACCAGAAGTGGCTTAGTCCTGCTGGCCACATGACCCGGAAGCTGTACTCCGGCTCCCTCGGCCAATAAAGCAAGATGAGTGCAGCAACCCCAGAGTCGGTCACGACTGGACCTAATGGTCAGGGGTTCCCTTTACCTTTAAGAAGTCTCAAACTCTGCAAGATTTCTTCACGGGGTGACAGACTTTTGAAGGACCCCCGGATCCCTTTGAACTCTGCATGAGCCTCTGGGAAGGGGTCCCAGGCTACTAATATCCGGCTTTAGCAGGCGGTTTCTTCTCCCGCCTTCGCTGCTGCGGTCTTGGTGTGCACACCCGCTCACACGCCCACAGATAGCGGCCTGCCTTGACACGGTTCCCTCAGGACAAATAAACCTCCGCCCTCCCTGGTGGCCTTCTCCTCCTTGCTCGGAAAGAGGTCAGCAGCACTTTGCCCCCCAAGCTTAATGCTTTTAAAGCAGACATGCTCAAGCTGCGTCCCCCAAGGACTGCGAAAAAGTCAGAGGCAGGAAAACAACCCCAGGCTCTCCTCACAACCGAGGAAGGAAGGGGAGAGGGAGGTGGAATTGACATTTTTATCAACACACCGTGTCTCCTTTCCCACCCAGGGACTGGCGGGGATGTTTTGCTCCTGTCCTTGTGACAGCGGCCACGAAAGAGAGAGCCGAGAAACCTTCACTTTGGATCTGAACTTTTCACAATTTTTCATCCAACTCTTGTCTTTAGAGGGGATAATTCCTGCCCCCCCCTTTCAGCCTGTGGAAATAAAAGCCTTCAGGAAATAATTTAGGAGCAAGGGGAATTGGGCAGCTAATAATCTGCAGCTGAGAGCCAAGGGGCGTGTTTTCAGTTCTGCTGCTGCGTTCTCTCCTCCTCTGTATGCACAGAGACACGCAAGGACAAGCCCTGTTCGTTGTCCTGTAGTGGATGCTCAGGCAGCACATCCCTTTCCTGGAAATTTCAGTGTGGAATAGAGGAAAAGGACACACGTCACACCCTCAAGCTTCCAAATGTGATATGTTAACTTACGGAACTCATTGCCATTGGAGGTGGTTTAGGCTGTGAGCGTGAGAACACAAGAAAAGTGGGCTGGATCAGCCCAGCATCCTGTTCTCACAGTGGTCCACCAGATGCCTGTTGGAATCCTGCCATAGCCTTTGAGCCTCTTTTCTCCTGCGACTTCCAGCAACTGGGATTCGGAAGGTTAAAGAGGTTAACGGTTCTCTACGGAGACATGGGTGGTGCTGTGGGTTAAACCACAGAGCCTAGGACTGTTTAGCATGTTTAGCCTGGAGAAGAGGAGGTTAAGGGGTGATATGATAGTCATGTTCAAATATATAAAAGGATGTCACATAGAGGAGGGAGAAAGGTTGTTTTCTGCTGCTCCAGAGAAGCGAACACGGAGCAATGGATCCAAACTACAAGAAAGAAGATTCCACCTAACATTAGGAAGAACTTCCTGACAGTAAGAGCTGTTTGACAGTGGAATTTGCTGCCAAGGAGTGTGGTGGAGTCTCCTTCTTTGGAGATCTTTAAGCAGAGGCTTGACAACCATATGTCAGGAGTGCTCTGATGGTGTTTCCTGCTTGGCAGGGGGTTGGACTCGATGGCCCTTGTGGTCTCTTCCAACTCTTCTATGATTCTATGATTTTACTTGCCGATCAGAAGGTCGGCGGTTTGAATCCCCGCAATGGGGTGAGCTCCTGTTTCTTGGTCCCTGCTCCTGCCAACCTAGCAGTTCGAAAGCATGTCAAAGTGCAAGTAGATAAAGAGGTACCACTCCGGCAGGAAGGTAAATGGCGTTTCCATGCGCTGCTCTGGTCCGCCAGAAGCGGCTTAGTCCTGGTGGCCACATGACCAATTAAAACACCGTGAAGAGACCCCATTGATGGGCTCAGGAGTTGGGGCAGGCAAGGGGCATGTGACCAAAACCACCTGATCAGGCAAAGAGGAAAGAGGTGTGGGCATTCCATGGAGGTGGGGGGCAAGGGGGAGCGAGGCAAGGGAAAAAGGGGAGCAGAGAAAACATATCTAACTATCCCAGCTCCCACCTACCCGATGCCAATCCCCCTGCCCCCTCGAAAGGCAGAGCGTCAAACCATTGTGCCTGGTCCTTCCAAACTAGATGGCAACCAGTTTAAAGGGAGATACATTGTCAGTTATAAATACAGCATTTTCAGGGCAGGGGTGTTAAAAAAGGAAGCAGAAGGAATACTGCCTCCAGCTGCAGAGGCTGAGCATAGCCAGTGCTGATAGTAGTTGTTGATAGCCTCCTCCTCCTCCTCCATGAATTTGTCTTGTGGGAGGGAGTTCCATAGTTCAACAGCGTGAAGAAGTCCTTTCTTTGATCTGTGGAATGATGTCCAGTACCATTTCACCACCAGGGTCTCACCCACAATTCCCTTTGCCATCCTGCAATTTCTTCTATTTGTCCTGAGACTTTCAGACATGAGTCTGAAAGTTTTTTGTTTTCTCCCATCACTTTCCCCGGGTTAACCCACTGGTTACTGCTGAATCAGGACAAATGTCAGTCCGCAGAAAACCCAATGTATGCTTCTTCTAAATAGCAGGTTTCCCCAGGGAAAGGGATGGGACGAAACCAAAATGTATCGGACCAATGCCTAGAAATCTCAGGACAAAGGGAAGTGTGGGTGAACTCTAACGCGTTGGAGGCATCATGCAGAATACGGCTGCAAAATAACAACAACAACAGCCCCACCTTTCCGAAGGGGCCCTGGGCTACAGTTTATCCCCCGGAAGCTGCAGTGAATCCATCTACTATAACTATTTATATCCTGTCTGTTCCATTAAAGTGGGGAGCGTCAAATGACTTGCAGATACAACGGGAAAACTAAAATCGCAACACTGCAAAAACAAATAAGGAACCGTCGAGAGAAGGTGCATTTTAAGGTGTGGGTCTGGAAGGCACTGCATGTGAAAATGCATGCAATTTCCCCAGGCTGGGAGAATGTTCCTCGTGACTGTTCTCCCAGAGATTCCACAGGGGTCTATGGCTGCGGTTTGCATCACAGAGCAAAAAAGGGAGAGGGAAAAAACCAGAGGAGGAATGGTGAAGAAGAGGGGGTGGGAACTGACTTGCAGCTGGTGAACTGACCCCCACCACAATGGAAATTTGCTCGGGGGCATAACGGCTGTCTTCTTCCTGTCCGTTCTCCGCTGTCAGGAGAGGATGGCCAGAGCCCCAGCTATGAACAAAGGAGAGGAACCAAATGGGGTTTATGAGCTCCTCGGCTCTGATGTTCCAGCAAAAGGCCTGGACTTTGTTTGTCCGCAGTTGGCAGCTCCTCAAGGCAAAGGATCCTCCAAACTGAAAGCAGAGAGCAGAGGACGAGGTCGGCCAGAGGAATATTTGCGACGGGGAGGTTTTTTTTGACAAAAAATGAAGTTTACATAAGTCACCCTCCCCACCCCAACCAACTGACACTTCCAGGTTGGGAACCAGTCAGGGTTTCCGAAATATCTGAAACTTGGTTGCAGAGATCACGGTGGCAGGACTCTAGGCTGCACCACCTCAGAGTAGGGCAGGCATGTCCGAAGTCCGTTTCGGGGGCCTAATCCGGCTTGCCGGGTCATTTAATCAGGCTCCTGTGGCAGTATATGTCCTAAAAAAAAGGGGGTCAGCCCTCACGCATGTTCACTCCATCAAATCTGGCCCTCTTTGGGCACCCCCCTGCCCTAAACTGATGGAGTAAACTTTGGGGCAAAATTGTAAAAAAAAAGCACAATAACTTCAACCCTAAAAAAGCTCAACAACTTTTTAATCCTAAAGAAAGTTCAACAACTTTGGTCGGCCCTCACGCATGTCAAATCTGTCCCTGTTTGAAAAACAGGGAGTAGGGGGTTTCTGTGCCAACTCACTGAATATGACGCCACAGAATAAAGTTCCCTGCAAGTGGAAAAGTAGCAATCTCAGGACTGGGGGCATGATGGTGGGGTGGGAGCAGGAACGGGAGTCCAGAAGCCAGGAGTCAAAGCCAAGGGTCCGAGGGTCGAGAAGCAAGGAGTCACGAAGTCAAGGGTCCGAGGGTCAGAGAGCAGGGAGTCAAGAAGTCAAACGCAGCAAGGCAGGGAACATGTTGCTGTGGCAAAGAGCTGAAGGGAAATGCTGACCTTATACCCCTTCCCAGCTCTTGCCACCAGGTGCTGTGAGTTACCAATCAGCCTCACCTGTGCGGCCGCACCTTGCCTCTTCAGAACAAACTTAGGAAGGCCCCAGTCCTGCAAAGTCCTATTGGTCACAGGGCTTGGCTCCTGCATGGACACCTGACACTGGGCAGCTTCCAACATAAATAAAAACATAATAAAAAATAGAACATTTTTTAAAACAACCACAACACCCTATTCAGGTGGGATAACTCCATACCCTCCAACATTTATCCAATGAATATAGGGACATCCAAAGGAAAAGTGAGACATTCTGGGATCCAATCAGAAACTGGGGCAGCTTTTCTAAGCCAGGGTCAACCCTGGAAAATAGGGACACTTGGAGAGTCTGCTTTTCTCTCCTGCAGTTTTCAGCGACTGGTATTCAGAAACATTGCTGCCTCTTGACTATAGAGGCAGAGTACGGCCATCCTGGCTTGCAGCCATCAAGAGCCTCCTTCTCCTCCATGTATTTGTCTAATCACCTTTTAAACCACCAAAATTGTTGCCACTTTTGGGAGGGAGTTCCACAGACTAACTATGAGCTGTGTGAATAAGGACTTTCTTTTATCCGTCCTGAACCATCCAACGTTCAGCTTCATTGAATATCTATGAGTTCTAGTGTAATTGGGCTCCATGATCACTGCAGATGGTGACAGCAGCCATGAAATTAAAAGACACCTACTTCTTGGGAGAAAAGCAATGACAAACCTAGACAGCATCTTAAAAAGCAGAGACATCACCTTGCCGACAAAGGTCCGTATAGTTCAAGCTATGGTTTTCCCAGTAGGGATGTATGGAAGTGAGAGCTGGACCATAAAATAGGCTGATCGCTGAAGAATTGATGCTTTTGAATTCTGGTGCTGGAGGAGACTCTGGAGAGTCCCATGGACTGCAAGAAGATCAAACCTCTCCATTCTGAAGGAAATCAGCCCTGAGTGCTCCCTGGAAGGACAGATCCTGAAGCTGAGGCTCCAAGACTTTGGCCACCTCATGAGAAGAGAAGACTCCCTGGAAAATACCCTGATGTTGGGAAAGATGGAGGGCACAAGGAGAAGGGGACAACAGAGGACGAGATGGTTGGACAGTGTTCTTGAAGCTATCAGCATGAGTTTGACCAAACTGCAGGAGGCAGTGGAAGACAGGAGTGCCTGGCATGCTCTGGTCCAGGGGGTCACAAAGAGTCGGACACCACTAAACGACTAAACAACAACAAGTGTAATTGGGAGAGAAGGAGAAAACCTTTCCTCTCTCTCCATCCTCCAATTCACGCAACATTTTGTACACTTCTGCCACGTCGCCTCTTACCTGCTTTTCCTCTAAGCTCTGCGATTTTCCCACTTGTTAGGTGGGGAAGTGCTAAAATGTGACAACCAGGATTTGCACTTGCAAGTCTCTCTCACTCTCCCCCTCCTGTCCCTCCTCCCAGCCCATCCTTTCTGGCCTCTTCTGCCTCTGCGCCTGAGTGACTGCCTTGCCTTCATCTGAGAGACGAGAACAGAGAGCAGCGAGGTTCATGCTTCGTTCTGCCGTCACCACCAGCGCCACCACGTCCCTGCCTTAGGCCCGTGCCTTGGAAGAGGACCTGAAAATCTGTCTCAGAAGCCTGCAGAGATGGCAGTGGAAAAACAAACAAAGCAGATTTCTCCCTAATTTCAAAATGATGCTCTGGATTGTTTTCTAATAATTTTCAAATTGAAAATATAGGCTGGCTGGCTCTTCGTCCAAAGTTTCCATAGACGGTGGCCCAAAAAACACAGATGCTCTTGGCTTAAAATGTTTCCCCCCGCTCTTCTCTCCCCTTCTAGTTTTTCTTTTTTTTCAAACTTACTAATATTTTCCACTCCAAAATCCCCCACATGTCTATTTCTATGTCTTCTTGCCAGACGAGCATAAGTCTAAGATCATCCGGCTCCCCAAAATGATGAAAATATTTGCAGAACATCATTTTAACTTGTTTCAACTGCTTGGATGTTGCCCGAGTATATCTGCAGACCCAAATGATACATTTGAAGCAGCCTTCTGCAACCTGGTGCCCTCCGGAGGCTTTGGTCCACAGTTCCCAACAGCTCCAGCCATAACAGCTGTGGGATTGTTGTGAGTGGCAATTCAGATCGTCTAGAAATCTAGAGTTGTGGGTGGTGCTGTGGTCTAAACTACTGAGCCCTCTTGAGCTTGCCAATCAGAAGGTTCGAATCCCTGCGACGGGATGAGCTCCCGTTGCTCTGTCCCAGATCCATAGCTGTCAACTTTTCGCTTTTCTTGCGAGGAATCCTATTCGGAATAAGGGAATTTCCCTTTAAAAAAGGGAAACGTTGACAGCTATGTCCAGATCCTGCCAACCTAGCAGTTCGAAAGCACATCAGTGCAAGTAGATAAATAGGTACCGCTGCGGCGGGAAGGTAAACGGCATTTCCATGTGCTGCTCTGGTTTCGGTGTTCTGTTGCATCAGAAGTGGCTTAGTCATGCTGGCCACATGACCCAGAAATCTGTCTGTGGACAAACGCCAGCTCCCTTGGCCTCTAAAGCGAGATGAGCGCCACAACCCCAGAGTCATCTGTGACTAGACTTGTAACTGTCAGGGGTCCTTTACCTTTGCCTTTAGAAAATGTTGCATCAACAGAAGTCTAATCTCCAGATCAAGGGGGAAATGGTCCCACTATATTCTGCCTTGGTCAGACCACACTTGGAATACGATGCCCAGTTCTGGGCACCACAATTCAAGAAGGATGTGGAGAGGCTGGAAGGTGTGCAGAGGAGGGCAACCAAGATGACCAAGGGTCTGGAAACCAAGCCGTATGAGGAATGGTTGATGCAGTTGGGCATGTTGAGCATGGAGGAGAGGAGACTGAGAGGGGATATGGCAGCCATCTTCAGATATGTGAAGGGATTCAAATGATAAGAAAGAGATTCTGAATGAACTTTATGAAGAACTTTTTGACAGTTAAGAGCTGTTTGATAATGGAACTGTCTACCTCGGGAGGTGGTGATGGACCCTCCTTCCTGGGAGGTTTTCCAGCATCAACTGGATGGCCACCTGCCTTGAAAAATGCTTTAGTTGAGATTCCTTCATTGCAGGGGGTTGGACTAGATGACCCTTGGGACCCTTCCAACTCTGCAATTCCACGATTCTCAGAAACAGAACTGGAAGGAGTACCCAGTCAACAGGAATCAAGAAGAACAGGGTCAATAGGTGTAAATGAGCATTTCTTCCAAGTGCTGGAGCCTTGCGATGTTCCAAGCATATGCTCTTCATATGCGAGAATTTGGTCACTTCCAGATGACCTGTTTAATGAGTATTCGGCTCTGTTTGTTTGCAGAGAGATTAGATGATGTCAACTATTTAACGAGCATTCGGCTAGTTAACAAGCATTACCCCCCCCCAAACATTTGTTTGTGTGGAGATTAGACAACGTTGACCCCAGCAAATGTTACCCCGCACTTTTCCAGGGCATTTGCCCATTACTTCCCGTATTGTAAAAAGTCCAATTTTGGGGGGAAGTGTTTTGCAAGATATGCTTTTGACCGCACAGTCTGAATCTGCTGGGAAGTGATGAAGTCCCACTGGAAAACAATGACAGTCTGGAAACCCCCTGAGATTCAAGGACATTTCAGAAACACAGCCATGCAGGGAGCTCTCTGGGACCAAGTCAAACAATCTAGCTCAGTATTGCCTCTTCGGAAAAAATCTGCACAAAATTGGAAAAAGTGGGATTACGATGGTGGCCCAGCAAGATGATGATGATGATGATGATGATGATGATGATGATGATGATAATAATAATAATAATAATCATTTATACCCCGCCCATCTGGCTGGGCTTCCCCAGCCACTCTGGGCGTCTTCCAAAAAAAAAAATTAAAATACTGTAATACATCAAACATTAAAAGCTTCCCTAAACAGAGCTGCCTTCAGATGTCTTCTAAAAGTCCGGTAGTTATTGTTCTCTTTGACATCTGGTGGGAGGGTGTTCCACAGGGCGGGTGCCACTACCGAGAAGGCCCTCTGCCTGGTTCCCTGTAACTTGGCTTCTCGCAGTGAGGGAACCGCCAGAAGGCCCTCAGCGCTGGACCTCAGTGTCTGGGCAGAACGATGGGGATAGAGACGCTCCTTCAGGTCTACTGGGCCTTTGAGGTCATTTAGGGCTTTCAAGGTCAGCACCAACACTTTGAATTGTGCACAGAAACGTACTGGGAGCCAATGTAGGTCTTTCAAGACCGGTGTTATATGGTCTTGGCAGCCGCTCCCAGTCACCAGTCTAGTTGCCACATTCTGGGTTAGTTGTAGTTTCCAGGTCACCTTCAAAGGTAGCCCCACGTAGAGCGCATGGCAGTAGTCCAAGCGGGAGATAACCAGAGCATGCACCACTCTGGCGAGACAGTCTGTGGGCAGGGAGGGTCTCAGCCTGCGTACCAGATGGAGTTGGTAGACAGCTGCCCTGGACACGGATTTAACCTGTGCCTCCATGGACAGCTGTGAGTCGAAAATTACTCCTTGGCAGTTCAGGGAGCTGTGTGGAGCAGGCCTCTCTCTGCCCCTTGCAAGAGGGTTGGGTTTGAGGACAGAGCTCATGCTTTGCTAGCATTTATTTATTAATTTATATTTATTTATTTGTATTGACTGTAAAAAAAAGGAAACGAAAACCCTCAAAGCGGTTCATGGGACAGATAAAACAATGGTATCTTCAACAGGGAAAAGTTAACAAGAATCATTGCAGAATTTTGAAAACTTAAAACCAGAATAGGCCAAGAAAAGAAAAAAAAAACCTTCTAAATTTCTGGGTAGGCTTGTCTAAACAAACTGAGTACAAATTGAGAGCATTTGCAGATGACCTTGTAATAACAGTAGAGAACCCATTTGGTGAGTATACCAAGGGTACTAGACGAAATGTATGCGCTCGGACAGGTAGCAGGATTTAAGTTAAATAGAAATAAAACAAAAGTATTAGTCAAAAGACATGACTGGAAAAAAAATGAATTACGACTAGCAACACAATTAAAATTTAAAAAAAGGTCTATGGGATAATGCACACAGTGACTTGCGATCTCGATCACACGCAGTCTGTAGTCCGCTGGCAGTAGGAGTACAATATGGGCATGTTTTTAAGTTAGCATCTTACATTAAAAACCTGACAGTACCAAACTATCAAAGGCTTTTCACCAAAGCCAGACTAAACGTCTTTCCTTCTGCAGTGTTGGATGGCAGGTTGAGAGGTGTTCCCTACCAGGACAGACTTTGCTCTTGTGCTCAAGACATCGATTCCATGAAACATATTTTGTTGCATTGTGCAAAATATGAGCAAGCCAGGGCCGAACTGATATTACTCCTTGCTGGTACCTTTCCCTGGAAAATCAGAGGCTCACTATGTCAGGTTCCTACTGGAAGACCAGACAAATGCTAGAACATTAGCAGTGGCAAAGTTTTTATCGGTGGTTGCAAGAACCAATGATCCCTATATTCTGAACAAAATGCTTGTTTAACCTGGAGGTAGGCTGTCTGAATTGTGTATTGCTTTGTAACGATTTGTTGGGTCTCTGGACCGTAATAAAGGTTGTTGTTGAAAAAAAGGTGAAATATTTGGGTGTGTGGTTGAAAATAGCTCAGTTTAAAATTGACCAAAATAAAAGGACACACAAAGGCACACACACACAACCCTCCTGCACCTCCCTTTCCTCTACAAAGCGTCGTAATGGGCTGAGAGTGCTCCATACTTCCAGCTGAGAGTTTTATGTCGAAGAGAAATTGTAGCCTGTCTTTTTTTTTTTATTGTGCATTTAATTTGGTACTCTGCGATGTTTCGATCATCCAGAAGCCACATTGGTTCCTGCTTCTGTCGGAAACGCAGAATCGCTGAAAGGGACAGGCGGGAAAAGGCGCCGAAAGGTCAGCTCAGCTTTCCTGTGCTCCTTCGTAAACTCCACAACGCAACTGGCAAACAGCCGATTAAAGAAACCTTAGGTTGATTATTCAAATGAGAAGAAGACAATTTATTCCGTGTGACTGCAAAAGAGTTTGGAAGATTCAAAGAATATATAAGATTGTATTGTCAAAATGACGTTGTCCTAGCAGAACTGAACGATACTTGTCTATAATAAACAAATGGAGTAAATATACTAGAAAAATATACGGGAAAAGTTATAAAAGAAACTGCGCGATAAAATTAAGACAATAGGAAAAGTATGACAAGAATGACTGGAAGTTTCAGAAGACTTTATTAGAAAAGACAGGATGTTATAGGCAATGTTCCTCTCTTATTGCTAACTCTTCTTTGCTTTTTTATTTTTATTTTATTTTCTTTATCTTTTTTCTTTTATATTTTTGTGTTTAATTTTGCTGTAACTATTTGTAATGTGTATGTAAGATGATATTTTAAATCAATAAAGACAAATTTATTAAATAAATAAATAAATAAAAAGGACCAAAAGAGTTTGGAAGAAACACACACACATACACACAACCACAAACACACACACACCTTTTTTGTCTTTAGGAGAACTCCATACATACCACAGAAAAGCGTAATCTATCACAACAACAACAACAGCACCTGCCTTTTCCCTAACAGGGATTGAAGGCAGCTTACAGAGAAAAATAAGAACCGCTCTTTGCTCACATTGTGGGAGTGAGTTCCATAAATCAGGGCTGTAGAACATCAGGGCCAGGGGTCAAATGCCAACTGGTTGCCAGCAACTTCACCAATGCCTATTGAGTGTCTGGGCTCCATTTAAGATGCCTTCCATGACCTCTGGGCTTCTTGAGTTGACCTGGGAAGGACATGGAGCCAAGCTCTTCATGCAGCACATAGTTAACCGGTGGAACTCCCTGCCACAGGAGGCAGCGAGGGCCACCAAGTTGGATGGCTTTAAAAGAGGATGAGACAAATTCATGGAGGATGCAAATGTTTATGTAAATGTTAAAAGTGAAAATGAATTTTAAAAAATTATATAAAAAACAGAACAGCTTCTGGGAACCTCAGGAGGAAGAAATGTTGTGGTCTCATGTTGTGCTTGTGGATTTCTCATAATGGGGCATCTGGTTGGTCACTGTGAGGAGAAGATGCTGGACTAGATGGGCCACTGGTCAGATCCAGCAAGCTCTTCTTATGTTCTTATGACTGCAAAATATCATATTTCCTCCCTGCAAAAACCGTCATGGGCTGCAATCCAGGCCTTATATACGGTGGTGCCTTGGTTCTCAAATGCCTTGATCCTTGAACAACTTGGAACCCAAACACTGCAAACCCAGAAGTAAATGTTTGTGAACTTTTTCCAGAAGCCAAACGTGCTTTGTTTTGAGTGTTATACTGTCTGTCTTTTTTTTGCTATTTATTTTGCGTTTTCGTTTTTGCGGCTCTTTTTGTTTTGTTTTTGTGGCTGTGTGGAACCCAGTTCAGCTACTGATGGATTGATCTGGTGCCTGCAGAACATTGTTCATTGCCTTCATTTTATGGATCAATGCTCTCGTTGGACAGTAGTGTTCAATTGCTGTTTTAGGGGTTGTTTTTAAAAGTCTGGAACGGATTAATCCGTTTTGCATTACTTCCAATGGTAAAGCAGTGGGCCTTGGTTTCTGAACGCTTTGGTTTTGGAACAGACTTCCAGAATGGATAAAGTTTGAGAACCAAAGGACCCCTGTACAGTCCTGGGCCGTCATGTGTGAGTCCCGGTGAGTCACCTGCGGCCACCTGCTCTGAGCAAGGTGAGGATGAGGCGGTTGCCTCTGGCGGTCAGGCTGAAGGCTGCCTTGCTGTATGCGACTCTCCCCTTCCCCAGGCCCAGCAGCCCCCTCCTCTCGGGAGATAATGATCTCCACTCAGAACCATGGAGATTGCTGCCTCTCCTCTCCATTTCAGGATAGAAATGTTATCGACCAGCTGTCAGGGAAACGTTATCGCTGGACCCTGCTGGTAACTCCCGCTTAAGCGAGCTCTGGAAGTGCCTGAGATATTGGGGGAGGGGGAGGGAAAGAGGGGAGGGGGCAGGAACAGGACTTGCAAATGCTGTTTTCGTTGCACGCCTTTGGGAAGAGGTGGAAATGCAAGGGAGAAAAGGGAATTTTGGACTGGCGTTCTAAGAGAGAGAGAGGAAGGGGAAGGCAGGTGTTGGCTGCAGAGGAAAAACTGCCCTTCTCTGCAATCAAAGTGCATAAGGAATCATGGAATTGTTGAGTCAGAAGGGTCCTCCAAGGATCATCTAGTCCAACCCAATGCAAGAATCACAACTAAAACATTCCTCAAAGGTGGCCACCTGACGCCTGCTTAAGCCCCTCCAAGGAAGGACCAGGTTCGCAGCCTGGGAGTCATTCTGGGCTCACAGCTGTCCATGGAGGCAGAGGTCAATTCTGTGTCCAGGGCAGCTGTCTCCCAGCTCCATCTGGTACACAGGATGAGACCCTACCTGCCTGTGCACTGTCTGGCCAGAGTGGTGCATGCTCTGGTTATCTCCCACTTGGACTCCTGCAATGCGCTCTAAGTGGGGCTGCCTTTGAAGGTGACCCGGAAACTACAACTAATCCAGAACGCGGCAGCCAGACTGGTGACTGGGAGCGGCCGCCGAGACCATATAACACTGGTCTTGAAAGACCTACATTGGCTCCCAGTACGTTTCCAAGCACAATTCAAAGGGTTGGTGCTGACCTTGAAAGCCCTAAACGGCCTCGGTCCAGTATACCTGAAGGAGCGTCTCCACCCTGGACACCGGGGTCCAGATCCGAGTGGCGGTTCCCTCACTGCGATAAGCCAAGTTACAGGGAACCAGGCAGAGGGCCTTCTCGGTAGTGGCGCCCGCCCTGTGGAACGCCCTCCCACCAGATGTCAAAGAGAACAACAACTACCAGACTTTTAGAAGACATCTGAAGGCAGCCCTGTTTAGGGAAGCTTTTAATGTTTAATAGGTTATTGTATTTTAGTGTTTTGTTGGATTGGGCTTGTTTAAACTGACTTTTATTGTGAATTGAATTGTATATTTTAATGTTTCTTATTAATAAAAAATTGATTTGCTGTTAACATAAGCCATCTTGAGAAATGTTTGCAATAAAAATATTATGTGGTTGTGTGTGTGTGTGTGTGTGTGTGTATCTATCTATCTATATATCTATATATATTTGCTTTCGTAGATTTTCACGGGTACAGGAATGCAGGTTTTGGTGTCCTCGGGTGTCTTCCCGTGTAAAAGTTGGGGTGTCTAGGCGACGTTTCGACGAGGTCTCACTCGTCATCTTCAGGCTGGTGCTTTCGGCTTCTTGTTACTGGAACAGAGCAGGATCTCAGTGTTTGAGTTCCTATAAATACTGTTGAGGGGGTGTGGTGTATAGCCTCCAATGTTCTGGGCAGAGAGGAAGTTCCCAGGCTAGTGTGCCTTTTCTTCTTTTGTTCCTTAATTACTTGAGGGATATCTTGAGTGATTTCTTGAGTGATATCCTGAGTACCACTTAGGTGGGTCATTAGGTGTGGATTAGTTGCTAAAGTCTTTGTGTCTTGACCTCTTGAACTTTGTGAAGAGTTTTTCTGAGAAGATGGCTGTACTGCACTTAGTTGTGCTCTGGCTTGGCTTCGTGTATAGGGGCGAGCTGTGGTTTTGTGGCCTGTGTCAGCCAGATCTGTGTAGGGATTGCAGGGGGGTGCAGCATCCGGAGGTGCCACCATGGTTTGGCTACTGGATGGTGTCTGTAATTTACCAGACCCAAACCCAGACCCTCTCCACAGATAAATTACAGACACCATCCAGTAGCCAAACCATGGTGGCACCTCCGGATGCTGCACCCCCCTGCAATCCCTACACAGATCTGGCTGACACAGGCCACAAAACCACAGCTCGCCCCTATACACGAAGCCAAGCCAGAGCACAACTAAGTGCAGTACAGCCATCTTCTCAGAAAAACTCTTCACAAAGTTCAAGAGGTCAAGACACAAAGACTTTAGCAACTAATCCACACCTAATGACCCACCTAAGTGGTACTCAGGATATCACTCAAGAAATCACTCAAGATATCCCTCAAGTAATTAAGGAACAAAAGAAGAAAAGGCACACTAGCCTGGGAACTTCCTCTCTGCCCAGAACATTGGAGGCTATACACCACACCCCCTCAACAGTATTTATAGGAACTCAAACACTGAGATCCTGCTCTGTTCCAGTAACAAGAAGCCGAAAGCACCAGCCTGAAGATGACGAGTGAGACCTCGTCGAAACGTCGCCTAGACACCCCAACTTTTACACGGGAAGACACCCGAGGACACCAAAACCTGCATCTATATATATCTATATATGGTGTAGTTCAGCCTGGAAACCTAAAGAGGACCCCTTCATCAGGCAATGGCTGGTTCATCAGCAGCTGGAATGACTTTGAATTAATGTGACTGACAGATTCGGTTAAGTTCACAGAGAGGAGACAGCCTCGTAATTTTTTTAATAGAACACGGAGACTTTTAAAAGTATGCAGTTCTGCGCAGATTGGCTTCGGTATTGACTGAAATGTAATTTTATCTGTTTAATGAAATCCCATGTTTTTCATAATTGTGTTAACTTTAAATAATTCATAAATGCAAAAGCGCATTTGAGAATCTGGAAGAGAATAAGGCTGCAGTCTTATGGTCACCTGGCAGCAAGTTCCATTAAACTCAGCGGGACTGACTTACTTCTGAGTAAATATGCAGAGTGACGGACTGTTTGTCATTCGCAGGAAGTTTCCTTTATCTGGAACATTTGTAGCCCAGCTGCTAACCAAAGTTCTGGTCCTGCTGCTCAGTGTCATAGCTGTCAACCGTCCCTTATTTGGCGGGAAACTCCCTTATCCCAGCGCCGTTTCCGGGAGGGAATGTTTCCGTCCGGCTCAGAAGGGAAGCAGCAGCTTGGGGTCCTCTGCCGCACGAGAGTGTGCGTGCACGAGCTGGCGCATCTCCGTCTCTCCCTTTCCCCCCTCAGGGGCGCGTTGTGAGGAGACGGGTGGTGGCGGGTGGGCAGGCAGCCCCTCTCTTGCGAGACTTCTGCCGCACTGCCAGGGGAAGCCGCAGGCGGCTGTGGTGGCGGTGGCTGAGGAGGTGGCCTGCGGGAGGAGGAAGAGGAGGGGATGTGCAGAAGGGCGGTGCTTCAGTGGCCTCAGCGGCACCGCAACCACCTCATGCAAGGTTCGTGGGTGCTGTGGGCGAGAGTCTCTCTCCCTCCCTCCCTCTCTCTCGGGTGGCGAAGGGCCGATGGAACTCCTCACACCAGGACGATGGCAGCCCTGACGTGCTGCTTAGCATCCCCTCCAACCAGTGCAGCATCTTAATGTCATGATTTTCCCCTCTGCATCCCTTTCATAACTTTTATAAATCATTTGTCCATCCGTAGTTCAAATTTTTACTACAAGTTTTCTGTCAATCCTACCAATGTATGTAACTCTTTACAATAGCTTTTCAAATAAATTATAAACTTTCCCCATTCTTTATTAAAGAGGTCCTCTTTCTGGTTTCTAATTCTGCCTGTAAGCTTTGCCATCTCTAAGTCATTCATCAGTTTTGTCTGCCGCCCTTCTTTGGTCGGAGTTGTAGACCCTTAGGATCATCTAGTACAACCCGCTGAAAAACACAGTCAGTCACAGCAAAAGCAGCATGGGTCCATCAGTGCCGGATTTCTGTATGTTGTTGTTTAGTCGTTTAGTTGTGTCTGCCTCTTCGTGACCCCATGGACCAGAGCACGCTAGGCACCCCTGTCTTCCACTGCCTCCTGCAGTTTGGTCAAACTCATGCTGGTAGCTTCAAGAACACTGTCCCACCATCTCATCCTCTGCCGTCCCCTTCTCCTTGTGCCCTCCATCTTTCCCAGCATCAGGGTCTTTTCCATGTATAAGTGAAGCAAAATCCCTTATTTTGGCTGCTGATCCCATATTTTCGAGGCTGCTGGTCCCTTATTTTCAAATCTGTAAGTTGACAGCTATGCTCGGTGTAGATAGCCCGGTGGTCTAACTCAGCCCAAGGCAGCTTTTTGTGGGTTGTATCCAAGCTAGCACTGCATTAATCTGCCAGCGCAAAGGTTTCCTTACTTGTGATTCCTGCATTGCAGGAGGCTGGACCAGATGCCCTTTGGGAATCCCAACTGTTATCAGCATCTCTTCCCTCTGTTTGCCCTCTAAATCTGTTCTGGGGTTCACCCCAACCCTCTGGAGAGGATTTTAGGCATGCAGTGTTTTAAGAACAGATATGTGCCTGCAATGTTCAGTACTGCACAGAGATCAGATCGATCACAGTGATCAAGTAGGGGAGGGGAACCCTGTGGTGCAAGCAGAAATCCTTGTGTTGTTGGGATGTGTTAATTGATCACCGCCCTTTGCTCCTCTCTGAGCATAACTGTACTGTGAGGGGGAATCCTCTCCTATTGATCCACTCCTATTTGTTGCTTGCATCATTGCCCTGATGCATTCACCTTGTGGGATGTGATACATAAGTAACAGTCAAGTAAAACATTCTTTGTTTTCCTAGAGTGGACATGCAAGGCGATGTTTGGTCCAGCCAGTCAGAACTTCCTGTTTCCTCCTGGGCTGGGACATACTTTCTTTTGCATGTGACTAGAGAAGCAATGACCAACCTAGACAGCATCTTAAAAAGCAGAGACACCACCTTGCCAGCAAAGGTCTGTATAGTTAAAGCTATGGTTTTCCCAGTAGTGATGTATGGAAGTGAGAGCTGGACCATAAAGAAGGCTGATCACCGAAGAATTGATGCTTTTGGATTATGGTGCTGAAGAAGACTCTGGAGAGTCCCATGGACTGCAAGAAGAACAAACCTGTCCATTCTGAAGGAAATTAGCCCTGAGTGCTCACTGGAAGGACAGATCCTGAAGCTGAGGCTCCAATTCTTTGACCACCTCATGAGAAGAGAAGACTCCCTGGAAAAGACCCTGATATTGGGAAAGATGGAGGGCACAAGGAGAAGGGGACAACAGAGGATGAGATGGTGGGACAGTGTTCTCGAAGCTACCAGCATGAGTTTGAGGAAACTGCGGGAGGCAGTGGAAGACAGGAGGGCCTGGCGTGCTCCTGTCCAGGGGGTCATGAAGAGTCGGACACGACTAAACGACAACAACAAGAGGTGGGCCTGACTTTACCTGTGCAGGTAACAAAAAGGACAAGGCATTCTCCCCCTCCCTCTTTGACTTCTTCCATCACTGGAGCAGCTTTTAGCTAGAGATGCTCTATTGGAGGACAAAGAGATTATCCACATATGGGGTAGATCCACATATATATACTTTGTAACTAAGTCTGCCTTCAGGGATCCATCTGTGAACTGATGATGTGAGTAAACTTCTTTTATTGATTTTGAGTAAGATTGTTGTGTGTTTATTCTTTTAGGAGGGATATAGGGGAACTTAGCAGGATCCTAATATTGAGAAACTTACACAAGCCTGCAACCAGCTATCTGCTGTGCGTTTAAAAGGGGAATGTGAAGGAACAGATTTATAACAAATTGAAAAAGATATTTAAATACACTTTCCCAAAAAAGCTGGAAGCATTTTTGCTAGGCTTGATGGGAGGGGAAATAGAAAAAGCAAATCAAAGGTTATTTATGTATGTTACGACTGATGCCAGAACTTTGTTAGCCCAAATATGGAAAGTACCAGAATTACCAACAATATAGGAGTGGCAGACAAAGATGGTTGATTATGCGGAACTAGTAAATCTGACCTGTAGAAATCAGGAGGAAGCAAAATTCCAAAAAGATTGAAGTAAATTTATGGGGTACATAAATAATAACTGTAGAAATCTGAAGACTCTTGCAGGACTGAAATAAATCTTACGATGTAGATAGGATTGGATACAATAAGAAACTGTGGAAAAGTAACTGACATAAGAAAACCTGTTGAAGGGAGGGAAGGAAGTCAGTGGTCAGCAGAGTGTAGGGGAAAAATGGGGGTAAATGATTGTTGAATGTTACTCTATTTTTTTTGTTTGTGTTAAATGAAACACCAATAAAAAGCATTAAAAAAATAAAAGGGGAATGTGAAACTCTACTACGTAAAGGAACTTGCTAGTGCAAGTTAGGAAGGGTACTAATAATCAATATATCCTCTCCTGCCTCCCTGAACATTCCCACACACCTTAGTTTAGCAATTTCTGGTGTGGGAAGATTCACTAGCTAATGTTGCACGCTGCTCCATCCTCATAACTCCTATACAAGATTAAGGCCATGATTATGGCTAGGGATGCGGGTGGCGCTGTGGGTTAAACCACAGAGCCTGGAACTTGCTGATCAGAAGGTCAATGGCGTTTCTGTGTGCTGCTCTGGTTCGCCAGAAGCGGCTTAGTCCTGCTGGCCACATGACCTGGAAGCTGTACGCCGGCTCCCTCGGCCAATAAAGCGAGATGAGTGCCTCAACCCCAGAGTTGGTCACGACTGGACCTAATGGTCAGGGGTTCCTCTACCTTTACCTTTATGGCTAGGATAGAAAATGCAGGTGGCTGAATTTTGCGGGGCTCTCACTTCTTGTCTTGCTCTCCCTTTTTCTTCAAAACCTTTTGGAGAAAGGTCCTCCTTGGATGTGTCTCTGCTGGGTGCAGGATGGCTCTCTTTACCCAAACCTCCAACTTAGTTAGAACAGGGGCTTTTTCTTTACCCAAACATGCATTTCCAATAACAAACCAGCTTTCTTATTTTCCCACACCCAGTGCCTCCATGTGATTGCACCAAGGTCAGTCTGCTCTCCCTGCAAAAAGGATTCAATACGCAGTCGAGTTCAAGGTAACATGGGATTTTTGTAAAACTCATTATCAGCGAGGCTACTTTTGTTTCCGCAAGAGTGCAGCCTGACCACAAAACTGGTAAGAGTCTGTTCAGAAGGAACCTAAGGCCGATGGTTGAAGTGGAGGGCTCTATACATACAGGGGGAAAAAGTAATTGAGTTGAGTAAGTGTTTCTAAGGACTGTGGTTGGATGAGAGGTGGTGGGGAGATGGGGTGGAAGTAGGTGGTTTGCTAGAGGATGAAACAGCCAAGCTGGCACATACTTCCAGCAAATATAAAAACATGATAAAACGCCCTGCCTATTGTTTTGTTGTTTTAGTTTTAACTATTTATTTGTGTTTTTATCTTGTATTTTTATCTTGTGAACCATCCCGAGATCTCTTGATGAAGGGCGGTATATGAATCTTAACAATAACAATATCAGGCAAGGGCCTTCACTGTGCTCGTTTTGGTGCCTGATAAAAACATTTATGGTTAGACAAGCCCGGATATTTAGCCTGCCTTTGGTATTTTAGTCTCCTTTAAAAAAATCTTTTAAATTGCTTTTATTAATAATCTTGCTGTTTTATTCTTTTTGTAAAATGCTTTGGGAATGCTTTTAAAAAAACAAAAACAAACAAGCCAGCGGTATATAAATTTTATGAAACTAACTACTGTATTTTTCGCTCTATAACACGCACCCGACCATAACACACACGTAGTTTTTAGAGGAGGAAAATCCGTAGGCATGCCACCCGTAGGCATTCCCTCCATAACACGCACAGACATTTCCCCTTACTTTCTAGGAGGAAAAAAGTGAATGTTATGGTGCAAAAAATACGGTAACTAACTAACTATGGGACGCGGGTGGCGCTGTAGGTTAAACCACAGAGCCTAGGACTTGCCGATCAGAAGGTCGGCAGTTCGACTCCCTGCGACGGGGTGAGCTCCCATTGCTCGGTCCCTGCTCCTGCCAACCTAGCAGTTTGAAAGCACGTCAAAGTGCAAGTAGATAAATAGGTACCGCTCTGGGGGGAAGGTAAACGGTGTTTCCGTGCACTGTTCTGGTTCGCCAGAAGCGGCTTAGTCATGCTGGCCACATGACCCGGAAGCTGTACGCTAGCTCCCTTGGCCAATAAAGCGAGATGAGCGCCACAACCCCAAAGTCGGCCATGACTAGACCTAATGGTCAGGGGTCCCTTTACCTTTACCTTAACTAACTAACCTCTGCAGAGTAAATTTAACAGCACCTGCTTTCTGGATCAGGAAAGATGCTATCATTGCACAAACATATCTGTGTCTTTATAGCCCAGTCTTCCCTCAAGCTGGTGCCCATCAGTCCCTTCCAGCACATCTAGAGGGCACCAGGCTGGCGAACGCGGCAAGAGCGCCACTTGAGGCATAGCACAGTTTAATGGGGCACTGTCTGCTTATGGAAATTGATTACAGGCAAAGGGTAGGAACAAATGAATGCTTTTCGCAGTAGATGGAAGTGAAGAGCAGGGCCCCCAGGGGGCTATCTCAAGAGCCGAGCGAACGGCGAGAGAGCCAAGCTTGCAGATGGCGGCAAGTGATTAAGGCGGGCAAGTCCAACACAGACAGCCGAGAGCTCTGCAAAAGGTCTCTCTCCAACTTGTGCTTCTGGGTGACAGGATGGGATTTGGCGCTGGATGCTAAATGATGCACATTGGGAGAAATAATCCGAAGTACAAGTACACTCTAGTGGGTCTTAGATTGGCTGCCATTGCAGAGGCAAGACCTTTGCGGGGTGGGGAGCAGCAAAAAGCTCACTGAAAACGTAAGTAGGCGAGCTTCAGTAGCAGCAAAGGCAACCACAGGTGTAGGAATGATTAGGGAAGGGAAAGGAAAATAATGAAACAATATGAAATAAAAAGGTTTTATATATATATATATATATATATATATATCGCGGGTGGCGCTGTGGGTTAAACCACAGAGCCTAGGACTTGCCAATCAGAAGGTTGGCGGTTTGAATCCCCACGACAGGGTGAGCTCCCATTGCTCAGTCCCAGCTTCTGCCAACCTAGCAGTTCGAAAGCACATCTAAGTGCAAGTAGATAAATAGGTACCACTCTGGCAGGCAGGTAAACGGCATTTCCGTGCGCTGCTCTGGTTCACCAGAAGAGGCTTAGTCATGCTGGAAGCTGTACGCCGGCTCCCTTGGCCTATAGAGCGAGATGAGTGCTGCAACTCCAGAGTCATCCATGACTAGGCCTAATGGTCAGGGGTCCCTTTACCTTTATATATATAATAAATGTTCATAAATGTACCAACCAAGCGCATTCATAGATGTGTGGACCACATGGCTGGAGCAGCACAGGAGGACCACCCTGAAACCATTTTGACTCTCAAACTGTCCAAATGTTTTCTCTGCAAAGAGGGAGGGGGAGAGGGAACCTTCCCATTATCTCGGGAATTGGGAAATCACCATCTCAAAGGAATGGCCAGACTACCAGGAAAGGCAATCAGATAAGGCATTATCAGATAACGTGGCAGATAGGAAAAACAAACAACATTCAAATTTCTGTTGTAGACTGCCTTTTCTATGATGTAGGTATGATGCTTGTGGGGGTGGTCTTGAGCTCCAGGGCAGGGAATTAAAAATGTCTATATAAGGTCGGACACACCTGGGTTCTGGGTCCTCCTCCTTTCCTGCGTGTGAGAGGAGAACCCTGTTGCAACAGATCAATAAAGATCAGGCTTATGAGCTGCTTTGCTTCTCAATATTCTCTGTTTGGCCTCTGTTATTTTCTCCGACCGATGGAGAACCTACAAAGGACTCTATAGGGGCTCTTGTGTCCCCCATAAGGGAATAAGGGGAGATTTTTGTTTATTAGTTCATGAAATGATGAATGGCACAGAGAAACTGGAGACAGAAGAGTTTCCCTCGCGCTCTCATAATACTAGAACTTGCGGACATCCAATGGAGATGAAGGTTGGGAGATTAAATAAAGGACTTCTTCACACAGTGCATAGTTAAACTATCCCACAGGAGGCAGTGATGGCTACCAGTCTAGATAGCACCAAAAGAGGATTAGACAAATTCATGGAGGAGGAGACAGCTATCAATGGCTTCCAGCCATGATGGCTATGTTCTGTCTCCATGGTCAGAGGCAGAAGTGCTTCTGAAGACCATTTGCTGGCAATTGCTGGAGAGCAGAGTGCTCTCCTCTTCGAATCCTGCTTGTGGGTTGAAGGGAATTATGATAGCCATCCTCAAATCACATGGAAGATGGAGCAAGCTTGATTTCTACAGCTGCAGAGGGGAGGACCCGAGCCAATGGATTCAAATGACAAGGAAGGAGATTCCGAACTTTCCGATGGTAAGAGTTGTTTGACAGTGGAACAGGTACCCTCGGAAGGTGGTGGCCTCTGATGTAATATACAGTTATTGACTCACACTGTTATGAATCCTGAGCTCAATTTAGGAGAGTGGGTGTCACAGTCCAGTTCATGGGTGATCGAAGTCCAAGCAGGGAACATCAGGACCGGGGGCAAGATGGTGGGGTGGGAGCAGGAATGGGGGTCCAGAAGCCAGGAGTCAGGAGGCCAAGAGTCCAAGGGTCAGGAAGCAAGGAGTCAAGAAGCCAAGGGTCCGAGGGTCAGGAAGCAAGGAGTCACGGAGTCAGGGGTCCAAGGATCAAGAAGCAAGGAGTCAAGAAGCCGAGGTTCAAGAATCAGGAAGCAAGAAACCAAAGGCAGGAAGTGTGTTGCTGTGGCAAAGAGCTGAAGGGAAAATGCTGACCTTATATCCCTTCCCGGCTCTTGCCACCAGGTGCTGTGAGTTACCAAATGGCCTTCTGAGTCTTTTTATCTTCACGTTTCCTGGAACAAGCAAGAAGCCATGTGGCCATGGCTCATTAACTGGACTCAGTTTCTCTAAAAATGAGATTTTGCAGCCTGCATATTTACTAACCCAAAGATTGTATGATCCTTTTTGTAAGGAAACCAAGTACTTTCATTTTTAAGTCATTTGGAACCTTTTTTCCACCTTTGTCTCACTGCCAGCAGATGGAGACCTGTTTGCTGTAACTTCTGGAAACTGTGTACAATATTTACTTATTTGCAGAGCTGGTAAGTGCCTGTGATTTATTCTAGCCTAAGTATTTTCATGGGGAACGTTTGTCCAAAGGTGGATGAGGATAGACGTAAACCTAACATCAAGTTTAAATGTGCTTGGAGCAATTGCAATTGTGCCAACTTTTCTACAAGAGAGTAAATAGTTTATCTTCTGAAACTTTCTCTCCCACACTCTCTCATTTCTTGGAGATTTTAAAGCAGGGGTTGGATAGCCATCTGTCAGGGATGCTTTTGCTGCGATTCCTGCATTGCAGGAGGTTGAACTAAATGACCCCTTAGGGTCCCTTCCAACTCTACAATTCTGTGATTCTATGAAAATGGGAGTCAGCAGTATATTAGTGGATGGAAGGGAAAGCAACTAAAATGAACTGGGGGCTGACAGATCATTTTAAGCAGTTGTGGTTTTTCCCAGTCTCTTGCCCCAGAGGAAACATACATAGAGGTGTATAGAATCAGGAGCAATGTGGAGAGAAGGGAATGTGGGGTGGAGGGAATTATCTCTTGATTCACAAAATCTCAGGCTCATCTCCTGCAATGGAGAGGCTGCTGGCATAGTGGAAATCAAAAGGAAACATTTTGTACAACCCGTCAGTGGAGCCCTATCGCTGTTGGATGCTAGGAAACCCGGGAACACGTGGCTTCTTCGTTTGATTGCTTTTTTTATTTAAAGAACGAGATAATTTTGTGGAGGCGCGCTCTCTTAGTTGCTTCTAGCCATAACACAGGAAAACACTGACGCCTTCATGCTTCCAAGCACTGGGAATGACAGATGAATAGCAACAGGATGACTTTCTGCAGGTACTGTCCCAAACCAGAGCTATTGATACTGGGACCATCAATCTGGCCAAGCATGGTCCGTTCATGAAAACTATCTGCTGAATCAAACTGAAGTCTACCTAGTCCAATGTTCTGTCTTCTCAAAGCTCATAAGCAGCAATGCAGGAAGAAGACTGTCATTCCAGGCTGGTAGTCCTTATTGCTGGGTCCCTGGAGTGGCTGCCTTCACCATGTATATAGATCCCACCTAGAAATTTGCTGAGGAACACCTGACATCAGCTTGTAAACTGAAAGGTGTCCATGACTCATATCCTATCTCCAGGAATAAAAAAACCCACTTTGCAGCCATAATATCATCTCTATGGCCCAAAACATGAAACTGAGTTTGATGGATTCTTTAGCTGAGAGTCATGAATAGCAGGGGTTTGGGCCAGATTACTGGCAGGGTCCCTTTCCAGTCCTGACAATTCTATGATTCTACGATACTGATAGCAAGAGATCTTTTTCAAATGCATGGCATCTCCAAACATCTCTTCCCTCCAGTTAGGTCTTATGCCCCTCCGCTCACGTGTGACACGATCAAGCAATTACAAATTGTTGTCGCCTAGGAAACCTATCTAGAATCTCCCCTTGGGATGTTTTGTTCCTCTATAGGCAAACAAGCGACGCTGCATTCGAAACAGTACTTCATCTGAGTGCTTCTGACGGCACAGAAGCAACATTGGCAGAGTGCAGAGAAGGGAACGGACGCCTGTCGAAGTTCCCTCGACAAATCCTCAGCTTGCAAGGGTCCAAAATGCTTTGCAAAAAAACCCCTTCTTTTTTGGCGATCCCTCGTAGCAGAGTAAGATTGCCTTCCATGCATATGCTCTCAAAGGTGTGTGCATAAGTGACTGTGGAGGCCAGTTTTGGACCTGCACATCCTTTCACATAGCGGCGGAGCAAGCCGATCGGGTGCCTGGGGCAGCAAGCGTGCCCTGCACCCTGGGCCAGAGCCAGCCACCCGTGTGGGGCAGGACCACCCACCCGTGGGGCCTGCGAGGAGTCTGCCTGCCTCCTCCCACTCAGTCTCCCTACAGCTGGGAGGGGGGAGGCCATAGCTGTCAACGTTTCCCTTTTTAAAAGGGAAATTCCTTATTCCGAATAGGATTCCTCGCAAGAAAAGGGAAAAGTTGACAGCTATGGGGGGAGGCAGCGGGCAGACCATTGGGGGCAGTGTGGAGCCTGCAGGTGCCCAAACCACTGTGTAACTCCCAGGAGAGACGCGTGGCTCGGGCACACTGCAGGCCCCACAGTGAGTGCCACCCTGCATTTTGTCACCCCTCTCAGTTGTGACAGCTGGGGTGGCCTCCCCACACTTCGCCCCCTTCCTCTGCCCCTGTTTCCACAGTAGGGACATAGGTTTCTGGGAGGGAGTTGATCACAGTAGGGGGTTGCCAAATATTTTATTTGTTTATTTGTTTGATTTGATTTGATTTATTTAATTTATTTTAATTTGTATACAGTCTTTCTATCTTACAATACTCAAGGCGGTTTACAAGCCAAAGAAACAAAAAATGTACATCTTACAACAATCTAATGCAATACAAAAATGTGATAATAAAACTTTAAAATAGGCAACCTACATCAAAAAAGTAACATTCAACAATCATTAGAATCATTAGGTAAGGCAAAGGGACCCCTGACCATTAGGTCCAGTTGCGGACGACTCTGGGATTGCGGCGCTCATCTCACTTTACTTGCCGAGGGAGCCGGCGTACAGCTTCCGGATCATGTGGCCAGCAGGACTAAGCCGCTTCCTGCAAACCACTGACCTTCTGATTGGCAAGTCTTAGGCTCTGTGGTTTAACCCACAGCGCCACCAGCATCCCCTTTAGAATCATTAGAATAGTATTAAATAGTAACAACATATAAATAACATATAAAACGGGACGCGGGTGGCGCTGTGGATTAAACCACAGAGCCTAGGACTTGCTGATCAGAAGGCTGGTGGTTCGAATCCCAGCGACGGGGTGAGCTCCCGTTGCTCAGTCCTTGCTCCTGCCAACCTAGCAGTTCGAAAGCACGTCAAGTGCAAGTAGATAAATAGGTACTGCTCCAGCGGGAAGGTGAACAGCATTTCTGTGCGCTGCTCTGGTTTACCAGAAGCGGCTTAGTCATGCTGGCCACATGACC
Source organism: Podarcis melisellensis (assembly GCF_964234715.1). Lineage (NCBI taxonomy): Eukaryota > Metazoa > Chordata > Lepidosauria > Squamata > Lacertidae > Podarcis > Podarcis melisellensis. Next base: position 61,476,044 of record NC_138543.1, on the reverse strand, counting down.
CGGAAGCTGTACGCCGGCTCCCTCGGCCAATAAAGTGAGATGAGCGCCACAACCCCAGAGTCGGCCACGACTGGACCTAATGGTCAGGGGTCCCTTTACCTTTAACATATAAAAGTTAAACAGAAATCCACTCAACAGTTACAATAAACAATAAAACAACGGCAAGCCACAGTACATAAAATAAGACAATACAAACTGAGAAACAGAGACTAGAGGGTGGGGCAAGGCGTCACCTGCTTGGTGAGATATAATAATAATAATAATAATAATAATAATAATAATAATAATAATAATAATTTATTTGTTCCCCGCCCATCTGGCTGGGTCTCCCCAACCACTCTGGGCGGCTTCCTTCCAACAAAGATTAAGAATACAGTGGTACCTCATGTTACATATGCTTCAGGTTACAGATGCTTCAGGTTACAGACTCCGCTAGCCCAGAAATAGTACCTCGGGTTAAGAACTTTGCTTCAGGATGAGAACAGAAATTGCGCTGTGGTGGCAGTGAGAGGCCCTATTAGCTAAAGTGGTGCTTCAGCTTAAGAACAGTTTCAGGTTAAGAACAGTCCTCCGGGACGAATTAAGTGCGTAACCCGAGGTACCACTGTACATTAAAATGTCACACATTAAAATCTTCCCTAAACTTCCATGGGCATGGGCTGCTTGTATATTCTATGTTGAGAGGGGAGGGAGAGAAAGAGAAATGGTTAATTCTCTCACCTGTACAAACCTATTTGGATATTTTTTTCTCCTTTGCAGTTTCTGTCCAAAGAGCAGTAAAGTTTTGATGTTGGAGGATCTTGCTTAGCTGCCCCCCCCCCAAGGGCGGCTTCTCAACTTGTCCGACACACTGGAGTCGGATCGGTCAGTGGCTAAAAGGATGTCACAGACATGCTCATCCCCGTTTTCCCTGCCTTGAGACGGGGTAGTCAGAGCTGCCTGTCAGAGCTATCTGCTAATCCACTTCAGACCCAGGAAAGATGGATGTTAAGGTTATCCACCCCGCTCTCCTGTCCTTTTCCCGGATGAAGGCAGATTAAAACAACACAGGTAGAATACAATAAGCTAAAAACGTGTGAAAGACAATGCTTAAATGGCAGGTAAAGATGGCTGTATTCTGAAAGGCCATAGGAAAGGGGCTTTCTTTTTCCACGTTGTTGTTTTTTTTTTTTTAAAAAAAGGGAAGGGCTTTTACTACCTGTATTTTAATTGATTTTGTAAATTACTGATTTAGTTCTAACAAAATAAAAAAAATCCTTCCATAGCACCAACTAAGTTTATTATTGGTGTGAGCTTTCGTGTGCATGCACACTTCTTCAGATTTAGTTCTGGTAGAGCTTGGTTGCTTTGTAGCCATGATCTTTGATCGGTTTCAGCATTCTGCATTTTACTGGTGTTCTTTTAATATATGTAACCCGCCTTGAGTCCCGATTCTCAGGAAAAGGTGGGATATTATTATTATTATTATTATTATTATTATTATTATTATTATTATTATCTAATTCAACAGTGCACTTTCCGGTGCACTTTTCAGCTCAAAAAGTCTTCAAAACATCTAAAAATACATATTTGGAGAGAGTGATTTTATATAAAAAAAATTAATAATAATCCATATTTACAAGGTTATTTTCATGTGGATCTCTCTCACTTTTAAAAGAAGATTAATGCAGAACAGGGAAGGAACAGATTTATGGTGCGAGTAACCAAGACCAGGACGGAGTGATCACCTGTGGAGCTACTTTCAAGTAGCTGAGAGGAGAGATTGTTCCTCAAGGGCATCTCTTATCTGTGGCTGTCACTCACTGACAGGAGAGAAAGAAAAAGCATGGAAGGGAACCTGCTCCCTCTCACAGGAAGCTGCTAGAATCACAGAGTTCAAAGGGGGTCCCTGAAGATCATCTAGTCCCAGGTCAGGATGTTTATCTCTTTATGTCAATGTTGCCTACTCTGAGTGCCAGCATCTCTGATTCAGGGTTCCAGACAGAGATCTTTCATACCACTTGCTCTGAGAGATCCTTTACCTGGTGATGTCAGGAATTGAACCTGCAAGCTTCCACCTCTGAATAATAATAATAATAATAATAATAATAATAATAATAATAATAATAATTTATTTGTACCCCACCCATCTGGCTGGGCTTCCCCAGTCACTCTGGGCAGCTTCCAACAAGATATTAAAATACCGTAATACATCAAACACTAAAAGCTTCCCTTAACAGGGCTACCTTCAGATGTCTTCTAACTGTCTGGTAGTTTTTCTCTTTGACATCTGGTGGGAGGGCGTTTCACAGGGCGGGTGCCACTACCGAGAAGGCCCTCTGCCTGATTCCCTGTAACTTGACTTCTTGCAGTGAGGAAACCACCAGAAGGCCCTTGGCCCTGGATCTCAGTGTCCAGGCTGAACGATGGGGGTGGAGACGCTCCTTCAGGTATACTGGGCTGAGGCCGTTTAGGGCTTTAAAGGTCAGCACAAACACTTTGAATTATGTTCGGAAACGTACTGGGAGCCAGTGTAGGTATTTCAAGACCAGTGTTATGTGGTCTCGGCGGCCGCTCCCAGTCACCAGCCTAGCTGCCGCATTCTGGCCACCTTCAAAGGTAGCTCCACATAGAGCACATTGCAGTAGTCCAAGTGAGAGATAACCAGAGCATGCACCATTCTGGCGAGACAGTCTGCGGGCAGGTGGGGTCTCATCCTGCGTACCAGATAGAGCTGGTAGACAGCTGCCCTGGACACAGAATTGACCTGCACCTCCATGGACAGCTGTGAGTCCAAAATGAGTCCCAGGCTGCGCACCTGGTCCTTCAGGGGCACAGTTACCCCATTCAGGACCAGGGAGTCCTCCACACCCGCCCACCTCTTGTCCCCCCAAAACAGTCCTTCTGTCTTGTCCTTGTCAGGATTTAACTTCAGTTAGGCCAATGGCACATTGAGTCCAGTATCCTGTTCTCACAGTGGCTGAATAGTTGCCTGTGGGGAAGCAGCGAGCAGGATTCGAACACAAGAGCCCACTCCCTTCCTGTGGTTTCCAGCAACTGACATTGCTTCCTCCTGCTGTGGTGGCAGAGCAGAGCCATTCTGGCCAGTAGCTATCGATAGCACTCTTTTCCATGAATTTGTCTAACCCTCTTTTAAAGTCATCTAAGTTGGCGGCTGGCCATCGCTGCCTCCTGGAGGAATGAGTTCTGCAATTTAACTATGTGCTTCATGAAGAACTACTTTTCCTACTCCTAGATGGATCTGCCTCACCAGCCCCTTACTTCCCTACAGGGAAGTGCACAAATTCAAGAAATACGGTACATGTTGTTTAGTCGTTTAGTCGTGTCCGACTCTTCGTGACCCCCAGGACCAGAGCACAGCAGCCACTCCTGTCTTCCACTGCCTCCTGCAGTTTGTTCAAACTCATGTTCATAGCTTCGAGAACACTGTCCAGCCATCTCGTTCTCTGTTGTCCCCTTCTCCTTGTGCCCTCCATCTTTCCCAGCATCAGGGTCTTTTCCAGGGAGTCTTCTCTTCTCATGAGGTGGCCAAAGTCTTGGAGCCTCAGCTTCAGGATCTGTCCTTCCAGTGAGCACTCAGGGCTGATTTCCTTCAGAATGGAGAGGTTTGATCTTCTTGCAGTCCATGGGACTCTCAAGAGTCTCCTCCAGCACCAGAATTCAAAAGCAACAATTCTTCGGCGATCAGCCTTCTTTATGCTCCAGCTCTCACTTCTCACTACTGGGAAAACCAGAGCTTGAACTATACGGACCTTTGTCGGCAAGGTTATGTCTCTATTGTTGGCAAGGTGATGCTGGCTCCTGGAGCAGGAACCGGCAAGCCACTCCAGTATCCCTGCCAAGAAAACTCCATTGACAAAGACAACAGGCATATAAAAGAAATACATAGAATAAAATAATGTTTATTGTAACCCCAAGCATGGAGAGAGTTAGATGTTCAAACACACACACACACACACACTAGTTGTGTTTTCTGCTTTTGAAGAGCTCTCCGCAAGTGGGTCTCATCCATTCCCAGCACGTGCTCCACAGTTGGAGAAAGATGGTTTTGGTTTGGGGGGAAACAATATCACAAGTTCCTAAGGAAATGAAGAACAAATGATGCTGTATAAATAACCTAATTATGGTTGCGACACATGAGCCAGCGGAACTGGGGAAATGTATTCCTCGCCCCCGTTTTCAGCCTTTCAAGGGTCTATAGAAAAGCTTTTCTCTCCGTCTATCACAGCACAGGAGTTCATGGACGTCCAATGAAGCGAAATGTTGAAATATTCAGGACCTGCAAAAGTCCTTCTTCATGTAGCATTGAGTGCGCTGTGGTCTTGTGGTTAGAGTGTCAGAATGGGACCTGGGAGAAACCAGGGTTCAAATCCTTACTCAGCCATGATGCTCGCTGGGCTACCTTGGGTCTGTTAGAATTCCTGCTCCATGATTGCAGTCATGGGATTGCTGTCTTTCACATGATGGTGTATGTTTTGACTTCACAAAGTGGGAAGTGACGGAGACAGGATGTTTGTGTTACTGTGTTCCGTGAAGTGGGACTGTTGTCCTTTGTTCTTTTTCTCTTTGCTGTCTGATGCTAAAGAGAGAGGGAGCCATGTTGCAGTGCTCCATGTATGTTTACAGTGGTACCTCTGGATGCGAACAGGATCCGGTGCCTTGTTCGCATCCTGAGCAGAACACAACCTGCGTCTGCACATCTGCGCATGCGCAGGTCACAATTTGTCGCTTCTGCGCATGCGCGTGATGTCATTTTGAGCGCCTGTGTCTGCGCAAGCGGCGAAACCCGGAAGTAACCCATTCCATTGCTTCGGGGTCGCCGTGGAACGCAACCTGAAAACGCTCAACTTGAAGCTACTTTAACCTGAGGTATGACTGTATATGTAAATAAAGTAGATTAGCCAAAATGCGGAGTTGCTGAGGTCTGTTACGCAAACTGCGAAGACTCTGCGGATCCCTAAGTGTGCCGGTGTCTGTTTGCATCAGTCGCTGTGATGTTCGGGCAGAAGAAAACTTTTGAACAGGAGGGAGAGAACATGCCAGTTGGGCATGTGTCTCTGCCAGGATCCTACTCAAGAGTAGGACAAGCTTCTGACAGGGTCAGCCACTGCCTTTCTCAGCCTCAAACGAAACCTCACCGCTCACTTATCCAAAATAACCATTCACATCAAACCAACAATTCCCCCCCTTTACTCTCCCCACCCAGAAGCCTGTTGTCCAGGTCAGCTGTTATAAATCAGTAGCTGGTGGCTCCCGTGTCATCCAGGGATGGCCAGCCATTTCTCGTCTCCCTTTCGGGGGGGGGAGCAGTAGCAAAGCATGAAGATGCTGGGAGTAGGCATGGGAAATAGTACAATGAAGGCAGCTGCCCATTGTCAAGAGGCAGGGAGTTCTGAAGTGTAAATGCCACCTCACTAGAAGACCACGTTCTTACAGATGCAGGATTGGTACAAGGTGGTACCTGTAGCAGTGCCAGTTCTGTCGTTCGAAGCAGAAAGGATGACTTGAAGTGGGCAGGGGGGGGTCATTTGTTCCCTCCCCCCCCCCATGCACAGGGGCTGAGCACTGAAGATCTTTGCAGGCGAAGGAGGAAGAACTCAGCATCTATGTTTTGCTGCTAATTGTTCCTGAATCGAAAGGGCTTCATTTCTCCCAGTTAATTAATGCACAGACCTGCGGAAATTACAGGCAAGAAGGCAAGTCTTTATTTTATTGGCCGGCTATTAGCATTTTTTAATTTGCTACATGAGCTCCGTTTCAAAAGGTGCTAGAGAGAGCAGTTTGAGAAATTAGCTGGGCCCAGCATTTCCCCGGCTTGAGAACTTCAACACCTTAATTAAACTTGAGAGAAGTTCCTTGACAAGAAGTCTTTCACCACAAGAGAAGCAAAGGTATGTGTGTGAGAGAGCGTATCTTTATTTATACTAGCAGTCTTGCCCCTCTCCTTCAACTATTTGGAATTTTTAAGGATGAAATACTCACTGTCATTGGGAAAACAGCAACTTTCTATTCACCTGTAGTGCAGATTTCCATTCAAATGTATTCATTTATCCAATGTACGGTTTTTCTATCCATCCTTTTTCTCCAGGGGCCTCAGGGTCTCTGCATCCTCATTCAGTCTCCACAACAACCCTGTGAGGTAGGTTAAACCTTGAGAGGCAGTGAGTGGCCCAAGGGCACACAGCAAGCTTCATGGACAAGTGGGAATTTGAACCCTGTTCCTAGTCTGACGATGGGATGCGGGTGGTGCTGTGGGTTAAACCACAGAGCCTAGGGCTTGCCGATCAGAAGGTCGCTGGTTCGAATCCCAGTGACGGGGTGAGCTCCCGTTGCTCGGTCCCAGCTCCTGCCAACCTAGCAGTTCAAAAGCATGTCAAAGTGCAAGTAGATAAATAGGTACCCCTCTGGCGGGAAGGTAAACGGCGTTTCTGTGCGCTGCTCTGGTTCTCCAGAAGCAGCTTAGTCATGCTGGCCACATGACCTGGAAGCTGTACGCCAGCTCCCTTGGCCAATAAAGCAAGATGAGTGCCACAACCCCAGAGTCGGTCATGACTGGACCTAACGGCCAGGGGTCCCTTTACCCTTTACCTAGTCTAACACTCTAACCCAGGGGTCAGCAAACTTTTTAAGCAGAGGGCCGGTCCACTGTCCCTCAGACCTTGTGGGGGGCTGGACTATATTTTTTGGGGGGAAATGAATTAATTCCTATGCCCCACAAATAACCCAGAGATGCATTTTAAATAAAAGCACACATTCTACTCATGCAAAAACACCAGGCAGGCCCCACAAATAACCCAGAGATGCATTTTAAATAAAAGCACACATTCTACTCATGTAAAAACACGCTGATTTCTGGACCATCCGCAGGCCGGATTTGGAAGGCGATTGGGCCAGATCTGGCCCCCGAGCCTTAGTTTGCCTACCCATGCTCTAACCACTATGCCACACTGGCTGAATCTCTCTGCCCCCCCCATGTACGACAGCCATGCAAATGTTGGTGAAAATCTGCTCAAAATCAATGATTTCTCCTTGCTCTCACTTTTTTAAAAACCCTCTCCTTCTCAGTTAATATTTGCTGAATTTGAAACACCTCCTGTTCAAAGTTTTGTTAAAGTCTACACAGCAATATGTGAGAGTTATTTTTTTAAAAAAAGAAAACTCTCTCATTAGCACATCCAGATAACCTATGAATAATTCCTTTCTTTCTGGCTTGTACAGAAGATACTTAACGTCTCCGTATATCATGGTGTGCCATCAGACATAAATAAGGAGCTGCTCTTTATGACTTTGGGTTTATATATAATCTTTCCCCCTCCCGGAGGATTTGGGGAGCGGGCACGTGGCAACTATTTAAATACTGGAAGCGCAGAATCAATAAAAACACCCTCCCTTCAAACAATGATATAGATTCATGGAGGGGGGAAAGTTATCTTGCTCAACACCTGCTCCAGATTTATTGAACTCAAATACTCCCCAATGCTTTCAAGCGACAAAAAAAGGAGATTCTGGCTAAACATTAGGAAGAATGTTTTTGTGGCAAGAACTGTTCAGCAGTGGAACAGACGACCTCGGAAGGTGGCGGGCTCTCCTTTTAAAGCAGAGGTTGGATGGCTATCGGTCATGGATGCTTTAGCTGAGATTCCTGCATTGCAGGGGGTTGGACTAGATGGCATTTGGGGGACCCTTCCCACTCTACCATTCTATGGCTCTGTCCCTGCCTCTCTCTGCTTCTCCAGGTGAGCTGCCTTTGCTAATCATCATCATCATCACCACCACCACCATAATTTATTATTTATACCCTGCCCATCTGGCTGTCAGCATCGCCCTTGAGCCAGTGCCACCAACTGGACTCATCCACTTCAGCCCCGACTGGGCTAGGCGAGCTGGGTAGCACTTCCAGAGACCACCTTCTGCACAGGAACAGGTCAAAATGCTGTGGATTCACAGCTTAGAGTTGTGAGCACCGGATTCACTACCACAAGAAGACAGTCGTCGCACAGCAGAGTATAGCAGAGTCTAGCAGAGCATAAACAACTCGGAGAGCAGCTCTGTAGAATATCTTCTTTATTCTATCTACAGCTATAATACACAACTTTATACAGAGCTAAATGAGGTTTAAACATAAATTAATGCTGAACTGCACTGAGTGTCTGCAGCTGCTCTTAGCAGCAACCTTATCTCTAACACTCAGTCTCTCTCTCTCCGACACACTGACTGACTGACGTAGTGCTGGAGCTGAATAAGTAGAGAGCAGAACACTGCCCCTCCTCTCTGGAGAATCACCAGACTCATCAGGAGATTCTTGGATATGGGAGGGGTGAAATCTCCTCACTGGCTGGGTTTCCCCAGTCACTCTGGGTGGCTTCCAAAAAAAATACTAAAATACAATAGTCTGTTAAACATTAAAAGCTTCCCTAAACAGGGCTGCCTTCAGATGTCTTCTAAAAGTCAGATAGTTGTTTATTTCCTTCACATCTGAAGGGAGGGCATTCCACAGGGCAGGAGCCGCTACCCAGAAGGTCCTCTGCCTGGTTCCCTGTAACTTGGCTTATCGCAGGGAGGGAACCGCCAGAAGGCCCTTGGAGCTGGACCTCAGTGTCCAGGCTGGACAATGGGGGTGGACACGCTCCTTCAGGTCTACTGGGCCTTTGAGGCCGTTTAAGGCTTTCAAGGTCAGCACCGACACTTTGAATTGTGCTTGGGAAAAAACGTACTGGGAGCCAGTGTAGGTCTTTCAAGACCGGTGTTATGTGGCTTGAAAGGAATAAAGTTTTCCCTTGAAATAATAATAATATTGTAGAGTTGGAAGGGAACCATTGGAAGGGTCACCTAGTCCAGGGGTCAGTAAAATTATCGCGCCTTGGGCCGGTGTCTCCAGCGCCGATCGCACTTTGGGCCGGAGAGCGGGGGAGCGCGTGCCCATACATGTGCGCACACACTATTTGCGGCACACTTCCGGGTTGGAGGAGCACTGGAAATAGCTTATGTGTGTGTGCATAGGCCTCCTCCGACCCAGATGTGCACCAGAAATAATGCTTGCGCATGAGCACAAACTATTTCCGGTGCTCCTCTGATCCAGATGTGGGCAGTCACACAGTGCCACACTGGTAAGAGTTGGTGGCGGCAGCGGGTTGTGGGGGTCCCTTGGGCCTTATCCAGCCCACGGGCCTTAGGTTGGGGACTCCTGACCTAGTCCAACTTTCTGCAGCACAGGAATCACAGCTAAAGCATCCGTGACAGATGGCCACCTAACTTCTGCTTAGAAACCTCCATGGAAGGACTTGCCAAAAGAGAAGAAGGAACTTTTTATGTATGCTACAACAGAGGCTAGGATATTGCTAGCCCAAAGATGGAAAAGCAAAGCAATACCAACTAAAGAACAATGGCAAGAAAAATTGATGGAGTGCGCTGAAATGGCGAAGCTAACTGAAAGGCTTGGAGACAAAGACAAACAGAGACTTTAAAACAGAATGGGAACCATTTATGAGATACTTACAGAAACAATTGGTTAGGGTCCCGCCTTCTGGAGCAGCAGGAAACAAGCCTGCTCTAACCTCCATGTGATAGCCCTTCAGATATTTGAAGATGGCTATCAAATCTCCTCTCAGTCTCCTCCCCTCCAGGCTAAACATACCCAACTCCTTCAACCGTTCCTCATCGGGCTTGGTTTCCAGACCCTTGATCATCTTGGTCGCCCTCCTCTGCACACCTGCCAGCTTGCCAACATCCTTCTTAAATTGTGGTGCCCAGAATTGGACACAGGACTCCAGATGTGGTCTGGCCAAGGCAGAATAGGATGAGACTATTACTTCCCTTGCCTGTTGTCTTTTTCCATGGAGTTTTCTTAGCAGGGATACTGGAGTGGCTTGCCGGTACCTACAGTGACAAACCTAGACAGCATTTCAAAAAGCAGAGACATCAGCTTGCCAACAAAGGCCCTTATACTTAAAGATCTGGTTTTCCCAGTACTGATGTATGGAAGTGAGAGCAGGACCATAAAGAAGGCTGATCGCCGAATTCTTGTGCTGGAGGAGACTCTTGAGAGTCCCATGGACTGCAAGAAGATCAAACCTCTCCATTCTGAAGGAAATCAGCCCTGAGTGCTCACTGGAAGGACAGATCCTGAAGCTGAGGATCCAAGACTTTGGCCACCTCGTGAGAAGAGAAGACTCCCTGGAAAATACCCTGATGCTGGGAAAGATGGAGGGCGCAAGGAGAAGGGGACAACAGAGGATGAGATGGTTGGACAGTGTTCTTGAAGCTACCAGCATGAGTTTGACCAAACAGCGGGAGGCAGTGGAAGACGGGAGTGCCTGGCGTGCTCTGGTCCAGGGGGTCACAAAGAGTCGGACACAAGTAAACGACTAAACAACAACAACAATTACTTCCCTTGATCTGGATGCTCTGAAGTTATTGCTTCGAGCACATGCTTGTGTCCAGCAGGCAGACAGCTTAGACATGTGAAACTCTCTGTAATACACCAAATAGCTCCTACAACCCCTGCTGGCTTTTCATCGCTGTCTTTTTCATTCATTGGTTTGCTTCGCTTGGGAACTTGGGACTTGTAAAATCAGAAAGCAGGATAGCCTTTGGCATCTTTGCCCTGCTACTAAACACACACAGGAGTTTAACTCACCTGTTTGGCCCTTGTGCTTGTGAGACTTTGCTGATCCTTCACCTCTCTCTAAGGTCTTGCCAACTCGCCCCCCCCCCCCCAATTTGCGGGGAGCAGCATATATATATATATATATATATATATATATATATATATATATGCAGGTTTTGGTGTCCTCGGGTGTCTTCCCGTGTAAAAGTTGGGGTGTCTAGGCGACGTTTCGACGAGGTCTCACTCGTCATCTTCAGGCTGGTGTGTATATATATACACACACACCACACACACACACACACACATATACATATACAGTTTATATATATATATATATATACACACACACACACACACACATACATGGGACACTGGTGGCGCTGTGGGTAAAAGCCTCAGCGCCTAGGGCTTGCCGATCGAAAGGTCGGTGGTTCGAATCCCTGCGGCGAGGTGCGCTCCTGTTGCTCGGTTCCAGCGTCTGCCAACCTAGCAATTCGAAAGCACCCCCGGGTGCAAGTAGATAAATAGGGACCACTTACTGGCGGGAAGGTAAACGGCGTTTCCGAGTGCTGCGCTGGCTCGCCAGATGCAGCTTTGTCACGCTGGCCACGTGACCCGGAAGTGTCTTCGGACAGCGCTGGCCCCCGGCCTCTTAAGTGAGATGGGCGCACAACCCTAGAGTCTGTCAAGACTGGCCCGTACGGGCAGGGGTACCTTTACCTTTACCTTACACATACATACATATATATATATACATACACACACACACACATATATATGCTTCATAAATCTCCTTGGCTTTCTACGGGCACTTTACAGCTCTCAGTTTCCACCGAGGAGCGGGCATAAATAACGGGTTGGTGGGATCTGCCACCTGTCTCCTACGGAGGATTTATTTGGGTGTAAACGCAATAGATCTTGGCACGGCTGCAAGCGCTGTAAATAAGCAAAAGTTTAAGCATTGGCTGGGGACTCTTTTTGGTACGCAAACATGCACTTCGGAAGGCCTTTCTGCTGCTGCTGCGGGCTCCTCTTGTTATGAGCTGCCACGCACGATGCCCGCCGAGTCAGGAAGCAGGCAGCAGATGCTGCGAGGAATTGTACATCGCAGCTCCGCCTCTCTGATCGTGGAAAGGTTGCACAAAACAGGAGAGGAAAAGGAGATGAAGGTGTCTTGCTTTGAGGAGCCGGGCTTGGCTGGGCTGTGGGATCTGCCGCTGTGTACTTTTTCAAGTGTTCCTTTGAGTTCACGGCTCAGGAATTTAATGATGCCGTTTGTCTTGTTTAGTGGAAGCATCTGGTATTCTGGCCTGGCTCAGCCTGGGCTTGGGTTCGCAGAGCTGGCACGGAGCTGCTTGTGATTCACAGCTTCGTGTTCCAGGAGCCATAAGAACCCTCTAATCTGCATAAGCAAAAACATAATAATGGGCCTTCTTGGATGTGACCCACCTGTCGGCTGCTGTGATGTCACAAGTTGCTCTGCAAATGTTCTAATTGCTCTCGAGGAAAAGCAAGAGAATGCTCACCAATAGCACAATTCCTGGGAGAGAGGGGAAAGGAGCAAGGTGTCGGAGCCTTAAAAGGCTTTTTCTTTTTGTGAGTTTGGAAGCCACCCACAGAGTCATAGGTTCAAAAGAGTGAGACCTTTTTCATTCACTCATTCTGTGCCTTCTCACTTAGCAAGATTTATACGCCACTTAATCAACACAAGACTCTAAGCAGGTTTACACAAAAGAATAGAAAATCTTCATTTTAAAATACCGATAAAATCAAAACGTAAAACCATTGTTGACTTACTATTTACCACAATACCAAAATATTCAGCAGCCTGCAATCCAAGGTTGAAATTACACCATGTTAAAATTACATGCCTTTAAAAGGTTTAGCACCAAAAACAGTACAGTAAAAGACACCTGTCCGGTATCAATGGGCAGGGAGTTCCAGAGATTTGGCACTGCTTCACCAAGGATCAATTCCTTGAATGTGTGGAACGAATATGATAGCCAGTGTGGTGCAGTGTTTAGAGTGTCAAGACTAGGACCTGGGAGACCGGGGTCCGAATTCTGACTCGGCCATGAAGCACGCTGTGTGACTTTGGGCCAGTCTTTGCTACTCAGGGTAACCTGCCTCAAAGGGTTGTTGTGGGGACTAAATGAGGAGGGGGGAGAACTGCCACTTTCAGCTCCTCGGAGGAAAAGGTGGGGTGCAAATGCATTTAACAACAACATTATGTGGCACTTGTAAAGGACACACTCCCTCTTCCACCCAGAAAAAACTCCTTAATCAAAATAAGGATTAAGGATTAAAATAAAATATTTTAATAATAATAATAATAATAATAATAATAATAATAATAATAATAATAATAATTTATACCCTGCCCATCTGGCTGGGTTTCCCCAGCCACTCTGGGCATCTTCCAACAAAATATTAAAATACAGTGGTCTGTTAAATATTAAAACCTTCCCTAAAAAGGGCTGCCTTCAGATGTCTTCTAAAAGTCTGGTAGTTGTTTTTCTCTGACATCTGGTGGGAGGGCGTTCCACAGGGCAGGCGCCACCACCGAGAGGGCCCTCTGCCTGGTTCCCTGTAACTTGGCTTCTCTCAGTGAGAGAAGTGCCAGAAGTCAAGGGTCCGAGGATCAAGAAGCAAGGAGTCACAAAGTCAGGGGTCCGAGGATCAAGGAGTCAAGGAACCAAAAGCAGCAAGGCAGGGAACATGTTGCTGTGGTAAAGAGCCAAAGGGAAATGCGGACCTTATATCCCTTCCTGGCTCTTGCCACCAGGTGCTGTGAGTTACCAATCGGCCTCACCTGTGCCGCCGCACATCGCCTCTCCAGAACAAACTTAGGAAAGCCCCAGTCCTGCAGAGTCCTACTGGTCACAGGGCCTGGCTCCTGCACGCACACCTGACAATCAGGCCTAATGGCAACCATCTAGGCCTTAGCACAGCATCTAACCAGGTGCCCCATTGGGAAGCCCATGGCCAAGAACAGCACACATCTGTTGCTTTTGAGCTAGAGCACAGGTGAGACTCTTTGCTTTGCCGAGGTGGAAACTGGTCCACTGGTCCCTAGGGCTGAGTGTGCAGGAAGTCAGATGTTAAGTGACTGAATGCCAAATAAAGGCTTCTATATTTGGGGAAAGGAGGTGGGGAGAAGCAGAGACACAGAGAGAAGGAGGGCCAATGGAAGAGATGTAAAATCAGGGCCAGATGTTGAGCAGTGAGAATGATCTTCTGCAGCCTGAGCTGCCCAAGAAGGAGGGGGCTGGATCCCTCCGTCTTTCACAGGCTGCAAATCAAGTTTAATCATGCTTTTTTAAGACAGACTTTAGCCAGACACAGGTGAATGGGCTCTGATAAGGTTTGGCGTTGCTGAGGGAGAGTTCAGCTGGACCCAGGAGCAGGTCAGGCTTCAGCATCCTTTGCCAGCCGGGTGCCCTCCAGGTGTTTGTGACTAAAGCTCTCACTAGTTGTCCGAAATTGTGGTCCAAATCATGTGCAATAGACATCCGTCTGGAGAAGATTTGCCAAGAGGGTTTTAGTGGGATCTCCCCCCAGCCACAAAATATACACCCCAGTCTCCACAGCTAAAGGATTGCTGGCAGATGGCTGTCCAACCTCTGCTTAAAAACCTCCAGTGAATAAGAATCCACCACGTTCCAAGGAAGCCCCTGACACTGTCAAACTTCTCTTACCATCAGGAAGTCCATCATCCTGTTCTCATAGTGGCCAACCGGATGTCTCAATGGGAAACCTGCAAGGGGTGTCAGGTGTCCATGCAGGAGCCAGGCCCTGTGACCAATACGACTCTGCAGGACTGCTTAGTAACTCACAGCACCTGGTGGCAAGAGCTAGGAAGGGATATAAGGTCAACATTTCCCTTCGGCTCTTTGCCACAGCAACACGCTTCCTGCCTTGCTGCGTTTGGCTTCTTGCTTCCTGGTCATAGCTGTCAACTTTTCCATTTTCTTGCGAGGAATCCTATTCGGAATAAGGGAATTTCCCTTTAAAAAAGGGAAACGTTGACAGCTATGTTCCTGATCCTTGAACCTCTGCTTCGTGACTCCTTGCTTCCTGACCCCCAGACTCTTGGCTTTCTGACTCCTGGCTTCTGGACCCCCGTTCCTGCTCCCACCCCGCCATCTTGACACAGTCCTTGTCCCCAGCCGGGACTTCAATGGCCCTTGAACTGGACCGTGACAAGTGGGATTTGAGCACCAGAGCCCTCTCCCTTCTTGTGGCTTCCAGCAGCTGGCATTCAGAAGCCTCCAGCTGTGGAGGCTCCAGCTGTGGAGGCAGAGCATAGTTTTTGTGGCTAGGAGCCATCAGTAGCCCTCTCCCCCTCCATGAATTTGTCCAATCCTCTTTTAAAACCATCTAGGTTGGTGGCCAAGCCTGCCTCCTGTGGCAGAGAGTTCCATAGTTTAACTATAAATAGCTACTTCTCTGTCCTGCATCTTCCAACATTCATCTTCAATGGATGCCCCTGAGGGATGTGATGCCACCATGACTGAGGGTCCCTTGGTGCCAGGTGGGCAGCCCCTGCCCACAAGACGTGGCAGTGCCTGTGTTGCAAAAGCCATGAGACGCCATGCCCTTCCATCGTCCTTCAAGATCCATATGAATTATTTCCTTCCATTCTGCCGTTCCCCGTCTTGAAGAAATCAGAGGAACTGAAGGCGACAAGACCTGCCGCCCCTCAACAAAGAGACTCCCGTTTTCTTCTGGAGATTCCCCACAGTGCTATTAGCATCTCTTTACAATAACATCCCTTCTTCCTTTCTCTCCCCTTTTTTCTTTCCCCTTTTTGTCTCCCTGAGGAAGGCAAAGCTGTCATTGTGAGCTGGCAAATGAAACTCGATGAATACTGAGCAGATACTTCATTTTCAATCTCCGTCAGCAACTGGATGCAACTGGAGCTGGTCAGTGAGTGGCTGGCTGGCCTGATTAAATCCTGCTCTCCAAAGTAATCATGGAGCAGCCTCCTCTAGCCTGGTGCCCTCCAGGCGTTTGGCTACTACAACTCCCATCAGCTCCCTGCCAACATTGTTCATGACCAATATATTGGGTAGGGGGCCACCAGGTGGGTGAAGGAAAGCTGACTTAGAAGAAGTCCAGTGGGTATCTAGTACATCCTCTGCCCAATTGCATTCAAGCAGAAGAGCAGTAATAGGGAAAGCCAGGGGAAAGCCAGAATTTGGATTGCTGTTGTTCTTGAGTCGTTTAGTCGTGTCCGCCTCTTCTTGACCCCCTGGACCAGAGCACACCAGGCCCTCCTGTCTTCCACTGCCTCCCGCAGTTTGGTCAAACTCATGCTGGTAGCTTCGAGAACACTGTCCAACCATCTCGTCCTCTGTCATCCTCTTCTCCTTGTGCCCTCCATCTTTCCCAACATCAGGGTCTTTTCCAGGGAGTCTTCTCTTCTCATGAGGTGGCCAAAGTCTTGGAGCCTCAGCTTCAGGATCTGTCCTTCCAGTGAGCACTCAGGGCTGATTTCCTTCAGAATGGAGAGGTTTGATCTTCTTGCAATCCATGGGACTCTCAAGAGTCTCCTCCAGCACCAGAATTCAAAAGCATCCATTCTTTGGCGATCAGCTACCCAACAATAAAAAATCATATACTAAATGCTGAAAATGAAAATAAAAAAACAGCAATAAAATAATAGCAACCAAGGTTGCAAATCACTGAGAGCTTTAATGGGTTGGTGTTAGCGTACTGTTAGCATGTGTTGCTGTGATATCGGCCCTTCCTGTCATGTACAAAATCTCCAGGGAGTTCCACAGTTTAACTATGGGAAGAAGGACTTCATTTTATCTGTCCTGATAAAAGGGGAATGAAATGCACAGACCATCCAGCTGTTTTTGCTTCCTTTGCCATTATATTTCTACCTTGAATATAGTAACCTGCCTTGATTGATGATAAAAACTAAAATCTGTGGAACGCCCTCCCATCAGATGTCAAGGAAATAAACAACTACCTGACTTTTAGAAGACATCTGAAGGCAGCCCTGTATCGGGAAATGTTTCAGTGTCTAATGCTTTACAATTTTTTATGTGTTGTAAGCTGCCCAGAGTGGCTGGGGAAACCCAGCCAGATGGGCGGGGTATAAATAATAAAACTATTATTATTATTATTATTATTATTATTATTATTATTATTATTACTATTTTATTTATCTTTGACCAATGGAGCAAGGGGAATGGAGACGAAGTACAGGAAGGGCTGAGCTCAGAGTTTTGGATCTTCCAGTTGCTGAAGGTGATCTCTCTCCACTTCCTTTCCTAAGAATATCTCTTTGCTTTTTGAAAAGCCCCAAAGTCAACATTTCATGAAAACTGATACTATTTTGGCCTTACAAAAGGCTGAGAGGAGCTCAAGAGAGACTGCAGGCGGGGAATGGCAGCGTTGCCCCCTTCTTCTTGGCTATAAAAAATGTATTTATGTATTTATTCCATTCCCTCCAACGTTTCGGTGATGAAAACAGGAGCTATCTTGAGCACTGTAGAGCACCCCTCTTCTCACACGGAGGCTCCCTCATTAAGCGCTCGGCCAGTCTTGTCACTCTGCATATTGCCAAAAGGTCTTCTCTGGCTTCTGCAAAACACGTTTGTTTATTTTGCAAGAACCAGAAGCCGCCAGCCTTAGGAAGCTGTCCTAAGCCGTCTCTTTCTCTGAAGCCTTAAGGATGTGCTTTTAATCTTGCAATGGATCCATTTGCAATTCATGAGATCCGCAGTGGATCATTCCAAAGCATCTTGTTTCCCACAGCGAAATCTGGGAAGCCCACGAGGTGGATATAAGCACAGCAGACCTTATTCTGACTACTTCTTGCTAGAAATGATTTTCTGCCATGTTGTCCTGGGTGGCCAGCGATCTCCTCCCATGATCAGGGAGAACGGATTGTGTGAACTTTTTTTAAAAAATTTCTTTCCCTCGTTATACTGTTTACAATCGTTCCATTATGAACAACTGGAGTTCTTACTCCAATTAAGACACATCTTAACACTGATGGGCATTAGTTAGAGGAGAGACCTGATTGCTGTTCCGGCTATTAGCAAACGGTATTCAGGGATTTGTCGTTTTTATGGATTTTGTGTGTCTTTATCTATCTGCCTTTGTGTAAATCGATCAGTGGCTTGTGCAAAAAATCATCTAAATTAATGCATGGTCACTCCACAGACTGCAAACTGGGGGAAATATTTTCAAGGAATCATAGAACTGTAGAGTTCAAAAGGATCATAGGGGTCACCTAGTCCAGCCCTCTGCAATGCAGGAATCTTTTGCCCAACGTGAGCTTCAAATCCACAGCCCTGAGATTAAGAGTCTCATGCTCTACGGACTGAGCTAAGAGCTAAGAGTTCTACAACTGGAAGTCGTAGATACTCAATGAAGCTGAATGTTGGAAGATGAAGGAGAGGTAAAATAAAGTTCTTCACACAATGCAGAGTTAAACTGTGGAACTCCCTCCCACAGGAGTTGGTGAGGACCAATAACTTGGGTGGCTTTAAAAAAGGATTGGACAAATTCACAGAGAGGGGGACTATCAATGGCTACTAGCTGTGATGGCCTGGGACTCAGGCTCAGACTCAGAACCAGAGGAGTCTCAGTCTGCCCCGAATCCTTTGCCTCAGGCATCGTCTGAACCAATTCTGGGGCCTGATCCTGAAGAGTCCCAGTCTGCACAGGTTCCCCTGCAACAAACACCAGCTGGGCCGAGTCAGGGGCCTGATCCTGCCCTGGCTCCAGATGCGGGGATGACCTCGTTGCCTCCAGCTGGGCCATCACTTACAGCTCCTCCACTACCGGTTGGGTCAGGGAAGGCTGAGGCGGCCCCTGGGTCTAGTAACCCACCGACGTCTCCCGAGCTGCAGAGACTCAGGTCTGAGAGAAGGAGAGACCTGAGTACTCGCAGGAGGAGTGCTCGCCTTTGGGCAAAACAGGGAGGTGAGTCGCCGGGGGATCAGGACCAGCCATTACCCTTTCAGAGATAAAAGGCTGTCGGATCTCGCCCCAGGTTGCGGGAGCAACATTGCTGTCTGCCAGATCCTGCCTGAGATCCTGTACCTGTCCTTGCCTGGTTTCCTGCCTTGGCCCTGTTGGACTGACGCCTAGTGGGACCTTTGGATTCTGGACCGGTCCTGGACCGTGTTTCATGGGTTACTGCTGGGCCCAGCACACTAGTCAGGATGAGCATGCTTTGCCTCCACAGTTG
Organism: Podarcis melisellensis; assembly: GCF_964234715.1. NCBI lineage: Eukaryota > Metazoa > Chordata > Lepidosauria > Squamata > Lacertidae > Podarcis > Podarcis melisellensis. Next base: position 61,457,223 of record NC_138543.1, on the reverse strand, counting down.
GAGGCGGTGACGCTTCTGAATATCTGTTGCTGGAAACCACAGGAAGAAAGAGCTCTTGTGCTTGAATCCTGATTGTGGATTTCCCAGTGAGAACGGGATGCTGGACTAGATGGGCCATGGGCTTGATCCAGAAGACTATTCTTAGGCTCTTATCTTCATGTTCTTAAGAGTGGAGGTTGCCAGAAAACGGCTCTTGGAATATCTCCTACCCAAAACAACTCCTCTTCCCTCCACTGTGGATCTTAGCATTTTCTGCCTGTCGTTTCCAAACACCACTCCATTTCAACAGAACCACAATCTCCACTCTAAATTCCAGTTTGAGCCAGCATCTTCGCCTTAAATCCAGTCCGCACTTCTTCCTCCAGTTCCTTCTTTTCAGTGTTCCTTCTCTCTGGGCAATGGCAGTCCTTTATTCTCTTGCTTGTGTTGGGATTCCCTAGGTATCATTGCTCTGGAATTAAACCTCCGCATTGGCCTTTGCGTGGTGCTCATAATGTTTCCTCTAATCTTCTTGTAATTATCCCCCGTCCCCAAGTGAGCTCCCATCTCTGCCTTTGCGTCTCCTGACACCGGAGTTAATGGGCAATGCATTCTGTTCTCTCAATTGCTTGGGAAGATTTTAAACAGATTTAGACCCCAGCAGACCTATCCTGTGCCCCTCTTTCTCCAAAGACGAGCTGTTCCCATGTTTCATCACTTACCCTGACCTAATTGAGGTCTGCTTCATATGTAAGGCTCACAGCCTTGAAGGCCACAGCATTGTTGCACGCACCCAAATCTCTGTGCGGAATTTCTGTGCTAATCCAGGGTTCAGTTTCCTTGGAAAGGAGATCAGTGGAAGCTCTGGTGCAATTAGGTTACCGTATTTGTCACTCTATAGGGCTCACTTTCTCCCCTCCAAAAATTAAGGGGAAATGTGTGTGCATCCTATGGAGCGAATGCAGGCTTCTTGGCTTCAGCGATAGCAACATGAAGCCTCCGAAGCGCAGGGGGAGTGTTCCCTCCGCTCTCCGGAGGCTTTGCGTTGCTTTCGCTGAAGCCCGGAGAGCGAGAGGGGTCGGTGCGCACTGACCCCTCTCGCTCTCCAGGCTTCAGGGATAGCCGCCTGAAGCCTTCAGAGGGCATCACAAGTTCCCATTGCGCTCTGGAGGCTTCAGGTTCCTTTTGCTGAAGCTGGGAGAGCAAGACTCTCCTGGCTTCAGCAGAGAGGGAAAGCTGCGCAGTGCCCCTTCAGCGAAGCAGGAGAAGAAATGGAAGGGGCTCCATTTCTCCTGCTGCTTTGCTGAAGAGGCGTTGAGCAGAGAGGGGGAAAAATTTTTTTCTTGTTCTCCCCCTCTAAAACAAGGTGCGTCCTATGGTCGGGTGCATCCTATAGAGCGAAAAATACAGTATATGGTCTTATTAGCCCATATATGCAACTGGAGCAAGACACACATCTGTGTCTCCGGCTTTCAGCATCAGGTCAGCTCTCACACACAGCTCTCACATACCCACAATCCCTCTTGGTCTATTGTTCTCTATCCTAGGATAATGTGGCATCCAGCCAGAGCACATAGCTAGACTGTGGAACTCACTGCCACAAGTTGTGACCACCAGCTTTTGAAGGGGGTGGGACAACTTCAGGGAGGTGGAAAGTTCTATCAACAGCTGTTGGTCTGGTGTAGTAGAGCTCTTCAGATTGCTTTCTTGTGGTCTCTCCCCCCCCCCCCTTTGTCTGCTGCATTTAGTAAAAGGAAAGAACAGGAAACAATAACAACATATTCTTCTTGTGCTCTTAACCATACTCTGGTCAGAGTTCGCCTATGGACTCAGATCTGTGGGCAGGCTTGCAAAGCTTTTGCCTCTCAGTCTGTCAGCAAAATCATCTGTAAAATAGGAATAAGTGTGATCGGCTTTGCAGTATTAACGGCGAGCAAAAACGCTGAAGTTTTTGATAAAAACCAGCCATATAAACATTTGCCGAGAAAGTGATGCGATGCTCTCTTGATTCCATCGTGCGGAGATTTTGACTTTGCTGGTAGAATCCAGGTGGACCCAAATGAAAGGAAACAGTGAGGCGGTTGATGTGTATGGGAGGCAGAGGAGAGGGCTCTCCTGAACTTTTTTGGGACTGATCTGCACGTTCCTTTTTCCGCCCTCTTGAAAGCGGCATGGAGGTCTGGTGTTAGCATGCAGCCCAGATGTATCCTTTCTTCTCGCTGTGCTTCTGAGACGGATTCCCCCCACCCTTTCTCAAGATGCTGAATTATGATCTGAGACAGACAGAGCAGTCAAAAGGCGATTCCAAGCTCTTGTTTTTTGGAGGGTAGGGATATATCATCATCACTCATCCCCCTCTCTTTCCCTTTTGATGTCTGAAATCGCCAGGCTCCTTGGCTTCATGGCGATACCTCTGGGCAGCCTTCCCCAACCTGGTGCCCATCCAGACTACAGCTCCCATCAGCCCCAGTCAGCATGGATTCAGAGTGCAAGCAGGTGGCCAGGGAAGGGTTAAGCGCTCCCAAAATGCTTGTTTACAAAGCTATTGTACTACCAACCTCACTGTCTGCTTGTGAAACATGGACCACTTATAAATGCCATCTCCAACTCCTCAAAAGATTCAATCAACGGTGTCTCTGAAAAAAATTACACATCACTTGGGAAGACAGGCGAACTAATGCCAGTGTACTGGAAGAAGCAAAGATCACCAGTGTCGAAGCAATGATTCTTCAACGTCAACTTCGTTGGACGGGTCATGTTGTGTGGATGCCTGATGATCGTCTTCCAAAGAAACTAGTCTATTCCAAATTAGTATAAACACCAACAATTGGGAAACACTGGCCTGTGAGCGCTCCAATTGCAGAACAGCCTTTACCAAAGGTGTCATGGGCTTTGAAGACACTGAAACTCAGGATGCAAGGGAGAAATGTGCCAAGAGGAAGGCACGCTTGGCAAATCTACACCGTGATCAACTCCCACCCGGAAACCAATGTCCCCACTGTGGAAGGACGTGTGGATCTAGAATTGGCCTCCACAATCACTTATGGACTCATTGTTCAAATCATGTTCATGGAAGACAATCTTACTCGGCTACGAGGGATCACAGAAGAAGAAGCAGAGGAAGCAGAGGAAGCAGAGGAAGAGGAAGAGGAAGAGGAAGAGGAAGAGGAAGAGGAAGAGGAAGAGGAAGAAGAAGAAGAAGAAGAAGAAGAAGAAGAAGAAGAAGAAGCAGCAGCAGCAGCACTCCCTTCATGGGAACATATGGAGCTGACTGAGTCAGATTATTGTCCCACCTACCTTAGTATTGCCAACAATGACTGGCAGATAATAATAATCATAATAATTTATTATTTATACTCCACCCATCTGGCTGGGATTCCCCAGCCACTCTGGGTGGCTTCCAACAGAACACTAAAATACAATAACCTATTAAACATTAAAAGCTTCCCTAAACAGGGCTGCCTTCAGATGTCTTCTAAAAGTCTGGTAGTTGTTTTTCTCTTTGACATCTGGTGGGAGGGCGTTCCACAGGGCGGGTGCCACCACCAAGAAGGCGCTCTGCCTGGTTCCCTGTAACTTAGCTTCTCGTAGCAAGGGAACCGCCAGAAGGCCCTCAGTGCTGGACCTCAGTGTCCGGGCAGAACGATGGTAGAGGCTCTCCAGCTTTTCAGGTTTCTCCCAGCCCAACTTGGAGATGTCAGGAACTGAACCTGGGACCTTCTAAATGGAAAGCAGCTGCTCTAACCACTGAGCTATGTCCGCTCCATTCCTCGTCCGATGGTCCTTTGCAAGAGAAAGAAAAAACCTGCTGAGGCTGAACTACATGTGGTTCCTCTTTGATGTGTGATTTCCCCAGGGCATTCTCCTTTTGTGAATCTAGTTGTGAATCTAGCAGGCAGCTGAAAACCCCTGGACTCAGTGTAACCAAATTCCTTCAGGGGGAGAGTCCCTGCAGTTGTGCAAAGAGGTGTGTTCATGCCCTGGTCTCTGGTCTCCTTCCTGGGGTCAGTTGCATTGATAGAGACCGAGGCGTGTCGGCAAAGATAACACCATGTCTCTGTTCCCGTCAAGGTGCAATTTATGACTTGAACCGTGAAGAGAGGATGGTGTGAGCCATAAATCAGCTTCGGAGAGAAAGTGTCTTGTCACGTTACGACGCCAGCTCCTCTCTTGTAGTGCTGCCAGTACAATGTAATTTGAAATGTTTAACCAGGGAGGGTGCCCTGCCACACTCATATATTTAATTCCCCCAAAGACAGTGGTTTCATCTTGTTTTTGTTTAAGGAGAGAACAGTTCACCTCTTGAACGGGACCAACAAAATAATCTCCGACAAACCAACTTTCCAATTAAAAAGGGGGATGGAGGGACGAAAAGCACTGAATCTCAGCTTAGTAGAAAGGTAGAATATAGATATATTAAATGATGATGGTGATAACCCCCCTCTCATCATCTCTCTCTCCCTTCCTGGGACCTCAGGGAACTGCTACTGGTCTAAATGAGGCAAGTTGATTCAACGCTTTAATTCACAGAAGCATAAAAATGTAGAGTCGGAAGGGATCCTCAGGGTCATCTAATCCAACCCTCTGCAATGCAGGAATTTCAACTAAAGCATCCAACCCCTGCTTAAAAAACCTCCAAGGAAATAGACTCCACTACCTTCCAAAGCTGAGGGACGCGGGTGGCGCTGTGGGTTAAACCACAGAGCCTAGGACTTGCCGATCAGAAGGTCGGCGGTTCAAATCCCCACAATGGGGTGAGCTCCCGTTGCTCGGTCCCTGCTCCTGCCAACCTAGCAGTTTGAAAGCACATCAAAGTGCAAGTAGATAAATAGGTACCGCTCTGGCGGGAAGGTAAACGGCGTTTCCATGCGCTGCTCTGGTTTGCCAGAAGCAGCTTAATCATGCTGGCCACATGGCCTGGAAGCTGTACGCTAGCTCCCTCGGCCAGTAAAGCGAGATGAGCGCCGCAACCCCAGAGTCAGTCACGACTGGACCTAATGGTCAGGGATCCCTTTACCTTTACCTTCCAAAGGGAGTCCGTTCCACTGCCGAGCAGCTCTTACTGCCAGAAAGTTCTTCTAGATATTTAGTCAGAATCTCCTTTCTTGTAACTTGAAGCCATGGGTTCGAGTCCTACCCTCCAGAGCAGGAGAAAATAAGCTAGTTGCCCTTTCCATATGAAAGCACTTGAGATATTGGAAGGTGACTATCATATCTCCTCCCAGTCTTCTCTTTTCGCAGCTAAACGTTCCCAGTTCCTTCAACTGTTTCTCATAAGGCTTCATTTCTAGATCCTTGATTGTCTCTGTCACTCTCTTTGGCACAGCTTCCAGCTTGTTAATATTGTTATAGACAGGAAAAAACTAGAAATCAATCAAGTACTATGATTTTGGTACCTAATTTGTGGTAGGAAGGGAGAATGCAAGCTGCAAAGGAGTTCTTGGGCTGGCTTATACGGCCTAGGACCCTCGTACCTACGGGACCGCCTCTCCTGGTATGCCCCACAGAGAAACCTACGGTCTGCAAATAATAACATCCTCAAGGTCCCAGGCCTCAGAGAGGTTAGGCTGGCCTCAACTAGAGCCAGGGCCTTCTCGGCTGCGGCTCCAATCTGGTGGAACGCTCTGTCACAAGAGACTAGGGCCCTGCGGGACCTGACATCTTTCCGCAGGGCCTGCAAGACAGAGTTGTTCCACCAGGCCTTTGGTCAGGGCGCAGCCTGACTCCCTCCTCTGGCAACCTGCACAGAATTTTGCTTAATCGGTTGCCATCAATTTGATTTTAATTAAATTTTACAATGAAATATTTTTAGAATGTGTGATTATTTGACTGTTTGATTATTTGATTGATGTTAGCTGCCCTGAGCCCGGCTTCGGCTGGGGAGGGCGGGATATAAATAAAATTTATTATTATTATTATTATTATTATTATTATTATTATTATTATTATTATTATTCAAACCAGTCTGACTGGCTGGGGTTAAGAACAGAGCTGTTAGCATTACAAAAAGGTGTTGATGGGCCATAAAAAGATCTTTTGGCCAAGAGCAGGGGTCAGCAAAGGCTTACTGGGCATGGGCCGTTCACTCCTGTGGAGATCCTCCATGGGCCTTGACCACAGAGCGATGCCAGAAATTGCGTCTGCGCATGTCCACGGCACCAGAAACCACTTCTGCACATGCCCAGACACAGAAAATCGCACCTGTGCAGAAGCGATTTCCGGAGCTGCGGAAGAGAGTCCCTGCACCACGCAACGCTGGTTTGGCGCAGTGTGTAGGGATTCACCGAGTGGCTGGCTCAGTTAAGGGGCAGCTTGAGGGCCGGTTAAACGGCCCCCGTGGGCCACTTCCGGCCCATGGGCCGCAGGTTGGGGACCCCTGGCCTAGGGAGTCAGATATCACAAAGGATGCCAGGGTAACTGTGTGTTTGGGGAGACAGGAAAGGGGAGTTTTGAAGTGGGGGCTTCTGGGCTGAAGGAGGAGGAAGCAAGGCTGAGTTCCATCTTGCTAGAGCACATGTACAAATTCAACAGGGCTTTGTAGTGTTGCTATTTTGTTAATGTTGCTAATGTTGTTTTATAGATATGAATGCTGTCATACTTTGTGAATCCTATAATATGACTTTTGGTGTAACTGTGATGTTTAGCTTATTCTTTAGTTGTTTTGTTAATAGTGTTACATAGATGGCAACTGTTTTATTTGGGATTGTTCTACTGATGATTTGCTAAATATTCAATATAGCCTTGAGAAGAGGAGGTTAAGGGGTGATATGATAGCCATGTTCAAATATATAAAAGGATGTCACATAGAGGAGGGAGAAAGGTTGTTTTCTGCTGCTCCAGAGAAGCGGACACGGAGCAATGGATCCAAACTACAAGAAAGAAGATTCCACCTAAACATTAGGAAGAACTTCCTGACAGTAAGAGCTGTTCGACAGTGGAATTTGCTGCCAAGGAGTGTGGTGGAGTCTCCTTCTTTGGAGGTCTTTAAGCAGAGGCTTGACAACCATATGTCAGGAGTGCTCTGGTGGTGTTTCCTGCTTGGCAGGGGGTTGGACTCGATGGCCCCTGTGGTCTCTTCCAACTCTATGATTCAATATGATTTATGCTGTATTCATGATGTTCCATTATGTCATTTTTATCTTTTGTTTGTAAGCCGCTTTGGGATTTATTTGAATAAAAAGCAGCATAGAAATAGAAAGGGGAAAAAATATTGGAGAAGGATGCAAAAGGTTGCCTGCAATGCCTTGGATAATGCTGTAAGATCTGGACTCCCTCCCTGCAGACTGAAGGTGTAAATAGCTGAATAAACCCTATTTCTTAAAGCAGGGCAGTCTCTGCCATGTCTTCTGTTCTCCAACGGGACACAGACCCTGTATGTGTGCCTGGGACCCCATGGGCTCTTGCCACCGCTTGGCAGAGAGGTGCAAGTACCAAGATTTTGTAACAATATCCTCTTTAAGTTGTAGTGCCCAGAACTTGACACAGTTACTGGATGTAACGTAAGTTTGTATAGTGCACAGTTGTGAAAATTTGTGCTCAATAGATCAGGGGAGCTGGGAATCTAGCCTCTTAGGAGCTATTTATTCAGTTTCAAAGAGGTGTGGTAGCTGCTCTCCCACTGCTAGATAAATCCCAGCCTCTCCAATAATGTCAAAAGGATGACATTTAGATTGTGGCCCTGTGGGCAGGAAATCAGCTTTTCAAAAAATTTATGGAACAAGGCCTCATAATTTAAGGCACTTTATATAAAATATATATAGATTATGGGGTTAGGTGACCAAGCAAGCAGTCATGGTGACAGTCAGATCATAAAAGGACCATGTCACCCGCTAGATTGACATTCCTGGAGGGTGCGGGATTCGGAAAACAAGTGCCAATATCAGAACAGCCCATGTGGGCCGCAAGAGTACTTTGACACAGAACCTTTGGGAAAGAGGTGTGAGGCTCTGGCAGGGTCCTAGAGCCCTCCCTCTAGGCTTTGGGAAGTGGGGTGGAGAACTATAGGACTCTGTCAGAGTCCTCAAACCTCCTTCCTAAACCCAGTGCCTCCTTACTCCTTTCCTTAGTCAAGTGGCAAATGTATGTGTATGACGCAGCCCTCAAAGAACAGACTTGAACAAAAAAAAATCCTTCCAGTAGCACCTTAAAGACCAACTAAGTTAGTTCTTGGTATGAGCTTTCGTGTGCATTCACACTTCTTCAGATACACTGAAACAGAAGTTTCAGTGTAAAACCATTTCAGATAAAACCACAGCGGACTTTGCCACCAAACTCTGCCAATTTGTCCTTACCCACAACAACTTCAAATTCGGTGATGACCTGTTCCTTCAGATCAGCGGCACAGCAATGGGCACCCGCATGGCCCCACAGTATGCCAACATCTTCATGGCAGATTTAGAACAACGTTTCCTAAACTCCTACCCACTCAAACCTCTCTTGTACCTGCGATACATTGACGATATTTTTATCATCTGGACACATGGTCAACAGACCCTGGACACCTTCCACCAGAAATTCAATGATTTTCACCCCACAATCAACCTAACAATGAATCAATCTAAGCAAGAAACACATTTTTTGGACACTACTATAAAAATACAGGATGGGCGCATAGACACCACCTTATACCGTAAACCAACTGACCGACAAACATATCTACATGCCTCTAGCTACCGTCCCAAACATACCAAACAGTCCATTGTATATAGCCAGGCACTACGTTACAGCCGCATCTGTTCCAATTCTACAGACAGAGACTCTCACCTAAGAGATCTACAGCAAACCTTTTTAGAACTAAAATACCCAGCAGATGAAGTTAGACAACAGATCAACAGAGCCAGACTGATACCCAGAGAGAACTTGCTACAAGACAGACCCAAAAAAGAAAATAACAGAACACCTCTAGTCATCACATACAGCTCACAAGTTAAAACAGTACAACACATCATCAGAGATCTACAAGCTCTCCTGGACAATGACAGTTCTCTTTCTCAAGCTCTGGGAGGAAGACCTTTCATTGCCTACAGACAGCAACCCAATCTTAAACAACTCCTAACCCACAATAATACTACAACCAGACCTAACACGGACACTGGCACCAGAGCCTGCAATAAACCCAGATGCCAACTTTGCTGCCACATACACCCAGACAACACCATTACTGGCCCCAACAACATCACACATACCATCTCGGGACTATTTAATTGCTCGTCGTCTAACATTGTGTATGCCATCAAATGCCAACAGTGTCCTTCAGCTCTCTATATTGGACAAACAGGCCAGACCTTACGCCAAAGAATAAACGGACATAAATCGGACATCAGGAATCACAAGATAGAGAAACCAGTAGAACACTTCAATCTCCCAGGACATTCTATACAAGATCTCAAAGTAGCTGTTTTACTACAAAGGAATTTCAGAAATAGACTGGAAAGAGAAGCTGCTGAATTGCAACTTATCACCAAACTTAAAACCATGGAGAAACCTGGTCTGAACAAAGACATTGGATTCTTATCTCATTATACATGACAAAGCCACTTTTCACCTTCTCACCCCTTGCTTTTTCCTGTAATACCTATGGTAGTCGTTAAGAGTCGTCAACAGGCTCATCACAGCTATCTGCCCATCACCCATTCCCACCACCCTTCTGAGTAATACCCCTCCCCACCTTCTCACTATATAGAAGGGTCTGGAAACTTCTGTTTCAGTGTATCTGAAGAAGTGTGCATGCACACGAAAGCTCATACCAAGAACTAACTTAGTTGGTCTTTAAGGTGCTACTGGAAGGAATTTTTTTTGTTTTGACTATGGCAGACCAACACGGCTACCTATCTGTAACTGAGACTTGAACAACTCGGTCTACATTTGCATCTGTAATAAGAGCATCCTTTTTGCCTATACCAGAGTCTCTTCCAGAGAGTTGCCAATTCCAGCTGCCTTGCAGGAAATGAGGTCAGGGCACGGGGTGCTAGATTTTGACATATGGCTGTCTCTACCACAATTTCCCAGTGGCAGCAGGTTCCACAGATCTGTTATGCACAGAGGCAGAGAGCTAAGATTTCCTCTTGCCCCTTCCAAACATGGCCCATGTGTTTCATTGGTGACCTTGACCCCTCTCACCACTGCCAATTCATCTCGCAGGATGGAGAGGAGGAACAGCTGTTTTCCATTAAGGTCTGCCAGGCCACTCATTATTTGATTAACCTCCAACTTAACCTCCTTCACAGGTTTAAAACAAAACCCTGGGAAGTATGTCTTGGGTTGATGCTGGGTGCTAAAAAGATCTGTTCCGTTCTCTCTTCATTTGGGAGAAAATCTTCCACTTTTATTAGGAATATGAATGGGCTGCCTGAGGTCACTTGGAATTAGTGTATTTTTTAAGCTGCTGATAACCTTTCCTTATAACTCAGCTTGCTGTGTGTGCTTTATCTATAAGGTTCCCATGCTTTTCGTAATGCATAATCAACTTAAAGAATCCACTACCAGAAGATGAAGTGATGTCTGCAGGCTTAAATTAGGGGTGGGAGAGGTCTATGTTTGGTCTGCAATTTTAAGTGAATCAACCCGACTTACAACTCCTGGGCAAATGCAAGAATTGGAACATAACCGCCCTTTGGAATTTGCACGTCTCCAACTTTTTTGATCTGGTTCTCAGCTCAGAAAATGGACCAAAATGCATTGCAGAATGTGTATTGAAATAAAATACATTTTAAGGCACAGGATCCATACTTAAATATGTACCACATGCAGGTAATGATAGGGTAAAAGGTAAAGGTAAAGGACCCCTGACAGTTAGGTCCAGTCCCACTCACATACGACCATAGGGTTGCGGCGCTCCTCTCGCTTTACTGGCTGAGGGAGCCGATGTTTGTCCGCAGACAGTTTTTCTGGGTCATGTGGCCAGCATGACTAAGCCACTTCTGGTGAAACCAGAGCAGCACATGGAAATGCTGTTTACCTTCCCACCAGAGTGGTACCTATTTATCTACTTGCACTGTGTGCTTTCGAACTGCTAGGTTGGCAGGAGCTGGGACCGAACAATGGGAGCTCACCCCGTCGCGGGGATTCGAACCGCCGACCTTCTGATCGGCAAGTCATAGGCTCTGTGGTTGGCAAGTCATAGGCTCTGTGGTTTACACCACAGCGCCACCTGCGTCCCTTGATAGGGTAGCCAATTTCAAATATCTAGGACTGTCCCATGAGGGAGGAGCAGGCTTGTTTTCTCCTGCTCCAGAGGGCAGGACCAAAACCAATGGATTCAAAGGATGAGAAAGGATATTCCGACTAAACAGTAGGAAGGTCTGTGGGTTTGACAATGGAACAGATGACCTTGAAAGGTGTTGGATTCATGAATTGCGAGGGGGGGGGTTGACTGGATGACCTTTGATATTTCTTCCAACTCTACAATTCTGTGATTCTAAGTTTACATCCAGATTTTTTACAAAGAGCAAATTCACAGATTAGCTTGGATATACGACTGATCTATCTTATGAACCAACACATGCAATAATGACACAGACTGGAAAGTGATTGACAGTCCATCCCTAACTTAGATGAGATCAGCCAATTTTATTTGTCGTAGAACCTCCATGTTCAGAGGAACTATATCCCTGATGCTGCAGAGAAACAGGGGCAGGCAATTGCCGTCCTTCTTTCCTTGTGAGCTTCCCAGAGGTCACCCAGATTCCAGACCACATCAGTGGCTCCCAAACTTTTTCAGACCCCTGCTCCCTTGGTTCCATAAACTCATTCCCAGTGCCCCCTACCCAACTCTATGAAAAGCTTAATCCTTGGTTCCATAAACTCATTCCCAGTGCCCCCTACCCAACTCTATGAAAAGCTTAATCTGAGTATCTGTTTGCATGACTCACTAAAGAAGATAATAGCAGAGTAAAATTCAGCGAGGAATATTGCATGAACAGTATTTTTACGCATCCTTTCTAACAAAAACATAAGGGTGAAGGAAATTTATAGCGTAAAATATGTGTTTATAACTACTTAACCAAACATGCATAAACCTCCAAGTACCGCAGATGTACAGTTAATACTTTATAAGATAATCAATGGCTGTTACCAATAATTGGCTATCTTCTGACAACTCAGAAATGTAAATGCAAGCATGATCAAATGAAATACCTTTGAAAGCGATAACAGCAGTAAAACTTCAAATGGGAAGCAAGGAAGGAGATTTGCTCTAGGTAGTACCTGCCCCATCGTAAATAAGTGATCAACACGCTTGGAGAGACCCGTTTCTGGTGCTCCCCCAAATAACCCCACTAACCCCCTGAAGGTGGCATCGCCCAGTTTGAGAACCCCTTCAATAGATGGACTTTGAGTCTGGTCCAGCATGGCACAGCTCCCTGTCTCATTTCTCATTTCTCAGTTTGCTTCAGCTTTTGAGCCTTTTCGTTTCAGGGCTATCCTCTCCTCCCCAGCCTCAAACTATCTTCGCCTTTTCACTCTCTGTACTGTATTTCAAAGCAGTGCTGTAAGTAGGAAAGGAAAATCCCTCGAGGGGACTGTAAATTTGCTCTTGCTGCAGCTTCACACTTATTTCATCTGGCCTGTTTTGCCCCAAACCAGCCCAAACCGCAGAGAGTCAGAGAATCAGAGAATTGTAGACTTGGAAGGGACCCCAAGGGTCTTTACGTCTAACCCTCTGCAATGCAGGAATCTCAGCTAAAGCATCCCTGACAGATGGCCATCCAACCTCTGTGTAAAAACCTCCAAGGAAGGAGAGTTCAGCATCTTCCAAGAAAGTCCATTCTGCTGTCAAACAGCTCTTACTGTCACAAAGAGAAAACAGGCTTGCTCCATCTTCCATGTGACAGCCGTTAAGATAAGGTTACCAGATTTTTTTTTCAATGAATGTGGAGACATTTTAATAAATAAATACCACATGTTTGGGATGTTGATGCTAAAGCAATGGTGGTGGCAGAGGGGTGACCGCCACCTTGACCTCAACCGCCATGTTTCCCCTTCCTCCAAGGCTTCTATCTCCTTTCTCCATGAACCTGGGCAGCCCTTGAGTTGTTGGTTCGGTGGTGGGGAAACGGTGCGCGTTGGGTCAGGCATGGAAGGTGGTAAGGCTCGGGCAGCGCGATGCCTCCCTTCCCATCGGAGTAGCCCCAGTCCCATTCCTACTTGCGTGCAAGGAGGAGGGGGTGGAGATCCCTCAACTGGGAAGGGAGGCTTCCCGTTGCCTAACTGAGAGATCCCCAACCCTTCCTGCTTGCACGCAAGTAGGAGTTGGGAGGCTGCTCCAGTAGGCAGCATGAAGCCTCCCTTCGCATCTTACTTGCTGGGGTCAGGGAAGGTGGAGGCAGCCCAGAAGCTGCATCTTTGAGCCCCTGCACCACCATCAGATGGGGACTTCCGAGCAGCTCCTGAAGCCAGCCAGAGCCAACTGCTCCATGCTGCTAAGACATCCACTGCTATAATAATATAATAATAATTTATTATTTATACTCCGCCCATCTGGCTGGGCTTCCATAGAAACCAAAAATACAGTAAAATATCACATGTTAAAAACTTCCCTGAACAGGGCTGCCTTAAGATGTCTTCTGAATGTCAGGTAGTTGTTTATCGCTTTGACATCTGGTGGGAGGGCGTTCCACAGGGCGGGCACCACTACTGAGAAAGCCCTCTGCCTGGTTCCCTGTAGCTTTGCTTCTCGCAATGAGGGAACCGCCAGAAGGCCCTCGGCGCTGGACCTCAGTGTCCGGGTAGAATGATGGGGGTGGAGACGCTCCTTCAGGTATACTGGACCGAGGCCATTTAGGGCTTTAAAGGTCAGCACCAACACTTTGAATTGTGCTCGGAAACGTACTGGGAGCCAATGTAGGTCTTTCAAGACCGGTGTTATATGCGTTTCCCTGGGACATTAGATGAAATCCGGGGACATTCCAGGGATGGAATTTCTCTGGGGACTTATTCGCAAATCCGGGGACTGTCCCCGGGAAACAGGGACATCTGGTAACCCTACGTTAAGATATCTGAAGATGGCTCTCATATCTCCTTTCAGTCTCCTCTTTCCCAGGCTAAACATTACCAGCTCCTTCAACTATTCCTCATCAGGCTTGGTTTCCAGACCCTTGAACATGTTGGTCTCCCTCCTCTGCGCACCTTCCAGCTTGTCAATGTCCTCCTTCAACTGGACAGAGGACATTATAATCCTGCAAAGCCCCCTTCTGTGCTAAGATCCAAACAGGGAAAGAGCCCTGTTCATTTCTGAAGTGGCAACATGAGTAGACTGGACAGCGATGGATGAAAGGTTGCAGAGAACATTACCCCCCCCCCCAATTTTAAAATTCATTTTTCTTTTTCATTCATTACACATCTCATATTCATAATATTTACTATGCATTCCTTTCTCCCTCCCCTCCTAGGATTCCCCCAAATTCCACTTCTGTTTTGTTTCTCCTTTCACCCACTTTGCTGCCTCTTTAAAAGGAAAAGCTACTGATAACATATTTATACAATAACATCAAACCTAAAAACAAAAATAAATACACCATATTATTTCTCTATTTTCTACACATTTTCTAATACTAACGATGTGAATGTTTATTTAAATCCTGCCATCAAGTCTATAGACTTCCTTTGTTTCTGCAAGTATCATATAAATGGTTCCCATTCTTTTTCAAAGTCACTGTTGTCTTTTTCTCTTCATCTGTCAGTCATTTTTGCCAGTTCTGCATAGTTCATCAACTTCTCTTATTCTTTAGTTGGTATTTCTCCAGTCTTCCAATTTTGTGCGATCAACATTCTTGCTGCTGTAGTGGCATGGCTGCAGAGAACATGACCAATCTAGCTCCACACTGGTCCACACTGTCCAGAAGCAGCTCTTCAGAGTTTCAAAGAGGTGGCGTTGCCAAACCTACTTGGAGATGTTTTAGGGATTCAACCTGAGATCTTCTGCATGCAGAGCAGCTGCCCTGTGGTTGAGCTGGAGCCCTTTCCAGAATTAACATGGCAACCAAATGTTTTTAAGAAAGGAGGTGGTGTGTGGCAAACGGTATCCCTCAGCCAGCTCCTTCCATGGGAGAAATGAATGGCTTTCACTTCCCCGAGGATCCAGCAGCTGCTAAGAGGAACAAAGCCCCTTCCTTTGTTCCTCTGGTGTTTTGTGAAGATGGTTAAATTCATAATTGCTTTTCCTTTTGTTCTCAACAGCTCGCGTTATGGGCCTGACAGGGTAATTTTGCTTTAGCAACTTGCAAATAGTTGGGAAGAGACAATAAAATAAAATTAAATGTCTCAGAGAAGGAGATGATTTGGCCTCCTGGGCCACCTAATTTCCACCCCTCAAATGCAGATATCGCCCCCCACCCACCCAAAGCCCTGCTTTGTTTGATTGATAAGTCCTCACTCTGGCCCACCCCCAGACTCCCCCCAGCTTGCTCCTGAGATCTCATCAGAGATAAGACGTTGTATTTGCATATCATAAAGGAACAGAGAGGCTGGTGCCACCTTGAACAAACGTTATTGCCATCACACCCTTAAGGAAGGCTCAAGACACAAGATTGACAGGGGGAAAGGTTATATTTACTAAAATATAAGAATAACAACAATGAAGATCCACAGGGGGGTGGGGAAACCAATTGAGAAGATTAAACCAAATAGCCAAATTAACATGGACTGAGCAGAAAAGATTCCTAATAAGACAAGAATACTCTCCCTCCTTTCTTCTGGGCATATTTCCAGGTAGCACCAGTGACCCCACAGAAAGGATTGGAAAGAACTCTTCCTCTTTGCCCCATGGATCCTGGGTCTGGGAATCAGACAAGTGCACACTATTGCCCCAATGGTTTGATGTTCACCTTGGCATGCATTAACCTCCGGGTTAATATGCTGATAATGATGGCAGACAGGATCAGATCCCAAAGCGGGCAGGGTCACTGTCCTTCTCTGTTCCAGTCCTACAGGACAAGGCAGGTCAGGAGCTGCAGAACCATGGACAGCTCCAAGCGAGCAATTCGCTCCAGCAACCTTCCCAGACGGAGCCTTTTCCTGCCTCTGCTCCCTTGTGTATAACTTCAGATTCCCAAAGTGCCAACCCTCTGGGCTGAAGATGGGTATTTCTCTGTCCCACAACCTCTCACTTGGTGCATGCCCTGCGCTCCTGGACTAGTAAGACCCTGTTTGAGGCAGTTGGTTCTTCAGAAAAGAGCAGCCAAAACGATCGAGGGGATGGAAGGATGATCCTATGAAGAAAGGTTGCAGTGTTTTGGACTTTTTTTTAATAGAGAAAAATGGTGAGTAAGAGGTGACATGACAGAAGTTTATAAAATGAGGCATGATGCAGAGAAAATGGATAGAGAGAAGTTTTTCTCACTTTTAACACTAGAACTTGTGAGCATACACTGAAGCTGAATATTGGAAGGCTCCAGACAAATCAGAAAAAAAGTCCTTCACACAGCTCAGACTTAAACTATGGAACTCACTCCCACAGGAGTTGGTGATGACCACTAACTTGGACGGCTTTAAAAGAGGATTGGACAAATTCACAAAGGAGAGGGCTATCGATGGCTTCACAGTTGGAGGCGGTGATGCTTCTGAATATCAGTTGCTGGAAACCACAGGAAGAGAGAGAGCTCTTGTGCTTGAATCCTGATTGTGGATTTCCCAGAGGCTTCTGTTTGGCCACTGTGAGAACGAGATACTGGACTAGATGGGCCATGGGCTTGATCCAGGAGACTGTTCTTAGGCTCTTAGGCCATATGTTCTTAAGAGTGGTTGCCAGAAAACGGCTCTTGGAATCTCTCCTACCCAAAACAACTCCTCTTCCCTCCGCTCTGGATGGTGGCATTTTCTGCCTGTCGTTTCCAAACACCACTCCGTTTCAACAGAACCACAATCTCCACTCTAAATTCCAGTTTGAGCCAGCATCTTGGGCTTGAATCCTGCTTCTGAGTTTCCCCAAAGGGGCATCTGTTCAGCCACTGCGAGAACAGGATGCTGGACTAGATGAGCCATTGGTCTGATTCAGCAGGCTCTTCTCATGTTCTTATGGTTCCTCAGCCTCAGTGGAAGATCCCTGTGAAGGTCCTGTATCTGCAGGTCCCAGAGGTATAGGAGGTGGGTCTGTGGGCTCCTGACCATCAGCCCCCAACTCAGAACCCTGAACCTGGTCCGGTTCCTTAGCTGGAGACTTTACAGCCTCTGAGTTTTGATTGCTACTGGGCTCTGAGGTTGTGGAATCCACCCCCTTTTCATTCTCCCTCTTTCCCTCTGACATCCCATTTTTTCTGCCCACTCTCCTCACCACACACAAGAAGCCTGCTAGGAGTGGTGGACAGATCACTGTTGCCAGTGGCTTGAACTAATAATCTCAAAAGTTTTTGTTTTTTTAATGGGGCCAAGGTAGCTAAGTGGAGGGCCGGAGGTTGCCCAGCCTATTTTAAAATTTTGATTTGTTTATGGATGGATTTTTTCCTGCAGATCAGTGAACTGTTAGGACAAGCATAGCGTTTTAAAAATAGAATATTTTATTTGGAAAGGCATTTTTATAAATACATAAAGGCTGGAAGCAACGGCGCAGTCGAAACACCTATCAGAATAATTTTTAAATAGCTAATAATGCCACTGGCCAGTTCTGTGCTAACAAGCTGTCATATTAATTACCAATGAACTTTATTTAGAATCATTCAAGAGACATTTCCACACAGAGCAGAACAGCAGCAGTTAGGGGATTAATCAGCTCTTGAACCTGGGAAGAGAGAGGGATGCCCCCTTCTCGAATGCCGTGGGTCCGACGCTGCTCAGTGTGGGTTGGGGAAAAGGTTGGCCATGGGTCTCATGCAGACTCTGCCTCCTGGCCTCATTCAAATGTGAGCACCTGGATCTCACCTGCTGCCCATCTTCTGATGGCTCCTGGAGCCCCCTCATGTGAGAATCACAAATGCCGCGACTTCAAACCCAAAGCGTTCCGTGTGATGCTGCCTTTGTCTCGTGTGCCTCCTTTGCATGCTCACAAAACCAAAGATTTCAAAGCCTCCTTCTGTCTCCCCTCCTCTCCATCTTTTGCATATGTCCTTTTGCAGAAATCTTGATCTGTTCCCTTCATGTCTGTCAGCTGCATGCTGGTTTGAAAGCCTCTGGCCTCCCTCCCTTCTGCTTTTGGTTGGACTGCTTTATTTTTTTCTTTTTCTTTTGCAGTTGCTTTAATTTTCTTAAAGTTTTCTTGGTTTACAAAGGTATGTGCAATGTCTCTTTTTTTCAAGTTACATTTTCTATAGGTCAGTTTCATTTGTTGAGACCTTAGGGTTACATTAGGAAGGGGAAAAGGGGAGAAGAGGTGGAGGGGGCCGTGGTGGGTGGGGGTGGGGTCGGGAGGCGATATCTCTATTTTGCTTAATGTATGTGTGAGTTGTTGTGTCAGCGTCATTTGTGCAGGTTCTCTTTGCTATTCGCTTGTGTTCAGGGAAGTTTTTAATATGTGACAATTTAATGTATTTTTAATCTTTATTAGAAGCCGCCCAGAGTGGCTGGAGAAACCCAGCCAGATGGGCTGGGTGCTACTATTACTATTACTACTACTACTAATTTATTATTATGTGTTCCTTTGGTGGTGAAAGAAATTGTGGTTGGCCTAGGGTATGGTTGCTTGTTTGTGATTGGCTGTGTTGAACTTTGTTTTCATGTGTGAATGAGTGGGGTGGGTGGGTGTTTTTGAATCAGGTTCGCCATATTGATTCAAATGCTGTTGGTGGATTCTTGTCATTTAGCTGGAATCTCCTTTCTTTTAACTTGAAGCCATGGGTTCGAGTTCTACCCCCCAGAGCAGGAGGAAACAAGGTTGCTCCATCTTCCATGTGGCAACCCTTTAAATCTTGAAAGATGGCTCTCATATATCCTCTTTTGGATTCAGAACCACCTTTCAAGATTTAAAGGGTTGCCCCATGGAAGATGGAGCAACCTTGTTTCCTCCTGCTCTGGAGGGTAGGACTCGAACCCATGGCTACAAGTTAAAAGAAAGGAGATTCCAGCTAAACACGAACAAGAACTTTGTGACTGTAAGAGCTGTTTGACAGCAGAATGTATTCCCTGTGAAGGTTGTGGACTCTCCTTCCTTGGAGGTTTTTAAGCAGAGGTTGGGTGGCCCTCTGTCCTGGATTCTTTAGCTGAGATTCCTGCATTGCAGGGGGTTGGAAGAGATGACCCTTAGGGTCCCTTCCAACTGTATGATTAAAAGAAGAAGAAGAAGAGTTTGGATTTGATATCCCGCCTTTCACTCCCCTTCAGGAGTCTCAAAGCGGCTAACATTCTCCTTTCCCTTCCTCCCCCACAACAAACACTCTGTGAGGTGAGTGGGGCTGAGAGACTTCAGAGAAGTGTGACTGGCCCAAGGTCACCCAGCAGCTGCATGTGGAGGAGCAGAGACTCGAACCCGGTTACCCAGATTACAAGACTACCACTCTTAACCACTACGCCACACTGTACGCAATCATCTCAAAGTGATGCACTATAAAAAGAGCAAAACAAGTTAAACACACATACAAAAATCATCCAATACTTTTGAAACAAATCTAAAACAATATAAAATAGACACCTGGGGCAAAGACCCATTTATTGTTTCTAGAAAGTGCACACAGTAGGTGCTTGTCATAACTCAACAGGGATGCTATTCCACAGAGCAGGAGCAGCCACACTAGAAGTTTCTGCAGGGTGGGCTTCTGAGAACTATCAAAAGCTGATGAGAGATCCATGTTTATTTACTTAAGTGTTCGCACTTGCACAGCTCCACTCAGGGTGCTTGCAGCCTTTAAACATTGCCATTTTGTAAACGCAACAATACAAAACAATCAACCAAAGATAAAGGGTCGGGAGTTAAAAGCAAAAGCACAAAACCATTTTCTGCCGCATGCAAAGAAAAGCCTACTGGAATAAAAACCATCTTCATTAACTGGCAAAAGCAAACAAACCTGTTATTACTAGATGGCTGGGTTTAAGAACAGAGTTTTGCATCTGCACAGTACTTTCATGACGTTCACAGCAGTTTGTGTGCGCTGGTGTTTTATAATCTTTATGACAACCCTGTAAGACGGGACGTGGATGTGATACCCTTGTTGCAGAGGGGGAACTGATGGTGAGAGCAGAGTCTTGTGTAAGGCTAAGAACATAACAAAAACCTGCTGGATCAGGCCAGTGCCTGTTCTAGTCCAGCATCCCATTCTCACAGTGGCCAAAGAGATGTCTGTAGGGAAACCCACAGCTGGATTTAAGTACAAAAGCACTCCCCACTCCTGTGGTTTCCAGAAACTGGGGTACAGAAGCATCGCTGCCTCCAACTGTGGCCACTGATAGCTCTCTCTTCCATGAATTACGGTAATGTATTGAAGAAAATGTTCCACTTAACATTTGTTAAAAAACCTGGAGCATTTTTGTTAGGGATTGTAGGGAAAGACCTACCAAAAAAGCTGAAAAACATCTTCATGTATGCGACAACGGCCACGAGAGTCCTAATAGCACAAGGATGGAAGACTGAAGAAATTCCAACTAAGAAATCATGGCAAGAAAAACTGATGTACTATGCAGAATTGGCAAAATTGACAAATAAGCTACGGGACAAGGATAACTGTGACTTCAGAGATGAATGGGAACCCTTTACAAAGTATCTGAAGAAGCAACAAAGCGAACTGGACTCCTTGGCAGGTTTTCAATAACCACTCACAAACTTTTTATTGACAATAATCAGTTAAATAATTTAAGGATTTATACAACTTTGTAACATGCAGAGAATAGTATTCTCAGAGAAACCAAAGACTGGAACTGAGGGAAGTTGGGGGGAAGGGGGTTTTGTATGGGAGGGTGGGGGAGGGAGGGAGGAAAATGGGGGGGGGGGAATAAGGATGGCATGTTTTTGGATAATATGTTTTGTTTAAATCTTTAATAAAAAAAATAAAAATACGGTAGTCAAATCCTCTTTTAAAGCAATCCTGGTTGGTTGCCATCACTGCCTCCTGCAGAAATGAGTTCCACAGTTTAACTATGTGCTGTGTGAAGATGGGCTTTTGTCTCCCGAATTTCCCAGCCTTCAGCTTCATTGCACGTCCATGAAGCATCAGCTACCTTGAGAGATTCCTGGTGGATGAGGCAGGATCTGAACCCTAAATTAAATGAGAAGAAAGGTGCAGGCAGCGATGCTTTTGAATCCCAGTTGCTGAAACCACAGGAGGGGAGGCGTTGCTCTTGTGCTTGAATCCTGCTTCTCGGAAGAGGCCTCTGGTTGGCCAGGATTCTGCAGTAGCAGGGCGATTTCTGTGAACACTTGCTATGTGGGTGCGCACCCATGCGCCACTGTCCTTGCTTATATTTGATGCCCCCAATTTTATTTTATTTGCATTTAAAAGTAACATACTTAACATGTTTTCTTCTACTGGCAGTTTTCAATCAATATTTTAGGTTGTCCTTTGTAAACTGCTTTGAGGTCTCCTGTTGAGCAATCAGTATACAAATACCATTAAATAAAAGAAAATACACCCGGGGGGGGGGGCAGATCCCCAAAGATGTGAGGGTGCTCCAGGCAGCATCTCCTACTCCTTCAGTCTGAACCCAATCTGTAGCATGGGAAGGGACCCATGAAAGGCTCATCCTATTCCTAGTCCTTGTCTTGGTTCAGGACACCATCTTGTTGCAAAAAGCAAAGCAAGAAACAGCATGGAGATTTGTTTGCAGGCAAGAAATTCCAGAGGAAAACCCATCAATCATTTCTGACAAGTGTTGTTGTTGTTCAGTCGTTTAGTCCACCCACATCCCAGGTCTTTGACAAGTACCTGCTTCTTAAAACATAAAAACAACAACCCTGCAAGGTAGATGATTGTCCTTGCATTGAGCTGCTCTTGGAAAATCATCCCAATGGTTCCTCTAATCTAACTCCCCTGTGGCTTCTGACCCCCCCCCCTTTGCTGATTAATCCAAAGGTTCCTTTGAGTGTGTTGCCAGATCCAGCTCTAGTCCCTAGCCCTCCATGAAGGTGGGTTACTTCTCATGGCGACTCTGGCTAGAAGACATTCCCCTGCCAAGCTTGGATTTCCTCCCTCCCTCTTTCCCTCTCTCTCCACCCCACACCTGATTTAAAAAAATAAAAATCGGTGGAGGCGTCTTGCTGGCTTTTGGTCAAGTTGATTAATAGCAAAGAGATTGCATAGTGGAGATCAAGATGGATGGGAACCAAATAGGCAGCTTTTTCTGTAATTAAAACCAGCACTTCAGAAACAGAGAATAAAAATACTGGCTCTCAGCCAAAGATGAAGATACTTCTGGGCCTCAAGTTTCAGGGATGGAGTTCCTCCTTCTCTGTTCCTTCCTCCTTCCAGTCCAGTTGCTTTCCATTTTCCAAAGTATGTCCTTCATCATTTACAGAACTGATCTTGTCTTCAGAGTTAGTGCTATACTGCTCGGATAATAATTTTTTGTTTTTGTTTTCAGTGCTGGAACTACACATTTTGCCGTGGGAGGGGGAAAAGTATTCACTGTCGCACTGCTCTCCGGCAAGTTTTTAGATCAATCAATCAATCAATCAATCAATTGTTTTATTTCTATGCCACCTTCCCCAAGTTAAAACCATACTCAAGGCTGCTTATAACATAAAAAAGCAGGCAAAAGGAGTCACAAACAATACAGTACATCTAAAGTACACCACCAAATCGAACAATTCCCACATAAATCACAAATCTAAAATAAAGATACAAAAATTTAATTTCAACAACAGCAACAAACCCAACAGCAAAAACCCCTAACCAGCACTCCAGCTGCAGACTCTGTTCAACAATGGCTTCAGCTTTTGTAGCTGGAGTCAGTCCGGGTTCCACTCTCCCAGGCCAGGTGGGAAAAGGCCTTTAAGGCAGGGAGCAGGCACCTGCCACTGCCAAGAGAAGGAAGCATGCAGGTTTTTGCCCTATCCTGCAGTTTCTTGTCCTCCTCTTCCTGCAGTAGGAAAGGTGGTGGGACTTTCTATAGCCAAACACATCTTCTAATAAGCAGAACTTCCAGGACAGATCAAATAAAGTCCTTCTTTGCACAGCGCATAGTGAAACCATGGATCTCGCTCCCACAGGAGGCAGCGATAACCACCAACTTGGATCTTCAGGAACGCCTTTCAGTGCTTGGAAATTGGAGCGGCGTGCGATTCCTTCACATATTTGTGTTGCAAAACTCGGAGAAGTTCAAACCTTGAAGTCCAGCTGCTTTGAAGGCTGCACATTGCTTCGGAAAGTGCAAATGATCTAGGTCCACATTAAAATGCAAACTAAATCAGATGTCCCCCCCTTAGTCTATTATAGCTCATAACTGCTCTCACGACACAGAAAAACAGTGAGAAGTGGACTCTTCTCTTTACCTGACCAGCATAGAGAGCAGAACATTCCAGGCCCCGCATTCCAGGATCTCAGGGGTGTGCTAGGGGTTGTGGGAAGAGGAGGACTGTGAGATTATCGATGATCTGCGGATTTGCATGTGTGTTTGGTGACAGAGGAAAAGCAATTTATTAATATTATTGTTGTTGTTGTAACTATTTCTATCCCGCCTTCCCCACGGACTCAAGGCAGCTCACACAAATTAAAACAACACATGTATAAATACAAAAAGCTAAAAACATATTATTAAACTCTAATTATTAGACATATTATTAAATGCTTAACAATTTATTAAACTCTTAACAGAATTAAAACCATTTTAAAAGCAAATCTATTAAAATACAAATAATAAAAACAACACAGCACTATTGAAGCCGTTTACCTTTAAACAACAACAACCCAGTCCTTAAATGAAGACTTTTGGGGATAGTGTGTAGAATGAGTTTAAAAAGATATTTAGGTACACCTTTTATAAAAAAACCCAACCGGGGGCATTTTTGCTAGGAATGGTTGGAGAGGACATTGAAAAGGAAGATCAGAAATCCTTCCTGTACGCCACAAGAGCAGGAAGACTACTCCTCAAACAGAGATGGAAACAACAGGATATTCCGACAATTAAAAAATGGCAACAGAAAGTATTGGAGTATGCGGAAATAGCAAGGCTAACCAGAAGAATCCGACAGGAGGATGATGAGAAATTCCAAAAAGAATGGTCCAAAAACCAACAACAACCCAGTCCTTAAAGGCCTGTTGGAATATCAGTCTGTCGGTGGAAGGACAACAAGAGGGAGCCGGTCTGGCTTCTGTAGGAAGGCAGTTCCAAAGTTGCCTGGGAGAAGCCACCACCAAGAAGGCCCTGTCCCACCCCACCCCACCCCCGGTCTCCAGCATGCCTGGGAGGGTGGTGGGACTGAAAGGAGAGCCTCCCCAAAGATTTTGGAACCCTGACAGGTTCATATGGGAGAATAGGGTTATGTTGTTGCTGTTGAGTCATTTCGTCGGGTCCGACTCTTCGTGACCCCCTGGACCAGAGCATGCCAGGCACTCCTGTCTCCCATTGCCTCCTGCAGTTTGGTCAAACTCATGCTGGTAGCTTCAAGAACACTGTCCCACCATCTCGTCCTCTGTCGTCCCCTTCTCCTTGTGCCCTCTATCTTTCCCAACATCACGGTCTTTTTAAGGGGGGTCTTCTCTTCTCATGAGGTGGCCAAAGTATTGGAGGCTCAGCTTCAGGATCTGTCCTTCCAGTGAGCACTCAGGGCTGATTTCCTTCAGAATGGAGAGGTTTGATCTTCTTGCAGTCCATGGGACTCTCAAGAGTCTCCTCCAGCACCAGAATTCAAAAGCATCAATTCTTTGGCGATCAGCCTTCTTTATGGTCCAGCTCTCACTTCCATACATCACGACTGGGAAAACCATAGCTTTAGCTATACGGACCTTTGTTGGCAAGGTGGTGTCTCTGCTTTTTAAGATGCTGTCTAGGTTTGTCATTGCTTTTCTCCCAAGAAGCAGGCGTCTTTTAATTTCGTGACTGCTGTCACCATCTGCAGTGATCAAAGAATAGGGTCATAGCCTGGGCCTAAGCCTAGAGTTTGAATTCAGGAGAAGGGGGCCCCCCTCTCCAAAAAAAGCATTCAGCCTAATGCTCCAAGCACCCTTGGATGAATAACAAACTGGGATACACTTCTAAGTCTGTTTGGAAGGCTATGAAAGAGTTAATGGAAACTAGAAATTGAGAGAACTGCTGGGCACAATTTTGTAGGCTTTTCAGAAGACTAGTGGACAAGGTTCCTCATAGGAGATTCCTAAAGAAAATAAGTGTCTACAGAGGAAGGGGCAGCGTCCTTTTCTCCAGCCAAAATGGAAATGGAGAGCGTCAGGGTGCCGGGGGCTGATCCAAGAGGAAGGGGGTTCAGGCCGGGTGAACCCAGAGGGACCGTCCCAGAGCTGTGGTTTATTAATCTATTTAGGAATGGGTTGGGAAGCTGGAGAGGTGATGAAATCTCTTCAAGTGACAGAGAACTATTTCCTTTGAAAAAGAGTTATATATATTTTTTTTCTTCCAGAAAAAAAAAGAGAGGCTATGAAGGACCGTGAGAAATGCCAGAAGGATTTAATCAAAATAGGAGAGCAGGGAGGAAAAAATCTACAGAGGGAAATGTAATGAAAATCAGCGAGAGCTGGGAATGAGAGGCTCGGATGGCCTTGACCGTTCAGAGGAGCAAGGGGTGTCAGGTAGGGGGAAGATTAAAGGACATTGGGGGCAAGGGGGGGTGGAGGAGGAGGAGGAGGAGAAAGCCACTTGAACCTGTAATTTGAGATTTCTCACCCAATTGAGCTTTGCCCAGCTCTTACACTGGGCTCCCTATGATGCCAATGTTAATAATAATAATAATTTATTATTTATACCCCGCCCATCTGGCTGGGTTTCCCCAGCCACTCTGGGCGGCTTTCAATGGAATATTAAAATACAATAACCTTGTTGTTGTTGTTGTTTAGTCGTTTAGTCGTGTCCGACTCTTCGTGACCCCCTGGACCAGAGCACGCCAGGCACTCCTGTCTTCCGCTGCCTCCTGCAGTTTGGTCAGACTTTAAAAGCTTCCCTAAACAGGGCTGCCTTCAGATGTCTTCTAAAAATCTGGTAGTTGTTTATCTCTTTGACATCTGGTGGGTGGGCGTTCCACAGGGTGGGTGCCACTACCGAGAAGGCCCTCTGCCTGGCTCTCTGTAACTTGGCTTCTCGCAGTGAGGGAACCGCCAGAAGGCCCTCGGCGCTGGACCTCAGTGTCTGGGCAGAACGATGGGGGTGGAGATGCTTCTTCAGGTATACTGGACCGAGGCTGTTTAAGGCTTTAAAGGTCAGCACCAACACTTTGATAACATAACAACAGAGGAAGAGCCATGAAGATGGGTCCATTGGCTGCAGCATCCTGATCTCAAAGGGGCGAACTAGAAGCCTCTGAGAATCCTGCAAAGCAACAGCAAATCTCCCCACTTGGTGATTTCTAGCATCTATCATTTAGAGGCATGTACTGCCGCCAACCGGGAAGGGAGAACATCTTGACTGGCAGGCACTGAAAAGTTTCAGAAAAGGGCAACCAAAAAGATCCAGGGAATGAAGCAACTCCCTTATGAAGCTTGTGGTATTTGGGACTTTTTAGTTTAGAGAAGGAGGAGAGGAATAATAATAATAATAATAATAATAATAATAATAATAATAATTTATTATTTGTACCCCGCCCATCTGGCTGGGTTTCCCCAGCCACTCTGGGCGGCTTCCACAAAAACCAGAAATACACTAAAATATCACAGATTAAAAACTTCCCTGAACAGGGCTGCCTTAAGATGTCTTCTGAAAGTAAGGTAGTTATTTATCACTTTGACATCTGATTGGAGGGCGTTCCACAAGGCAGGTGCCACTACCGAGAAGGCCCTCTGCCTGGTTCCCTGTAGCTTTGCTTCTCGTAATGAGGGAACCGCCAGAAGGCCCTCGGCGCTGGACCTCAGCGTCCGGGCAGAACGATGGGGGTGGAGACGCTCCTTCAAGTATACTGGGCCGAGGCCGTTTAGGGCTTTAAAGGTCAACACCAGCACTTTGAATTGTGCTCGGAAACGTACTGGGAGCCAATGTAGGTCTTTCAAGACCGGTGTTATGTGGTCTCGGCGGCTGCCCCCAGTCACCAGTCTAGCTGCCGCATTCTGGATTAGTTGTAGTTTCCGAGTCACCTTCAAAGGTAGCCCCACGTAGAGCGCATTGCAGTAGTCCAAGCGGGAGATAACTAGAGCATGCACCACTCTGGCGAGACAGTCCGCGGGCAGGTAGGGTCTCAGCCTGCGTACCAGGTGGAGTTGGTAGACAGCTGCCCTGGATACAGAATTGACCTGCGCCTCCATGGACAGCTGTGAGTCCAAAATGACTCCCAGGCTGCGCACCTGGTCCTTCAGGGGCACAGTTACCCCATTCAGGACCAGGGAGTCCCCCACACCAGCCCGCCCCCTGTCCCCCAAAAACAGTACTTCTGTCTTGTCAGGATTCAACCTCAATCCATTAGCCGCCATCCATCCTCCAACCGCCTCCAGGCACTCACACAGGACCTTCACCGCCTTCACTGGTTCTGATTTGAAAGAGAGGTAGAGCTGGGTATCATCTGCATATTGATGGACACCCAGTCCAAATCCCCTGATGATCTCTCCCAGCGGCTTCATATAGATGTTAAAAAGCATGGGGGAGAGGACGGAACCCTGAGGCACCCCACAAGTGAGGGCCCAGGGGTCTGAACACTCATCCCCCACCACCACTTTCTGAACACGGCCCAGGAGGAAGGAGCGAAACCACTGTATAACAGTGCCCCCAGCTCCCAGCCCTCCTAGACGGTCCAGAAGGATGTTATGGTCGATTGTATCAAAGGCCGCTGAGAGATCCAGCAGAACTAGGAAACAACTCTCACCTTTGTCCCTAGCTCGCCGGAGATCATCAACCAGCGCGACCAGGAAGAAACATCATGGCAGAAATGTATATACATGGCGTAGAAAAAGTGGAAAGAGAAGGTTTCCTCCCTCTCTCATAACTCTAGAATTCATGTAAATCTGATGAAGTTGAATTTTGGAAGAGAGAAAAGAAAGAAAATCCTTCTTCTCGCAGCCCATTGTTCAACTGTGGAACTCCCTCCCACAGGAGGCAGGGATGGACACCAACCTAGATAGCTTTAATAATATTAATAATAATAAATTTTATTTATACCCCACCCTCCCCAGCCAAGACCAGGCTCAGGGCGGCTAACACCAAATATAAAACAAATTGCTTGAAATACAACTTAAAAATAAGATTAAAATACAACATTAAAATGCAGCCTCATTTCAGCAGAAACTCAAAAACTTTTTTGGGGATGAAAACGTCAAGTCTTCACCAAGGCCAACTATCCAGACTGGGCCTACGTGGGCCAGAAAAAAATCAGGGAAGCTCCTAAATAGGAGTTCCATCACAGGAGTAGAAATGAAAAAAGAAGAGGGGGAGGGAATCAAGTTGATTCCAAGCCAAAAGCCAGGAAGAACAACTCTGTCTTACAGGCCTCGCGGAAAGAAATTAGATCCTGCAGGGCCCTGGTCTCATGAGAAAGAGCGTTCTACCAGGCCAGGGCCAGTGCTGAAAAGGCCCTGCCTCTGGCTGAGGCTAATCTGACTTCCTTGGGGCCCGGGACCTCTAGAGTATTGCTATTTATGGACCTTAAGGTCCTCCGTGGGGCATACCAGGAGAGGTGGTCCCGTAGGTACGAGGGTCCTAGACCGTGAAGGGCTTTAAAGGTCAAAAGCAGCACCTTGAACCTGACCCTGTACTCCACCGGGAGCCAGTGCAGCTGGAAAGGACTGGGTGAATATGCTCCCATGGCAGGGACCCTGTGAGGAGCCTCGCTGCAGCATTCTGCACCCACTGGAGTTTGTGGGATGTTTGGCTTCCTGACTCCTGCCTTCTGGACCTCCATTCCTGCTCCCACCCCGCCATCTTGCCCCTGGTCCTGATGTCCCCTGCTGGGACTTCGATCGCCCGTGAACCGGACAGTGACACTTTCTCCCATGATGAGGGAAAATGTCTCTTTTAGTCTCTTTTTTTGCCGGGTCAAGAAGGACCAGAGACACTGGCAAAGTTCTCCCTCGGGGCGCATGCCTGTGCATGAAGGCAAAGCATGCGGAGACTCTGCTGCTGTCCATTCTGGGATAGAAGGAGTTAAAGAGACCTTTGTCTAAGTCTCTGCTTGTCTGAGGATGAGTCTGCCCACTGAGCCAGTGGTGTCCCTGCAGCCCTTTGCTCTCTTTAAAACCCCGCCCCCTTAAAATCATTTCCCAGCAACAAAGAATTCGGTGGCTGTGAGACTGTTGCATGGAAAAAACGCTGGTGACAATGAAAAGAATGGATTTTAAAAGTGTTGTGTTTTGCAACTATGGATTATAATGAGACTAAAGCAAAGAGGGAGAAATGGGATAATTTTGTCCAATAGAAAAGAGAGAACACAATTTATTCGTATTTGTGAAAATAATCCCCTACATCTAAATAGAAAATTACATTTTTTTTACCTTGCTTATTGTGAGGGCTGTTATTATATGTGCTGTTGCTGTTGTATGGCATGTTGGTTATGCATTTGTGTATGGGATTGAAATAGATTTTTTTAAAAAATCAATTTCTGGTAAAGTGGATATTCTGTAAAACTGTTTAGCGAGGCCAGCGTCACATATCCAAGAGTCTGCCTTGAACCAGTTCAAATTTCAGAAATTTGAAGGGTAGCTGCATTTTGGTTCTCGTATTCTTTCGGGAAGTGTGAATGACCCTACTGAATTCCTTCCCCACTTCTTGGAAGTTCTCCAAAGCTCTAAAAGGTTTAGGACATGGGGACATGGGTGGCGCTGTGGGTTAAACCACAGAGCCTAGGACCTGCCAATCAGAAGGTCAGCGGTTCGAATCCCCGCGACGGGGTGAGCTCCCGTTGCTCTGTCCCAGCTCCTGCCAACCTAGCAGTTCGAAAGCACGTCAAAGTGAAAGTAGATAAATAGGTACCGCTCTGGCGGGAAGGTAAACGGCGTTTCCGTGCACTGCTCTGGTTCACCTGCTGGCCACATGACCCAGAAGCTGTACGCCGGCTCCCTCGGCCAATAAATGAGATGAGCGCCGCAACCCCAGAATCGGACATGACTGGACCTAATGGTCAGGGGTCTCTTTACCTTTACTTTAGGCAAACTAAGGCCTGGGGGCTGGATCCAGCCCAATCACCTTCTCAATCTGACCTGCGGATGGTCCAGAAATCAGCGTGTTTTTACATGAGTAGAATGTGTGCTTTTATTTTAAATGCATTTCTGGGTTATTTGTGGGGCATAATAATTCGTTCATTTCCCCCCCAAAAATATAGTTCAGCTCCCCATAAAGTCTGAGGGACAGTGGACCGGCCCCCTGCTGAAAAAGTTTGCTGACCCCTGGTATAGGAGTTTCATGGTCTCAAGGAACTTCTCATCTTCTGAATCTCCTGTTTCAAGGAACCTGCTGCTCTCTGCTCCTAGCCATATCAAGGAAATTAAATTGGTTTCAGCCACTGACTAGGTATGGGGTGGATTCCAGAAGCTTAAGCGGCTGGGCCTGTCCCAACGGAGACGCGACTGGCCAGGAATGTGAGAACTGCTTGCGTTGCAGTTGGGGAAGGCGGGTTGATGGCCATGTTTGGATTAATAACACATTTCACCCGATGGAAGCTGTGGTTCAGCGGTGCTCTGACCGAACGTGACTGGAGGGCAGAAGGCAGGTGTCAGTAGACTGGCAGCCAGGATGGATGAAGTCACTAGAAATTGGGGGGGGGGGAGGAAGGGAGGAGGCAGAGTTGAGGAAGGGATGCAGAAGTCGTTTCCAGGAGAGGCAGGCAGAAAAGAGGAGCTGGCTCCACACATGCAGGATTAGACGTGGCCATAAGGAAGTATGAAGAGCCGCTGAACCATCTAGTCCCGTAACCTGTTCTCACAATTGTGGGAATGTTCAGGGTGGCAGGAGAGGGTATATTGTTTATTAATATCCTTCCTAACTTGTGATAGCAAGTTCCTTTACTTAGCAGAGTTACATTTCCCTTTTGATGCGCAGCAGATAGCTAGTTGCAGGCTCGTGTAAGCCTCTCACTATTATACAATTCAGTATATCTCATATTGAATTGTTCTGTGCTGGGCCCGGGGGTAACCCATGAAACGTGGTCCAGGACCCATCCAGAATCCGAGGCTTCCGCTAGGAGTCAGTCCGACAGGGTCATGGCAGGACACGAGGCAGGAAACCAGGTAAGGGCAGGTATATGATCTCAGGCAGTATCTGGCATACAGCAATGTTGCTCCCGCAACCTGGGGTGGGGTCTGACAGCCTTTTATCTCTGATGGGGTAACGGCCGGTCCTGATCCCCTGGCAACTCACTTCCCTGTTTCACCTGAAGGTGAGCACTCCTTCTGCGAGTATCCAGGCCTCTCCTTCTCTCAGACCTGAGTCTCTGCAGCTTGGGAGACGTTGGTGGGTGACTAGACCCAGGGGCCGCCTCAGCCTCCCCTGACCCAACCAGTAGTGGAGCAGCTGTAAGTGATGGCCCAGCTGGAGGCAACGAGGGAATCCCTGCATCTGGAGCCAGGGCAGGCTCAGACCCCTGACTTGGCCCAGCTGGGGCTTGTTGCAGGGGAACCTGTGCAGACTTGGACTCTTCAGGATCAGCCCCCAGACTTGGTTCATATGATGCCTGCGGCAAAGGATCCGGTGCAGACTGAGACTCCTCTGGTTCTGAATCCGAGCCCCAGTCCCAGGACCTCACATGTACATTCCTGGTAAGTTCCATTGAATCCTTCTTAAAAGAATAAAGAGGCCACAATCTTATTCAAAGTCAATAAAAGAATTTTACTTACATCAGTTCACAGTTGGATTCCTGAAGGCAGACTTAGTTACAAATATGTACCTGTGGATCTACACCATATGGGGAAATAATCCCAGTGCTTCTGCTAGCTGAGAGCTAGCAGAGCAGAAGCTGGTCACATGATGAAGGAAGTGAAAAAGAGAGAGGTGTGCTATGTGACTTGTCCTTTTGTTACCTGGGCAGGTAAGGCCACACCCACTTTCTATCACATTCAAAAGGAAGGATGCTCCAGCCAGGAGGAACAGGAAATTTTGACTGGCTGGACCAAACATTCCCTCGCATGTCTTCTCTAGTATTTCAAGGAATGTTGTACTTGACTGCTCCCAGCGGATTACATCCCACAACAATGGCCAACCAGATGCCTGTCCTGGAAAACCCACAAGCAGGAGTTTAGCACCAGAGCCCTCTCTCTTCCTGCAGTTTCTAGCAACTGGTATTCAACAGCATTTCTTCCTCAGGCCATGGAGGCAGAGCATAGCCATCAGGGCTAGTAGCCGCAAGTAGCCCTCTGCTCCCAGAATTTGTCTAATCCTCTTTTGAAGCCCTCCAAGCTGGTGGCCATTCCTGCCTCCTGTGGCAGGGAGTTCAGTAGTTCAACTATGCACTACAGTATGTGAATTATTTTCTTTTATTCATCCAGACTCTTCCACCATTAAGCCTCATTGCATGCCCACGACTTCTACTGGCAGGAGAGAGGGATAAAAATTTCCTGTATTAGAAAGAAGGCAAAGTCCCTACCAGAGAGGAAATGCCAACCGAGCTGGTGGACTATGCCGAGATGGCAAAACTGACGGAAAAACTCAGAAACCAAGAGGACAAAAACTTTACAAAAGAATGGGAAAAAATATAAGCCACTTAGGAGACCACTGTAAGCAAATGGAAGCAGGAGCAGGAACTTGATTTCACTTATAGTGTAAAAATCACTATGGATAATATGGTTTGGTACAAAAATTTGAATATAGATGAATATGCAGTTGCAGATGTTTAAAAAGAGACCCCATGGAGGGGATGCGGGAAAGTCCCAAGATTCAGAGAATTTCTTTATATAGTTACGTCTTTTTTTTAAAAAAACTTTTTGTTTATCTGTATTTTGTATTTGTAAAATCAATAAAAAATGACTTCAAAAAAAAAGAAGAAAAAGAAAAAACCTCCCTCTCGCCACTTTCTGCATGCCAGGCATCCTTTTATAAACTTCTATAAACATCCCTTATTCACCTTTTCTCTAAACTCTGCACCCTTCCCTCAGAGGGGAGTCGCTGCAGCCCCTTGATCATTTTTCTGAACTTTTTTTTTACAATTCCACAATATCCTTTCCGAGGTGAGGTGGCCAGAGGCAACCATCATTACATTCAGCTTGTATGGCTCAATAAACCTCCCTCCTAGGCCGAGTAGCTGTCAATAACCGCTGCACAGTTAAGTTGTAGAGAAGCAGATGGGTGTTTTTGGAGTTTGATTTTGAGGCTGGCAGATCTTCCCTTCCTGAACCTCCTCACCCTCCTCTGCAGGAAACAGTGGACAGCATGGTCAGGTTTCCAGGATTAATCCCTGGCATCCTCAGGCAGGACTGGAATGGTCCCTTACCCCAAACCTTGGAGAGCGTACACTCAGCAATGTGGCCAATATTGAGAGAGGTGGGCCGGTGGTCTAGCATGGAAGAAAGGCACTGCAAATGTTTCTGTGACTTGGTACAGGGGGATATGGGACCAAATCTTCTACAAGAAAAAACTGTTCCTTTTCCCCTTATGGCGTACCCAAGAGCAGGGGTAGGCAACCTAAGGCCTGGGGGCAGAATCCAGCCCAATCACCTTCTAAATCTGGCCCCTGGGTGGTTCTGGGAATCAGCATGTTTTTGCATGAGTAGAATGTGTGCTTTTCTTTAAAATGCATCTCTGGGTTATTTGTGGAGCATTGGAATTCATTCATATCCCCCCCCCCAATATAGTCTGGCCCACCACATGGTCTGAGGGACCGTGGACCGGCCCACAGCTGAAACAGGTTGCTGACCCCTGTTTAAGAGCCTGTAAAGAGTCCTTATGTAGGTTCTCTATCAGTAGGAGAAAATAACAGAGGCCAACCAGAGAATATTGAGAAGCAAAGCAGCTAGTAAGCCTGATCTTTATTAAACTGTTGCAACAGGGTCCTCGCTTACCCCTCGCAGGGAGAGAGAGGAGAGGAACCCAGAACAATGGTGTGCAAGTCCTCATATAGACTTTTGAAATTGCCACCCTGTAGCTCAAGACCACCCCAAAAAAACATCATACATACATCACAAAAGGGGCGGTCTACAGCAGAATCCTGTCTGGCAGGAAACCTGTTGATGAGTTTACCTGGACAGCCTGACCATTCTTTTGTGATGTTGTTGTTGTTTAGTCGTTTAGTTGTGTCCAACTCTTCGTGACCCCATGGACCAGAGCACGCCAGGCACTCCTGTCTTCCTCTGCCTCCCCACAGTTTGGTCAAACTCATGCTGGTAGGTTTGAGAACACTGTCCCACCATCTCGTCCTCTGTCGTCCCCTTCTCCTTGTGCCCTCCATCTTTCCCAACATCAAGGTCTTCTCTTCTCCTGAGGTGGCCAAAGTATTGGAGCCTCAGCTTCAGGATCTGTCCTTTCATTGAGCACTCAGAGCTGATTTCCTTCAGAATGGAGAGGTTTGATCTTCTTGCAGTCCATGGGACTCTCAAGAGTCTCCCCCAGCACCAGAATTCAAAAGCATCCATTCTTTGGCAATTAGCCTTCTTTATGGTCCAGCTCCAACTTCCATACATCACTACTGGGAAAACCATAGCTTTAACTATACGGACCTTATTGTCCATGGAGTTTTCTTGGCGGGGATACTAGAGTGGCTTGCCAGTTCCTGCTCCAGGTGGATCACGTTTGGTCAAAACTCTCCACTATGACCTGTCCATCTTGGGTGACCCTGCATGGCATAGCTCATAGCTTGTCTGTGTTATTCAAGCCCCTTCGCCACAGCAAGGCAGTGATGATCAATACTTAATTCCTGAGTCCAGGCTACAGGCTCACCCTATTCATACACAAATGTGCCCTTAAGGCAGGATTTGTGAGCACAGAGACAACAGGGAAGCTTTTCCCCTTTCCATCCAAACTGCAGAGGAATATTTGAGGTCATTGAAAGTGTCAAAATGGCTTCAGGACTGTTTTCCTGTAGTGTTTCAGACATATGGTTTATATATTTACTGTGTGCATGTATGTGTTTGCCTGGTGCATTTATGAACATTTATTTTATATCTTAGACTGTATAATTCTCATAACAAAATCTATGCTCAGTTACAGCCAAGAAGCTCACTTTTTTTTTGTCCTCAAGGGTTTCAGGTAAAAATTTTCCCCAGTCCTGCAGGGAGATGTTAGAGTAAGGTGTGTTGAATTTTTCAGCATTCAAATTCCCAAAATGTGGGGTGCTAAAAAGTTGTCACGTGGCTTGGGAATCCAAAAAAGTATTTAGCATTGTGTGACATTTCCAAAAGGTAAAATTAAAATTCTTTGGTCTTCCGAAAACAGTTTAATATGCATTTTCATCGACCGTGGGCTTAACAAGCTACATGTTGTCCAAAAATAATAGCTGATTTGAATTCCTCACAGTCAAAAACATGTTTTTAAGACCGCTTACTGAAGAAATGTGCAGAAATTATGTTTTGCCATTAGAGAAACGCACAGAAGAGGTAGTTTATCAGTGACTGTTATCCACAATAGTAGGGCTGCCATATTTCTAGAAGTAAAATTCAGGGAATTCAGGACGTATGCCAACCCTACATAGTAGTTAAATGGACCTTCCAGATTCAGAGACAGTATACCTTCCCTGAATTACAGTTACTGGGCAGGAATGCCAAGAGGAGTCATCAACATTATCATTTTATTTTTATGTCGCCTTTCCATAGTTGAAACTACTACATGACAAAATTTAACATTTAGTTGGGAGCCGCCCAGAGCGGCTGGTGAAACCCAGCCAGATAGGTGGGGTATAAATATATTATTATTATTATTATTATTATTATTATTATTATTATTATTATTACATAATTACAAACATAACAAAAGTCATAAACAGTAAATAAAATGCATCAAAATGTACCCAACCACATGGAAACAATTTCTACGTAAATCCAGAGGTACAGCAAGGTCAGATGGTACCCAGTGCGGAAATGTTTTTGTCACACCCCCACCCCACATCGCCGGCTTGGGGTAGGCTTGGGAGACACGGGTGGACGGGGTGCCGAATGTCACCCTCTTCAAAGATGACACTTGGGGTGATCTGCCCCCCACACCCCCTTCCTACACCTCTGCGTAAATCATAAGGTCTAAAACTAAAGATACAACAATAATATCAATAGCAACTATTATTATTATTATTATTATTATTATTTATATCCCGCCCTTCCCAGTTCAAAACTGGGCTCAGGGCGGCTAGCAACAAATTTAAAACACTTAATTATAAAAGCAGCATAAAATACAGTATAAAAACATGAACAGTAATAAAATTCAGAAATCAATTTAGGGGAAATAAGCATTAGATAATCCAGGGCTAGCTGGCTGAATTGGTCCTACTTGGGCCAGCCAGGAGGCCAGGGGAGAATTAGCTGTGGGGTCTCAAAGCAGGTAACTTCATAAAATGGAAGGGGGAGGGAAGAGAAGGGAAATAAAAGATCAGGCTGAATTCAAATTAAAGGCCAGGTGGAATAGCTCTGTCTTACAGGCCTGGTGGAAGGAGGTTAAATCTGCAGGGCCCTGGTCTCATGGGACAGAGCATTTCACCAGGTTGGAGCCATCACTGAGAAGGCCCTGGCCCTGGTGGAGGATAGTCTGACTTCCTTAGGGCCCAGGACCTCTAAACTGTGGTTGTTCATGGACCTTAAGGTCCTCTGCGGGGCAGACCAGGAGAGGCGGTCCCATAGATATGAGGGCCCTAAGCCACAAAGGGCTTTAAAATCAAAACCAGCACCTTGAACCTGACCCTATACTCCACCGGGAGCCAGTGCACCTGGTAAAGCACTGGGTGAATATGCTCCCATGGCAGGGACTTCATGAGGAGCCTCGCTGCAGCATTCTGCACCCACTGGAGTTTGTGGGACAGCTTCAAGGGCAGCCCCACGTAGCGCGAATAACAGTAGTCAAACCTGGAGGTGACCATTCAACAGTCTCAGTTTTTGTAGCTGGAGTCAGTCCGCACTCCACTCTCCCAGGCCAGATGGGAAAAGACCAGCAAGGCAGGGTGCAGGTCTTCCAGGGCTCACAGCCAAGTTGGTCTCATTTAAAACAACACAGATAAGAATTAAAAACAATTTAGAATAGCTTTTTAATTGTTAAAAACAATTTAAAATCTCTGCCTTCATGAGTTGTTTGTGGCGCATCAGATACTGGGTGCTTGGTTTTTTCTCCTCAGCAACTAATTCACTTGATTTCAGGCACGGCACACCAGGACCATTCACTCCCGTTTAGTTTCAGTGGAGTGAATGGGGTCTGTGCAAAAACCACAGCGCAGGAAGGACAACACCTCGCCTATTGTGCCCAGGATGTGAAACATGGCAGCAGAGGATGCCAGCAATCTCAGCTTGCTTCCCTTCCCGTTTCGCCTTGGGATTCTCAGGGGAAATTGGGAAATTCTGGTGGAGCTGAAACAATCTGTTATTTTCTTTGAGCGGAGAGAAGAGAGCTGGGGGGAAAAGCCTGGGCTTTCATTGAGTTTGGCATAATTATCACATCAAAAGCTGTAACCTGGGAAGGGGGAGAGAAACATACCTCATGCCGTCTCCCTTCAAACTGCCTTTATGTGAGGACGCCAGATGAGTTGCAATGAGAGAAGGCGGTAGTGGAGCTGTCAAAAGAACCATCCTCCTTTTTTTCCGGCTGCGTGGAACTGCGGGGATACAGGAAACCCAACAACTCCAAACTCCTCAGCATGCCACGGCGTGTACCAGCCAGCCTCCACATCCACCGTGCCAGCCTCCCATTTTACACGGGGGGGGGGGGGCGCCTGGCAGAGAGAACAGCCTTCTCTGAAAGAAGCTGACAACTGCAGCCCGTAATTAAA
The DNA here is from genome assembly GCF_964234715.1 of Podarcis melisellensis. Classification (NCBI taxonomy): domain Eukaryota; kingdom Metazoa; phylum Chordata; class Lepidosauria; order Squamata; family Lacertidae; genus Podarcis; species Podarcis melisellensis. Next base: position 61,419,428 of record NC_138543.1, on the reverse strand, counting down.
GAACTGCTGCTAGTTTGCAATTATTTGAAAGAAGAGTCTGACTTAGCGGTGAATAAGCCTGGGCAGGCTTTGATGTCTTCATCTCTGTGGGCCAAGGCTTGGGGCAGTCTTTGGGGTGGGGACAGACATGACAAGAAGAGCTCTGCTGGGTCAGGTCAAGGGGTACCTTCTAGTCTAGCAGCCTGTTATCATGGGGTCCAAGAAGATATCACCATCATCATCATCTCTTCTTCTTCTTCTTCTTCTTCTTCTTCTTCTTCTTCTTCTTCTTCTTCTTCTTCTTCTTCTTCTTCTTCTTCTCTGGCAATCACTCATAGCCAAGTAAGACTGTCTTCCATAAACATGGAGGCCAATTCTGGATCCACGCGTCCTTCCACTGTGGGGAGATTGGTTACTGGGTGGGAGTTGATCATGGTGTGGATTTGCCAAGCGTGCCTTCCTCTTAGCACATTTCTCCCTTGTGTCCTGAATAATAATAATAATACTCCCCAGAGTTGCTGGGGAAACCCAGTCAGATGGGCGGGGTATAAACAATACTATTTTTATCATTATTAACCCACCCATCAGACTGGGTTGTCCCAGCCACTCTAGGTGGCTTCTAACATATATAAAAACATAATAAAACATAGAACATTAAAAAACATTTCCCATAAAGGTCTGCCTTCAGATGTCTTTTAAAGGTTGTATAGTTACTTATCTCCTTGGCTTGGGAGTCACAAAGCTCCATACCCTCCATCATTTCTCGGATGAAATAGAGACAAGGAATTGCTGCTTTTGAATTCTGGTGCTGGAGGAGACTCTGGAGAGTCCCATGGACTGCAAAAAGACCCAACCCAGGAAATCAGCCCTGAGTGCTCACTGGAAGGACAGATCCTGAAGCTGAGTCTCTAATACTTTGGCCACCTCATGAGAAGAGAAGACTCCCTGGAAAAGACCCTGATGTTGGGAAAGATGGAGGGCACAAGGAAAAGAGGACAACAGATGACGAGATGGTGGCACAGTGTTCTTGAAGCTACAAACATGAGGGAGGCAGTGGAAGACAGGAGTGCCTGGCGTGCTCTGGTCCATGGGGTCACGAGGAGTCGGATACGACTAAACAGCTAAACCACCACCACCACCACCACCACCACCATACCCTTCAATATTTCTCTCATGAAAATAGGGATGTCCTAGGGAAAAGCGGGACATTCCTGGATCAAATCAGAAACTGGGATGCCTTCTGTAAATCCGGGACTGTCCCTGGAAAAGAGGGACCCTTGTAGGGTCTGCGCTCTCCCCTCCTGCGTTTCCAGCAACTGGTATTCAGAAGTATTGCTGCCTCCAACCATGGAGGCAGAAGAAGAAGAAAAAGAAGAGGAGGAGGAGTTTGGATTTGATATCCTGCTTTATCACTACCCGAAGGAGTCTCAAAGCGGCTAACATTCTCCTTTCCCTTCCTCCCCCACAACAAACACTCTGTGAGGTGAGTGGGGCTGAGAGACTTCAGAGAAGTGTGACTGGCCCAAGGTCACCCAGCAGCTGCATGTGGAGGAGCGGGGAAGCGAACCCGGTTCCCCAGATTACGAGGCCACCACTCTTAACCACTACACCACACTGGCTCTCACTGGCAGAGCATAGCAGGGGTGCCAAATTTTGAAGGGCAAAAATGAGGACACATTTGCCGACTTCTATGTTTATCTTATGGACCTCTCATTTTGCATACCTGTGAAAAAGAGGACGTGTCCGGGAAAACCAGGACATATGGCAAGCCTAGGTCACCAGCCCTCTCCTCCTCCCAATGAAGTCATCCATTGGGGTCTAGGAGGGGGGGAGGGAGGCCATCAATCCCACTCCCCCTAAATCTCTCCGGCTCAGTTTTCTTGTCTTCAGCTGACAGCAGCGGCTGTCCTTTTTTGCAATTTCTTCTGATGACAAACTTCATGTACCTTCTAGTCAGAAATGTCGCCACTGTGTCATTACATGACAAAACTGGCAAAGGCTTCAGATCAATGGGGAAGATATGCATAGGGCAAGTCACACACACACACACACACACACACACACACACACACACCCTCTTTGCAACTCCAAGGGTGACATCACTGGGCAGCCTTCAGAATCAGCTCAGGCAAACTGCGTCTTTGAATGTGGCAGGATGATTAAAGGACCCACAGCTGCACGTAATGATCCTGCGCAGGCTGAAAAGGAAATTGTGAGTTTGTGCAAATTTTGGGTGAAAGGCTTCTAATTTGGGTGGTGGGAAAGGGGTGCACTTCTGTCAGCCGTATCAGCACAAGAGAGATCAGGAGAGGGACTCTGCACATTCTCAGGTGCAAATTGCCATGCTGCCATGCGCTGCCTGGAAATTGACAGGGCACGGCGTGGCGACAGGTGCAGAATTGTGTGGGCGGAAATATCACGGTGCTCTCTGTGGTTAGACATAAATTAAAGACATGCTTTCTCATTATGTGTGCCGCTAGAGAAATGCACACCCACCCGTTGGCGGGAAGGAGCATGGAATTGGGGAGAAGGAGATGGGACGTAGCAGAGTGGGCAGGTGGGTTTCTATTCTGGCTTACAGAATATAGAATCTCAGAATTGTAATGTTGGAAGGGACCCAAGGGCCATCTAGTCCAGCCCCTTGCAATGCAGGAATCTCAGCAGCCATGACAGATAGTCACCCAACCTCTCCTTAAAAACCTCCAAGGAAGGAGAGTCCATGGCTTCCTGAGGGAGTTTGTTCCACTGTTGAATGGCTCTTACTGTCAGAAAGTGTCCTGAGGAAGTCAACCAAGATGATCAAGGGTCTGGAAACTGAGCTGTATGAGGAACAGTTGAGGGAGCTGGGTCTGTTTATCCTAGAGAAGACTTCTCTAGGTTGCACTTCCTCTGAAGGAGCAGGTTCATAGCTTGGGTCCTCCTGGATCCTTTGCTGTCGCTCAAGGCTCAGGTGGGCTCCATGGCCCAGAGTGCCTTCCATCAGCTATGCCCCTATCTGGACAGGGATAGCCCAACTACTGTTGTCTATGCTCTGGTAAGCTCAAGGTTAAATTACTGCAATGTGTTATACATAGGGCTGCCTCTAAAGATGGTTTGGAAACTTCAGCCATTGCAGAATTCAGTAGCCAGGTTGCTCACCGGAGCAAAATGGTTTGATCATATGACACCAATCCCGGTCGGACTGCACTGGCTACCAATTAGTTTCTGGGCCCAATTTAAAGTGCTGTTTTTGATCTATAAAGCCTTAAATGGCTCGGGCAGCAATACCTTAAGGACTGCCTCTTTCCATATGAACCTGCCCAGACCTTGAGATCATCTTCTGAGGCCCTCCTTCATGTGCCTCCTCCTTGAGAGGTCCAGAGGGTGGAAACATGAGAACAGGGCCTTCTCTGTAGTGGCTTCCCATCTGTGGAATGCTCTCCCAAGCGAAGTTCCCTTATAACCAGGCCGTTGGATGATCTGATTGGCATCCTATGCCCTTTTAAAATGTGTCTGGGTTGTTGTTTTTTGGGGGGGGTTAGTGGGTTGTTGTTGTTTTTATTTTGATTATGGATTTTGTGGTTTTATATTTTGAATTTATTCTGTAAACCACCCTGACACCTGTGGGTATAGGGCGGTATATAAATTCTAATAATGATGATGATGATGATGTCTGAGAGAAGATATGATAGCCACCTTCCAAAATCTCAAGGGCTGCCACATAATAATAATAATAATAATAATAATAATAATAATAATAATAATAATAAATTATTTATGCCCCACCCATCTGGCTGGGTTTCCCCAGCCACTCTGGCCGGCTTCCAACAGAATATTAAAATACAATAACCTATTAAAGCTTCCCTAAACAGGGTTGCCTTCAGATGTCTTCTAAAAGTCTGGCAGTTGTTTTTCTCTTTGACATCTGGTGGGAGGGTGTTCCACAGGCAGGTGCCACCACCGAGAAGTCCCTCTGCCTGGTTCCCTGTAACTTGGCTTCTTGCAGGGAGGGAACCGCCAGAAGGCCCTTGGAGCTGGACCTCAGTGTCCGGGCAGAAAGATGGAGGTGGAGATGCTCCTTCAGGTATACTGGGCTGAGGCCATTTAGGGCTTTCAAGGTCAGCACCAACACTTTGAATTGTGCTCAGAAACGTACTGGGAGCCAATGTAGGTCTTTCAGGACCGGTGTTATGTGGTCTCGGCGGCCGCTCCCGGTCACTAGTCTAGCTGCCGCATTCTGGATTAGTTGGGCCACATGGAAGAGGAGGCAAGCTTGTTTTCTTCTGCTCTGGAGGGTAAGACTCAAACTTCAAGAAAGGAGATTCCAACTAAACATCAGGAAGAACTTTCTGACGGCAAGAGCTGTTTGGCAGTGGAATGGACTTTTTTGGAAGATGCCGACCTCCCTTCCTTGGAGGTGCTTGGCAGTGGGGCAGACTCCCTCAGAAGGAGGCAGACTTTCTTTTATTGAAGGTTTGGATGGCCATCTTTCAGGGATTCTTAACCTGTGATTCCTGCATTGCAGGGGGTGGTCTAGATGACCCTTGGGTTCCCTTCGAACTCTACCGCTCTGTGATTCCATGATTCCAACAACCAGGGCAGGGAGCTGCTGCAAATGTGGCCTGTTGCTCCCTCTACCCACCCAAGTTCTCAGCCAAAGGCTGAGTTTTCCCAAATCTGCTATTCTCTCCTCCGCAAGGGAGAGAGTTGGTAGGCGGTATTCTGCTGGATGTGTTTTAGTTTTATAATAACCCGTTGGTGTTTGCACACCTGCAGCTGGGAGCTATCTTAGCATGGAGTCAGGAGGTGTTGATGGTTTCACAGAGTGCTCTGTCAAGGTGGATGGGTTTGCCTGCTCAGTGCTGTGTGAGTTGCAAGGCAATCTCACACAGTGTTGTATTTGTGCTGAAGGATGATAATGGATTCCTGGCTTATGATAACATTTATTGATTGATTATTTGTTGCATTTCTGTCTCACCTTTTCCTGCACGGAGCTCAATGTGGCCTACACGGTTCTCCTCCACCCCTCACTGAACTCCCCAAACAACCCTGTGAGGTAGGTTGCACTGAGAGGCAGTAACTGGCCCGAGGTCCACCAGCAAACTTCATGAACAAGTGTGGGATTTGAACCCAGGTCCTGGTCCAGCACTCTAAAGACTACACCATCACCACATGCCCAACTCTTTCCCATTTTAATATTGCAAGTGTTGCCTGCTCAGTTGTGGACGTTGTCCTTGATGAAGGATATGGACAAATTGGAAGAGGTTCAGACAGTGGTGTAGCATGGGTTGCTGCTGCCCGGGGCAGGGCAAGTGTTGCACCTTCCTGGTAGACTGGGCAGCTGAGGTGGAGGCATGCACTGCGTTGAGCCTCTGCAGAAGGTGAACGGAGATCGCCTCCAACAGACTCCTCAGCTGCTGCCTCTGTCCACCTGCTCACTAGAGCAACTCTCTCGCTTCTGCTCCATGTTGGAGCCACAGCCCAGAAGAACGTGGCTGCCCTTCTTCCACCTGTCTCCTTCTCTCCCCATACAGGATGGCCCAGCCTGGACATAGCTTGGTTTGCCTCCCTACAGCTCAATGAGGGAGCCTGTCATGGGGGCGGCTGGTTGTGCCCCCTCAGAAATGTGCGCCTGGGGTCAGGCCCCCAACTAAGCCTCAAACTTCAGAGGAGGGAAGCACAGCTGATCAGGAAAGGTGGGAGTGATGGTTATGTTGACCCCGGAGAAGATGCTGGGAGGAGACAAAGGCGCTCTTCACATAGGAGAAGGTCAGTCCTCTGCTGCCCCAGATGACAGGACTAGATCTCATGGATTTCAGTAAGAGGACAGTAGGTTTCAGGTGAACTTTAGAAGAAACCTCATCAATGGGGTTGGGGGCTCTTCCATGCTGGAGCTCATCAAACAAAGGCTGGACAAAAGTCTGAGCTAAACATCATGGAGCATGCGCAGAGAGCAGCAGCTCCTCACCTCCTCTGCCCCCTCACCCCACTGATAATGCCAGCTATTGCAAAATGCATGACATTATGGCATCGCATGGCACGTTTCCTCCAGTCCTGGCAGAGACCCCAGAAGTGTTTTGCAAGCGAAGGAGGAGCTCAAGGGAGTCTTAACGTGATGAATATTGATTACTTTCCCGGCACATTTTTACATCTGCTTATTTAATGGGCAAATAATCAAGTTATAAGTGATTACATTCAATATCATTGAAACACGCTTATCAAGATCATGCATACATTTGAATTAAAAAGAAAGAGATCTAAGAACTCGTAAGCGATCAAAGGAAATGCGATGGAACACTTCGAGAGCATCAATCAGCCGTGATTACAGCAAAACTCTCTTTCGCCTCATCAGCAGGCGCCCCGCCCACCTCAGAGGTGAGAGCAGAGCTTAGATGTTGCTTCAGCAACATATTCAGTTCTTTTCTCCTGCTTTGGAGAGTAGGACTCGAACCAATGGCTTCAGTTTTCAAGAAAGGAGATTCCAACTAAACATCAGGAAGAACTTTCTGATAGTAGCAGCTGTTGAACAGACTCCTCAAGAGGTTGAGGACTCTCCTTCATTGGAGGTTGTTAAGCAGAGGTTGGGTGACCTTCTGTTATGCATGCTTTAGCTGAGATTCCTGCATTGCTGGGGTTGGACTGGATCACCATTGGGGTCCCTTCCAACTCTACAATTCCATGACTCTATAATTCAGCAGTATTTAGGGCTCTTTCACACTTCCGCTTGTCCTGTGCCTAGAATTTATGGGTCTAAGCGGTTTTCTCTACGCCCTGCTTTTTTCCCAGTGAAAAGCTGCTCTTTATCTACAAATCGGAACAAATGGAAATCCGCAGAAAACTTGGTTGCTGTTTGCTCCAGTGCTCAACAGTGGTTTGACTAAGCCAAGAGTCTCAGACTGAGCCTTACGCAAGATGTATCACTCTGACTCAAGAGTAAGCTCCATCCTGGTCAGGCCCCCTCTGGAGTCCTGTGTCCAGTTGGATATTGACAAGCAGGAAGGTGTGCAGAGGAGGGCGACCAAGATGATTAAGGGTGTGGAAACCAAGCCTGATGAGGAGCGGTTGAAGGAGCTTGGTATGTTTAGCCTGGAAAAGAGGCGACTGAGAGGAGATACGAGAGCCATCTTCAGATATCTCAAGGGCTGTCACATGGAAGAGGGAACAAGCTGCTCCAGAGCATAGAGCCAATGGCTTCAAGTGACAAGAAAGGAGATGGAACATTAGGAAGAACTTTCCAATGGTAAGAGCTGACAGTGGAATGTGCTCCCTTGTAGGGTGGTGGAATCTCTTGAACGTTCTTGTAGCCTCTCTAATGAAAGATCCACAGGGGCAAAGAGTTGTGGAGCAGGCATGGATCCCAGTACGTTTCCGAGCACAATTCAAAGTGTGGGTGTTGACCTTTAAAGCCCTAAATGGCCTCTGTCCAGTGTACCTGAAGGAGCGTCTCAAACCTCCATCATTCTGCCCGGAGACTGAGGTCCAGCTCCAAGGGCCTTCTTGTGGTGTAGTGGTTAAGAGCGGTAGTCTCCTAATCTGGGGAACTGGGTTTGCGTCTCCGCTCCTCCACATGCAGCTGCTGGGTGACCTTGGGCCAGTCACACTTCCTTGAAGTCTCTCAGCCCCACTCACCTCACAGAGTGTTTGTTGTGGGGGAGGAAGGGAAAGGAGAATGTTAGCCGCTTTGAGACTCCTGAAGGGAAGTGAAAGGCGGGATATCAAATCCAAACTCCTCCTCCTCCTCCTCCTCTTCTTCTTCTTCTTCTTCTTCTTCTTCTTCTTCTTCTTCTTCTTCTTCTTCTTCTTGCGGTTCCCACGCTACAAGAAGCTAAGTTACAGGGAACCAGGCAGAGAGCCTTCTCGGTGGTGGCACCCACCCTGTGAAACACCCTCCCATCAGATGTCAAAGAGATAAACAACTACCTGACATTAGAAGAAATCTGAAGGCAACCCTGTTCAGGGAAGTTTTTAATGTGTGACATTTTGATGTATTTTTAATCCTTGTTGGAAGCCACCCAGAGTGGCTGGGGAAACCCAGCCAGATGGGCGGGGTGCAAATTAATGTTGATGATGAAGATAATAATAATAATAATAATAATAATAATAATAATAACAATAATAACAATAATAAAACAGTATTGGCAGCCTTCTTCTAAGTTTCTGGGTGGGTAATGATTCTGGGGGAAGGGATCTCTCCCCCTTTAAGCTCCCTAAAATATCAGAAGCTTGATCCACAATAGCATCTCTGTTGAGATACTTCCAGTGCCCACCAGAAACAACCGAAGAAAACTTTGTTTTGACAAGTTTTTCTAGCTGGATGAAATAGTTTCTGCTTTACAACAGGTGATCATTTTGTATCTTTCCTTCCTTTTCAAATGTTGTTTTTAAAACTATTTTTAGTTGTTTTCATGGTGTTCTTGTAAATTGCCTTGGGACTCAGGCAAAAGCTGTTTCATAAATTAATAAAACAAAACCGAATAAATGGATCTGTGAGGACCAGGCTAGGGCTGATCTGGAAGCGGACACAAATTGATGAAAGAATTAGTCTGGGTGTGGTTTGTATCTAACAGCTGGCTTGTTCTGGATAGATTTAAATCCTACATTTGTTTCTATACCTATAAATTAGCATGTGCAAAATTTAGGCTGAGATGCGTCTACACCCCAAATCCTTAAAAGTCTCTAGAGGTGCCCCTGCTCTTGACACTGGAATGGAAATAATTTCTGTATGCTGGTTTGAGCAAACGGCACTCTTCATGCTCAGAGACGGTCCTTTTAATATTATGTGCATTCCATAGATGAGCCCTGACATTCAAATCAGATTCCAGGACCAGTGAACCGTGTGTGTGTGTGTGTGTGTGTGTGTGTGTGTGAGAGAGAGAGAGAGAGAGAGAGAGAGAGAGAGAGAGAGAGAGAGAGAAGGAGGGAGGGAGAGAGAGGGAGAGAGAGAAGAAGAGCAAATGAATATAGACCATTCTTAATGGGTAGCATTAAGTGAGGCATTAGGATTCAGCAGCCATTGTCTGAACCAGACACTTTTTCATTTACTTTCCACTATTGTTAGGTGCATTTGAATAATGCTTTGTGCAAGCGAATGCAGCTTTCCCTTGACAAATGGAGCCCAGGAGAGAAAGGGATCTTTTCTCCAGAGCTGCTCGACAAACCCACCTTGTCCGTCACCTTCAGGTAAAAAAAAAAAAAGGTAAATGTAAAGGACCCCTGGACGGTTCAGTCCAGTCAAAGGTGACTATGGGTGAAATATACTCAGAGTCGAGAGTGGATTTCATGCTCTTTATTCAGCTCAAAGTAGTTAGGAATGGAAGTTCCCACAAAATGTCTGGTTTATATACATTATTTACACAATGGGCCCCACGTGATTGGCTAGTTCCGGGATTCTCCTGTAGGCCAATCAGGTTGCGGATTCACTTCCACCTGGAGTTGGATTGGGTGGCTCTTGCGGACCAATCAGACTGCTGCATTCTGGACCCTATTGTTCTAGGACCAATCAGACTGCTGCAATTTGGATCCTATTCAACTCAGTACATAACAATGGGGTTGCAGCACTCATCTCACTTTCAGGCCGAGGGAGCCGGCGTTTGTCCACAGACAGCTTTCTGGGTCATGTGGCCAGCAGGACTAAACTGCTTCTGGTGCAACGGGACCTTGTTGAGTGCCAGAGCACTTTGAAATGTTGTCTACCTTCCCGCCAGAGCGGTACCTATTTATCTACTTGCACTGGTGTGCTTTCGAAATGGTAGGTTGGCAGGAGCAGGGACCGAGCAACGGGAGCTCACCCTGTCGCAGGGATTCGAACTGCCGACCTTCTGATTGGCAAATCTTAGGCTTTGTGGTTTAACCCACAGCACCACCCGCATCCCTTTTACCCCAGTCTAGCATCTAGGGAGCTATACCAAGGTCTGTGCTCTATGGAGCAGTTGCAGAATGGGGGGCTACTTCACCGATTTATGTACTTTCCCCCAAAAGGACTTGCACACAGAGCCAGAGGCTATGCCTGCACGCCAACATCCTCTGCAATTTCCACTTCAATTCTGTCCTGGTTTGGGGAGACAGTGGCGTACCCTCTGTAGCGATCACGCAGCCCCCCCTGGACATTTGATGGTCTATTGACCCTGTGCCACCACTGCGATTGCCTTTTCCGCTGCCACCACCCTGTATCTCATGGGGACACACGGAGTCCAGTCAGTTGTTAACATTAACAAATAATCCAGTTTATTTTTAAATGCAGAAACAAGCTTATGCTTTCAGTTAGTTTTTCTTGACAGTTTCTTAATCTTAGTTCCTAACAACTTCAGGCTGATTATTCCCAACTATCTATCTGACTCCACTTGACAATTCCTCTCACTCTCTCGCAATACAACTCTACCAACCCACTGCCTATTCCTCCCTCTTCCTTCTCCAATTCCCCAACCTCAACTGGCTTTCAAAACCTCCCACTCTAACTAGCCAATCACATCACACTCATTTTAACCCTTTCCTTATGACCCATCCTAGGAGGCAAACGCCACACCCTCCAACATACTGAGTCCCCAAACTGGGATGCGTTCTTCCCACCTGTGGTCCTGTGCTAGTCATGTGACCTGTGTCCGATCACAGAGCCCCAAAGGGGTGCTTTTGGGGGGCCGTGATCACACGGAGCCCCAAAATGTGTGCTGTGGGGTGCTGTGTGACATCACGACCCCCAAGAGAGGGGAACGCTTTTTCTAGCCTGGGATCTTGGCATGAAATTGTGCACAATCACAGCACCCAAAATGGCCACCATGCTCTCACGCAGGAATAATAATAATAATAATAACATTTTATTTATATCCTGCCCTCCCCAGCCGAAGCCAGGCTCAGAGCGGCTAACAACAGTAAAAATAACACAGTTTACATAAAATCATAATCAATTAATTGGAATACATTCTAAAATCAATTCATTCTAAAATCAGTTCAAATCAAATTAATGGCAACCATTGGGCTAGAGTTCTGTGAGGATCACCAAAGGAGGGGGTCAGGCTGTGCCCTGGCCAAAGACCTGGTGGAACAGCTCTGTCTTGCAGGCCCTGCAGAAAGATGTCAAGTCCCGTAGGGCCCTAGTCTCTAGTGACAGAGTGTTCCACCAGATCGGGGCCACAGTCGAAAAAGCCCTGGCTCTGGTTAAGGCCAGCCTAACCTCTCTGTGGCCTGGGACCTCCAAGATGTTTTTATTTGAAAACTGTACCAGGAGAGGCGGTCACGTAGGTACGAGGGTCCTAGGCTGTATAGGGCTTTAAAGGTTAAAACCAGCACCTTAAACCTGATCCTGTACTCCACCAGGAGCCAGTGCAGCTGGTATAGCACTGGGTGAATGTGATCTCGCAGCGAGGACCCCATAAGGAGTCTCGCCGCGGCATTCTGCACCCATTGGAGTTTCTGGGTCAGTCTCAAGGGCAGCCCCACGTAGAGTGAGTTACAATAATCAAGCCTGGAGGTTACCGTCGCGTGGATCACAGTGGCGAGGTCAGGGCGAGAGAGATAAGGAGCCAACTGCTTAGCTTGGCAGAGAAACAGGATGTCCCTTTTTTTTGGCCCTTCACTTGCTGGCCTGCCTCCTCCTCCTTTCCCTCCAGCTCTGAAGCTGCCCCTGCCTCTGATTCTCACCTCCTGGCTGGTCCAGATCCCCACAAAGCACTGTCCCCCTCTCCTGAGTCAGACTCCAGCCCGCCTTCCCTGGACGCAGACTCGCCAGTCCCTGACATCTACTGCGCCCTTTCCAATGTTTAAAGCCTGCCTGGATACTTGAGTTGCCAAATCCCATCTAAAAGCAGAAGGAGCAGGACCCTGACAGATCTCCCCAGGGAAATCATTTCTCAGCTTTGGTGCCACCACCAAGAAGGCCCGTCCCTTGTTCTTCTAGTGGCTTGAGCAAGCAAGGCCTCTGGTGCAGACCAGAGGGCTTTTCTCCTGGTTTTTTTTTTTGGGGGGGGCGGGTTGGTTTGATTTTATTTCAATATTTTAGTTTGTGTATTTCATCCCAGCTCAAAGGGAGGGGTCAGGTGACGAAGGATTCAAGGTTCAGCCATGCGTGTTACAGGTGAATTACGGATGATGCTTAATTGTTTAGGGTCATTTAAAAAAAAAACAGGTTGTGAAGAGCTTGGAAAGGACCTGTCTAAGATGAGCGTAAATTGAGGAGCAAAATGTTCCTATTTCACGCTGGCAGTGACTGAATAGGGCCGAGACCTTGGGGTCATCATGGGCAGCCCAGTGAAGAAGCCAGCCCAGTGCGCTGTGGCTGTGAAACGGGCAAATTCCGTGAGAAGGATCATTAGGAAAGGAACTGAAGATGGCTGCTGCCGTGATGCCATTACACCAGTCCATAGTGCAAGCGCGTTTGGAATATTCTGTACAATCCAGGTCACCTCAGCTCGAAAAGGATAGTTATAGAGCAGCAGGAGGTTCAGGAAAGGGCAAACGAAATGATCAAGGGGATTGAGAAACACCCCGTGAGGAAAAGGTTGCAGCATTTCGGGGTTTTTATTTTAGTTTAAAAGGGAATCAAGAAGGGGAAAGTGATAAAATGGTATTGAATGATGCCTGTGGCGGACAGAGAGAATGTTTTCTCCCTCTATCATAATGCTAGAAGCCAGGCAATGATGCTGAATGTAGGAAGGTTCAGGACAGAAAAGGAGGCTCCTCATCAAACAGCACATAGTGAGCCAATGGAGTTCACCAGCAAATACCACCAAACTTGTCTGGCTTTAAAAGAGGACTAGACAAAACCTTGTGAGCTGGAACTCATGGACATGTGATGAAGCTGAATATTGGAAGATTCAGGACTGAAAAAGGAAATACTTCCTCATGCAGCACATAGTTAAACTATGGAACTCATTGCCACAGGAAGCAGTGATGGCCACCAGCCTGGTAAAAAGTAAAGGGACCCCCCTGGGATTGCGGCGCTCATCTTGCTTTCCTCGCTGAGGGAGATGGCGTACAGCTTCCGAGTCATGTGGCCAGCAGGACTAAGCCGCTTCTGGTGAACCAGAGCAGCGCACGGAAACGGTGTTTACCTTCCCACAGGAGCGGTACCTATTTATCTACTTGCACTTTGACGTGCTTTCGAACTGCTAGGTTGGCAGGAACAGGGACCAAGCAACAGGAGCTCACCCCGTCACGGGGATTAGAACCGCCAACCTTCTGATCGGCAAGCCCTAGGCTCTGTGGTTTAACCCACAGTGCCACCCGCATCTTTATGTAGCTGTAGGACATATTCAACACACAAAAAACAGTGACAATTTGCTGTTAACAAAGGACAGCTGGACATATAAAGGGCCCCATGGTTTGACTCAGTAGAAGGCAGTTTCCTACGCTCCTGTTTCCCTTTAGTGCTTTGTTGTTTGCGTTTATCTCTGCTGCTTGAACTTTGTAATAGCAATATTGTAGTTTTTAATATTCTGTTTTAATTACTTTCTCATTCTCATTGATTGCTTTGCTTGTTGCATGTTGCTTTGCAGAAAAACAAGATACAAATGAAATTGCCACCAGAGTGGAATGGGGAAATCAGATCGTGGAACAAGAGGGGAAGGGAAATCAGCCAGGCGCCTGGGACCTGGGCAAACGCTGGACTTTTAAGCAACAACAATTCCGTGAACTCAAAACCCTGCAAAATTCTAAACTGGAGAAATTCCTCTGAGGTTGCTTGCCGCTGATTGCCGCCTCCTATTTATTAATCTTGGAGCAGAGGAGAAAAGAAGAGATAAATAATCTCGAGACGGAACAATTGCTGATTATTTGCGACATCAGCCATGGCACAGCTTCCGAGAGCCCCGGGGGCCCTCTCAGACCTCCCTCTTTATTAATCAGAGATAAGTCCAAATTGCGGGGCAATCTGCGGCTGTGTCACAATCGATTGTTAATTGTTCCGTTTGAAGATTATTTATCTCCCTCCCTCCAGATCCTCCTCTCTGCCTCCCCCGCCCCCATCCACCCCTCTCCAGCTCTCGTCCATAAAATTGGAAATAAGTCCAATTCATCTTTAAGTGGCTAATGTCCCCTGGAGGAGGCAATATCACTCACAGTTAGGAGCTGCCATGGCGATCATTGGGGGGGGGCACAGCCCCCATGGAGAGGATGTTGGCCCTTCGCATTTCCTGGGGATGCACCAGGAGGACATTTTGGAGAGAAGGAGATTGGTGTCTGTTATGTACTGAGTTCAATAGGATCCAAAATGAAGCAGTCTGATTGGCTCTAGAACAATAGGATTCTGATTGGTCCGCAGGAGCCACCCAATCCAACTCCAGGTGGAAGTGAATCCGCAACCTGATTGGCATACAGGAGAATCCCAGAATTAGCCAATCACGTGGGGCCCATTGTGTAAATAATGTATATAAGGCAGACATTTCGGGGAAACTTCCACTCCTCACAGCTATGAGCTGAATAAAGAGCATGAAATCCACACTCGACTCTGAGTATACAGTGGTACCTCGGGTTACATACGCTTTAGGCTAATCTGAACCTTTTGGATGTTCCTCCCTGGCCAGGTCACAGAGCCTGGCTTCTCCCTGGGGTGAATGGCTCCAGTGCATAATTTAATTTCAAAAAGAATGGGGGAAATGCGCAGAATACTTCACAAAACAGAGCCAGTGTGGTGTATTGGTTAAGAGCGGTAGTCTCATAATCTGGGGAACCGGGTTCGCGTCCCCGCTCCTCCACATGCAGCTGCTGGGTGACCTTGGGCCAGTCACACTTCTTTGAAGTCTCCCAGCCCCACTCACCTCACAGAGTGTTTGTTGTGGGGGAGGAAGGGAAAGGAGAATGTGAGCCGCTTTGAGACTCCTGAAAGGGAGTGAAAGGCGGGATATCAAATCCAAATTACTACTACTACTACTACTACTACTACTCCTCTTCTTCTTCTTCTTCTTCTTCTTCTTCTTCTTCTTCTTCTTCTTCTAACAGTGCCGTAAAATACATACCTGGACTTGTTCTGATTAATGTCTGCAAGAGACTTTGTGGATATTTAAGTTGTAATTAGAAAAATCTTAATAATTATTCATCAAGGAAACAGCTTATAAGAAGTAAATAAGGCGGCCAGATACAGGATAAAGGAAGCCTTTATTTGGTTGTTTCTGTTGTTGTATGTTATGCTCATTGTATGTTATGTTCACGTTTAATGAGAGTGGATTTCTGTATTGGGGTGGGGTGGGGAGTTTATGTTATGTTGTAAATAAAATTTCCAATAAAAATTTATTAAAAAACAAAAACAGTGCATAATTTAATTTATCCATTAGCATCGTCACATGACTCATCCCTGAAGTTCAAGGGGAGGCATAATGAAGGCTGTGTCCAAAAAAACCAACAACTTGTGTTTATTGTCAAAAAGTGTCAAAACATACCTTTCATTTTTGGCACTCGTCACAAATTTCCTCACTTTATTTCAGTGCCACCATTGTGCAGATCTTCACCTTTACTTTAATTGACCACGTTGATGGCTTGTCGCAGGCTGCCACATCAAACAGTGGCGAGGGAAGATGAGTCCAAGAATAGCTGCCAGCGACATTCCATGGCTGACCACCTGATTTGGTCGATCCCATCAGGGTGCCAAATCTGATGCGCTGATGTCCCGGGTGACTGCAAGCGAAGTCATGTGGCTTGCAACTGCAAAGTGAATTAAATGGCAGGGTGGGCAAATGACAGCAAGGGCAGTGAAGGAAGAGAAGGAGGAACTTGCTGCACTGAAGAAGCAGCCAGGAGAACTTAAGGCTATCAAACAGCATCGAAACAACACAAAGATACAGCTGAACGAGGGTCTCTCTCTATCCCTTTCTGCTGCCATTTGCGCAGAGACTACATCAGATGTGCACTTCAGAGTGAATGTCACAATTAGGAAAGATTCAACACAGCTGGAATGGTAATGTATTTAAAATAGAATTGTCCCTTGATTTCAACAGGATTGGGTTAGGGGACTAACGGTCTCTCTATTGGGGCCAGGATGTCTGTTTTTTTAAAAAAATATTTTTATTAAGTTTTACCTAACAAATTTAAATCCAAATAAAACCGTTCACCTCCTCATTTAGGATTCTCTGAATCCCTTGACTTCCCTCTACTCTTCCATGGTTACCATTGTGAAGCTTTTCCCCCATCTGCTTATCTTATTTTCTCTAATTTGTTAAAAGTGTAATAATCCATTTCCCCATAGTTTTTTGTACATTACAAGCATTACTCGAATCCTGTTGTTTACAGTGTTCTCTTAAGTACATTGTAGATTTTTCCCATTCCTTTTTAAAATTCTTCTTTTCCTGGTTTCTGATTTTTCCAGTCAGTTTCGCCATTTTGGCATAGGCCATCGCCTTCATCAGCCATTCCTCTCTGGCTGGAACTTTATCTTCTTTCCATCTCTGGGTCAGTAGTATCATTGCTGCTGTCATTGCATACATGAGTAGTTGGGATGCGGGTGGCACTGTGGTCTAAACCACTGAGCCTCTTGGGCTTGCCAATCAGAAGGTCGGCGGTTCGAATTCCCATGACGGCATGAGCTCCTGTTGCTCTGTCCCAGCTCCTGCCAACCTAGCAGTTCAAAAGCACACCAGTGCAAGTAGATAAATAGGTACCGCAGTGGCGGGAAAGTAAATGGCATTTCCGTGCATTCTGGTTTCCGTCATGGAGCCCCGTTGAGCCAGAAGCAGTTTAGTCCTGCTGGCCACATGACCCGGAAAGCTGTCTGTGGACAAATGCCGGCTCCCTTGGCCTGAAAGTGAGATGAGCACCGCAACCCCATAGTCGCTGTGATGGCCTGGGATTCGGACTCGGATGCTGAACCTGAGGGATCCCAGCTTGCCCAGGATTCCCCGCCTCCAGAACCAGCTGAGCCAGAGCTGGGGCATGAGCCTGAAGGGTCCTCACCTGTGCTGGGTCCTCAGGTGCAGGCACCAGCTGAGTCTGCTCTGGCTCCTGAGGTGATGGAGGACCCATTGCCTGCAGGTGCTCCACTCTCAGCCCCGTCAGGGAAAGAGGAGGTTGCCTCTGGGTCCGGTAACCCTCCAGCCTCTCCTGAGCTGCAGAGGCTCAGGGCAGAGAGGCAGAAGGAACTAAGTTCCTGCAGGAGGAGTGCTCGCCTCCAGGCCAGGAGAGGCGAGTCACCTGAGGATCAGGGTCGCCCTATGCCTCGGGGCAGATAAAAGCCGACCAGCCCCAGTCCCAAGTTGCGGGAGCAACATTGTTGGTTACTAGTTCCTGCCTGAGCTCCTGACCCGCCCTGGCTCCCTGCTTGCAAGCCTGTTCCTGACTTCACCCGACTCCCTGCCCTGCATCCAGCTTCAGCTACTACAGACTGCTTCCATGTTGCGCCTTTGACCACGGACTGGACTTGGACCTTGCCTCTTGGGTAACTCACAGGACCAGCACATTCGCCTTTATCTGGACTCAACTGACCAGGGGTCCTTTACCATTTTTTTACATGAATAGTCTGCTCCCTGGGCCAGGATGTCTAATGAAGCTGACTTCCCTCCCTTTCTGCCTCCCCAGCACATCTCCTAAAATGCACACACTGTGATCGTGCACACCTACCTCATGTGGCGCACATGAAACAAGCTCAGCGACCCCTGTAGGGGGTAATGCTATGAACAGGATTGTTCATCACCTCAAGAAAGGAAGACAATTGGGCAAGAGGCCCCTTCTGGCATCCCCCCAGGCAAAAGAGCGAGCAAGACTTCTTGCACGCCATCTGCATAAGGACGTACACAAGGAAGCATCCTCTGGTCTTGTTTGTGGAAGAAATGCCTCCATCTCTTCCTGCTAGAGCATGACTTGCTGTTTGGGGTTCCCTTGGATTGGCTCATCACTGTCTTTCCATCTCCCTCGGCTTCTGTCACTTATTACTGTCCTGAATGAAGGGGAGGCCTTCTGGGCTGCAGTCAATGGCTGTGGCTTTTGAAACACTGGCAATCTTTGAAGTCCACACCAGCTACGCTGAGCCATGGTGGAGACTATTTTTGGAATCAATAGGCAGTGCCCTGCCAATTTTTGCAGAAACACAGGAGAGGTTTTAAAAGCAGCGGTGCTGTTTTAAAAAGGAAGGAGTGAGAAAGAGATAGTCAGGTCACCAGGAGCGATGTTCAATGGGACTCCTCCTCCTCCTCTTCCTTTTCAGTGGCTCAGCCTGGTTAGTTAACAATGCTCAGCTCCACCAACTCCTATGCATTGTTTTTCTCTCTCCATACCTCTCTGAAACACAATCATATAACTTTGTCTGTTCTCTGTGGACATTCACTTACGTTTTCTAAGCCATGTTGCTTTTCCTGAACAGCCAAGTCATGCAAGACCTAAGTTTTCTTGTTTGAAGCCAAACCCTTTGCAGCACAGCTCAACTCAAGAGCAAACTGGCTGTATTACAGTGGTGGACGAACCTATGGCAGGCGTGCCAAAGAGGGCACTCAGAGCCCTCTCTGTGGACACACACACACACAGTTGCCCCAGCAGCTCCTGGCCACATCCGCGTGGAGGGGGAGGAAGAGGAGGAGTAGAGGAAGACTCACTCGAGGCAGAAACTGCCGCTATGTCAAGCCTGCAGCTCTGCCTCCCTGCGATCAGCTGTTCCAAGGGTGTGAGGGTGGGGAGAGAAGGAGGAGGAGAAGAAGAGGGCTTGCAATGCCCTCTGTCCAAATAATAATAATTAATAATAATAATAATAATAAATTTATTATTTATACCCCGCCCATCTGGCTGAGCTTCCCCAGCTACTCTGGGCAGCTTCCAACAAAACACTAAAATACAATAACCTATTAAGCATTAAAAGCTTCCCGAAACAGGGCTGCCTTCAGATGTCTTCTAAAAGTTTGGTAGTTATTTTTCTCTTTGACATTTGCTGGGAGGACGTCCCACAGGGCAGGTGCCACTACAGAGAAGGCCCTCTGCCTCATTTCCTGTAACTTGGCTTCTCGCAGTGAGGGAACCACCAGAAGACCCTCGGTGCTGGACCTCAGTGTCTGGGCTGAGTGATGGAGGTGGAGACGCTCCTTCAGGTATACTGGACCGAGGCCGTTTAGGGCTTTAAATGTCAGCACCAACACTTGAATTGTGCTTGGAAATGTACTGGGAGCCAATGTAGGTCTTTCAAGACCAGTGTTATATGGTCTCAGCGGCCGCCCCCAGTCACCAGTCTAGCTGCCGCATTCTGGATTAGTTGTAGTTTCTGGGTCACGTTCAAAGGGAGCCCCACATAGAGCACATTGCAGTAGTCCAAGCGGGAGATAACCAGAGCATGCACCACTCTGGTGAGACAGACAGTGGGCAGGGTGGGTCTTAGCCTGTGTACCAGATGGAGCTGAGAGACGGCTGCCCTGGACACAGAATTGACCTGCGCCTCCATGGACAGCTGTGAGTCCAAAATGACTCCCAGGCTGCGCACCTAGTCCTTCAGGGGCACAGTTGCCCCATTCAGGACCAGGGAGTCCTCCACACCTGCCTGCCTCCTGTCCCCCAAAAACAGTACTTCTGTCTTGTCAGGATTCAGCCTCAATCTGTTAGCCGCCATCCAAGTCTGGTTGTGTCCAACCCGCCTTCCTGCTCTGCTCTTGGGCGCGTTTAGAGCCGCGTGACACGGGCGTGCGAGCGAGGTGCGGAGCGGGTGTGACTTTTGATGCGCCATGGCTTCTCTTCAGTCTGCTCCTACTCGGGAACAATGCACCTTGAGTTCCACAGGACTTAACTCCCAGGACAGTCAGTAAGCACATAAAGATAGCAGCCTAAGAAGAGAATGCTAGGTTTACATGTTCGCTGGGCTTTCCCGTGGAAGCCAACAAAGGAATTCATTGCATGGAGGCTGCGATTGAATGGCAGCTGAAGAAGCGGTGAAATAATAATAATAATTTTTAACCAGCCACTCTGGGTAACTTCCAACAGGACATTAAAAACAGGGGGGGAAACTTCAAACATTAAAAACTTCCCTGAGTAGGGCTGCCTTCAGATGTCTTCTAAAAGTCTAAACTAAAACCTCAGTATTCAGGTTAAATTGCTGTGTTGCCGTGTCACATTAATTGTTCAAAAACATGCCAAATACAAACTTTTACCTTTCAATGAAAAGTTGTTTGCATCTTTGAAAGCTCTGCTACTGTGTTTTTTCTTTCAAGACAAAAGGTGTTAATGTATGAGTTGTTTTTCCTAAACTAAAACCTCAGTATTCAGGTTAAATTGCCGTGTTGGCACTTTGCGATAAATAAGTGGGTTTTGGGTTGCAGTTTGGGCACTCGGTCTCTAAAAGGTTCGCTACCACTGCCATAGAATCATAGACTTGTAGCATTGGAAGGGACCCTGGGGTCATCTAGTCCAACCCCCTGAAATGCAGGAATCTCAGCTCAAGCATCCATGGCAAATGGCCGTCCAACCTCAGCCTGCACTTTTGCCAGATCCAGCATCTTGCTTTCATTTTGCAGACTCAGGTCTTAGATGTTCCTAAAGTCTTTTGGAAACTTGCAGCTGTTAGATCAAAGAAGCCTACAAGAAGACCTCAAGTATTTTGCACATTAATTAAGATAAATGTGACACGTGAGCTCCCAGATAGCTCAGATCTAAAATTCTGACAGCAGACTTAACAGGAGATGCCTAGCTTGGCGTTTACAAGCATAACAGAATAATGAAGATTTAATTCCACTGTTACGCCTCAAAGCCTCACAATGAACAACAACATCTTAATAGTTTTGCTTCTAGAAAGTGTTCAAGGAATCGGGTTGAGTGAATGAAGATCATAAAATATTTACCTGGATTTAATTACTGTACATCAGACAGTGAAGATTAGAGGACCAGTAACTTCAAAGTCAGATTAGGAGTTAAGCACCTTGATCCGAAATCTGCTTGCTTGGAAGTAAGCCCCACTGACTTCCTTGTAACTGGTTCTCAAGAATTCCTTGTCCCTGGTTCTCTTCTGTATTCTCCCCAGTGAATCTTGATGGCAAATATTTTTTTCAGTGCTCAGAGTTATATTTGCCATTCTGTACCTACACTTCCCATCTGAAGATCTCGTGACACCTGACAGCTGCTATCATACAGCACCTGTCCATTATTCAATTTTTTGGGAAAGGTTGTGACCTTCTGACAAGATTTGACAGCTGATGTGCAGGATCGGCCAACTAACGGATGACTTTGTAAATTTTCTAAATTTCAGACGATCTCAATTCATCTGTTTCACCGAGCAAAAAGGGGAAATTCCAGTCTTCCCTCTTAAAATGTGATTCCTGGATTCAAGTTGTGAATCGCAAGGTCAGATTTTGATGTGAACTTCTGAAACGGCAAATTGTGGGTGGAAAATTAATTTTGGCATTTTTGCTTAGTTTTGTTTCAGTTCTGACATGCTGTGAGGGGAGGTAGGCAAATCAGGCATGAGCCCAGAACCTGGGAAAAAGATAAGGTGGAAAAAAGTTGGGTGGTCACCTGGGCACTCTGAAAGCCCTGAAAGTCTCTGAAACAAAAGATTCTCAGACTGAGAAACAAGGTCAGCCACAAAAGCTTCACGAGATCCAGTGAAACATGACCTGCCCCTCTGGTCATCTCGCTCCTGCTGAGCCACTACCAATCACTGACCAAGCACAGCAGCAGTCGAGGCAGCAGCACCCCCTAGTGATCAGCTCCTCTGGTGAAACAAAGAGCAGGGATTCTGAACCCTGTTGAGAAGAGTCTGGAGAACAAAACTCCCCACAGTGAGCATCAACTTTCTAACAATAGTTAGAAAACTTTTGGGTTTTCAGTACTTGGTGTGTATGATATGGCTACCTGCACTCCATAGATATATCTCACCCCTTACCCCTCCCCAAATGCTACTCAAGTTCAGAAATTGAATTACCATATTTTTTCCCCATAAGACACGCCTAGTTTTTAGAGGAGGAAAACAAGGAAAAGAATATTCTGAACGAAACCGTGGATGTATGATTTTGTGCCATTGTAGCTCCACGAAACAGCGAATGCGTGTTTTTTTTGGTGCAGGCTGTAACCATGGACATGCTATGTGATTTGATGGTGAATTTGCGGTGACCCAATGCAAAAATCCTGAGGATCCATGTGGACCCGTGCTTTGTAACCATGTTTTTGCACCTTTGCGGCCCCACAAAACAGTGGATGCGTGATTTTTTGGGTGCAGGCTGTAGCCATGGACATGCAATGGGATCTGATGGTGAACTTGGGGTGACCCAATGCAAAAATCCTGAGGATCCATTGGCTTTTACCTCCCCCCTCCCAGGCAGCCTCCTTTATCGCTAGCCTCTCTTATCTCCCTCCTGATTGGCAAACAATCAGTGGCTTTGTTTCAACACCCACTTCCCTCTTTCTAAAAAAATAGTGCATGATCTGCTTTTTGCCCCTGGGCAATTTGGCTCCAGGGACCGCCCATTCGCTCCATAAGACGCACAGACATTCCCCCTTACTTTTTAGGAGGAAAAAAGTGCCTCTTATGGAACGAAAAATATGGTAATTGTGAATCCTGCATTTCAGGGGCTTGGACTAGATGACCCTTGTGTTCCCTTCCAGCCCCACAATTCTGTTATTCTTTGTTTCCATGGTTTTAGGAGTTGAGATGTCATATTTACCTTGGGACAAAAGGAAGGGGGAAACTCAGCCGAACTCGACATTTACTTTTTATTAATCTCCCAACGCTCAACTAATACATTTCGACAGTTTTCCAACTTTCTTCCATCATGAAAGTCAAAAGTCGCCATGCTGCCCCCTTGGAACTGACCAAGTCTGTCCTGCTTCACTCCAGCATAATTCTTTTAGCAGGTAACGTCTCAGCCCTTACCCCAGGGCCAGCACAGAGCTGGATATTGATGCTCTGAATATGTTACGGCTGATGAACAGCAAGCATTAAACATTGAAATGTTGCAAACTTTATATTCATTGAGAATTCACCCTTTTTCTTGAATTTTCAGAGGCCGGTGGGTTAAATCCTTTCTAGGTTGTGGCGCCGCTAATTACATTGCTTAAGTATTTTGTGAAAATCAGTTTTAAAGTTCTTGCTCGTTATGTTTTATTTCACTTTAGAGTGCTGCAAATGGCCCTGTGGCTATTTTTGGGGTTTTGGGCCAGGCTTTCCGAAGCTCTTCTGCCAAACACATTTGTCCTGGTCCTTAAAACATGCAACAACCTGTCTCCTGCCAAGAGTCCTACATTGCAGGCGAAATGTATCCTGGCCTTGAAAACAGGTGCTCAATTGACTTCTAATCATATTTTATAGTTACAACTGTGCGCTAACGTTAACCAACAGCAGGGAAAACCAAATGAAAGACCTGGAGGTTGTGGTGCATTAGCCAAGCCCAAAGCTCTGATGATTGTCTACAATGTGGGTTGTTTTGGCTGGTGAAGGACAAGGGATGTAGGAAAGTAGGAGCTACAATGGATCCAAGCACAGGACTGTTCAAGGTGTTGGCACATTCCTTGGATGGTGACGTTGATGTTTATAGCTATTTATTCCCTGCTTTCCCCCCAGACTGAGACCGAAAGCACCTTACACAAATTAAAACAGCACAGATAAAATACAAAAAGCTAAAAACATATAGAATCATAGAATCGCCAAGATGACCGTGAAGATCAGACACCAAGATGATAAAAAATTCAGCCAAGAGTGGATTTTTTTAAATAGAATATCTTAAAGACCACTGTAGATATGTGAAAATGTTAGCAAGATTGCTATAACACTTACAGGTACATCGTAACATGATTTAAGGTAAAAATAAGGAGATAAAGGGGATTTGAAAAATGTAAGTAGATGTAATAGAATTAATAGGAAAAAATTGGAAACTCGGGGAGGGTGGGGGGAAGTCCAGGGATTTAAGCAATCTCAGATGTGAAATAATGGAAAATGATTTAATTATATAAGAATATCGTTTTTAAGAGAATGGAAAAATATTTTTTTTTTAAAAAAAAAAAAATTAGAATCATAGAATCAATCATAGAATCTCAGAATTGTAGAGTTAGGAGGTGGCCTGTTATGGGAGGAGCCTTGCCTGCCACAAGTTCTGTTATCTTTTCAGCGTCTGGCAGACTTGCTTTTTCTCATACAAAGCCTCCCAAAAACGTTTTTGGATTGCAGATGTGTTGATCTGTTGGTTTGTTTTTCTGCTGTTTTTAAATAACTGCCGTCTTAATAATGGTGTTTTACGGTTTATGGAACTTTGATGTCGGCACCCTTTTAATAATGCAAATCACCCAGGAATCTTAAATGGAAGGCACAGCAGAGAAATCCATTCATTCATTAAAATTATGTAAATGAGCGAGGGCGAGCTGCAGGAGGTACCAATGACATGCAGCCTGGTGGCCTTCTTGCAGGCAGCTGGGGAAGCATCTCTTGTTGGCCATGTTCACTGTATCATTACTATCATTAGTTTTCAATAATAATAATAATAATAATAATAATAATAATAATAATTTATTATACCCCACCCATCTGGCTGAGCTTCCCCAGCCACTCTGGGTGGCTTCCAACAAAATATTAAAGTACAGTAATGCGTCAAACATTAAAAGCTTCCCTAAACAGGGCTGCCTTCAGGTGTCTTCTAAAAGTCTGGTAGTTGTTTATCTCTTTGACATCTGGTGGGAGGGCATTCCACAGGACGGTTGCCACTACTGAGAAGGCCCTATGCCTGGTTCCCTGTAACCTGGCTTCTCGCAGGGAGGGAACCGCCAGAAGGCCCTTGGAGCTGGACCTCAGTGTCCGGGCAGAACGATGGGGGTGGAGACACTCCTTTAGGTATACTGGGCTGAGGCCATTTAGGGCTTTAAAGGTCAGCACCAACACTTTGAATTGTGTTCGGAAACGTACTGGGAGCCAATGTAGCCAATGGCTTTCTGAGTCCACGGCTCCCCTGACCAACTACATTCTTTCTGCAGCTCCCATGTGGGGCTCAGAAGCCCAGTTATGGCCCCTCTTGCCTGCAGAACTGACAGCCTCTCACCCTTTTTTGAACACCCTCCCTTGAGGAGTGTTCCCTCAGCCTCGCCTCCCCTCTCCTTGGGATTCCTCTGGGCTGCCACTCTGAGCTGCCCCCCTGCCCCAAAGAAAGCTGCCTTCTCACACTGCCCCACAGGGGCCTGAGACTTATCTGTCCATTCCCATTCTGTGAACCACCCTGAGACCTCTGGGTATAGGGCAGTATATAAATTCAAGAAGAAGAGGAAGAAGTAGAATAAGAGGAAGAAGAAGAGGATGAAAAAGAAGAAGAGGAGGAAGAGGAGGAGGAGGAGGAAGAGCAAGAAGAAGAGGAGGAGGAGGAAGAGGAAGAGGAAGAAGAAGAGGAAGAAGAAAAAGAGGAGGAAGAAGAAGAGGTGGAGGAATTGGAAGAGGAAGAAGAAGAAGAGGAGGAGGAGGAAGAGGAAGAGGAAGAAGAAGGAGGAGGAGGAGGAGGAGGAGGAGGAGGAGGAGGAGGAGGAGGAGGAGGAGGACTGGTGGACTAGCTGGCTGAGCTCCCTTGCCCGCTTGCTTGCTGACTCCAAGGCTGCTTCAGCTCATGGCAACCAGCACGCCCTGGCCAGCCCCAGAGGCACCATTCGCCTAGGGAGCTTGTAGCCAGGGCTGTGGCAATAGTCACACAAGACTGAGAGGCAGAGATGCAAGAGGGCATCAGAGGAGGGAGGGAAGGAAAGAGGGAGGGAGGGAAAGAGACACAGACCAGTGCTGCCCGCTGCCCCCTTGACCATCATTCAAGGCACCCCAGGGTGACACAGCACACTGGTCGGAAACCATTGATATAGATAATAAGATTTACACACCTCTTGATTGGTAAACAACAACAACAACCCTTCAAAGTGGTTTACAAAAAGCTAAAACAATAAAATAAAATAAAAACACAATAATTTAAAACATACAAAAAGTTAAAACAAAATTTAAAAATTCCTTCCAGTAGCACCTTAAAGGTAAAGGGACCCCTGACCATTAGGTCCAGTCATGACCGACTCTGGGATTGCGGTGCTCATCTCGCTTTATTGGCTGAGGGAGCCAGCGTACAGTTTCCGGGTCATGTGGCCAGCATGACTAAGCCCTTCTCGCGAACCAGAGCAGCGCACGGAAACACCGTTTACCTTCCCGCCAGAGCGGTACCTATTTATCTACTAGCACTTTGACGTGCTTTGGAACTGCTAGGTTGGCAGGAGCTGGGACTGAGCAATGGGAGCTCACCCCGTCGCGAGGATTCAAACCGCCAACCTTCTGATCGGCAAGTCCTAGGCTCTGTGGTTTAACCCACTGCGCCACCCGTGTCCTAAGTAGTCTAACTAGCACCTTAGAGTTTGTTATTGGTATGAGTTTTCATGTGCATGCACAATTCTTCAGGTACACTGAAAAAAGTCAAATACTAAAACAGGTTAAAATTCACACCAACTTTCGAAGCATCTGGGTAGGCTTCTGTAAACATGAATGTTTTTAGCAGGTTCCAAAATGTACAGTGAAGGCGCTTGCTTGATCTCGATAGGCGGGGAGATCCAAAGTGCAGCTGCTGGCTCGCTAAATGATTGCATTCTTGGAAAAGTGGAACGGGTATTACCTGGCACCTGTGGTAGTGCCAGTTCTGCCAATCAAAGCGGCCGAGGGGCAGCTGTGGGGTATGGTGACTTTGTAGGTAAACGGGTACCAAGTTGATATAGCAGATAAACATACACACTTACAATTGAAGGGTCATGTGACATGCATCCCTGTTGCAATTGCAAGGGATATTAAACATAATAGCACTAGAACTTGTGGACACCCCAGGTAGATGAATGCTGGGAGATTGCTCCTCAGAAGCAAACTTTGGGCAACTTACCTTCACCATCACTTTCCCTGTGGTCAGGAGACTCACCTGAATCAATGTAAGATGGGAAGTTGATCTCCATGGAGGTCTGGCAGCAACATTGCAACCTCAAGTAGGCAGGAGAGACATTCTCTGCTGCCGGCTGGCTGCCCTTTGCCCTGTATTCGGCTCTCCTGTGCTCTGTCCAGGGTCCTGATCCCTTCTTCCCTTGCCACAACACCAAGCTCTAGGCCTGGACAGATTGCTTGTTGGTGCTTTGTACCTGCCGGAAAAGCATCTGCAGACAACTTGGTCTACGGAAAAGCATCTCCAGAGCTCTGTTGCCATCACTTCTCCCTCTCGCATAATGCTAGAACTCATGGAGATCCAATGAAGCTGAGTGTTGCAAGATTCAGGAAATAATAATAATAATAATAATAATAATAATAATAATAATAATAATAATAATTTATACCCCACCCTCCCCGGCCAGAGTGTTTGTTGTGAGAGAGGAAGGGGAAGAAGAAGAGTTTGGATTTTATATCCCACTTTATCACTACCCGAAGGAGTCTTAAAGGGACTAACAATCTCCTTTCCCCTCCTACCCCACAACAAACACTCTGTGAGGTGAGTGGGGCTGAGAGACTTCAGAGAAGTGTGACTGGCCCAAGGTCACCCAGCAGCTGCATGTGGAGGAGCAGAGACACGAACCTGGTTCACCAGATTATGAGTCTACCACTCTTGACCACTACACCACACTGGAAAGGAGATTGTTAGCTGCTTTGAGACTCCTTAGGGTAGTGATAAAGTGGGATATCAAATCCAAACTCCTCCTCCTCCTCCTCCTCCTCCTCCTCCTCCTCCTCCTCCTCCTCCTCCTCCTCCTCTTCTTCTTCTTCTTCTTCTTCTTCTTCTTCTCTCCTCCTCCTCCTCCTCCTCCTCCTCCTCCTCCTCCTCCTCCTCCTCCTCTTCTTCTTCTTCTTCTTCTTCTTCTTCTCCTTCTCCTCCTCCTCCTCCTCCTCCTCCTCCTCCTCCTCCTCCTTCTCCTCCTCCTCCTCCTCCTCCTCCTCCTCCTCCTCCTCCTCCTTCTTCTTCTTCTTCTTCATCTACAGTTCTATGACTCTTAGACCTCCAGAACTCAACACGGGTTTCCAGCTGGGGCCTAACCAAGGCAGAATAGAATAGTACTACTACTTCCCTTGATTGGATACTAGACTTCTGTTGAGGCAGGCTAGAATAGCATGGGGGGCACATTTGCTGCTGCCTCACACTGTTAACTCATGTTAAGTTTGTGGTCAACTAAGACCCCTTGATTCTTCTCACCTATCCTGCTGTCCAGCCAGATGTCCCCCATCCTATATATATGGCAGAATCTTACATTCATCCCTTTTGAGATTCATTTTGTTAGCTTTGGCCCAGTTCTCCAAACTGTTAAGGTCTTCTTGAATCCTGATCCTGTGTTTTACTTTACTCTTTTCTTTTGGGAACAGTGGACTACCAATGCCCATGATGGTGGTTTTAATAATTCTCTTTTAATAATTGTTCTTGCGTTTAATAATCCCCCCTACTTTTTTTTTGCAAACCACTTGATATTTCTAATAGAAAACCGTTAACTAAATCAATTTTTGCAAATAAATAGAATTTCTCCAGCAAAGTTCTGAGGCTGCAGCTCAGAGATGATTGCTCTGGGTGCTGCGCGATGGTAACTAACCACCCCCGGTCCTTGGCAGCTGCTGCACCCGAAGATGAATTGGTCATTATGCATCTAAACAAATAGATTTCATATTCCAATCGGGGAGCTCTGTCAGTGTCACACACTTCTCCAGGAAGCGGAGAATGTCAGGCCATTTAGAGACCTGTCGCTAACGATGCTGGAGGTGAGCACGCCAGGAATATGCACGGCCCCCGCGGCTAATGAGACAGTGAGATGGCCCGCCACGCAAAGAGAGATGAGGCATTGCCAGCGCATTGGGGGGCTAGGCTGCTTGGACGCAGTGGAGGCATGGAAATTGGGGGGGGGGTAGCAGTTAATAAGGAAAGAAGGAGAGGGGGGGGAATTGATGTGCAGGGGATGCTGTAAAAATGGGAAGCCGTGTACCCGGGTGATGTTCAGATTAGCTCAGACTCCAGATGTGCAAGACCCTTTTCACTCTTCTGGACTTAAAAAGCAAACACCCAGCTCTATGGATGATACGTAATCATGAAGCTTTGCTATGATGGCATTGCTCAGAGAATACATTTAGACAGATTCTGTCCTTGACTCCAGGCTCGGAAGACTTGACAGGGTATTATGAACACGATGCCCAACTAGGCACGTGAGCACCTGAGCTTCATAAGAGGTCCTCAGACAGCTCCATGACAGAAATGAGATATTATTAGGTCCAGGGATGCTGGCAGGCAAATAGGTATGGCTTAGAACAGAAATAGAGAAAGGAAGGACATGGAGGAAAGAAGGCAAGGGGAGGAGAGGACTATCAGTGGCTACTAGCCATGTTTACTATGCTCTGCCTCCACACATGCTTCTGAGTGCCAGTTACAGGAAGCCACAGGAGGGGAGAGGGCTCTTGTGCTTGAATCCTGCATCTGGTTGGCCACTGTGAGAACAGGATGCTGGGGAACGGATGGGTCTGATCTAGCAGACTCTTCTTGTGTTCTTAAGGCCCAAGCAGGCAGCTTCCAGGAGATATTTGGGGCTGTTTCCTAGTGCAGTGCCATTCTCCATCAGTTTAGGGCAGGGGTGCCCAAGCTTTTTCCAAAGAGGGCCGGATTTGATGAAGTGAACATGTGCGAGGGCTGACCGAATTTGCTGAGGGTTTTTTTAGGATTGAAGTTGTTGAGCTTTTTTTTTACAATTTTACCCTAAGGAAGTCAGATTAGCCTCAACCAGAGCCAGGGCCTTTTCAACACTGGCTCCGGCCTGGTGGAACGCTCTGTCTCATGAGACCAGGGCCCTGCAGGATCTGATTTCTTTCCACAGGGCCTGTAAGACAGAGTTGTTCCACCTGGCCTTTGGCTTGGAATCAACTTGATCCCCTCCCCTCTTTCCTTTTTCCTTTCTCCTTCTGTGATGGAACTCCTACTTGGGGACTTCCCTGGCTTTTTTCTGGCCCATGTAGGACCAGTCTGGATAGTTGGCCTTGGTGAATACTTGATGTTTTTATCCCCCCAAAAAAGTTTTTGATTGAGTTTCCATTGAATTGAGGTTGCATTTTTAATGTTGTATTTTAATCTTGTTTTTAAATTGTATTTCAATCAATTGTTTTTATATTTGGTGTTAGACGTCCGGAGCCCAGTTTTGGCTGGGGAGGGCAGGGTATAAATAACATTTATTATTATATAATAATAATATACTGCCACGGGCTCCGAATTAAATCAACCAGCCCCTGAAATGGACTTTGGACATGCCTGGTTTAAGGGCAGGGTGATGGAGCACTTAAAAATTACCAAAGGGGAGAGAGAACTTTGGTGAACTTCTTATGAGCTTCAGTGTAGATGAGGGCTGTTTGTATCTTCTCTTTTATCCTACACAACTTCCCCCTATTGGGTCTTCACCAATAAAGGCCCAGGGGATAAATTTAGGTCTCTGTTTCTGGTCCACATGAGTCTCTTCAGGCAATACTTCCTCTCTGGCCCCACATCCTCTTTCCAGGCCACAGCCCTCACTAGCCCCTCACCAGTTGAAAGAGTTAGGAAGGTTTAGCCAAGAGACAAGAAAACTGAGAAGTGTGATGGCCTGGGACTCGGGCTCAGACTCAGAACCAGAGGGGACTCAGTCTGCACCGGATCCTCTGCCTCAGGCATCACCTGAACCAAGTCTGGGGCCTGATCCTGACGAGCCCCAGTCTGCACAGGTTCCCCTGCAACAAGCACCAGCTGGGCCGAGTCAGGGGCCTGAGCCTGCCCTGGCTCCAGATGCAGGCATGACCTCGTTGCCTCCAGCTGGGCCATCACTTACAGCTGCTCCACTACCGGTTGGGTCAGGGGAGGCTGAGGTGGCCCCTGGGTCTGGTAACCCACCGACGTCTCCTAAGCTGCAGAGACTGAGGTCTGAGAGAAGGAGAGACCTGAGTACTCGCAGGAGGAGTGCTCGCCTTCGGGCAAGACAGGGAGGTGAGTCGCCGGGGGATCAGGACCGGCCGCTACCCCAACAAAGATAAAAGGCTGCCAGACCCTGCCCCAGATTGCAGGAGCAACATTGCTGTATGCCAGATCATGCCTGAGATCCTGTACCTGTCCTTGCCTGGTTTCCTGCCTCGTGTCCTGCCTTGGTTCTCTCAGACTATCTCCTAGCTGGACCTTCGGATTCTGGACCAGTCCTGGACCACGTTTTATGCTTTCCCCCCGGGCCCAGCACAAGAAGTGACATGAGAGCCCTCTTCAAATATTGGAAGCGTTGTGACACAGAGGAAGGAGCAAGCTAGTTTTCTGCAGCTCCAGAAGGTGGGACTCAATGGATTCAAATGACAAGACAGGAGATTCCGACTAAGTATTGGGAAGAATTTTCTGCTGGGAAAAGCTGTTTGATGGTGCAATGGAAGCCCTCAGGAGGTGGTAAGCTCTCCTTCATTGGAGGTTTTTAAGCAGAGGTTGGTGGCCATCTGTCCAGAGTTATTTAGTGGGGATTTGTGCATTGCAGGAGGTGGGATTAGATTATCCTTGAGGGTCCCTTACAACTCCACCATTCCATGATTCTATGGCACAGTGTATTTGCTTCCAAAATCCCACCAACCGGCAGCTGTGGACCGAATTAAATGCATCTATTGTCTCTTTCGAGCTGCTCTGCCCGGCAGTTCTAATCACAACGAGCCAGACTTCCTGAGCTCTGATTCCACCTGAAATATAGGACCAGATAAAAGACGCACAGGAGGAACGGGGGCTCTTTGGGGATTGGTTAGTTGCCGTGGTGCCCCCATATATCAGCGACGGAGGCCTTTGCGCCTTCCCCTACCTGCGTGTTATCTCTCCCAGCAAAGGGACTTCTATTAAGGGAAGGGAAATTTTGAGCACTTTGGGGCCAGTCTGAGCAGGGGCTTGATAAAGTGCCTCGCAAAATGTTCCCGGAGAAATTAATCCTGACCAGCTGAGCTCCCAGCCCCCCTACCTAACCGAGAAGTGATATAAGGGCCATTGGCACAGGTTGGCTGATGAATGGCATTGAACCAAGCCGGTCGTGGGCTTACAGGGGGGCGCTGGCATTTAATGGGAAAAGCTGGCTGAGTTTCACATCTTTATTAATGGTGTTGAAGGGGAAGCAAACAGACCATTAATAACATCTCTAGATGATATTGCGCAGCGCTCTGGACACCATGGAAGAGCCAGCAATGGGAAGTTCACAGAGCAAGTCACAACTTTTGGAAGGGGTGGGGTGGGGGGTGGATCCTGATGTCTGTACTTCTGACTTGTGGGGGGACCGGGACCAGGCTGGTTTCACCCTGGGTGGGAGATGAATCATTGCAAGGAAGTTTGTCCAAGGAGGAAGGAAAGAATTTCCAGAAAGGCAGAGCAAAAGTCAGTTTAAAACAACAGCAAGACACACCTCAACGAAAAGCTTTTGCCCAGCAATGCATTTAATGAATATAAATAATGCTTTGAGATTCACCCACATGTTCTTAAACCCACAACATTTAGAGGCAGACAGTTGAAAGGAGCATTCAAACGGAACATGTGAAGTTTTCAGTGTATATTCCTTTGGTGCGCCTACATTCCCAAACTAACAAGATGAATTTTAATAGGGGCTGAATATTCATCGATGGATGAATATCAGTCTTAGACTCTGGATTACAGACTTTAGCTGCTAGAGTGTTTCTTTTAATGTAAATAAGTTATAAATGAAATTTTGCATTTTGTTTATTGCTTCTGCCCATTGGTGCTGGTGCAGTTCTATGTATTATTATTGTTATTTCTGCTTTCCTGTCTTTGACAGTAATAAAGACTGAAAATAGGGAGAAATGTAAGGTTCTGTAGGAATATCCACAAATATAGGACGGGGACATCTGGCTTGACAGCAGAACATGTAAGAAGGATCTAGGGGTCTTAGTAGACCACAGGCTTCTCATGAGTCAATGATGTGATGCAGCAACAAAAAAAGCTAATGTTGTCCAGGGCTGCATCAACAGAAGTATAGTGTCCAGATCAAGGGAAGTCATGGGGCCGATCTATGCTGTCTCAATCAGATCCCACCTGGAAGACTATGTCCAGTTCTGGGCACCACAATTCAAGGATATTGACAAGCTGGAATGTGTGCAGAGGAGGGCGACCAAGATGATCAAGAGTCTGGAAACCAAGCCTTATGAGGAAAAGTTGAAGGAGCTGGGTATGTTTAGCCTGGAGAAGGGAAGACTAAGAAGAGATATGTGAGGCATCTTCAAATATCTGAAGGGCTTGCCACATGGAGGATGGAGCAAGCTTGTTCTCTTCTGCTTCAGAGGGTAGGACCCAAATCAATGGATGAAAATGATTCCATGAACATCAGGAAGAGTTTTCTGATGGCACGTGTCATTCAGACGAACCTAGACAGCATCTTAAAAAGCAGAGACATCACCTTGCCGACAAAGGTTCGTATAGTTCAAGCTATGGTTTTCCCAGTAATGATGCATGGAAGTGAGAGCTGGACCATAAAGAAGGCTGATCGCCGAAGAATGGATGCTTTTGAATTCTGGTGCTGGAGGAGACTCTGGAGAGTCCCGTGGACTGCAAGAAGATCCAACCTCTCCATTCTGAAGAAAATCAGCCCTGAGTGCTCACTGGAAGGACATATCCTGAAGCTGGGGCTCCAAGACTTTGGCCACCTCATGAGAAGAGAAGACTCCCTGGAAAAGACCCTGATGTTGGAAAAGATGGAGGGCACAAGGAGAAGGTGACGACAGATGACAAGATGGTGGGACAGTGTTCTCAAAGCTACCAGCATGAGTTTGACCAAACTGTGGAAGGCAGTGGAAGACAGGAGGGCCTGGTGTGCTCTGGTCCAGGGGGTCATGAAGACTCGGACACCACTAAACAACTACAAGTGTCATTCAACAATGGAACAGATTCCCTCGGAAGGTGGCAGACTCTCCTTCATTGGAAACTCTTAAACAGAGGTTGGGTGGCCATCTGTCAGGAATTCTTATACTGTAAACCACCTTGCAGTTCTCAGCTGAAGGGAAGTATATAAATTTCTTCATCACCATCATATTTAGTTGGGATTCCTGCTTTACAGAGAGTTGGGCTTAGACAACCATTTGGGTCCCTTCCAACTATGCAATTTTGTGATTCTGCGAATGATGCACAGGGCAGTATAGTAGTTCTTTGTGGAGCAAACAGGACACCCTTTCCCCAGGTGGTGTTCTCACCAAGTCATTACCAGCCTGTTTCTCTGATAAGTTCATCCAATACCCTGCAATAAATCCTGATTGGGCCCTGCCTTTTTATCTACCTTCGGATACAGTCGATATCTGCCTCTCACACTTGGAGAGATGTCTTTGTGCAGTTTCCATGGTGACACTTTTACCTTTAAGATACATTTTCCCCCAAGCCCAGAGTGAGATTCCTGCGCTGTGCCCTGCATTCCGAAGTGCCTCTCCATAGAAGTGGCACTAATTGAGCGTGAAATAGCATGCACCTAAATTATGCCGTAATTTATGCAGAGTTAAATGGCTCCAAGAAGCTATTTTGGAGTGCTGAGAATCCACCTTTGCTCCACCCTGAGCCTCAGTCCACTGAATTATCCTGCCAGCATCTAACCCAGACCACATCTGGGCTGGTTGTTCCATGATCGCCCAACTCCCCCTGCTATTCTGCGCATTTAAGGGCAGGAGAACTTGGTGGAAGAGGGTGAATTAGCTCAAGGCATCGAGTAGTGTTCAAACCTCACCGGCACATTTCTTCCCATGGGGCAAATTAGACATACTTGAGAGGGATCTGATCTTTGTCAACTCTGATATGAACCGACCTGATCTGGACCTCTCGGGCTATTGCAGAGATTGTAACTTAGTTACCCGAGCAGTTTCACACTTTCCAAATGTTCCAGCGCACTTCTGGGCTCCAACAAGATATGAGGAAACATTTTAAAATGTGAGAGAAATTCATTATCAATCCATATGTTGAGGGGGGTGGGACACGTATTTAAAAATAGTATTTAAAATTGGATTTTTTTGTGCAGGTTTTTTTAAACAAAAAACAAAGAAGCACAGATTAATGAAGAATCAGAACATAACTGACTTATGAGTAAGTGACAGACTGTAGCAGGATGACACCTGATCAGGACTCCAAAACTCCTCATAGGAATTGAAGTAGAAGAGCCTGCAGCAGGATCAGGCCAAAGGCCCATGTAACCCAGCTTCCAGTTCTTACAGTGGCCAACCCGATGCCCAGATGGTGGGCTCACAAGAATGTCTCTGCAAATCTATGCTTCTGTGGTTTCAAAGGGCAAGGACGGCGATTTCGACTTAACATAAGGAAGAACTGCCTAAGAGTAATAATAATAATAATAATAATAATAATAATAATAATAATAATAATAATAATTTATACCCTGCCCATCTGGCTGGGTTTCCCCAGCCACACTCTGAGCAGCTTCCAGCAAAATATTAAAATACAATAGTCTATTAAACATTAAAAGCTTCCCTAAACAGGGCTACCTTCAGATGTCTTCTAAAAGTCTTGTAGTTGTTCTTCTCTTTGACATCTGGTGGGGTGCGTTCCACTACCAAGAAGGCCCTCTGCCCGGTTCCCTGTAACTTGGCTTCTTGCAGTGAGGGAACTGCCAGAAGGCCCTCGGCGCTGGACCTCAGTGTCCGGGCAGAACGATGGGGGTAGAGAAACTCATTCAGGTATACTGGACCGAGGCCGTTTAGGGCTTGAAAGGTCAGCACCAACACTTTGAAATGTGCTCAGAAATGTACTGGGAGCCAATGTAGGTCTTTCAAGACCAGTGTTATGTGGTCTCAGCAGCCGCTCCCAGTCACCTGTCTAGCTGCCGCATTCTGGATTAATTGTAGTTTCTGGGTCACCTTCAAAGGTAGCCCCACATAGAGCACACTGCAGTAGTCCAAGCGAGA
This sequence comes from Podarcis melisellensis, assembly GCF_964234715.1. NCBI lineage: Eukaryota > Metazoa > Chordata > Lepidosauria > Squamata > Lacertidae > Podarcis > Podarcis melisellensis. The sequence continues at coordinate 61,383,721 of NC_138543.1, read as the reverse complement.
GATAACTAGAGCATGCACCACTCTGGTGAGACAGTCTGCGGGCGGGGAGGGTTTCATCCTGCGTACCAGATGGAGCTGGTAGACAGCTGTCCTGGACACAGAATTGACCCACACCTCCATGGACAGCTGTGAGTCCAAAATGACTCCCAGGCTGTGCACTTGGTCCTTCAGGGGCACAGTTACCCCATTCAGGACCAGGGAATCCTCCACACCAGCCCGCCCCCTGTCCCCCAAGAACAGTACTTCTGTCTTGTCAGGATTCAGCCTCAATCTGTTAGCCGCCATCCAAGAAACATTGGACAGTAGAATGGAGAACCTCAGAATGGGGTGGACTCTCTTAAATTCAAGGTTTTTAAGCAGAGCTTGGATGGCCATTTGCTGGAGATTCTTTAGCTGACATTACCGCATTGCAGGGGGTTGGACCAGATGAGATCTGGGATCCTTTCCACCTCTATAATTCTACTATCCTATGGGTGGATTCTCCTCCGCTGGAGGTTTTTAAGCAGAGGTTAGATGGCCACCTGTCAGGGATCCTTTAGCTGTGAACCCTACATTACAAAGCGTTGAACTAGATGACCCCTGGGGTTCCCTCAAACTATGCAGTTCTATGATTCTAAGACAATATCTTATTTTTTTATCTCCTTCCCTCTGTGCGTGATGGGCTCGGGCTCGGAACCAGAGGAGTCTCAGTCTGTACTTTGCCTCAGGCATCATCTGAACCAAGTCTGGGGCCTGAAGAGTCCCAGTCTGCACAGGTTCCCCTGCAACAAACCCCAGCTGGGCCGAGTCAGGGGCCTGAGCCTGCCCTGGCTTCAGATGCGGGGATTCCCTTGTTGCCTCCAGCTGGGCCATCACTTACAGCTGCTCCACTACCGGTTGGGTCAGGGGAGGCTGAGGCGGTCCCTGGGTCTAGTAACCCACTGACGTCTCCCAAGCTGCAGAGACTGAGGTCTGAGAGAAGGAGAGACCTGAGTACTCGCAGGAGGAGTGCCTGCCTTCAGGTGTGACAGGGAGGTGAGTCGCCGGGGGATCAAGACCGGCCGCTACCCCTACAAAGATAAAAGGCTGTCGGACCCCATCCCAGGTTGCGGGAGCAACATTGCTGTATGCCAGATCCTGCCCTTGCCTGGTTTCCTGCCTCATATCCTGCCTTGGCCCTGTCGGACTGACTCCTAGCAGAACCTTCAGATTCTGGACCGGTCCTGGACTGCATTTCACAGGTTCCCCCGGACCCAGCACACTGTGTTTCCCACCAGGAGTGGCTCCTAGCGTCACAAGGAATTGGCTTTGATTAATCGCCTGCTATATTTTCTCCTCTGTAAAGGCTGGAAGAAAGTTTCTTAATCTGGAAAAACTCAGGGAAGCCTCTTTTTGTGGGTTGTGTGTGTGTGGGGGGTGGAGGGATGACAAATGGTTAATCCACCGGGGCTTCCCATTTTCCCTCCAGGGTGACTTTTCCTCCCTTTTCTTTTTTTTGAGTGTGAGTCGAAGAACCAAAACCTTTGAGAATTGCTACCATGTGTCTCCATCACCTCCCGCAGATTAGCCCCATATGGGAAGAAAAGTGCCCCGTTCTCATCCATTTGCAGTGTGTGTTTGATCTAAATTTATAGCAGACGTCTCGAGAATATATGTGACAAGGCAGGAGGAGATAGACTTCAAACATCGTGCAAGCTGGCTACTTCGCATGTTATTTGAAATATACGGCCCGGCTCATTAGGCCATAAATATATATATTTCCAAGCACGCGGTGATAAATGTTTCCAGGGTGTTCGGTTTTTCCACGCTGCAGATCTCAAGCTTTCTTGACAAGTGGCCTCTGGCTGAAGTGGGTGGCTGTGGATCGGGGATATTCAGGCTTTGGGTAGCAGATTGTCAAGAGCAGGAGCTCAGATTTTGCTGCTGGGAAGCCCAAATTAGGCCCTGGCCAACCTGTAACTGTACTTAAGAAATGCAAAACTATAGCTAATAGACTTGTTATTCATATCTCACCTTTCCCCCAGACCAGGACCAAAGGTGGCCTATATGTTTCATTTATTTACTTCATAAATGTATACACTGCTTGATTGTTAAAACAACCACCCTCAGATAGATTTGAAAAGAGAATAGAACAATAAAATCATCACCTGACCCTCTGGAGCAGATTTGGAGAGGCACCCGGGAATAGGAGGATTCCCACACTATTGTGATGGCCTGGGACTCAGGCTCGGACTCAGAACCAGAGGTGACTCTGTTTGCACTCTCCTTTGCCTCAGGCATCATCTGAACCAAGTCTGGGGCCTGATCCTGAAGAGCCCCAGTCTGCACAGGTTCCCCTGCAACATCATTGTTCTGGCTTCTGCTAGTGCCACAAGTTCATTGAATTTGGCCGAATAAATATCAGCAACCTCAGATATGCAGATGACACAACCTTGATGCAGAAAGTGAGGAGGAATTAAAGAAAATTTTATTGAGGGTGAAAGAGGAAAGCGCAAAATATGGTCTGAAGCTCAACATCAAAAAAATGAAGATCATGGCCACTGGTCCCATCACCTCCTGGCAAATAGAAGGGGAAGAAATGGAGGCAGTGAGAAATTTTACTTTATTGGGCTCCATGATCACTGCAGATGGTGACAGCAGCCACGTAATTAAAAGATGCCTGCTTCTTGGGAGAAAAGCAATGACAAACCTAGACAGCATCTTAAAAAAACAGAGACATCACCTTGCCAACAAAGGTCCATAGAGTTCAAGCTATGGTTTTCCCAGTTGTGATGTATGGAAGTGAGAGCTGGACCATAAAGAAGGCTGATCACCGAAGAATGGATGCTTTTGAATTCTGGTGCTGGAGAAGACTCTTGAGAGTCCCATGGACTGCAAGAAGGTCAAACCTCTCCATTCTGAAGGAAATCAGCCCTGAGTGCTCACTGGAAGGACAGATCCTGAAGCTGAGGCTCCAAGACTTTGGTCACCTCATGAGAAGAGAAGACTCCCTGGAAAAGACCCTGATGTTGGGAAAGATGGAGGGCACAAGGAGAAGGGGACGACAGAGGACGAGATGGTGGGACAGTGTTCTCGAAGCTACCAGCATGAGTTTGACCAAACTGCGGGAGGCAGTGGAAGACAGGAGTGCCTGGCGTGCTCTGGTCCAGGGGGTCACGGAGAGTCGGATATGACTAAATGACTAAACAACAACATACAAGTGAAACTCGACAAATTAGAATATCATGGAAAAGTTCGTTCATTTCAGTAATTCACCTTAAAAGGTGAAACTAATATATGAGATCGACTCATGACAGGCAAAGCGAGATGTGCTTCTACTTCTCAGAGGTCCAATCTTGCTCGATTTGCAATCCTTGTTTTGCTGATTTCCTTGAATATTCTCATTTTCTGAGATGGTTAATTGGGGGTTTTCATCAGCTGTACGCCATGTTCATTGCAATGATAACAACTCAAGGCTTGACATATCTCGCTTTGCATGTCACGAGTCTATCTCATATATGAGTTTCACCTTTGAAGTTGAATTAGTGAAGGAAAGGAACTTTTCCATGATATTCTAATTTTTCGAGTTTCACCTGTCCACGAGATTCCGGCATTGGAGGGGTTGGACTAGATGACACATGGAGTCCCTTCCAACTATGACTCTATGATTTGTGGGTGGGCCACACTTACATTTACATTGAAGTAGGAAATACACCATAGAGCACACTAATAGTATGTTTATGGGAAAGGAGCTTTGCAAACACTTAGCTAAAATTCCTGCATTGCAGGGGGCTGGACTAGATGACCCTTTGTATCCCCACCAGTCCTGCAAGCCTATGCTTCTGTGATTTAGGCATTAGGCCAATGAGTGCGTATATCAGCACAGGTCAATCCTCCACATTTATATCATTTTCTAGTTGTCCTTCTGCCTGAAGCCAGCCAACGCACACTAATGAAACCCATAATCAAAAATAACAATGCAATAAAAATAAACACATCGAAACATAATATCTAATCAAAACAGCAGCTGCAATTCCAAGGGTTTCAGCTTAATGGGTCAGGAAGTGGAGCTGGTTTCCCCTTTTAAAAAAAACATCCCCAAAGTTACCAATTTTCCAAGCAAAATCTGGAGGGAGACAACCCTTTCTTGGAGGCCACTGCGACTCCCAGAAGAGGAAACGTAGCTGTAAAATATCACAAAATACATTTATTCCTCCACACGCATACATGCACACCAGTGCTCAGAGCACCCCCCTTCTTTCAAAACCACTAGTTTTTCCCAACCGAAGCAAAAATGTTTCAACATCAACAGAGAACTTAATTTGCAAGAGTTGGAACAGAGAGCAGGAGGGAGAGAGCAGCTGAGAAGGGTTAAGGCTAGCCTTGGGTATAGGCATTTCTGTCATAGAATCCTAGAATGGTAGATTTGGAAGGGACTCCAAGGGTCATCTAGTCCAACCCCCTGCACTGCAGGAATCTCACCAAAGCATCCTTGACAGGTGGCCATGCAACCTCTGCTGAAAAACCTCCAAGGAAGGAGAGACCACGACATTCCAAGGGAGTTGAACAGTTCTTACTGTCACAAAACCTGCATCATCATCATCATCATCATCATCATCATCATCATATATTATTTATACCCCGCCCATCTGGCTGGGTTTCCTCAGCCACTCTGGGCAGCTTCCAACACAATATTAAAATACAGTAATGCATCAAACTTTAAAAGCTTCCCTAAACATGGCTGCCTTCAGATGTCTTCTAAAAGTTTGGTAGTTGTTTTTCTCTTTGACATCTGATGGGAGGGTGTTCCACAGGGCGGGTGCCACCACCGAGAAGGCCCTCTGCCTGGTTCCCTGTAGCTTTGCTTCTCACAGTGAGGGAACCGCCAGAAGGCCCTCCGAGCTGGACCTCAGTGTCCGGGCAGAAAGATGGAGGTGGAGACGCTCCTTCAGATATACTGGACCGAGGCCATTTAGGGCTTTAAAGGTCAGCACCAACACTTTGAATTGTGCTTGGAAAAGTACTGGCAGCCAATGCAGATCTTTCAGGAACAGTGTTATATGGTCTTGGTGGCCACTCCCAGTCACCAGTCTAGCTGCCACATTCTGGATTAGTTGCAGATTCTGGGTCACCTTCAAAGGGAGCCCCACGTAGAGCGCGTTGCAGTGGTCCAAGTGAGAGATAACCAGAGTATGCACCACTTTGGCGAGACAGTCCGCGGGAAGGGAGGGTCTCATCCTGAGTACCAGATGGAGCTGGTAGACAGCTGCCCTGGACACAGAATTGACCTGCGCCTCCATGGACAGCTGTGAGTCCAAAATGACTCCCAGGCTGCGCACCTGGTCCTTCAGGGGCACAGTGACCCCATTCAGGACCAGGGAGTCCTCCACACCTGCCTGCCTTCTGTCCCCCAGAAACAGTAGTTCTGTCTTGTCAGGATTCAACCTCAATCTGTTAGCCACCATCCATCCTCCAACCGCCTCCAGGCACTCACACAGGACCTTCACCGCCTTCATTGGTTCTGATTTGAAAGAGAGGTAGAAAGAGCCTGCTGGATCAGACCATGGGTGGGGCCCACCTAGTCCAGCATCCTGTTCTCACAGCATCCAACCAGATGTCCATGATAGGAAACCAGGAAGAAGGACCTGAGCAGAACAGCAGCCTCCCCTCCTGTGGTTTCCAGCAACTGGGATTCGGAAGCATTGAAGCCTTGGAGTGTGGAGGCAAAGAATGGCCAACGTGGCTGGTAGCCATCCATAACCCTCTCCTCCTCCATGAATTTGTCCAATCCTCTTTTAAGGCCATCTAGGTTGGCAGCCATCCCTGCCTCCTGTGGCAGGGAGTTCCGTAGTTTAACTATGTGCTGCACGAAGATGGACATTCTGAACCTTCCAACCTTCAGCTTCATTCGACATCCACAAGTTCCAGTCCTGAAAGGCTCCCAGGACGTTTCTGAGCACAATTCAAAGTGTTGGGGCTGACCTTCAAAGCCCTAAACGGCCCAGTAAACCTGAAGGAGAGTCTCCAGCACCATCGTTCTGCCCGGACACTGAGGTCCAGCTCCGAGAGCCTTCTGGCGCTTCCCTCCCTGTGAGAAGCCAAGTTACAGGGAACCGGGCAGAGGGCCTTCTTGGTAGTGGCATCTGCCCTGTGGAATGCCCTCCCACCAGATGTCAAGGAAATAAAGAACTATACAACTTTTAGAAGACATCTGAAGGCAGCCCTATTTAGGGAAGCTTTTAATATTTGATGAATTATTGTATTTTAATATTTTGCTGGAAGCTGCCTAGAGTGGCTGGGGAAACCCAGCCAGATGGGCGGGGTATAAATAAATTATTATTATTATTATTATTATTAGTAGTAGTAGTAGTATTACAAGAGAGGGAGAAAAGCATTCATCTCTCAACTTTGGTCCTATGGGACCACCTCTCCTGATACGTCCCATGGAGGACCTTACGGTCTTCAAACAAAAACATCTTGGAGGTCCCAGGCCACAGGGAGGTTAGGCTGGCCTCAACCAGAACCAGGGCTTTTTCGGCTGTGGCCCTGATCTGGTGGAACACTCTGTCACAAGAGACTAGGGCCCTGCGAGACTTGACATCTTTCCACAGTGCCTGCAAGACAGAGCTGTTCCACCAGGCCTTTGGCACAGTCTGACCCCCTCCTTTGGTAATCCTCACAGAACTCTAGCCCAATGGTTGCCATTAATTTGATTTGAACTGATTTTAAAATGAATTGATTTTAGAATGCTGTGTTACTTTTATTGTTGTTAGCTGCTCTGAGCCCGGCTTCAGCTGGGGAGGGCGGGATATAAATAAAAATTTATTATTATTATGCCATGCAAAATTTTACAAACTTCTATCTTGCGCTCGCTTTTTCTTTTTTTAAAAAAATCCCTTTTAGGGGGTTGCCAGAGAGCTGCACCTCTCTGCTCAGATGAGTCTTAATTTGTTGAGGCAGCAATGAGAAAAAGGTTCCTCTTCCATTCATTTCAACCGAGGTCACATCCTTAAGACTGTTACCATCCTCCTGAGCCCATCTGAATGTCCTGGGTGTGAGTGTCAGGAGAGAAAGGATACCCTGCGGAAGGAATCCAGAGGAATAGCACAAAGTTCAAACCGGCTTTTGGACCTTCATTTCAGCTTGGAAGGGTTCTCATCTGAGATCTTTAGATTAACATAAAAAAACACAACTTCTTGGATCTCCAACTCCCATCGACCACATGGCCAATGACCAGGGATTATGGGAGTTGTATTCCAGAAGAAGCTGGTGTAGAAGCTTTGTTAATTTTATGGGACCCTGTTGTGACCCTGTAAATGCAATCTGCATGCAGATATAGGTTTCAGGCTGCTTGAGAGATTTCTTGGTGGGTAGCTCAATCAGCAACTATTAGCAGGGACAGCTAAATGGAATCTAAATAGATTCACTTCTGAGCAAAAGACCGAAGCAGAATTGCTCTGGCGGAGAGGCCATCACTCAAAACTTGAGTACAAGTGAGAGTAGCAGGGCTTTTTTTCAACCCAAACTCACTGGAACTCAATTCCAGCACCTCTTGCCATTCTAAGAGAGCAAGGGAGGTGTTGTCATGGTGAGTTCTGGTGCCTCTTTTTAGAAAAATACCACTGGGTGAGTAGTTACAGCAGATTTAGTTTGCAGTTAAAGGGAAGCTGCTTAATGACAAAATTATATACCGGTTAAAACACAGCCCTGCTCTTCCAAATTTGGCTGCGCAGCTCTCTGGCTGGATAATGTGTGCAGAAATACAGGTGCTAGGGGACACCTCTGTTAGGGAAATAACAGACAAAAATGCATTGTATTAGGGAAAATTGGTTTGGCAAAATGTGTATATTAGGGGAAATTGCACAGAGAAATGTGTGTATCAGGAGCCAGTTGCAGTAAAACGCCGATGAATTTTCATGAGGGATTAGAAAAATATCACAGACTAATGTGGAAATGTGAAGAGCTGAACTTAAGGCAGGAAAAATGAGGAATTGAGAAAAACAGTGACTGAGAGATTCACCCATCCCTCGTGATGAGTGCCTTGCTTTTCATGCTCCCCAGTGAAGGATCAGTGCGCAGACACAACACGGGGACATTGCTCCTTCTGTTTCTACTACTGAGTGGACCCAGTCTGCCTTCTTTCGGGAGGTGAAAGTATGGGTACTCTATGCAAATCCAGGAGCAACTGTCTTGTATGCCCTTGAGGCTGGTTTGTTATGCTATTGTGCTTAAATAACCATGTTTTGAATTGATTGTGGGGGGGGGGTGTCTTTGTTTCCTCAGAATCCAAAGAACCTGCAGCTGCAATGAACGTAAGGAGGAGTTTCATGAACAATGAACCCAGAAATTTGGGCTCCCTTCCAAACTGGGGCCAAAGTTTTGCAGGGGTTTGCAGTGCAAACCCTGGGTTTTGCAGTGAGTCTTCTTCTACTTTGGCAATCCCTCATAGCCCAGTAAGATTGTCTTCCATAAACACAGTCTTAACAATGAGTCCGTAAGTGACTGTGGAGGCCAATTCTGGATCCACACGTCCTTCCACAGTGGGGACATTGGTTTCCAGGCGGGAGTTGATCACGGTGTGAATTTGCCAAGCGTGCCTTCCTCTTAGTATGTTTCTCCCTTGTGTCCTCAGTTTGAGTGTCTTCAAAGCCCATGACACCTTTGGAAAAGGCTGTTCTCCAACTGGAGCACTCACAGGCCAGTGTTTCCCAGTTGTCAGTGTTTATACTACATTTTTTTTTAAAGATTTGCCTTGAGAGAGTCTTTAAACCTCTTTTGTTGACCACTAGCATTATGCTTTCCATTTTTAAGTTCAGAATAGAGTAGTTCAGAATACAGTCCAACAAAGTTGATGTTGAAGAATCATTGCTTCAACACTGGTGATCTTTGCTTCTGCCAGTACACTGGTATTAGTTCGCCTGTCTTCCCAAGTGATGTGTAAAATTTTTCAGAGACACCATTCATGGAATCTTTCAAGACGTTGGAGATGGCGTTTGTAAGTGGTCCATGCTTTACAAGCAGACAGTAAGGTTGGTAGTACAACAGCTTTGTAGACAAGCATTTTGGTTTCCCTGCAAATGTCCTGGTCCTCAAACACTCTGCACGGGGTTCGTAGTTCACCTCCAAACCCAACAATGCCCAATTCACTTCACAGTAGTGCCAAAAATTTGAATAGTTTTGCAGTAAAAACAAATTTTGGGCTTCGTAGTTAATGAAGCCTTGTAGCATTGCATCCTAGAGCGTAGCAGTTCCAGCAATGAAAATCCTACTTCTGACTTAGAAGTTGGAGTGCCAAAGGAAGGAAAGAAAAATTAGCCTGCAAACACGGCTGAAAAGACTGAGTGCAAAGTTGAACGGAAATTGTAGTTTGCAAAGAAAAAGAATACAGATGTCAAGAAAAGCCAGGGTTGAAGGGAAATGAACTTTGAACTCCCGGGAGCGAGCAACCGCTTTGCAACCGAATACAGCTAATGTACATGATAAATATTGTTATTCAGGCTCTCCTGAAAGAGGACTGATAATAGGCAGTTTTTGTAAGTGAATCCAAATGAAAGGAAGGGAGTTGAAAAGGAACACAGTGAAAAGACCAGAAATCTGAGGATGGCAGGGGAGGGGGGGAAACAAAAGAAGAGGAATGAGCAGATGAAAGGGGAGAGAGAAAAATGGAGCAGTGTCTGAAATTTGCAAAAGTGAAGATGGAACTTAAAAGTGGGTTTGCAAAGGATTTCCTCCCACCCGCAAAGAGCGATTTCCCTATTATTCATGCAATCAACTGAGCAGAGAACATTTGCAAGAGATAGTTCCTAAGAGGCGACAGAGTAACGAAGTAGTTTTATACTTGACCTTTTGGTCTTTCCATCATCATTGCTCGGTGAGAGCCAGTCAGGGCATTTTCAAGACGTAAAGTGATGTTCTTGTGCTGGAGTCATAATCTGTCCCTGTTGCTCTTCAATGCTCTCTTTTGCAAACTTGTTTTTGTTGCATCTGCACCAGCACAGCAAACACCAGAGGCTCACCGGTATCCTACTTCCCTATGGCGGCCAACCATTGACGTGAATTTGGCGGACAGACAGTTGGCTAAGGCAGCACAGTCTGAACGTACAACACCAATTCTGGCATGGTTGTGCTGGCTTCCAGTTTGCTTTGGGGTTCGGTTCAGAGTGCTGGTTTGGACATACAACATCTTATATGGCCCAGGAACCCAGGATGCCAAGGTCTGCCTCTCCCCACCTGAACTGACCCACACCCTGTGATCATTATCTGAGGCCCTTCTTTGTGTGTCCCCTCCATGGGAGGTATTGGGAGGGGTAACATGAGATCAGGCCTTTTGCGTGGTGGCCCTTCACTTGTGGAAGGATGTCCCCATCTTTATCTATTTTTATGTGCTCATGATCTGGGTTCAGCTGAGAGAGAATGGTTCCTCCAAGGCTACGCAGTGAGCATGAGTGGTGGTTTGCGTCGGGGTCTCCCAGATTGAGGTGCTGGACCAAACTGGTGCAACTCTTTGTATGGTTTCTCCGTATTCATTTTTGTTCTGACTAAGCTCTGAATTTGCACAGTTCACAGGCATGCAGTGAATGTTGTGCCCTGATAGCGGGAAGGCTTAGGAGGGGGAGGAATGCAAAATTATTACTGCGATGCTTCCTGGTTCCCTCCTCCTCTCTCTCTCTCTCTCTCTCTCTCTCTCTCTCTCTCTCTCTCTCTCTCTCTAAGTCTTCCCTACAGCCTTAAAAACACTGACAAGGGATTTCTATTTTGGTAAGAAAGAAGTTGCGGGAGCAAAGGGCCGCTGCTAGCATTGAGCGATGTCATTGTCAGGTTACTACATAATCAGGGCTCTACTAAATCTCATGTTAAGAAAATCACAATCATTTAATATTTATAAAGTACTTAAATTTATGCTTTAAAAGCAAAATGAAGTGCACATCAGGAACGGACACAGCAGAGACTCCCAGGATAGGAGCTGAGAGCAGAAATTAAGGACATCCAGTGCAGGAGAATAAAGTGAGGGACAGTGTTGCATAGTGGTTAGAGTGGTTGGCTAGGGCTTGGGAGACCAAGAATCAAATTCCCTTTCAGTCATGAAGCTCACTGGGTGACCTTGAGACAGTCCCAATGTCCCCATTGCTGAGGCAGCTCGGATGACTCCCTTTAACTCCGAGCAGAGGAGAAGAGGACTCTGAATATGTGCATCAGAATGCGGATTGTGTTCCACCTCCCAGCATGATTTTGCCCTCCGTGGAGATGTGCAACTCACAAAGAAACAAAATCCATCAGCAGAGGTGGCTGGGCTAATAGCCAGAAACAGGTATATAAAAAAATTAATCAAAAGAATGCAAGGTAGAGATGTTATTTGCACATCTTTTTCTCACCCTGAACTTTCGCAGCAAGAATAGGATGTCATGAAAATTCAGCACAGGGCGAGCTTTGCAGGTGTGTTGGTGGCTGATGTCATTTTCACTAAAGGTTTGCAGCTTGTATTCAGCCAATGGTTGTCCCACTCCCCACTTTAAAATCCCCTGCTGAGGCATCACAGTGTCTTTGGAGGGAGAGGAGAGCGTGGAAAGGGAAATCAGGAAAACAGAAGAAAGAAAATCAAAACCGCCCTCAGGTCTGGCATCACAGGGGAGGAGAAATGAACATGGTGGAGCCATTTCATTTATGGAGATGGGGATTATAAATCAGAGGGCAGCTTGCTGGTCGCTTCAAAGCCTCCAGGTTGGAAGCAGAAATGTGAGGGGGGAGAGAGAAGCCTTTCTCTTGTCTCCAGACTTCAACTCCTGTGTTGAAAGGAGCGTCGCTGGCTGAAAGACGCATTTTTGTGGGGCAGGGAAACCCTTTCCTTAGCTTCAAAATAGTTTGGAAGCCAACTGGAATGCAAGCAGCTGGCCATCTTACATATGGAAAGTTTCAGTTGATATTTATTACATTTATAGACTACTTTTTCCTTCAAAAAAGTAGGTCAAGGTGGTGTACATGGTTATGATTTGGGGGGACAGGGGGTGGGCATGTGTGGAGTCTGGTCCTGAATGGGGTAACTGTGCCCCTGAAGGACCAGGTGTGCAGCCTGGGAGTCATTTTAGACTCACAGCTGTCCATGAAGGCGCAGGTCAATTCTGTGTCCAGGGCAGCTGTTTACCAGCTCCATCTGGTACGCAGGATGAGACCCTACCTGCCCACAGACTGGCTCGCCAGAGTGGTGCGTGCTCTGGTTATCTTCCGCTTGGACTACTGCCATACACTCTACGTGGGGCTCCCTTTGAAGAATCTGCAATTAATCCACTGGGAGCGGCTGCCGAAACAATATAACACCAGTCCTGAAAGAGCTACATTGGCTCCCCAGGGCGTTTCCAAGCACAATTCAAAGTGTTGGTGCTGACCTTTAAAGCCCTAAACGGCCTTGGCCCTGTATACCTGAAGGAGCGTCTCCACCTCCATTGTTCTGCCCAGACACTGAGGTCCAGCTCCGAGGGCCTTCTGGTGGTTGCCTCACTGTGAGAAGTGAGGGAACCAGGCAGAGGGCCTTCTCCGTAGTGGTGCCTGCTCTGTGGAACGCCCTCCCATAAGATGTCAAGGAAATAAACAACTATCTGACTTTTAGAAGACATCTGAAGGCAGTCCTGTTTAGGGAAGTTTTTGATATTTGATGTTTTATCGCCTTCTCCTCCTCCTCCTCCTCCTCCTCCTGTTGGGAGCCACCTAGAGTGGCTGGGGAAACCTAGCCAGATGGACGGGGTATAAATAAATGTTGTTGTTGTTGTTGTTGTCCACTCCTGTTTTGTCCTCAGAACCACCCTGTGAGGTAGGTTGGGTCTCCCTCTGTGAACTTCATGGTTGAGAAGGGAACTCATGACACCATACAGACTCTCATTATAAAATGTTGGTATCTCCAGTAAAGGATCTCAGGTAGGACAGTTGGGAAGGATCATAGGACTGGGCTGATTTAAGCAATGGCTGGGCACATGCTCAAGTAGCTCCTTATACCTATAAGAACATAAGGAGGGCCTAGGTGCTGGATGAGGCCAAATGCCCATCTAGTCATAGAATCATGGAACTGTGGATCTGGGAAGGACCCCAAGGGTCATCTAGTCCAACCCCCTGCAATGCAGGAGTCTCAGCTAAAGCATCCAGGACAGATGGCCATCCAGCCTCTGTTTGAAAACCTCCAATGAAGGAGAGTCCAGCATCTTCCAAGGGAGACCATTCTCCTGCTGAACCGCTCTCCTTGTCAGAAAGGTCTTCCTGATGTTTAGTTGGAACCTCCTTCCTTGTCATTTGAACTCATTTGTACAGGTCCTCCGCTCTGGAGCAGCAGGAAACAACCTTGCTCCATCTTCCATGGAACAGCCCCTCAATGTCCAATTCTTGGGCAATTGAAGTCCCGGCTGGGGACATCGGGACTGGGGGCAAGATGGCAGGGTGGGAGAACGGGAGTCCAGAAGCCAGGAGTCGGGAAGCCAAGAGTCCGAGGGTCAGAGAGCCGGGAGTCAAGAAGTGAAGGGTCTGAGGGTCAGCAAGCAAGGAGTCACAAAGGCAGGCGTCTGAGAATCAAGGAGCAAGGAGTCACAAAGGCAGGGGTCTGAGAATCAAGAAGCAAGGAGTCATGAAGTCAGGGGTCCGAGGAGCAAGGAGTCAAGGAACCAAACACAGCAAGGCAGGGAATGTGTTGCTGTGGCAAAGAGCTGAAGGGAAATGCTGACCTTATATCCCTTACCAGCTCTTGCCACCAGGTGCTGTGAGTTACCAATCAGCTTCACCTGTGAGGCCGCGCCTTGCCTCTCCAGAACAAACTTAGGAAGACCCAGTCCTGGTCACAGGGCTTGGCTCCTGCACACACACCTGGCACTCAACTACTTGAAGATGGTTATCATATCACTTCTCAGTCTTCTCTTCTCCAGGCTAAATATACCAACCATCCTGCTCTCACAATGGCCATCCTGATGCCTCCAAGAGAAATCCACAGGGAGGACTTGAGCCCTGCAGGACTGTCCCTACATTCTGATTTCCACAAACTGGTATCCAGAAATGTCTACCTTTGACACAGAATGTAGGACGTAGCCATCAGCACCAATTAGCTGTTGATACACTTATTCTCCATGAGTGTTTGCTGTTGCTCCCTCCAATGGAAATTGATCCTCCAGTCACAAAGCCCCCCAAAATATTCTGCTTTGGAATATCCAGTGGACAAGAGAGAAAAGGATAGTATATATTAGAGGCAAATTTTCCTTAAAGCAAAATCTCGAGGGAAATTTGGGCAGTCCTCCTCAGGCGAAACGTCCGGAAAATATTCAAGGAAAGTTAGAAGTTTCCTTGCACTTAGTGAAAATTCTCCAGGGAAGGGTCGGTTTGCACATCTCTGCTTGAAGTGATGGAAGAAATGTCAGTAATGAACACTTGAAGCATTAATTTTGACTGGTTCTTTGCTTTCACATTTAAATGTTAGCCTGTTGCTATTTCTCCCACTTTCTCCCCTCTTTTAAAGAAAGGTTTTATGACAGTGCATAAATCTGAAATGACATACCTTATTAAAAAGCCACAGGCAGTTTTCTTTTTGCTGAAAGCTGTGCTCTTTCCATTGTCCGCTCCATGAAATCGACTCTGGAACTTCCCCTTGGAATGAGCCTTCACTCTGAGGGAGAAGCTTCAGAACTGGAGGCAATGGAGGCGCCGGGGTGGGGGTGGGGAGGAGGGTCCACCATAAATTGGGACACATGGTCACCCTGGGCTTTGGGGATTTTGCCGCAGTACAACAGAGCAGCACTCATTTGCCCTGAAGTATCAGGCTGCAGGGGAGAAGGAATCACAGTTTTGCCTTGCATGAAAAGTCACTTCCCATTTTAATGACTTGTTAGATAGAGATGATATAAATACAGATACAGTGGTACCTTGTTTCTCAAACGTCTTGATGCCTTGGCACTCAACCAACTTGGAACCCAAACACTGCAAACCCGGAAGTAAGTGTTCTGGTTTGTGAACTTTTTTGAAAGCCGAATGCGCTCCATTTTGAGTGTTACACTGTGGTCTGTCTGTTTTTGCTATTTATTTTGCGTTTTTGTTTTTGCGGCTCTTTTTGTTTTGATTTTGTGACTGTGTGGAACCCAGTTCAGCTACTGATTGATTAATTGATTGTGCGACCACAGTACATTGTTTATTGCTTTCATTTTATGGATCAATGGTCTCGTTAGAGAGTAAAATTCGTGTTAAATGGCTGTTTTAGGGGTTGTTTTTAAAAGTCTGGAACGGATTAATCCATTTTGCATTACTTTCTATGGGAAAGCCCCCCTTGGTTTTGGAACGCTTTGGTTTTGGAATGGACTTTCGGAACGGATTAAGTTTGAGAACCAAGGGACCACTATATTGCATTTGTATCTCACTGTTTCCTCCAAGGAGCTCAAGGAGACATACATAGTTCTTGCTGCTCCTCGTTTAATCCCCAGAACAACCCTGTGAGGTTGGTGAGGCTTGTTGGTGTAATATGAGCAATGGGTTCAATTACACAGTGCTGGGGCTCATGTCTGGAAGAGCCCATCCCCCATGTCTGGATGTTCTGAGATAAGGGTGTCGGGGTCACTGGGTCACAGTAGCAGCACCTGCAAAATCAAGTGTATGCATGTTGTTGTTGTTGTTTAGTCGTTTAGTCGTGTCCGACTCTTTGTGACCCCATGGACCAGAGAACGCCACGCACCTCTGTCCTCCACTGCCTCCCGCAGTTTGGTCAAACTCATGCTGGTAACCTCGAAAACACTATCCAACCATCTCGTCCTCTGCCGTCCCCTTCTCCTTGTGCCCTCCATCTTTCCCAACATCAGGGTCTTCTCCAGGGAGTCTTCTCTTCTCATGAGGTGGCCAAAGTACTGGAGCCTCAGCTTCACAATCTGTCCTTCCAGTGAGCACTCAGGGTTGATTTCCTTCAGTATGGAGAGGTTTGATCTTCTTGCAGTCCATGGGACTCTCAAGAGTCTCCTCCAGCACCATAATTCAAAAGCATCAATTCTTCGGCGATCAGCCTTCTTTATGGTCCAGCTCTCACTTCCATACATCACTACTGGGAAAACCATAGCTTTAACTATACGAACCTTTGTTGGCAAGGTGATGTCTCTACTTCTCAAGATGCTGTCTAGGCCTGTCATTGCCCTTCTCCCAAGAAGCAGGCGTCTTTTAATTTCGTGACTGCTGTCACCATCTGCAGTGATCATGGAGCCCAAGAAAGTAAAATCTCTCACTGCCTCCATTTCTTCCCCTTCTATTTGCCAGGAGGTGATGGGACCAGTGGCCATGATCTTCGTTTTTTTGATGTTGAGCTTCAGACCATATTTTGCGCTCTCCTCTTTCACCCTCATTAACAGTTTCTTTAATTCCTCCTCACTTTCTGCCATCAAGGTTGTGTCATCTGCATATCTGAGGTTGTTGATATATCTTCCGGCAATCTTAATTCCGGCTAGGGATTCATCCAGCCCAGCCTTTCGCATGATGAATTCTGCATATAAGTTAAATAAGCAGGGAGACAATATACAGCCTTGTCGTACTCCTTTCCCAATTTTGAACCAATCAGTTGTTCCATATCCAGTTCTAACTGTAGCTTCTTGTCCCACATAGAGATTTCTCAGGAGACAGATGAGGTGATCTGGCACTCCCATTTCTTTAAGAACTTGCCATAGTTTGCCGTGGTTGACACAGTCAAAGGCTTTTGCATAGTCAATGAAGCAGAAGTAGATGTCTTTCTGGAACTTTCTGATGTATGCATACACCGTCCCATCGGTTGGTAGCCTGTTCCTGCCTGCACCCTGTCCTGCTCTTCTGCCAGAGTTCCTGACCCCACCCGTCTCCCCGCCTTGGACCCCACTTCAGCTTTGACGGACAGCCTCCCTACCGCACCATTGACCTCCTTCAGACTGGACTCAGGCCTTGCCTCTCGGTTAGCCCCCAGGACCAGAACAATGAGCTTCATGGTGGAATGGGGATTTCAACTCTGGTCTCCTAGTCCAACAATCTGATCACAATAATTGCACTGGATCTCTTTGAGGAATTCAATTCACAAAAATGCCATGTTTGATAGGTCCCAGTGTCCTAAACTTCTGAGGGAACCAAACTTCTGAGGGAAACAAGCAACATTTATTTAACTGTCAAAAAATATTTCTTCTTCTTCTCCAGATAATTGAGGCTCATCCAGTTCACAAAGTTGTGGTCTGGACCCCCTACCCATCCTGGAAGAGAAATCCGTCACTCTTCTTTGCTTGCTAATGAAACTGGCTCCAGCTAATTTTCACATGTGGTTATAATAATTTGCAAGCCCACAACTTCCAATTATATCAGGGGAAGCTAATTTTATTTATTTATTAAATAAATTAGCCCTCACTCATTTAGATATTGCAGGTATATGTAAGCCTTAAGCTGCAGTCCTGCTCATTGACAGGCGGAAGAAAGCACAGCAGGAAGTAAAAGGAACAGCCAGTTGGTCCTGTAAGGGTTTACTCAGAGGTAAATCCCAATGAACTCATGGGGACTTACTCCCAAAGAAAAATGCAGAAGACTGCAGAAATTGCAGTGCGACCTGATGGATGCCTGTTTGTGTGACTCAGTGCTGCAGAGTGTAAATGGGCCTTCCTTCTCAATAGGCATGTACAGCATTGAGAGAGAGTGTGGTACAGTGGTTAGAGTGTTGGCTTAGGACGTGGGAGACAGGGAACAAATCACCATTCTGCCATGAAGCTCACAGGGTTACATTGGGCCAGTCATTGCAGAGGGCTGGACTAGATGACCATTGCACCATTCCAGCTGTACAGTTCTATGATTCTGTGATTCCATGATTGGCTCTCAGCCTAATTTGACTCAGAGGCTTGTTGTGTGTGGGGGGGGGGGGTAAGTGAGGAGAGGCAGAGCCATGTGACCACCTTGAACTCTTTGGAGGAAAAGGGGGTGGTTTGGAGTTCTATACAGTGGTGCCTCGCAAGACGAAATTAATTCGTTCCGCGAGTTTTTTCGTCTAGCGAATTTTTCGTCTTGCGAAGCACGGTTTCCCATAGGAATGCATTGAAAATCAATTAATGCGTTCCTATGGTCAAAAAAAGTCCAAACAAAGCCAAATTTGGTACAACAAGAGTTTATTAACTGCTCTTTAAAGTCACACATACTGTAAAGAGCAGTTCAAAAATTGAAGGAAAAATAAATTAAGTTTCTAAACATGACAGAAAAACATTTAAAAATCAACAAAGTGTACAGTACATTTTCTAAGACTCTGGGGGACCACTCGAAGAAGGCTCCTCTTCCACTCTTTGCTTCTTGCTCAAGAACCTGTCCATAGTCTGCTGCTTCATCCGCCTTTTCAGCACCTCCCTGAAAGGCGACATGACCGTCGTATCATAACTGTTCCCAGAGTCACGTGCCTTGTGCTTGTCAGGGTGGTGCTGGTCTGCAAAAGTCTGCACCTCCTTCCACTTCTGGCAAATGTCCCTCAGTCTTTCGGAGGACAGCCGTTCCTCAGTTGCTTCCTCCTCTTCCAGCGAGGCCCACTCCTGCGCAGCCTCTGCCTGCAGTTCGACCAGCTCCTGGGTGGTCAGCTCGTGGTCGTGCTCCTCCACCAGCTCGCTGATGTCCTCCTCTGTGACCTCCAGTCCCATGGTCCTCCCCAAGGCAACAATGTCCTGCACCACTGTTGACTCTGGTGCATCAGAGTCACTTGGTGCCACACAGTCCAGCCACAGGCTGCGCCAAGCGCAATTCAAATTTCTCTGACTGATCCTGTTCCAGGCCGTGGTGATCATCTTCAAGCAGGTGACGATGTCGAAGTGGTCCTTCCAGAATTCCCGCAGGGTGATGGTGGTGCAATCAGTCACCTCGAAGCATCGCCTGAAAAGCTCCTTGGTGTAGAGTTTCTTGAAATTGGCGATGACCTGCTGATCCATCGGCTAGAGCAGTGGCGTGGTGTTAGGCGGCAGGAACATGATGCTGATGAAGCTGAACTCCTCCAACCTCAAGGCCTTTAGGATGAGCAGGAGCATTGTCCATCAGAAGCAAAGCCTTCAGCGGCAGGTCGTTGTCCAGCAGGTACTGTTTGACAGCAGGGCCAAAAGCAAGATTGACCCAGTCCACAAACAGCACACGTGTGACCCAAGCCTTGCTGTTGGATCGCCACATGACACTCAGCTGCTCCTTGTCGATCTTGTGTCTCTTGAAGGCCCGTGGGTTCTCCGAGTTGTACACCAGCAGGGGCTTGATCTTCAGGTTGCCGCTTGCGTTGGCACAGAAGAGCAGGGTCAGACGGTCCTTCATGGGCTTGTGGCCAGGCAACTTGGCCTCCTCCTGAGTGATGAAAGTCCTTTTGGGCATCCTCTTCCAAAACAGCCCGGTCTCGTCACAGTTGAAGACCTGCTGTGGAACGTAGCCCTCCGTCTTCACAACCTCCAGGAACTCCACTGCAAAGTCTTCAGTCGCAGGAACATCAGAACTGGCAGCCTCTCCGTGCCTGACCACACTGTGGATTCCGGATCTTGTCTTGAACCGGTCAAACCAACCTCTGCTTGCCTTGAAGACTTCTGGCTCGCCTGAGGTTCCTGGCTGATCCTGGACGAGGTCTGCGTGCAAGGCCTTGGCCTTCTCGCAAATGACGGCCTCAGTCACTGTGTCCCCTGCACGCTGCTTCTCTTCTAACCAGATGAGCAGCAACTTCTCGACCTCCTCCAGAACAGCTGGCCGGTTCTTCATGATCCTGGTGACTCCCTTGGCCGCATCAGTCGCCATGATCTTCTCCCTCATCTTCAGGATGGTCCCGATGGTCGATGGATTCCTGACGTACTCCCTGGCGAGGTCCGTCACACGCATTCCGCCGTCGTGCTTCCGGATGATCTCCTTCTTCATTTCCAGCGTCACCTTCTCCTTCTTCCTCTCGCCGGCCTCTGCAGCAGCAGTCTTTTTGGGTCCCATGGCAGCACAGCTCCTTCGTAAACTCAGAAAAAGAAAAAAAAAATCAGTGATGTGCTTCAAATCCAAAAAATTCAAAAGCACACAGCCACCCACCACACAGAAATTAAAACCCAGAACTAAGTCCTTGAATCCCAAACACCCCAACCCAAAATACAAAAACCCCAAAAAAAGTTTTAAAAGTTTAACTAACCAAATGGATGCAAAAGAGGTTCGGGAAAAGCTTCAACAATCAATCACCGAAGTCTTCAGAAACCTCAAATGGCTGCAAAAGAAGTTTTGGAAAAGCTTAAAAAATCACCAAAGTCTTCAAAAACTTCAACTGTTCCCCCAGCCACCCATACCACGCAGAAATTGCAAACCCCTACCCAACTGCTCCCCCAGCCCCTCCCCAACTGCTGCAAACCCCTCCCCAACTGTTCCCCCAGCCAACCAGCACACAGAAATTCAAACTCAGAATTTTTTTTAAAAAAACCAACATGGCCCAATGGTCACAAAAAAATAAAAAAATGAAAAAAAATTCCCCACAAGCTCCCAGATTCCTGCAAACCCCTCCCCAACTGTTCCCCCAGCCACCCAGCACACAGAAATTCAAACTCAGAAAAATTTTCAAAAAACAACAACATGGCCCAATGGTCACAGAAAATCAAAAAAATTCAAAAAACCCCCCACAAGCTCCCAGATTGCTGCAAACCCCTCCCCAACTGTTCCCCCAGCCACCCAGCACACAGAAATTCAAACTCAGAAAAATTTTCAAAAAAACAACAACATGGCCCAATGGTCACAGAAAATCAAAAAAATTCAAAAAAACCCCACAAGCTCCCAGATTGCTGCAGAAACCTCCCCAACTGTTCCCCCAGCCACCCAGCACACAGAAATTCAAAAAAAACCCCACAAGCTCCCAGATTGCTGCAGAAACCTCCCCAACTGTTCCCCCAGCCACCCAGCACACAGAAATTCAAACTCAGAAAAATTTTCAAAAAAACAACAACATGGCCCAATGGTCACAGAAAATAAAAAAAATTCCAACCCCCCCCCCCAAGCTCCCAGATTGCTGCAGAAACCTCCCCAACTGTTCCCCCAGCCAACCAGCACACAGAAATTCAAACTCAGAAAAATTTAAAAAAACAACCACATGGCCCAATGGTCACAAAAAAATCAAAAAAATTCAAAAAAACCCCACAAGTTCCCAGATTCTCTTAACCCCCCCCCCAACACCAAGTCCTTGAATCCCAAACACCCCAACCCAAAATCCAAACCCCCCTAAAAAAGTTTTAAAAGTTTAACTTACCAAATGGATGCAAAAGAAGTTCTGGAAAAGTTTTGGAAAAGCTTCAAAAATGAGCAAAGTCTGAGAAAAGGCTCCCAAACCGCGTGCTAACAGTTGCTCCTCGAAGTCAAGTCGCAACTGCAGCTGTTCAAGCAAAGCACCCTTGGTTTTAACGGTTTTAAGACAAAGGAAACAAAGTCGCAAGACGTTTTCGTCTTGCGAGGCACGCCCATAGGGAAATTCGTCTAGCGAAGCGTCGGAAAAATCGAAAAACCCTTTCGTCTAGCGAGTTTTTCGTCTTGCAAGGCATTCGTCTTGCGGGGCACCACTGTATCAGTCAGGGTTTAGGCCTGGTTTTGGCACAGAAACACTCTGTATGATGACTGCTGTCAGCACAGAGAAAGGAGGAATATTTCCCTGTTAATCCGCTTCAACCTCTCAGTGGCTTTCAATACCATTGCCCATGTTGTCCTTCTGGAGTGGCTGTCTAACAACAACAACAACAACCCACCCATCTGGCTGGGTTTCCCTAGCCACTCTGGGTGGCTAACAGCACACACAGAAACATAGTAAAACTTCAAACATTAAAGATTTCCAATACAGGGTTGCCTTCAGATGTCTTCTAAAAGTCAGATAGTTATTTATTTCCTTGACATCTGGTGGGAGGGTGTTCCACAGGGTGGGTGCCACTACCGAGAAGGCCCTCCGCCTGGTTCCCTGTAACCTCACTTCTCGCAGTGAGGGAACCACCAGAAGGCCCTTGGAGCTGAACCTCAGTGTCAGGGCTGAACGATGTGGGTGGAGACGCACCTTCAGGTATACTGGGCCAATGTCATTTAGGGCTTTAAAGGTCAACACTTTGAATTGACCACTCTGGTGAGACAGTCTACGGGCAGGGAGGGTCTCAGCCTGCGTACCAGATGGAGCTGGTAAACAGCTGCCCTGGACATAGAATTGACCTGCACCTCCATGGACAGCCATGAGTCCAAAATGACTCCCAGGCTGTGCACCTGGTCCTTCAGGGGCACAGTTACCCCATTCAAGACCAGGGAGTCCTCCATACCTGCCCGCCTTCTGTCCCCGCAAAACAGTACTTCTGTCTTGTTGGGATTCAACCTGAATCTGTTAGCTGCCATCCATCCCTCCAACCACCTCCAGGCACTCACACAGGATCTTCACTGGTTCCGACATAAAGGAGAGGTAGAGCTGGGTATCATCCTCATACTGGTGAAGACCCAGCCCAAACACCCTGATGATCTCTCCCAGCGGCTTCATACTTGTGGCTTTCTTGCAAATTAAGATGGGTTGCATCTTACAGATGAGAGTTGCACAGGAAAGGTGGCTCCAAGCAAATATCAGTTCACCTCCTGTGAACAATGGGTTGCAAAGAAGGACCTCTTGAGATGACTGCAGGCTGTGGGGAGGCTCTTAACCCCTCAAACAAGAGCACATTTCAGAACCTCACACCCTTGGCAATTACATTACATAAAGAAAAACACATAGCTGTGTCAGCAAAATAAACTTGTTTCATGCACTGAGCAGAAAAAGCAAGCATGGTCCAAGATCCTTCTTAAATTCCATGTATCTCTGCATGGGGCAATTCCATGAAACTGAAGAGGCTTTCTCTCTTTCATTACAGTTTTTAAAAATGAAGAAGAAAAAGCCCTCCCTTCCTCTTTCGAAAAGAAAGCTGATGTCATGAGAAGCCTTCAGTAATTGAATTACCGTTCATTTTCTGTGGCAGAAGGTATTGAAAATAAGCTGAAATGTCCCTCTCGCAGCCTCTTTGGCCAAGGAGATCAAGTGTATCTCAAGGAATTCCAAAATATTTCTACATCTGTGCTCTTTGGCCTTCCCAAGTGGGGCGAAGTCAACCTCAAGCGCCACCATTGTTGAGATTATTCTTTCCCTTTCTGGTTGAGTCTGGTGTGTGTGTGTGCATGCATGGCAACTCAGCACCATCCCTCAGTGCTCAGTGGGAAGCATCTAGAGCAGCCTTCTCCAACTGGGAGTCCTCTCAATGATCTGAACTACAACTCCCACCAGGATGGCTGTAGGATCAAGGAAGTGACGAGAACACAGTGGTGTTGGGTAGGGCTGGTCTGGACTGATTTTTGCCTTTGGCACCTGAATGCTCCTCTGTGTGTGTGAATGTGTGTGTGTATGAGTGAGTGAGTGAGTGAGTGATATATATAGAAAGCAGAGACATCACCTTGCGAACAAAGGTCTGTATAGTTCAAGCTCTGGTTTTCCAAGTAGTGATGTATGGAAGTGAGAGCTGGACCATAAAGAAGGCTGATCGCCGAAGAATGGATGCTTTTGAATTCTGGTGCTGGAGGAGACTCTGGAGAGTCCCATGGACTACAAGAAGATCAAACCTCTCCATTCTGAAGGAAATCAGCGCTGAGTGCTCACTGGAAGGACAGATCCTGAAGCTGAGGCTCCAATACTTTCACCATCTCATGAAAAGGGAAGACTCCCTGGGAAAGACCCTGATGTTGGGAAAGATGGAGGGCCCAAGGAGGAGGGGAAGACAGAGGACGGGATGGTGGGACAGTGTTCTCAAAGGGACTAGCATGAGTTTGACCAAACTGCGGGAGGCAGTGGAAGACAGGAGTGCCTGGCGTGCTCTGGTCCAGGGGTGACGAAGAGTTGGACACGACTAAACAGCTCAACAACAACAACAATATATATATATATATATATATATATATATATATATATATATATATGCAGGTTTTGGTGTCCTCGGGTGTCTTCCCGTGTAAAAGTTGGGGTGTCTAGGCGACGTTTCGACGAGGTCTCACTCGTCATCTTCAGGCTGGTGCTTTCGGCTTCTTGTTACTGGAACAGAGCAGGATCTCAGTGTTTGAGTTCCTATAAATACTGTTGAGGGGGTGTGGTGTATAGCCTCCAATGTTCTGGGCAGAGAGGAAGTTCCCAGGCTAGTGTGCCTTTTCTTCTTTTGTTCCTTAATTATCCTCTCTGCCCAGAACATTGGAGGCTATACACCACACCCCCTCAACAGTATTTATAGGAACTCAAACACTGAGATCTTACTCTGTTCCAGTAACAAGAAGCCGAAAGCACCAGCCTGAAGATGACGAGTGAGACCTCGTCGAAACGTCGCCTAGACACCCCAACTTTTACACGGGAAGACACCCGAGGACACCAAAACCTGCATATATATATATATATATATATATATATATATATATATATATATGTATATGTATATGTATATATGTGTGTGTGTGTGTGTAAATTGCATAGTTTATAGCAGAGTTAATAGCTTGGAAGCTGGATCAACCCATTTGTAGTCAATCTCATTCATGCATGTACCACTAGAATTGCTTAAAAAGAAGCAAATAAAGCACACTGAGGTCCCTTTGGTAAAGAAATAGATGTTATTTCCTTGCAGTTTCTTCATGTTTACAAGGATGGCCTTGGAGTCTAAGTCTCCATCCTTGGGGCAAATGTCACGGCTGCCTCATGAAGGGGAGAATGAGTGAGATCAAGAGGAAGGAGTGGAGCTTGGGGGTTTGGTGGGTAACCACAAAATGTGTTTCCCACCTGACTATCTGTTAGTCGCAACACTGCCCTCTGCTGACTGGAGGAATGCAAGGTTGCATATGAACTACTGCAATGCGCTCTATGTGGGGCTATCTTTGAAGGTGAACCGGAAACTACAACTAATCCAGAATGCGGCGGCTAGACTGAGAGCGGCCGCCAAGACCACATAACACCAGTCTTGAAAGACCTACATTGGCTCCCAATACGTTTCCAAGCACAATTCAAAGTGTTGGTGCTGACCTTGAAAGCCCTAAATGGCCAAAAAAAGAAAAAAAAAGAAAGCCCTAAATGGCCTTGGTCCAGTATACCTGAAGGAGCGTCTCCACCTCCATCATTCTGCCCGGACACTGAGGTCCAGCGCCAAGGGCCTTCTGGCAGTTCCCTCATTGTGAGAAGCCAAATTACGGGGAACCAGGCAGAGGGCCTTCTCGGTAGTGGCACTCGCCCTGTGAAACGCCCTCCCGTCAGATGTGAAAGAGAAAAACAACTACCAGACTTTTAGAAGACATCTGAAGGCAGCCCTGTTTAGGGAAGCTTTTAATGTTTAAAAGATTATTGTATTTTAATATTCTGTTGGAAGCTGCCCAGAGTGGCTGGGGAAACCCAGCCAGATGAGCAGGGTATAAATTAATTATTATTATTATTATTATTATTATTATTATTATTATTATTATTATTATTCCCAATAGATACAAACAATGTCACTAATGGACACCAGTAGACTGTGGGCTGAGCCCCAAACCAAGAGCTGGGTGGATCCCCTGCCACAGTGGGGTGAGTGGGGGTGGGGATGATTACATTTAATCTATTTCATTTCATCTACTGTAGCCAAAGTCTTTTAGGATGAAGCTAAAAGATGCTACAATTAGTTGGATTTTTTCCCCTTTCTGTTTAATGACTCATTTTGAATTAAAATGTTCTTCAATACAATATAACAAATTAGATATCCATTTAGAAAGGCACAATCACACAGTGCTGTAGATAATTGACAACATTATAAATACATCAAATTCAGGTAGCACATGAGCAGCTAAATTGAGTCGTCCTGTAAAGGCTTTTGCAATGATCAATAAAGGCATGGAGGATCCCTGAAGATCTCTCGTTTATCTCCAAACTCCTCTACTGTCATCTATGCAAGCAGGAGCGTAGGAATCATAGAACTGTAGAGTTGGAAGGCACCCCAAGGGTCATCTAGTCCAACCCCTTGCAATGCAGGAATCAACCAATCAATCCTTTTATTCATATTTCGTTAAAACTATGGTTTTCCCAGTAGTGATGTATGGAAGTGAGAGCTGGACCATAAAGAAGGCTGATCGCCAAAGAATTGATGCTTTTGAATTATGGTGCTGGAGGAGACTCTGGAGAGTCCCATGGACTGCAAGAAGATCCAACCTATCCATTCTGAAGGAAATCAGCCCTGAGTGCTCACTGGAAGGACAGATCCTGAAGCTGAGGCTCCAAGACTTTGGCCACCTCAGGAGAAGAGAAGACTCCCTGGAAAAGACCCTGATGTTGGGAAAGATGGAGGGCACAAGGAGAAGGGGCCGACAGAGGACGAGATGGTGGGACAGTGTTCTCGAAGCTACAAACATGAGTTTGACCAAACTGCGGGAGGCAGTGGAAGACAGGAAGGCCTGATGTGCTCTGGTCCAGGGGGTCACGAAGAGTTGGACATGACTAAATGACTAAACATCAACAACAAGGTGTCCCATGCCAATTTTACCAAGTGGAAAAATTCCTACTAGGCCTCTCAACGGTGACCAACTGAGGTCCACAGCAAGGCCAATGAAGAAAAACCTTTCCAAAGTTAAAACCATGTTCAAGATAGTCCAGGGGGTCACGAAGAGGCGGACACGACTAAACAACAACCTTTCCAAAGTTAAAACCATGTTCAAGCTGCTCATTTTGGAATTTCTTTTCATTTAAATCCATTGGTTTGAGTCTGACCCTCTGGAGCAACAGAAAACAAGTTTTCTCCATCTTCCACACAGCTGCCCTTCAGATATTTGAAGGTGGCTCTCATATCACCTCTTGGTCCAGAATATGGGAGACCTCAGCATCCCTTCCACGTGCCCACACAACCCATATTATCTGAAGGAGGAGAGCTGCTTTGAGGGAGTCAAAGGAGGCGCCCCTGTAAAGGGAAGGATCATGCCCTAAATTCTTGAGCAACACAAAATACACAGCCTTCTTGCAGAACATCCTCCCTACACTTAGGGAATTACGTTAATTCCAGCTACCCTGTTATCAGCCATGACTTATTTACCAATTGCTGTGCTGGAAGTAACGCTCAACTCCCATTTCCATGTCTCTAGTAATCTTGCTGCCATCGGTAGGTGGGAAGCAACGCAAAACTGCTTGGTCTGCTTATCCAATTTCTTTTCATTCTGGAGCCAGCCTGCGGCTTGAGTGGCACCGAAATCGCACAGAGGGCGAAATTACACTTGCAAAGTCTTTGGAGGAACTTCTTCCCTTTGACAGGGGCCAATATGGGCTGCCCATTTCCATTTCTTCCTTCTGTCAGTTTCGCACTCGGGTTCTTAAGAGTGAGTGGCAGGCAGTGACTTCACTCTTCCGGATAACTGGGGTTAATAGTGTGTGTATTATGTGTTAGTTTAACTCTTTCCTTCCCGCCCCTGCCCAAGACTGTTTTATTTTCCTAGACACAGGGACCAGACAGCAGACGAAAAGCAGTTGGAGGTGTGGTAGACTTAGAGCAGATGGCTTGCAAGGGAAGGGTTAAACACTTAGTCTTCCATTTAACCTGAAACCACCCGGTAATTGCTTTCCATGTGAGTTGCTTTGAGCAGGATATTTTGTGATACGTAAGTTAATGTTGTTATGGCATCTGCCCCCCCCTTTATACTTGCAATTTTAAAAGGAAATATTAATTAAGGGGAGGGGGGGAATGCTTATGCAATTCACCATGCTGAATAACGACAACGTTATTGACACAGCTTCTGGCTAACCTGTTCTTGGGCAAATCACTGGCAAATAGGCCAGAATGATCAACAAATGGGAAGCCGTTGTGGATCACTTGAGTTTTTGAATGAGGACCTCATCAGAATTTGGGGAATGTGGCACTATGTATCCCAGTGGATACATAAGAGGCAAGAGAGTGGTGCGCAGTGGTTTGAATTCATGGGCAGGGGGTGTTGAAGACCCTTTACTATTTCTGCAGCAGGGCTCCTGTCTTCAGCCAACTCGATCTTCCCAATCAGTGTGAAAGGGTTTGGCCTTCATAGCTGAAGGAGCATCTCCACCCCCATTGTTCAGCCCGGACACAGAGGTCCTCCTCCGAGGGTCTTCTGGCAGTTCCCTCACTGCCAGAAGTGAGGTTACAGGGAACCAAGCAGAGGGCCTTCTCAGTGGTGGCACCCGCCCTGTGGAACTCCCTCCCAACAGATGTCAAAGAAACAAACAATTATACAACGTTCTGTAGATATCTGAAGGCAGCCCTGTATCGGGAAGTTTTTAATGTGCAATGTGCAATGTTCTGTTGTGTGTTTGTACTTTCTGTTGGAAACCAGGCAATTGAAAGACTGGGCAATCCAGTCAGATGGGCAGGGTACAAGTAATAAGTTGTTGTTGTTGTTGTTGTTGCAGTATTATTGCTATTATTAACTTTTCTTTTTTAATATAATAAATTATTTATCAAGTTTCCATTTTGTACTATTAAAATACATTCATATTTTCCACACTCTTTGTTCAAATATCCTATCGACCTCCCTCCCTCCCATCTCATGGTTACCTTAATTTTTTTATATATCCTAGCATGACAGTCATACCTCAGGTTACAGACGCTTTGGGTTGCGCACCGCACCGAACTGGGAAGTACCAGAATGGGTTACTTCCGGGTTTCGGTGCTTGCACATGCGCAGAAGTGCTACATTGCTCTTTGCGCATGCTCAGAAGCACCAAATGGTGACCTGCATGTGCGCAGACACGGCATTGTGGGTTGCGAACGTGCTTCCCACACAGATCACGTTCGCAACCTGAGAGTCCACTGTATATACGCCTTCCTTTTTACATTTATGTCCTTTTCATTGTCAAAATTTTTCACCAATATGTATCGAGGTATATACAGGGTGAGTCTTTTAAAAGAGGCCCCGTAGAACATATGTACAGTGGTACCTTGGGTTAAGTACTTAATTCGTTCCGGAGATCCGTTCTTAACCTGAAACTGTTCTTAACCTAAAGCACCACTTTAGCTAATGGGGCCTCCTGCTGCTGCTGCGCCACCGGAGCACGATTTCTGTTCTCATCCTGAAGCAAAGTTCTCAACCAGAGGTAATATATCTGGGTTAGCGGAGTCTGTAACTTGAAGCGTATGTAACCTGAAGCATATGTAACCCGAGGTACCACTGTACTCTAT
This sequence comes from Podarcis melisellensis, assembly GCF_964234715.1. Lineage (NCBI taxonomy): Eukaryota > Metazoa > Chordata > Lepidosauria > Squamata > Lacertidae > Podarcis > Podarcis melisellensis. The sequence goes on along the minus strand of NC_138543.1, from coordinate 61,354,628 downwards.
ATCCACAGGGCCTCTTTTAAAGGACTCAAACTGTATAATCAACATTACCAGTCTTCTAAATAAGTCCTGCCAGTGCTGTTAATTGCTTGCAATTGTCCTTCATATATTGTATAAATTTACTCCAGTCTTTTTGGAACGCTGGTTTCAGAGTTTCCCCTTCAGTTTTGTTATTATTAACTTTTCAGCCACTGAGAAGAAGTCCTCTCTGCTTTGTGCTGATAGGTGTCAATCAGAGTGAAAGGAGGTGAGTCAGCCAGTGAGGATGAGCTCCTAGGGCCACTCTGGAGAAAACGCATGGGAAGAACACTGGAGGAGTTGTTCTGTATGCTCCGAAGATAAGCGTTTAGGAACAGTGAAAATGCGAGGTGCTTTGGTTTCAAGAGAATGGGGTGCAAGTTCTGTTATGTACAAGGGAACTTCAAGGAGAGCACAACTTACATCTCTCTGAAAGAAGATATTGGAGCACTCCAAACCGTTTGCCCATCTACATGCACAGAAAATATAAACTCTTGCTGAAAGGCAACACATGGACATGTGCATTGATTCTTGTAATGCATTCCTATTATTATTATTATTATTATTATTATTATTATTATTATTATTTTAGAAGGGACATGTCTGTGAGGGGTTATGGCTATGATTCGTATGAAGAGACCCTGCACTTCTGAATTTGCCACTCCACTGCAAGTGATGTGTATATGTATGTTGCGTGTCTAGACCCTGCAGCCACCCCCTCGTAAAGAATAAAACACACCGGACACAGATATTAGGTTAATGTCACTGGGCAAATTTTGGCCACAACTTTATTGATTACAGACTGTGAGCGGTATTGGCTTAGGCAATGAATGGACCCGACTATTGTTGGGATACAGCCAGCGAGACATAGGCCATCACTGCCTCCACGCCGACTCTGGACTCCAGACGTCCATCGACCTCCCGTAGATACAGTATCAGCAATTAGCGACATGAGCTCCAGAAAATAGCCTTCCACATTCCAGAACTAATGCACGCTCTATCAGCAGAATTCACACAGCGAAAGTTGCACAGCAGGAGAGCATAATTTAGAATGTTTATTCAGCGTTGTTCAGAACAAAGAAGAAGCATGACTGCCTGCTTCGGTCTGCTCAGGCACACAGAAACGAAAGCAACAGAAAACAAACATCCTGTGAACAGGAAATACGCAGGCTGTGACACAGAAAAGCCTGCTCCCTTTTAAGGTGGAATGGAAATATCCTAACAACTATATCTGACTCCTGCCCGCTGCGCAGGGAGTCCGGTAAGGGTCAACCACGGGTCGGGGGAGCCCTGTCAATGCAGACCAACTCGAGCTCCCCCTGGTGTTCCCGTGGGGGTCATGTCATGGCCCTAGCCCCACCCTGGGCTTCGGACAAGATCCACACCCCCGGATTCCATTAACGCAATACCCTTAAGCTTGGATGGACAGGTGATGGCCACACCTCCCCCATCATAAGGTCAAACAATGCCTAACCGCAAAACCTTACAAAGTTGTGACATTTGCTACGAGTTAGGGGGAAAGCAGCCACGAAATTAAAAGACGCCTGCTTCTTGGGAGAAAAGCAATGACAAAGCTAGACAGCATCTTAAAAAGCAGAGACATCACTTTGCCGACAAAGGCCTGTATAGTTAAAGCTATGGTTTTCCCAGTAGTGATGTATGGAAGTGAGAGCTGGACCATAAAGAAGGCTGATCGCCAAAGAATGGATGCTTTTGAATTCTGGTGCTGGAGGAGACTCTTGAGAGTCCCGTGGACTGCAAGAAGATCCAACCTATCCATTCTGAAGGAAATCAGCCCTGAGTGCTCACTGGAAGGACAGATCGTGAAGCTGAGGCTCCAATACTTTGGCCACCTCATGAGAAGAGAAGACTCCCTGGAAAAGACCCTGATGTTGGGAAAGATGGAGGGCACAAGGAGAAGGGGATAACAGAGGACGAGATGGTTGGATACTGTTCTCGAAGCTACCAGCATAAGTTTGACCAAACTGCAAGAGGCAGTGGAAGACAGGAGTGCCTGGCATGCTCTGGTCCATGGGGTCCCGAAGAGTTGGACATGACTAAATGACTAAACAGCAACAACAAGGTGCCCCATGCCAATTTTCCAAGTGGAAAAATTCCTACTAGGCCTCTCAACGGTGACCAACTGAGGTCCATAGCAAGGCCAATGAAGAAAAACCTGTAAAATAGGGAGGGAGGATGGAAGTTTGAAGAAGTGAACCAAGAGGAAGCCCTCTGGCTCACTCCTGAGTGTAAATGTTCCCAACCACACCCTCATCAACTGCCGGATTGGCCAGCTGGTCGATGACATGGCCAGGATCCCCCGGGCAACATGGGACTTCGTCCCCCGGCCCCTGGGAAGAGAGTGGGTGGCCACGAGGTCCACAGCAACTCCTCCCCACAGAGAAGTGGAGCAGATTTTGAAGAGGCAACCATTCAGAAATGCAAGAGGCAAAGGCAGAGCAACTGAGCGGGTGTCAATTGAGTTGGGAGCCAGTATGGTGTAGTGGTTAAGAGCGGTAGTCTCTTGATCTGGGGAACTGGGTTCGTGTCTCCGCTCCTCCACCTGTAGCTGCTGGGTGACCTTGGGCCAGTCACACTTCTTTGAAGTCTCTCTGCCCCACTCACCTCACAGAGTGTTTGTTGTGGGGGAGGAAGGGAAAAAGAGATTGTTAGCCACTTTGAGACTCCTGAAGGGGAGTGAAAGGCGGGATATCAAATCCAAACTCTTCTTCTTCTTCTTGGGGGTCAACAGCGCCTTGAGGTGGGGGTGCAGGGTCCCTTCCCCTCTGGGGCTCTGATGTGGGGCTTTGCATCTGCAAGCTCTTAGGAAGGTACCTACAAGAGAGCTCAGTCTGGAGAATTTTGAGGCGGATTTGTCCATCCAAAGAGCATCTTCCGCCTTCATTTCCAAACCCTGCAGCTATTTATGAAAGTCCTGCATTTCAGGGGATTAAAAGCCCTCAAATTTAGTGTCGTTTGAAAAGAAGAAGCTGTCACCTTTCGTTTGCCTGCAAAGTGTCAGAAGCGTTCTTTCCCCCCAAAAGCAGATTTATCGAAAAGAATCACATTTCCCCCCAGCCCCCCAAAAGCCACTAAACAGTTTGTGGACTTTAAACCAAATTCTCGATGCCCAGGGTTTCATAAAAGATATTTCTTTACAACACAAACACGCTTTGACTTAAACGATAACTGACAGACGCTCTTTAATCCCATATTCAGCCTGAGATTTTAATCATCAAAAATGTAGCAGGCGCAAGCAGGGGGCTCCCTCAGAAACCTTAACTCTGCCCTTGTGTGTGTGTGCGTGCCTGACTCACCAAGGCCCTGCGGCTCCTGTGTTCAATCCAAAGTTTATATTACAGGCGAAGGTGTAATTTCAGCACAGAAAGCAAACCCACGGGGGGGGGGGGGAGCAAATGCAATATCGTAGAGGCAGGGTGGGGAGGGGGACTAATTAGACTTCGAAAATAATCAAGTGATTAAATTCAAATGATAAAAAGGGAGGAAAACAGAATCTTGTTTATCTTCCTCTATGTGGATGAATGGGATGCGGGTGGCGCTGTGGGTTAAAACACTGAGCCTCTTGGGCTTGCCAATCAGAAGGTCGGCGGTTCGAATCCCCGCGACGGGGTGAGCTCCCGTTGCTCTGTCCCAGCTCCTGCCAACCTAGCAGTTTGAAAGCATGTCAAAGTGCAAGTAGATAAATAGGCACCACTCCGGCGGGAAGGTAAACAGCGTTTCCGTGTGCTGCTCTGGTTCGCCAGAAGCAGCTTAGTCATGCTGGCCACATGACCCAGAAGCTGTACGCTGGGTCAGCTGTACTCCCTCGGACAGTAAAGCGAGATGACCGCTGCAACCCCAGAGTCGTCCGCGACTGGACCTAATGGTCAGGGGTCCCTTTACCTTTTTAAGGAGTCTTAAAGCGGTTAACAATCTCCTTTCCCTTCCTCCCCCACAACAAACACTCTGTGAGGTGAGTGAGGCTGAGAGACTTCAGAGAAGTGTGACTGGCCCAAGGTCACCCAGCAGCTGCATGTGGAAGAGTGGGGAATCGAACCCGGTTCACCAGATTACAAGTCCACTGCTCTTAACCACTACACCTCACTGGCCTCTATGATCTCTAAGCTCATTCCCCATATTCCAGGCCAAGGATGACAGAGAGTAGGGCTGGGAAGGTCTCTCTCTGCAACCACAAAGAGCCTCTGCCCATCGAAGCAAGCAATGTTGAGGTGGCAGCTTGATACGTTTGTGTGCTGGTCCCAGGGGGTTACCGTGTGGCGTGGTCCGAGTCCAGTCCGAGATTGAGGGTGTGGTATGGAGGCTGTCCATTCAAGGCTGAAGCGGGGTCCAAGGCAAGGAGTCAGGTGAGGCTGGGAACTCTGGCAGAAGAGCAGGACAGGGTGCCGGCAGGAACAGGTTACCAACAATGTTGCTCCCACAACCTGGGACTGGGCTGGCCGGCTTTTATCTGCCCAGAGGCATAGGGCAGCCCCGGTCCACAGATGACTCACCTCTCCTTGTTTGGAGGCGAGCACTCCTCCTGCGAGAACTTAGTTCCCTCCGCCTCCCTGCCCTGAGCCTCTGCAGCTCAGGAGAGGCTGGAGGGTTACCGGACCCAGAGGCAACCTCAGCTTCCCCTGACAGGGCTGGGAAACGAGCACCTGCAGGCAATGGGTCCTCCATCACCTCAGGAGCCAGAGCAGACTCAGCTGGTGCTTGCACCTGAGGATCCAGCACAGGTGAGGACACTTCAGGCTCAGTCCCAGCCCCGGCTCAGCTGTTTCTGGAGGCGGGGACTCTTGTTCAGCCTGGGATTCCTCAGGTTCAGCCTCCGAGTCCAAATTCCAGGCCTTCACAGTTTGATTCATTGGACAACCTGTCCCCTGCAGGCGTTCCAAACATCTGGAGGGCACCTGGTTGGAAAAGCCTGGGCGAGTGTTTGCCTCACCTTGGCTGTCTCCCTCCAAGGAGCTTTCCTCAGTAATGATCATCTGGATTTCTAAACTGTGCCTGACGTCCCCCAGGGGCCTCTGGGTATATATGCATAATTAAGAAGGAATTCATGAGCAAGATAGCTTTGAAAATATGTATAAGTTCATTGCCTGCATTTCGGTGGAGTTTGACCTTCTGCGAGGAGCTGGACGTGTCTAGTGTGCAGCCGAACTGCACACCTTTGTACTTCAGTCTTTGATATTATTTTCACTCCATGCAGCATCGGTCAGTTTTTGCTAAAGGCTCCAGGCTGCAATCTTCAGAGTAAGGCTCCTCAAATTCAGCAGGATGTGCTTCCGAACCAGTGTGCAAAGGATGGAGGCTGCAGAATGGAATGTCTCGCCAGAGTGGTGCATGCTCTAGTTATCTCCTGCTTGGACTACTGCAATGCACTCTATGTGGGGCTACATTCGAAGATGACCCTTTAACTTTTATATGCTGCCTGTTCTGCCCGGACACTGAGGTCCAGCTCGAAGGGCCTTCTGGTGGTTCCCTCACTGTGAGAAGCAAAGCTACAGGGAACCAGGCAGAGGGCCTTCTCGGTGGTGGCGCCCGCCCTGTGGAACGCCCTCCCACCAAATGTCAAAGACTAGCATTTAGAGGACATCTGAAGGCAGCCCTGTTCAGGGAAGTTTTTAATGTGTGACATTTTAATGTATTTTTAATCTTTGTTGGAAGCCACCCAGAGTGGCTGGGGAAACCCAGCCAGATGTGCGGGGTACAAATAAATTATTATTATTATTATTATTACTATTATTATTACTATTATTATTATTATTATTATTATTATTATTATTATTAATTTAATTGACATTATTCTAATGAATGTTGAATGCTACTTTTTTGATGTAGGCTGCTTATTTTGAAGTTGTGTTTTATTATCACATTTTGTATTGCATTAGATTGTTAGAAGATGTACATTTTTTTCCAGCTTGTACACTGCCCTGAGTATTGTAAGATAGAAAGATGGTATAAAAATTAAAAGTGATGATGGTGATATGTTGGGGAGATGATCCTGCAAGAAACTTCAGGAGTGGAGCTTCTGCGCATGCGCAAAGCATGATTTAGTGCTTCTGTGCATGCACAAGCACCGAAACCTGGAAGTAACCCATTCCAGTACTTCCGGGTTCGCCGCGGTGCGCAACCCGAAACCGCACAACTCGAAGCGTCTGTAACCCGAGGTATGACTGTATTTTCTTCTGGTTGCCAATTGCTTTGTTGTTGGTAGTAGCAACGCATAAAACCAGCATTGCTCTAAACCTGCAGCATTACATAAAAGTGTGAAACCAAGTTCAGGCCGCGACTATTAATGTATTTTTAATCTTTGTTGGAAGCAGAGTAGGACGTCCGTCCTGAAATCAACTGACCAGGGAGTTCCTCTTGACAGCCTAGAAGTCACCTTGTCCTAAATCAACGCAACTGGAACTAATTGTGTCAGCGCTTTCTTGCTTCGAGGTGTCCCTCTGCTAGCTTTCCCCTTTTTCTCCCCCCCCCACCTATTTTTAGCAAAGCCAGTATGCAAAGGTACAAACCGCTCCCTAACCTGTCCTGCAAGACTAAGGTCATCTAAACAAAATAGAGATGTCACCAAACGAATCCAGTGGTGTTGGCAAACCAAATAAATCCTACAAAGTCATGCATGGATGCAGAGAATCATAAAATTGTACTTGGATGGTACCCTCAAGGATCATCTAGTCCAGCCCCCCTGCAGTGTAGAAATCACAACTAAGCCACTTCCACCCTGCAGAGGAGGTGGGGTTGCGGGCGTCACGGCCCCAACACACGCATGGCGGCTGGAGCCCGGCCCCTGTGCGATTGGGGGAATCCTCGGCCGCATCACCCCCTGACCAGCCAATAGGCTGGCTCTGGGGGCGTGGCCTGCACTATTTAATGCAGGCATAGATGGGGATCTCCCTCTTTCCCTCCTGCCAGCTGTTCCGGTTTACCACCCTCCTGCCCTATAAGGTTTTCATTCCTTGACCTTGCTCTGGACCTTGGTTGGTTGCCATTGAGGGGCCTGGTAGGAATTTTCCCACTCGGCAAATTGGCACCAGCCACTTGGTTTTCGCCTGCCTCATAGCAAATCGTCACAACTTTCTGGGTATTGGCGGTTAGGCATTGGTATTTCTTTGTAGATGGAAGAGGGAAGGTAGCGCCATCACCTGCCCCGCATATGGAAGGGTAGTCCAGTAAAGGATTCCGGGGTGTGTGGCCCTGTCCGAAGCCTATGGAGGTGAGGGCCTAAGGCACGCCCCCCCCTATTGGTTCCTAGTTGATGTGCATCAGCAGGACTCCCCCTACTGGTGGTTGACCCTTCCTTGACTTCAAGCAGACGGGCTGAAGTCGGATATAGTCGGTTAGGACCAATGCCTAAGCCAATACCGCTCATCACCTGTAACCAAGAAAGTTGTGGCCTTATTTAGCCCATTAACCTTAATAATTGTGTCATGTGTCTTTACTTCCACTGGGCGGGGGACTCACCACGCAGCTAATGATTTGCTGACAAATAGTCATCCAACCTCTTCTTAAAAACCTCCAATGAAGAGCAGTCCACCGCCTTCAGAGGGATGATGAATAGCTCTTGCTGTCAAAATATTTTTCCTAATGTTTAGGTAGAATATCCTTTCCTGTCTTTTAAACCCACTGGTTTGGGTCCTACCTACTGGAGCAGCAGAAAACAAGCTTGCTCCATCTTCCATGTAAGATATTTGATGATGACTATCATATCACCTCTCAGTCTTCCCTTCTCCGCGCTAAACATCCCCAACTCCCTCGACTGTTCCTCATCAGGCTTGGTTTCCAGACTCTTTATCATCTCGGTCGCCCTGAATCTTAATCAATGAGTTTGCCAAGTACAAAAAAACATCTCCCTGTAGCTGCAGTTGCATTTGGATCTTAAGCAACATCTCAAGCCATTTCTGCTCACTTGGCAAAATCTCATTCCAATTCCTTTTAGGCTCTGTTCTTCAGGCTCTCCCTGCTAATGTCATCCGCAGTTATGTATATTTGTCTTATTGCTTTCATCCAGTGCTTTTTTTTCTGGGGATATGCATACCCCTAAACACTTTGTGAATCTTTGTACTTTTGTCCATTTACTGTATTTATTTCTCCTGATTCGAACCATAATATGGTGATTTTCTTGAGTCAAAATGTGAGTACCCCTAAACATATTTAAAGAAAAAAAAGGACTGCTTTTATCTTTATTTTATATACTGTGATCTTTTTATGTGAATCGCTCTGAGACCACCCGGTATAAGGCAGTATATTATTATTATTATTATTATTATTATTATTATTATTATTCCACTGACAAAGCCTTTTGCCATGCTCTCTGAATGAAGTGCATTTGTTAAACTCTGGACTTCTTAGAGCCAGGTCCTTGTCAACCAGTCCCTTCTGTTGTGGGAGAAATTCCCCTCAGGGGGCTCAAGTATAGAAGCTCACGCCAAATTCTCATTTGGTTCAACTTCATTCAGCAATGCATTACTGGACAGAGTCCAAAGCATCTGTGAGAGCTTCCCATTACGACACACTCCATGTAGGCAACATATATGTCATCTCGGCTGTTGCATCCTCTGACCAAACACTTCTGCCACCCCATTGTCCCAACCACAGTCCTTGAAGACATTTACTCAACTCAGTTTCCTTTTACTGTCTGTGCAGAGCCCTCCTTGTACCTTATCTGGAGATTATTCTCTTTATCATTCAGCAGTTTTGTTCCTGCTTAACTGGTTCTTAACACTTTTGGCTCAAGCCGTATTCTTGCAAAAATGGCACGGCTTCACTCATAAGGGGATTTACAGAAGATCCTCGCCACTCTTCTCTGGAGGCCGGGCCTTCACCTGGGCTTCAAAACCTTGAAACACCAAGGTCATTCCCTGATATCTGCCAGTGCTACACCCTTGAACCAAGACATGTGTCCAGCCTGTTCTGTGGAACATCAAGCAGTGCTGGTCCAAGACTAATGCATTCTTTTATCCATTCTCCTTCAATTAATGAGAAAAGAAACTACAATTGAAAATTAGCAAAACCCTTATGCTTGCAGATTTGGTAGCTGACTTGCAGATGGACCCAAACATCAGTTCACAGTGGGGAGAACAGCAGCAGCATGCTTTGAAAGTCTTATCTCTCCCCAGCCTTGTGTTTCTTCACACTCAGAGCAGAAATTTGCTTTCTTTCCCAAAGAGGAAAACAGCACCAACCACAAGCATCAAATAATCGCAGCTGGGAACTTTGTTTTACTCTTGTTTTGTTTTATGAAACAAAACTCTCCAAGGGCCTCGCGTTCCCTTTAAAATGACGGTGTATGTGATATGCAGTTTTGCCTGGGACTTGGGAGACCCGAGTTCAGATCCCAACTCAGTCATAAAGCTCACTGGGCGACTTTGGACCAGTCACTCAATCCCAAGGTTGTTGTGAGGATTAAATTAGGAGGAAAGAAAATAATATATTCTACTTTGTAGCTCCTTGGAGGAAATAGTAGGATGCAGAATAAATAAATCACGCAACCTTGATGGCAGAAAGTGAGGAGGAATTAAAGAACCTTTTAATGAGTATGAAAGAGGAGAGCACAAAATATGGTCTGAAGCTCAACATCAAAAAAACTAAGATCATGGCCACTGGGCCCATCACCTCCTGGCAAATAGAAGGGGAAGAAATGGAGATAGTGAGAGACTTTACTTTCTTGGGCTCCGTGATCACTGCAGATGGTGACAACAATCACGAAATTAAAAGATACCTGCTTCTTGGGAGAAAAGCAATGACAAACCTAGACAGCATCTTAAAAAGCAGAGACATCACCTTGCCAACAAAGGTACATATAGTTCAAGCTATGGTTTTCCCAGCAGCGATGTATGGAAGTGAGAGCTGGACCATAAAGAAGGCTGATGGCCAAAGAATGGATGCTTTTGAATTATGGTGCTGGAGGAGACTATTGAGAGTCCCATGGACTGCAAGAAGATCAAACCTCTCCATTCTGAAGGAAATCAGCCCTGAGTGCTCACTGGAAGGACAGATCCTGAAGCTGAGGCTCCAATACTTTGCCCACCTCATGAGAAGAGAAGACTCCCTGGAAAAGACCCTGATTTTGGGAAAGATGGAGGGCACAAGGAGAAGGGGATGACAGAGGACGAGATGGTGGGACAGTGTTCTTGAAGCTACCAGCATGAGTTTGACCAAACTGCGGGAGGCAGTGGAAGACAGGTGTGCCTGGCGTGCTCTGGTCCAGGGGGTCACGAAGAGTCAGACACGACTAAACGACTCAACAACAACAACTTCTGTGTTGGATTTAGGGCAGGGTGTGCAGGGTGTGCACAGGGCACCAAGCTGAGGAGGTGCAAAACTATGATGTTGCAGAATGAAGGGCAAGATCTGGGAGGGCACCAAATTTTGTCCTCTCTCAGGGAGCCATATTACCAGTCCTCCCCTGAAACACTGGCTGAAGAACTGCCCTGAAAAATTCAGTGAAGTGTGTATTTCAATGGATGGTTCTGTTTTTCAGATCACACACCATTCTGGAAAGTGTGAATCAAAAAGGTTTATCTTTCACTGAAGAAAATCCTCCATCACTCAGCACATAGTTAAACAATGGGACTATTGAATATATGGAGGAGAATTGTGTACACTTGAAAACGTTGGCAGCATTAAGATAAATTCAACAGTGTAAACAAGTTCTGATAGATGTAATAATGGAATACTGAACGGTTTAGTTTATGTGAAATATGCAGGGATTTATGATGTACAAAATGAGCCATGGAAAGAGAAGAAGGGAAGTTGCTGACATTTTAGGGTTGTTTAAATGAACATTCTAAATTGTAGAGCAGAAAAATTAATAAAAATTACACACAGAGAGAGGAACTCCTTGCCAGTGGAGGCAGTGATGGCCACCAACACGAATGGCTTTAAGTAAGAAGAAGAATTACCGATGAAAGAAGGATGGCGGGTGAAATTGATGGGCTATGCAGAACTGGATAAATTAACAGGAAGGATTCGAAACCTGCGGCGCCAGAGATTATTAGAAGACTGGAGTAAATATACGAAGTAATAGTAATGAACAGATCACGCTAGTAGGACTGCAAGAAATTTTGTAAGGAGGACTATTTGAAATATTGCAAGAAAGACTATGAGGAGAATTATTAGTTAATGATAATTAAGAGTAATAGAGAAATTAAGAAATGCAGAATGAGTGATAAAGAACTGAAAATCATCAGAGGTGTTGACGGAAGTCTAAAATATTGTATAAGATAAGAAGTTATGTTATATGATCGTTGGAAATAATATGTTTAAAAAACTAATAAAAAGGTGTGTGTGTGTGTGTGTGTGTAACATGAATGGCTTTAAAACAGGATTAGACAAATTCATGGAGGAGGAGAGGGCTATCGATGGCTATGCTCTGAAGCTGGAGGCAGCAATGCTTCTGAATGCCAGTTTCTGGAAACCACAGGAAGGCAGAGGACTCTTGTTCTTGGCCACTGTAAGAAAAGGATGCTGGACTAAAAGGGCCATTGGTCTAACCCAGCAGGCTTTTCATTGAAGTGTTTTTTAGCAGAGTTTGGATAGCTGCCTGTCAAGGATGCTTTAGTTGAGATTCCTCCTGGGGTAGGATGAAGAAGAAGAAGAAGAAGAAGAAGAAGAAGAAGAAGAAGAAGAAGAAGAAGAAGAAGAAGAAGAAGAAGAAGAAGAAGAAGAAGAAGAAGAAGAAGAAGAATTTTATTTATACCCCTCCCCAGCCAGAGCTGGGCTCAGGGAGGCTAACACCAGTAAAATTACAGTAAAAACATAATGGGGGGACCAATTTAAAATACAGGTTAAGATGCAATTTAAAATGCAGCCCCATTTTAAAAGCAGCCCATAGATCAAAACCATAAGGGGAGGAAAACACAAGGGTCAGACTGAGTCCAAACCAAAGGCCAGGCAGAACAGCTCTGTCTTGCAGGCACTGTGGAAAGATGTCGAGTCCCGCAGGGTCCCAGTCTCTTGTGACAGAGAGTTCCACCAAGTTGGGGCCAGTACTGAAAAGGCCCTGGCCCTAGTTGAGACAAATCTAACCACCTTAAGACTTGGGACCTCCAAAATGTTGTCATTTGTGGACCTTAAGGTCCTCCGCGGGACATACCAGGAGAGGCGGTCCTGTAGGTACGAGGGTCCTGGGCCGTATAGGGCTTTAAAGGTCAAAACCAGCACCTTAAACCTGACCCTGTATTCCACCAGGAGTAGATGCCCCCCCCAGACCCCTTCCAACACTACAACACTAGAATTCTGTAAATTCCAGTGTTTTTATGACTCAGATTCCTCCCCATCCTTCCAAAGGTTGCTGCAATGGAGATGTCTGAAAAGGCTTTGCTGTTATTGGCACTCTATTTTATTTTTTTTAAGATATTTATTAAGGTTCAAAAAAATTATATATAATAGAAAAAAAAGAAAGAGCAAAAAGACATACATACAAAACACATACAATAACAAGTATAATTTCAATCCCTTATATTCATAAAACTTACTTTCCCGACCTCCTCATACCTCCCCTTTATGTATTCCAATCTCTAATTAAATCAATTCAGCAAATCCTTCCCCTAATTTCTGTTTAATTTTTTATCTTTCTTTTCTTAATTACATAATCATTACAGCTAAAAACCCCTTAATTTCTAAATCAACATCGTTCTAACATTCAATAATCTTACAATGTTTCTTAAGATAGTCCTTAAATTTCTTCCAATCTTCTTCCGCCGTCTCTTTTCCCTGGTCTCGGATTCTGCCGGTCATTTCTGCCAGTCCCATATAGTCTATAACCTTCATCTGCCATTCTTCCATGGTGGGTAAATCTTCTGTCTTCCAATACTTTGCGATGAGTATTCTTGCTGCTGTTGTAGCATACATAAAAAATGTTCTATCCTTCTTTGACACCAATTGGCCAACCATACCCAGGAGAAGGGCCTCTGGTTTCTTCAAAAAGGTATATTTAAGTACCTTTTTCATTTCATTATAAATCATTTCCCACAAAGCCTTAATCCTTGGGCATGTCCACCAAAGGTGAAAGAATGTGCCTTCATTCTCTTTACATTTCCAGAACTTATTATCAGGCAAGTGGTAAATTTTTGCAAGCTTGACTGGAGTCATGTACCACCTATAAATCATTTTCATAATATTTTCTTTTAGGGCATTGCATGCCGTAAATTTAATACCAGTGGTCCACAACCGTTCCCAGTCCTCAAACATAATGTTACTGGCACTCTAATTGGCAGTTGGTCTCCTAATAATCCCTGGCATGGAATGTGCCTTTTTCACAGCTGCTTCCGATCAGCTTGACATTTCTCTTGATCTCTTCCTGGTCCTTCCCTGCGTCCTCACCAAACTTTATGCGAACGTAAGAACAGCCTGCTGTATCAGGCCAATGGCCCATCTAGTCCAGCTTCCAATTCCCACAGCAGCCAAGCAGATGCTCGTGGGAAACATGCTAGCAGGATTCGAACACAAGTGCGGTTTCCAGAAACTGGCATTGCTGCCTCCAGCTCTGCAGACAGAACACAGCCCTCATGGCTGTTGTTGTTGTTTAGTCATTTAGTCGTATCCAACTCTTTGTGACCCCATGGACCAGAGCACACCAGGCCCTCCTGTCTTCTGCTGCCTCCCTCAGTTCGGTCAAACTCATGCTGGTCGCTTCGAGAACACTGTCCAACCATCTCATCCTCTGTCGTCCCCTTCTCCTTGTGCCCTCCATCTTTCCCAACATTAGGGTCTGTTCCAGGGAGTCTTCTCTTCTCATGAGGTGGCCAAAGTCTTGGAGCCTCAGCTTCAGGATCTGTCCCTCCAGTGAGCACTCAGGGCTGATTTCCTTCAGAATGGATAGGTTTGATCTTCTTGCAGCCCATGGGACTCTCAAGAGTCTCCTCCAGCACCAGAATCCAAAAACATCCATTCTTCGGCCATCAGCCTTCTTGATGGTCCAGCTCTCACTTCCATACATCACTACTGGGAAAACCATCCCCTTCTGCAGTTTCCAGCAACAGGAATTCAGAAGCATAGCTGCCTCCAGCTCTGCAGACAGAACACAGGCATCATGGCTAGTAGCCATCAATAGCCTTCTCCTCCCTGAAGGTGTCCTATCCTCTCTTAAAACCATGTGAGCTGGTAACTTGGCAGAAGCTCAGCTCTGCCCTCGCCGGTCTTGGAAGGATCCTTTAAAAAAGTCCCATATGACCAGAGAATTTGCGCCTGTCCATTGGGTTATATAGGAAGCCCCAAACACATATTTTTTAGATGTCCCTTTTACGATGAGGCACATAGAGAAACCATTGACCCCCTGCTGGTGAGGCTGACCTCCTGGTAAAGCAAAAATTCAATCTTCTCCTGTTAGGCAAAGACCACAAGATGACCCAGATTGCTGCCAGATTCTGTGCACAGATCCCCTGATTCAATCTAGTTTGTTAAGAAAATCCTCAAACCCGGATCCACGGGCAACTTTGGGTCATTTCTCTAATGTAGTCTGTTTTAAATTTTTTATGTGTTTATATGCCTATCACACTTTAAAACTTAAAATCCATTGTTGTTGTATATTTTTTTAAATGTTTGTTTTGCTATTGGGATTGCAGTTCTATTTGTGTTTCTCAAGCTGGTCTCTGACCGTAATAAATTTCATGTCATGTCATGTAAGCTGGTAACCTCTTCTCCGTCCTGCAGGAGAGGCTTCCACAATTTAACTATGTGTTGTGTGATGATGTACATCCTTTTATCTGCCCTGAATCTTCCCACCTTTTATCTGCCCTGAATCTTCCCACCTTTATTGAATGTCCATGTGTTCCAGTGTTATGAGAGAGGATGGAAGACATTTCTCTATCCCCTTTCTCCAGAAGCTGGGACTTATTTAATTTGCCTGCATGAGCGCCCCTCCCAACACTGGCAGACTTAGGGATCTCGATTTTCAGCGGTCCTGTGTGATGCTAAAACTCTCTGCCCCCCACCTCTCAAGCTCTGTTCTGCAGCACTGTTGTGGTGCCCCCTGCAACATGGCGCCCGGTGTGGCTCAATGGTCACCCTACTCTAAAACCTCCTGTGCTCTTAGCTATGCTTGTTTTGAATGTTGAGCAACAAATGCCTCTTCATTGGGGTGAGGGCGACACTTCTGAGCAATTGGAAGTCACGAAAACCACCTCATTTCACCACTGCATTTCACCAAACGGACCCACCATTTCCACGAGCTCAAAACTGCCCTCGATAGAGAAATGTGCTGCGTAGCAACTGATTTTCCTCCTTTTTATATATATGAAAGGGGCTGGGGAAAAAAGCAGTGTCAGCAAGGAAATTAAAGTGGGGGGTGGGGTGGAAGGAAGGAAGCCTGCAGAGCAAACTGTTGAATGTTGCAGAAATGAAAGCAAGCAAATGGAAGGTATTTCAGCCGTAACATCTGCGAGGGAAAGTGGCAGAGGGAGAAGTCAAAGACTGTTAATATACCTGAACATGGTGGGGGGGGGGGAGAAGCCCGAGTCTGAAAGGCTGACTAGCAATAAAAAATCCATTAGATATTTGTCCTCCCCCACCCCTGAGAGAGAGAGAGAGAAAGTCCTTAAGTGCTTTCTCTACCTCGGGTGCACACGCAGAGAGGCCCCTCCCTGTCTCCTGCTTCTGTTGGCCGTCCCAACATGCTGTTTGGGTGCTGTCCAGAGCATCCTCTTAATGTGTGCCGGCAACACGCCGACTTCATTAAGGGCCTTTCGATTAATGTCAGGGTGGACCCACTCTGCGGGCAGCATCCATCGCCAGGGCGATGGCATATTTAGCGCAAGGCCCTTAGCATAATCGGAATGGATGAAGCCACCTTGGGGAGAGAAGAGGAGGCTGCTTTTAATAGACCCGTAAGTGCTGGCGGGATGAATATTTATGGCGCACTTCCTTTCCAAAGGGGGGGGGGAGGGGAGGGTGCACAATGAAATATTCAGCGGGAAGCGGGCCAGGGAAGAAGGAGGCATTCAGGGAGCGCACTTTCTCTACTCCAGGGAAGCTATTTTTTTTGACAACATAAGAAGGGCCTGCTGAAAGCAGCCAGTGGCCTGTCTAGTCCAGCAGCCTGTTTTCACAGCACATTCTCCCTTCCTGTGGTTTCCAGCGACTGGTTTTGGGGCACATTGCTGTCTCCAGCCATGAGAGCACAGTCATCATGGCTAGCGGCAGTCCTGTCAGTTGTTGATTCATTTAGTGGTGTCCACCTCTTCATGACCCCCTGGACCAGAACACTCCAGGCACTCCTGTCTTCCACTGCCTCCTGCAGTTTGGTCAAACTCATGCTGGTAGCTTCGAGAACACTGTCCAAACATCTCGTCCTCTGTCGTCCCCTTCTCCTTGTGCCCTCCATCTTTCCCAACATCAGGGTCTTTTCCAGGTAGTCTTCTCTTCTCATGAGGTGGCCAAAGTATTGGAGCCTCAGCTTCAGGATCTGTCCTTCCAGTGAGCACTCAGGGCTGATTTCCTTCAGAATGGAGAGGTTTGATCTTCTTGCAGCCCATGGGACTCTCAAGAGTCTCCTCCAGCACCAGAATTCAGAAGCATCCATTCTTCGGCCATCAGCCTTCTTTATGGTCCAGCTCTCACTTCCATACATCACTACTGGGAAAACCATAGCTTGAACTATACGGACTTTTGTCAGCAAGGTGATGTCTCTGCTTTTTAAGATGCTGTCTAGGTTTGGTCCAATCCTCTTTTAATAATAATGATAACAATAATTTATTATTTATACCCCGCCCATCTGGCTGGGTTTCCCCAGCCACTCTGGACGGCTTCAACAGAACACCAAAATACAATAACCTATTAAAAATTAAAAGCTTCCCTAAATAGGGCTGCCTTCAGATGTCTTCTAAAAGTTTGGTAGTTGTTTTTCTCTTTGACATCTGGTGGGAGGGCATTCCACAGGGCGGGCGCCACTACCGAGAAGGCCCTCTGCCCGGTTCCCTGTAACTTGGCTTCTCGCAGTGCGGGAACCGCCAGAAGGCCCTCAGAGCTGGACCTCAGCATCCGGGCAGAACGATGGTCATAAATAAAGCAGGGGAAGCTGGCAGGGACCACAAAGAAACACACACCTCACAAGCATATGCTGCAAACTGGAGGATCCCAAGCGTAGCCCTCCATGGATCAGGCCAGGCAACCGGGACCACAGGGAGACGTCAGTAAGTTCTGCAAAGTACGTGGAAATATGCTTTCAAATATTTCAGGCAACTCAGGAAAGCGAGCCAAGCTGCACACGACAAAAGGAGGCTCTGTGACCTCCAAGGTTCTTTCCAGCTTTGTGGTTTGGCTTGCTCATCACGCTAAGCCAGTGATTGTTTGGTCAAAGTGGTTTGCAAAGCTCTCTGTGGTTAGCAGGGATGCAAACGGAAAGTGTAAAATTATCAATAAAAAGAGTTTAATGCTGTGCTGGGCCCGGGGGTAACCTGTGAAACACAGTCCAGGACCGATCCAGAATCCAAAGGTTCCTCTAGGAGTGAGTCCAACAGGGCAAGGTAGGACATGAGGCAGGAAACCAGGCAAGGACAGGTACGGGATCTCAGGCAGGATCTGGCAAACAGCAATGTTGCTCCCGCAACCTGGGGCGGGGTCCGACAGGCTTTTATCTTTGTCAGGGTAATGGCCGGTCCTGATCCCCCGGCGACTCACCTCCCTGTTTCACCTGAAGGCGAGCACTCCTCCTGCGAGTACTCAGGTCTCTCCTTCTCTCAGACCTCAGTCTCTGCAGCTCGGGAGATGTTGATGGGTTACTAGACCCAGGGGCCGCCTCAGCCTCCCCTGACCCAACTGGTAGTGGAGCAGCTGTAAGCGATGGCCCAGCTGGAGGCAACGAGGTCATCCCCGCATCTGGAGCCAGGGCAGGCTCAGGCCCCTGACTCGGCCCAGCTGGTGCTTGTTGTAGGGGAACCTGTTCAGACTGGGACTCCTCAGGATCAGGCCCCAGACTTGGTTCAGATAATGCCTGAGGCAAAGGATCTGGTGCGGACTGAGACTCCTCTGGTTCCGAGTCCAAGCCCGAGTCCCAGGCCATCACAAATGCTTATTGTCGGGAGAAAGAAAAGGAAGTCCTTCAGTCCTGCAAGAGGCAGTGATTGCCACCAACTTGGAAGACCCTGGGGGGTCCCATCAAACTCTACGATTCTATAGGTTTTTAAGCAGAGGTTGGGTGGCCATCTGCCATAGATGCTTTAGCTGAGAGTCCTGCATTTCAGGGGACTGGACTAGATGACCCTTGGGTCCCTTCCAACTGTATGATCCTATGATTCTATAAAAAGGTAAAGGGACCCCTGACCATTTGGTCAAGTCATGGCCAACTGGGGTTGTGGCGCTCATCTCGCTTTACTGGCCGAGAGAGCCGGCGTACAGCTTCCGGGTCATGTGGCCAGCATGACTAAGCTGCTTCTGGAGAACCAGAGCAGTGCACGGAAACGCTGTTTACTTTCCCGCCGGAGCGGTACCTATTTATCTACTTGCACTTTGAGGTGCTTTCGAACTGCTAGGTTGGCAGGAGCAGGGACCGAGCAACGGGAGTTCACCCCGTCATGGGGATTCGAACCGCCAAACTTCTGATCAGCAAGTCCTAGGCTCTGTGGTTTAACCCACAGCTTTAAAAGAGGATTTGGATGAATTCATGGAGGAGCAGAAGCTCCTAGCCAGGATGGCTATGGTCTGCCTCCATAGTTGAAGGCAGCAATGCTTCTGAATACCAAGTACTGAACTCCTGCTTCCAGGATTCCCTTTAGAATCCAACAGGATGCTGGACTAGATGGGCCATTGGCCTGATCCAGCAGCCTCTTCTTACCTTCTTTTCTGAAGATCCCTCCCCAGGTCTGAGCATGCAATTTGGGATTTGGGCGTATTTTCACTTTCAAAAAACACCTTCTCCTACCCGTCTGCAAAGAAAAGAAAAGTGAAATGATAGTCTAGACTTTTTCTGGGGCTATTGTCAGTATGTGAAGTCCTCCTGCTGTTTGAGCCATTGTCAATACTTCTTTGAAGTGCAAAAGGAGGCTTGTAAAGATTGTTCTCTACCTGCAGCAGCATTGAATATTTGCATTGATAATGAATGTTCAGAAGAGGACAGGAAGGAAAGACTGCCTTGAAGGGCCTTTCATTCAAGTCATCTTTCTGGCCTGATTTTGCTTCAAGGACAAGCCTCCCAGGGTCCAATACTTGGACTAAGTTTAATGAAGAACTGTCAATCCAATTTATAAAGGGTGGTTTTTTTCCCTTGCACTCTACACAAACCTAAGCGTTGGAGGGACTACAAGACTCATCTAGGAATCAGAGCCAAAGACTCCCTGGACAGGTGGTCATTCAACCTCTCTTTAAAAACCTACAGGAAAGGAGAGTCCATCACCTTGCAAGGTCCTGGAATCATAGAATGGTTGAGCTGGAAGGGACCTCAAGGGTCATATATACCTTGGCCTCGGCCCAGTAAACCTAAAGGAGATTCTCCACCCCTATCGTTCTGCCCGGACACTGAGGTCCAGCTCTGAGGGGCTTCTGCCAGTTCTCTCCCTGCGAGAAGCCAAGTTACAAGAAACCAGGCAGAGGGCCTTCTTGGTGGTGGCGCCCACCCTGTGGAACACCCTCCCACAAGATGTCAAGGAAATAAACAACTACCCGACTTTTAGAAGACATCTGAAAGCAACCCTGTATTGGAATTCTTTAATGTTTGAAGTTTTACATTGGTACCTCGGGTTAAGTACTTAATTCGTTCCGGAGGTCTGTTCTTAACCTGAAACTGTTCTTAACCTGAAGCACCACTTTAGCTAATGGGGCCTCCCACTGCTGCCACGCCGCTGGAGCATGATTTCTGTTCTTATCCTGAAGCAAAGTTCTTAACCCGAGGTACTATTTCTGGGTTAGCGGAGTCTGTAACCTGAAGCATATGTAACCTGAGGTACCACTGTACTATGTTTCTGTGTATGCTGTTAGCCACCCAGAATGGCTGGGGACACCCAGCCAGATGGGTGTGTTGTTGTTGTTGTTTGTTGTTGTTAGACAGCCACTCCAGAAGGACAACATGGTCAATGGTATTGATCTTTTCTTGTGTTTTTAATAATCTGTTTTTAATGTTCTGCTGAAAGTCGCCCAGAGTGCTTGGGGAAACCAGTGGCTGAGGAGGGAAGGAAGGAAGGAATAAATATTATCTATTCCAACTCTTCCAATGCAGGACTCTCGTTCATTTGAGGTTATTAAACAGGGTTTGGACGTCTATCTGTCAGGGTTTCTGAAGAAGTGATTCCTGCATTGCAGAGGGTTGGTCTAGATCAGGCATCCATAACCTTCAGCCCTCCAGATGTTTTGGACTACAATTCCCATCATCCCTGACCACTGGTCCTGTTAGCTAGGGATCATGGGAGTTGTAGGCCAAAACATCTGGAGGGCCGCAGGTTGGGGATGCCTGGTCTAGATGAACATTCGAACTCTGCAATTCTGTGCTTCTTTTTGAACATAAGGACAGCTGTGTTTACTTCTGGACAGCCTTGACTATAGATACTACACCGAGCAACCTCGGTCAGCTTGAAGACTTGGTTGACACCTTAATCAACTTTTCCTGCTTGAACTGGCTGCTGTTGCAGGGACTTTCTCAGCACCCCAACCACTAATCCCCATGACCTTTTAATAAGCAGGATGGATGCTTTGACGTTGGTCCCTTTGAAGAAGCCCAGCGAACCCCTGGCAGGATTAGCGTTTTAGTCCATTTCATTTCTGTCTGGCTCTTGCCGCGAAGCTGCGCGTGGATATCTGACTAAAGACGGTAATTTGGAAAGGCAATTTTCCTGAATTGCAGGTACGGCGAGATGTCGGGAGATGTAACTGGTGGCTCAGGCAGTCAGATGGAGAATAAACACCAAAGTGATTTAATGGATTCTTTTCATGCTTCCTTCTGTGTGTTTTTTTCCCCCTTTCCCAAAGCCTCGCTGAATGAAGCAAAATAATTATAAGCACAAAATGTCACCTCATTTGGCATAATCGTTAGTCTCGCCTCACTTCCCATCACGCTTATTTTACTGGTGGAAAATAAACATCGTACAAGAGGAGGCTAGCTGAGGTCCTCTGGGTTTAGGGAGACGAGGGACCAACACTAAGAATATTGTTAGACGTCACACCAATTTCTGAGTGGCGAGATACTTCAAAGGTCTGCTTTCCTTGGAGTGAAGGTCAGTGGGGACTGTGGTGTCTTGAAGACACATCGTTTTATTTAGACATCTATACAATCTGAGAATAAGATGGAAGGGAATGGCAGGATAAATGATTAGATTATGCTGAATTGGCCAGATTAACAGAGACAATCAGCGGACAGCCTAGACAAGATTTTCAAAAAGAATGGGGAGAATGCAGAGAACACTTTACCAGACAGTGCCTCAAAATATACACCTGGACTTGTTTTGATTAATTTCTACAGGAGACTTCGTGGTTTTTAAAGTCATAATTAGGAAACATTATAATAATCACATATAAAAGAAACAGTATACAAGAAGTAAATAGGGAGGCCATTTACAGGATAAAGGAAGTCTTTTATTTTTATGTTATGTTTTCTTTGTGTAAGGGGATAGGAGTTTCATTCTGATAATTAAATTGTCAGTGGTGGTGGGTTGGTTTGTATGCATGAGTTGTTGTGGACTATGTTGTAAATAAAGTAAAAATAAAAAGATGGAGGGGCTCACAGCATTAACACCCTGGCAGATCTTGCTTCTCCACCAATCACAGCTTTGGATCGAGCACAGAATCAAGCATGTCTCTGTGTCTCCATCTTCCAGCCTGTTTCTAGCTCACCCACCCACAACTCTCTGGCTTTTGTTCTCCTACCTAGCATTTAGATACAGTTGGTTCAGGAAGGCTCGCCTGTTCCTTCTATGGCACAGAGCAACTTCTTTCGCTTTGCTAATTGTGGTGCTTAACTAGTCAGCCAAAGCCATTGGCACGCTTGCTCTCATGCAGTCCACCCCTACAGAAACAGGATCCCAAGAACAGGAAGGGACTTATGGTATCGCCCAGACTGACCACCCCCCAAAAAATCCCTACAACCCCAAGACCTTCCCGGGTTTATTTCTATGTGAGTTTCCAAATATTTCATAACAAACTTTTTGTTATGGTAAAGGGAGAAACTGACTTCTCACTGGAAAAAGTTGGGCCTTGAAATTTCATTGGAAATCTCCTTTCTTGTCCTTTGAATCCATTGGTTTGGGTCCTGGAGCAGCAGAAAACAAGCTTGTTCCATCTTCCATGTGACAGCCCTCTTCTCTCATAAGGCTAGAAGTCGAGGCCTCTCATGTCCTCCAATGCAACTGAATGCTAGAAGTTGTAGGACCTACATGTGAATGGTTAAACTATGGAAATTGCTGCAGCAAGTGATAGCCACCAAGCAGACAGCTCTAAAGGGATTTTTGATGAAATCACAGTGGATAAAGCTATCAAGGGCTACTAGTCACTAAAGCTCTATACTGCTTCCAACATCACCCTCTCACTGGATACCAGCTTTGGGGCAATCTAGAATAGGTGAGTGCTACTGGGCTTATGTCCTGCTTGAAAGCATCTGGTTGGCCACTGTGGGAGCAGAATAATGGATAAGATATGCCTCTGGTGTGACCCAGAAGAAATATAATGTTCTTTATGAGCCCAGTGCATCATAGAATTGTAGAGCTGCAAGGGACCCTGGGGCTCATCTAGTCCAACCCCTTGCAATGCAGGAATCTCAACCATGATGGCCATCTAACCTCTGCTTGAAAACCTCCAAGGAAGAAGATCATGAGATGTTTCGAACTCTCTTATCTTCTAAACTGGCTCTTCAAAGACTCCCTGATCACCACAGCATCCAGAAAAGGGGCCATGTGGAACAATGCATTCATAGATGCATTCTTTTCTAGCAAGGCTTGTGTCTCCCATGTGAGGAGGCATGTGAAAAGAACTAGAGGCTCAGATCAAATATTTTGCTTGTGGTGTGTCTGTTTCTTCCTAGTTCAGTTTCTGCTTGGCTGTGGAGATGGTGCAGGATTTCGTGGGAGATTACGATTCTAGACCTGCCCTTCTCCATTTTGGCCAGGCAGTGAACCATGGCGGTCAGGGAGAACAAATAGCCTTCACAGGGAGCCATCCAGCAGTGGAAGTGGGAAGGAATAAGGTTCGGATTCCAGGTAGTAACATCAGGGTCAGGTTTTGCAGCACCATGGAGAGCTCCCAGGGAAGGTAGCAATTGATTGAGCATTACTGTAGTTTTTCTCATATGTCATCTGAGTGCTAGGAAATGCAAGGGAGGGAAATAAAGGAACATAGGAACACAAGAAGAGGCTGCTGGATCAGACCAATGGCCCATCTAGTCCAGCATCATGTTCTCACAGTGGCTTAGCAGATGTCTGTGGGAAACTCATAAGCAGGGTTTAAGCACTCCTGCGGTTTCCAGCAATTGGGATCCAGAAGCATCAGTACCTATTACTGTGGAGGCAGTGCATAGCCATCATGGCTAATAACCTGAATAGCCCTTTCTTCATGCACTTTAAAAGCCACCCAAGCTGGTGGCCATCACTGCTTCCTGTGGGTGTGAGTTCTGCAGTTTAATTATTATTAATAATAATTTTATTATTTATATCCCACCCATCTGGCTGGGTTGCATTGTGTTAAGAAGTACTTTTTAAAACCCTTCCAGTAGCACCTTAGAGACCAACTAAGTTTGTTATTGGTATGAGCTTTCGTGTGCATGCACACTTCTTCAGATAGAAGAAGTATCTGAAGAAGTGTGCATGCACACGAAAGCTTATACCAATAACAAACTTAGTTGGTCTCTAAGGTGCTACTGGAAGGAATTTTTTAATTTTGTTTCGACTATGGCAGACCAACATGGCTACCTACCTGTAAGTATTTTTAAAACCCATCCTGTATCTTCCAACACTCAGCTTCATGGTATCTCAATGAGTTCTAGTGTTATGAAAGGAGGAGGAAGGCAAGGGAGAAGGGAAGGTAAGGATGGATGGATGGAGGGAGGGAGGGAGGGAGGGAGGGAGGGAGGGAGGGAGGAAGGAAGTAGGAGCCATTGGGTTTAAATTATGAGTGTATCAGCCAGGCCCCCAGCCCTGCCTTTTATCCAGACCATTGCAAGATGGATTTGTATGATAAAGTCACAGTTCTGCTGTCTCCTTTCATTGCAGAGATGTGCTTTGTCCTGGGAGCCAGCCTCTCTTTTGGTCTTCAGCCATCAGTTTTGCCTCCTCTGATGGGATTTGGCTGTCCTAAAGGGAACCTCATGGGAGGCAGGTTAAAATTCAACACACACATTGCAAGAGTTTCAGGCAGTGGGCCTGCTCTTTCCCTGTGGAGGCTGGCTGAAAATAAGGCCATCAGGAATGGGAAGCTATTTCAACTCCTCGCAGGCTAGTTCAAATCCCTTTTCTGTCCTGGCCTGGTGGAAGAATCGCTCTTCTCCCAGGCTCAAGAGGAACGTCTGTGGAACATTCTGAGAGAATATGGTGTAAAATAACATTGATTTTCCTTTCTTTTCTAAAATGTAGCAACTAGGTGGAAGGAGTGGACATGTTCATATAAAGAAGCCATCCTACAATCAACGGGTTGTCGGTACTTGCAATGAGTCCTGTGCTGTGCTTTGGAGACCCAGCAATCAGCTGATAGCCCAAACGCTTTGCAGGTGCCACTGATCAGCTGACTGCTAGTGCCTGCAAGCCCCCTTTGGGTGTAAGGCAGGTGGGTGTAGTTGACCAAAATGGCTTGGTGACCCAAATGAAGTTCAGAGGCTCCCACCCCTGTTGTTGTTGTTGTTTAGTTGTGTCCGACTCTTCGTGACCCCATGGACCAGGCACTCCTGTCTTCCACTGCCTCCCGCAGTTTGGTCAAACTCACTAAGCTCCAAATCAGAATTAAAACCCACCCAGTTAAGTCCTGCCCACTCTCAAGAGGCTTTTAGCAAAGAATCTGTTCCAGTCCCGTTACCTCTAGACATCAACAGAAGTCTACTGTCCCTATCAAAGGAAGCAATAATATTGCTCTCTTCTGCTTTGATCAGATCTGGCATCCTGTGTCTAGTTCTGGGTGCCACAATTTAAGAAGGATGTTGACAAGCTGGAAGATGTGCAGAGGAGGGCGACCAAGATGATCAATGGTCTGGAAACCATGCCTGATGAGGAACAGTTGAAGGAGCTGGATATGTTTAGCCTTGAAAAGAGGAGACTGAGAGGAGATATGATAGCCATCTTCAAGTATCTTAAGGGCTGCCACATGAAAGTTCACAGGACAAAAGGACAGCAGGACGCTCAATCGGGAGAGATGGGTTGGGCTGGGGGGCAGCAGCTGAGTAGGGGGCACTCATCTCAAAGGGGGGGCATGCTGCCTGCTGTTTGTGCAAGAGGTCCCTGGTTCAACTTCCAGTTAAAAGGCTGGGAAAGGCCCGAGGCCCCTGGAGAGCTGCCCCTGCCACTCAGAGCGGACAGCATTGGGTTGGATGGACCAATGGCTTCACCTGGGAGAAGACAGCTTCCTGGGTTCCCTGTGGATTGATCCAGTACGGATCCATGTGGGGCTGAGGTCCCAAGCCGGGTGATGCGAGTAAACAGAAGGGTGTTGAGAAGCTGGAGGATGTGCAGAGGAGTGCAACCAAGATGATCAAGGGTCTGGAAACCAGGCCTTATGAGGAACGGTTGAGGAAGTTGGGTGTGTTTAGCTTGGATCAGAGGAGACTGAGAGGAGATATGAGAACTGTCTTCAAGTATCTCAAGGGCTGTCACATGGAAGAGGAAAAAAACTTTTTTTTTTTTGCTGCTCCTGAAAGATAGGACCTAAACCAGTGGATGCAAATGACAAGACAGGAGATACTGAATAAACATCAGATGATGATGATGATTTTACTCTAGGAGTTGTTTGACAATGGGACTTCCTTGGAAGCTTTCGAACAGAGGTTGGATGGCCATCTGTCAGGGATTCTTTAGCTGTGTTTCAACTCCACGGTTCTATGATTTTTGCAGTCAAAAATACCTGGGATTGTAGATCTGCATGCTACCGCTTTGCTCCCCCACTGAGCTCAGTTCTCTACCCAGCCTGTGGTCTGATATACAAGGCGGAGAAGCTGAATTGAAACCCCTTTCGCTCCAATGGGACCCTCTGCAGGAGAACGTTGCAGGTGGTTTGTGCTCTCTGCTTCTAACCTTCCCCCTTGTGGCCCCAGCTCTGCTCTCATTAAATTGTTTTGCAGCGCCATCCCCTTCCCCCTGATTTCCCTATGCCGCCATTCCTCTTGAAGGAGGCAGACAATCATTTGAATGCATTTTTTATTCCTTGAACAACAAGGCAGGGGTGTCTCAAAATTGCTGCCCTTTCTTTTCGGAGCCCCGGATGAAATGACAGGAAATAATTACGCTCCTATCTGCGCCGAGAGCTGCTGGCTGGTGCGATGCCAGATACAAGTAGTTTGTTACTCTTGTTTTATCACTCTCAGCAGAAGTGGGCCTCAGAGATTATGCACTCAAGTATTGCCTGGGTCTTTATCACTGCATATTTTGGAAAGTAATTTCTGGTAATTATTATTTTTTTTCTTCCAAAAGAAAAAAATATATACATAAATTAACCAGAAGGTTTTGTTTGGTCTCAGTGATGCAATAGATTAATCTCTTTTGCACAAGCTTCATTATAGACTGGAATTGACCAGGGGCCAGGATAGTTGATGGAAGCCAAGCTAAACAAGGGAAGACATTGAGCCCCCCACAACTGGTGGTTTCTTGACAGAAACTGTTAAGAAGTACTGCATAAAAGAGCCCTGCTAGCTCAGAACAAAGGTCTGGGAACACCAGCATCCTCTGAGAAGCAAACAAACAAAGCAGATAACAAAAAGTCTTCCTATATTGTTTACTCATCCCTGGAGCTGGTTTTCAGAGGCACATTGGGCTGGTCCAATTGGCTCTCCCTTTGAGAAGATGAAACTAAATGTGGATTACAGGGACTCAGAGGGTCAGAACAGTTGCAGCACGTGGAGTCAAGGGACCAAGGAGAACTGCAGGCATTAGTTTGAACTAATGAGCCAAGTCCCTAGAGTCTAGAGCAGCCCTCCTTGACCATGGGTCCCCAGATGTAGTTAGACTACAACTCCTGTCATCCCTTACCTGCTGGCTAGGGATGGTGGGAGTTGTAGTCCCGTGAAATCTGGGGACCCGAAGTTGAGAAAAGCTGCTCTAGAGGGTGACAAGTGTCATGTTATCTAGTGCCTAAAATGCATCCGGTAAATGTCTCTAAAACCAGATAAATGTTTTAAAAAGTAGAATGACAGAAATCAGAGGAGATGGGAATTAGTTTTAAAAACCTCAAACTGAAATGCACCCAGTGCGAAGTATTTTAAAATGAATTGCCCTTGTCAAACAGGGTTCCTAGTTAAATAACGACGGAGGACTTTGCAAGAGAGGAGATGCTTTGAGGAGGAGAACGGGGCCACCCTGAGCGGAGCTGTTTCTTGACATGTCCTCGCTTGGTTGCAGGTCAAGCAAGATGCTTTTTGCTGAGAGGGGCTGTCTGGTCAAGCTGTGCTGATTCAATTACGGCAGGTATGAGCATGCCCAAAGGAAGCAGCTGTTTTTCCTCAGCTTTCCAGGCCTTTTAAAATGCGTATTTGCAAGAGTCAGGCATGCTCACGGCTATAATTCCATTTGGGTTTCAGGAAACTCTTACTATAGTAGGCAGGCTGTAAGAACAGCCCAGTTAATACTGTAAAATAATTGAATGCAGAAAGTTGGGGATCCAAATGGGAACCCTCAGGTGGAAGAAAGGAGGAAGAAAACAGCTTCTAATGAGCATCTTATAAACCTCACAAACTGAGATTTGTCAATGACCTCTAAGCTGGCGGGACCAGGATGTGAAGAGAGTTTCCTTTGGTTTCTGGGTGGATATCAAATGGGCCAGAGTCAATAGATTGGTGCCAGGTAAAGGTAAAGGGACCCCTGACCATTAGGTCCAGACGTGGCCGACTCTGGGGTTGCGGCACTCATCTCGCTTTATTGGCCGAGGGAGCCGGCGTACAGCTTCTGGGTCATGTGGCCAGCATGACTAAGCCGCTTCTGACGAACCAGAGCAGCACACAGAAACACTGTTTACCTTCCCGCCTGAGCGGTACCTATTTATCGACTTGCACTTTGACGTGCTTTCGACCTGCCAGGTTGGCAGGAGCAGGGACCGAGCAACGGGAGCTCACCCCGTCATGGGGATTCGAACTGCCGACCTTCTGATCGGCAAGTCCTAGGCTCTGTGGTTTAACCCACAGTGCCACCCGTGTCCCCTGGTGCCAGGTACCTTTGAACTTATTTCCCCATGGATAAGTTTGTAGAATTACAAGTTATTTATTTACTTACTTGCATTGTCTCTAACAGAATCATGGAAGATGGAGCAAGATTGTTTTCTGCTGCTCCAGAGGGTAGGTGTCAGGAGTGAGCCAGCTCCCAGCGAAGGTTTGCACCCAACAGCAGAAAGCAGCCAGGAACAGAGAGGCTTAGATGTTAGTCAGGCAGGGGAGAGCGGCAGCTGCAGACTTCGGCTCTTTCTAACCTTGACGGGCAGGCTGGTAAGGCAGTAGCTGAGAGCAGGCTAGAACACATCCAAAGCTCACAGGAAGCAAACAGTCTCAGAGACAGCCTCTCAGAACAGAAAGAGGTTGGAGCTGAGCCACTAAATCTGAAGAGCCGGCGAATGGGAGGGCTGCTAGATAGGAAGCAAAACAAGAGACGTAAGGGTCGTAAGTTCAATATCTTCTGTCAACATCAGAAGGAGTCTTCAGAAGGGTCATCTTGAGTAGTGATGCCTGACTGGGCTTTGTTAGCGCCGTCTGGAGCAATCTGCTTGTTTTTTCAATAAATCCTCCTTTTTAATTACCTATGCTTTCTGCTTATCAAGCTGGGAATCCGGACTCCTGACAGTAGGATTCAAGTTACAAGAAAGGAGATGCTGGCTAAACATCAGGAAGAACTTTCGGACACCAAGAACTGTTGGAGAGCGGAGTGGACTTCCTAGGGAAATGGTGGACTCCCCTTCCTTGGAGGTTTTAAAGCAGAGGTTGGACCGCCTTCTGTCAGGGATTCTTTTGTTGCGACCCCTGCATTGTTGGACAAGGTGACCCCAATGAATTGTCTTGAGCTTTCCAGACATGTTTATTACCAAGAACGAGTTTCAGCCTGCATTTCTATTCATCTGTTTGTTAATTCTCAGTTTTTCAAGTATGTTGTGCATCAAAATAGCGCTGCATCTAATTTCGTTGCTATTTTGAGTGCTTTGTTCCCTAGAATGATGCTGAGCCTATTTGTGATCTATTGTTTTATCTCTTAGAATTGGGTTATACCAACACAAGATGCAATCTACGCTCTCAAGAACTAGGTCAGGCCTATATTTGTAGTAAAGGGAAGGTTACGGTACTCCTTACTCAGTTGGCAGTGAACTACTCCTGCAATCTCATTGTATGCCAAGCAAGAAACTCTTTGCAGGATAAGGCAGGGCAAAGCCATCTATTCAGCGCTCTCATCTCCCACAGTTCCGGTTTCCTCATCAAAAATGTTATTGTAGAGCTGGAGAGGGTTCAGAAAAGGGGAACTCCAAGGGAATCAAGGGGGTGGAACTTTTTAGTTTAGAGAAAAGGCAAGTAAAAGGCAACTTGAAAGTAGTATATAAAATTATTCATGGCGTGGAGATAAGTTTCTCGTGCTCTCTCATAGCACTGGAACTCATGGACTTCAATGAATCTGACATTTTGGACTTGCAGAGTGAGGCCACTAACAATCTAGCTGCAGCAAGATTCAACTCCTCCCCAAGAGAAGCAGCTAGCAAAAGTGTGGGTCAGGGCGCTGTCAGAACATCTGACATGTAAACAGAGAGTCCTTAACGGTTCATTAAAAACAGATTTTTTAATTTGACATGGTATAAGGGCTCTTCTTTTATTCACATTTATTGCTGCATTTCTCTACAAGTGTCTGTGCTTGCGATCCTTGTCACATATTTTTTGACAATTATTCTTCAACCATAACGAAACCTCCAGGTTCTGTTCTAAGAATGTCTGATTCAGTCACTTTTATTTGACAAAATGTATATATTTATTTGAGCCGCTAAGCAGTTTAGAAATATATGATCTTAAATATTAATTTAAAACTGCTGGTAGAAACATTAAAAGCAAGTCACATAAAACAATATAAAACAAGATCAATAACTATAAAACTATTACTGCAGGTTAAAATGACAAAACTGGGTCATTTGCTTTCAGACGTGTGCCTGTTTAATTTGCATTTTACAAAACACCTTGGGAACCAAAACTCAGCCCCTCTTGGGAATTCACATATCTCTGAATTTTGCATTGCAGTTCTCCAGCCACGTGATTTGTACAAAAATGCATATACTAAAATGTGCATAAAGATGTATGCATTCGTGAAAGTAACACACAAAAAAGCCATTATGCTAGGGAAAATCACTTTGCAAAAATGTGTATATGAGACAAAATTGCATTCAAAAATGTGGATATTAGAAGGAATTCACACCCAAATGCCGATGAATTTTTGTGAGGACTTTCTTTTAAACTGAAAAATGATGTGGAAATGTGGGGCACTGGGCCTAAGAAAGGAAAAATGAGAACTTTGGAGAAACTGGAAGACAGATTTGCCCTCCCCTCAACCTTTTGTATGGATAAGTGAGTTCTCAAGTGTCTTGGATTAATTCCCAAGGCAAACAGCCTGATTTTTGCAGGCTGCCTTGATATGCAGGAACCCTCAACTTCCTTCAAGTCTTGGATGTTTAGCCTTTCCACTGAGACACTCTGTTGATGCAATTTACAATTAATCCTAATCATGCTCTCAACAAACAAGACAATTTATAGAAATATATTGCTCTCTCTTCCCCCATATAAAGTTTTTTCCCTTTTTTCTTTTTCAAGAAAGACTGCTGCTTGCAATCTAAAGGAATGCAATTGGATATTTTTTAATTGTAATATTTGTTTTCTTTTAATCTGAGCATTTATCAATGCGTTTCCTTTGGGCATTTTTAAAAGCTAAAAAGTGGGTTAAGGATGGAATTAATGAAGAAGACAAGCAGATATAAATTTTGGCGGAGCAGAGGAGCCCACAGATAAAGAGGAGGGGAGGGAGGGGAGAGGCAAATGAGCAAGAAATGGGAGAATGCATTGCATTATATATTATATTTCTGCATTAAGTGGGGTTGGACTAGATGACCCCTTGGGTCCCTTCCAGCTCTACTATTCTAGGATTCGATATGAAAGTTTAAAAGCATTTCATTTGTTATGCCTAAATTAAAAGTGTTACCTCTAAATAAAAAGCGGTCAAGACATTTTAGAATAAATAAGAATACAGTGAGCAGGAAAAATATTTGATCCCCTGCTAAATTTGCCCGTTTGCCCTCTGATGAAGAAATGACCAGTCCATAATTGTAATGGTAGGTTTATTGTAGCTGTGAGAGACAGAATAACAACAGGAAAAAACCCCAGAAACCCAGAAGACAAAAGTCAGAGATTGATGTGCATTATAATGAGTGAAATAAGTATTTGATCCCTTTGCAAAAGATGACTTAGTACTTGGTGGTAAAACCCTTGTAAGCAATTACAGAGGTCAGATATTTCTTGTAGGTGGCCACCAGGTTTGCACACATCTCAGGGGGTATTTTGTCCCACTCCTCTTTGCAGATCCTCTCCAAGTCAGTAAGATTTCGAGGCTGATGTGTAGCTACTCAAACCTTCAGCTCCCTCCACAGATTTTCAATGGGATTAAGGTCTGGAGACTGGCTAGGCCACTCCAGGACCTTAATGTGCTTCTTCCTGAGCCACTCCTTTGTTGCCTTGGCCATGTGTTTTGGGTCATTGTCATGCTGGAATACCCATCCTCAACCCATTTTCAATTCCCTGGCTGAGGGAAGGAGGTGCTCACCCAAGATTTTATGATACATGGTCCCATCCATCGTCCCTTCGATGCGGTGAAGGTGTCCTGTCTCCTTAGCAGAAAAACACCCCCAAAGCATAATATGCCCCCCTCCATGTTTGACAGTGGGGATGGTGTTCTTGGGGTCATATGCAGCATTCCTCCTCCTCCAAACATGGCAAGTTGAGCTGATGCCAAAGAGCTCGATTTTGGTCTCATCTGACCGCAACACTTTCACCCAGTTCTCCTTGGCAAACTGCAGATGGGCCTGTAATAATAATAATAATAATAAATTTTATTTATATCCCGCCCTCCCCAGCCAAAGCCGGGCTCAGGGCGGCTAACAAAAATAAAACAGTACAAAAGTACAGTACAAACAACACTCTAAAATCATTCATTATAAAATTGATTCAAATCAAGCCACTGGCAACCATTGTGCCAGAGCTCCACAAAGATTGCCGAGGGAGGGAGTCAGGCTGTGCCCTGGCCAAAGGCCTGGTGGAACAGCTCTGTCTTGCAGGCCCTGCGGAAAGATGTCAAGTCCCGCAGGGCCCTAGTCTCTAGTGACAGAGCGTTCCACCAGATCGGAGCCACAGCCGAAAAAGCCCTGGCTCTAGTTGAGGCCAGCCTAACTTCTCTGTGGCCTGGGACCTTCAAGATGTTTTTATTTGAAGACCGTAAGTTTCTCTGTGGGGCATACCAGGAGAGGCGGTCCCGTAGGTACGAGGGTCCTAGGCCGTATAGGGCTTTAAAGGTACAGTGGTGCCTCGCAAGACGAAATTAATTCGTTCCGCAAGTCTTTTCGTCTTGCGAGTTTTTCGTCTTGCGAAGCACGGTTTCCCATAGGAATGCATTAAAAATCAATTAATGCGTTCCTATGGAAACCGCCTTCAGACCAGGTCCGGGGACAGTCTGTCCCCCGATCTCTTCTGAAGGCTGGGGGGGGGACAAGGGCTTTTCTTTCCCCCGCCTGCCTTCCCGGGAGAGCGGAGACTTCTCCGCTGTCCCGGGGCGATTTTAAAATGCTGGGGGGCGGCAGCGAACCTTTCGCTGCCGCCCGCCAGCATTTTAAAAACCCTGGGACAGCGGAGGACAGAGCGTTTTTCTGCTCTCCCGGGAAGGCAGGCAGGGGGAGCAAAGACTTTTGCCCCCCGCCAGCCTTCAGAAGAGGTCTAGGACCTCTTCTGAAGGCAAGCGGGGGGCAAAAGTCTTTGCTCCCCCCGCCTGTCTTCAAAAGCCCTCCGGGATAGCGAGAAGCGCTTCCCTGCTATCCCGGACTGCTTTTAAAATGCTGGCGGTGGGGAGCAAAGCCTTTCGGCCCCCGCCGGCCTTCCTGGACCTCTTCTGAAGGCCGGAGGGTGGGGAAAGGCTTTGCTCCCCACCACTAGCATTTAAAAGAGGTCCCCGGAGATTTCCCTATGGGCTTTCTTCTTGCGAAGCAAGCCCATAGGGAAATTCGTTTTGCGAAGCGCCTCCAAAACGGAAAACCCTTTCGTCTAGCGGGTTTTTCGTCTTGCGAGGCGTTTGTCTTGCGGGGCACCACTGTACATATGCTGTCTTGAGCAAGGGGACATTGCAGGCTCTGCAAGATCTCATTCCTTCACGGTGACTATGATCCCAGCTGCCCTGAAATCATTGACAAGTTCCCCCCGTGTAGTTCTGGGCTGCTTCATCACTGTTCTCATGATCATTGCAACTCCATGAGATGAGATCTTGCATGGAGCCACAGACCGAAGGAGGTTGACAGTTATTTTGTCTTTCTTCCCTTTGTGAATTATTGCACCAACTGTTGTCACCTTCTCACCAAGCTGCTTCGCAATAGTCTTGTAGCCCAGTCCAGCCTCGTGCAGGTCTACAACCTTGTCCCTGACATCCTTGGACAACTCTTTGGTCTTGGTGGCTACGTTGGAATCTGCTGGATTGATTGCTTCTGTCGACAGGTGTCTTCTGTACAGGTACTGTGACGAACTGGGAATGCAGGTAAGACCTCTCCCTTACAGCAGGTGCTTCTAATCTCAGCTCCTTACATACAGTGAAGATACCAGGTAGCCGGACATCTGGCTGGTTGATAGGGGATCAAATACTTATTTCACTCCTTATAATGCACATCAATCTCTGACTTTTGTCTTCTGGGTTTCTGGGAGTTTTCCTGCTGTTATTCTGTCTCTCACAGCAACAATAAACCTACCACTAAAATTATGGACTGGTCATTTCTTCGTCAGAGGGCAAACAGGCAAGTTTAGCAGGGGATCAAATACTTTCCCCCCTCACTGTATATATCTGTTTTAGTGACCCCCAAAAAAACGCCATACAGATAATATTGGTTCTGGAGGAAACTGCAGCTCAGCATCCACCCAGGTTGTCCTTTGAGATCTGAACAAGCACACATGAACCAACCAAGCTCCTTAGATCCCTTTGACACCCAAAGGGCCTTTTCACACGACCAACTGTTCTGGTCTAACAGCTCCTGAACTCCCTGCAAAGTCTGAAGTATACAGGCAAGAGTTCAATCAGAGTCGAAAGTAAATTGGAAGGGAATCAGTGTTCCATGCCAGGATCAGAGGCTCTTGACTTGCTCATCCACTGGGAGATAACTGACTTATCTCTTGTGGGTGGAATGCAAAATTCTTCTGACAGACTTGGAGCTGATCCACATATGAGCTCCCATCCCTCATTGACTGTAGTATCAAGGGCAAACCAGCCATCGTAGGCTAAGCACCAGCGACAGGACTTTCATATTAAGGGTGCAAATTCAAACAGAAAACTTTCCAAGCAAGGCAGTTTCACACATTCAGGCAAGCTGTGACCAAGTGATGGGGGGCAGTGAAAGAGGTTTTAAAAGCTTCTCTCTCCAGCTGAATGCCCACATCATCGTAACAAAAGCATAGAATTGGAAGGGACCCCAAGTGTCATCTATAGTCCAACCTCCTGCAATGTAGGAATCTCAACATGTGGTCCCCTATCCAACTGGAAACCACTCTGGACCCTGCTTAGAGCTTTGCAAATGTGCTAGCAGTTTTATCACTGCACCAAAGGGGGCCTGTGGTATCAGGCCAATGACCCATGTATTTTATATATATATTTATCGGTTTTACATATAATCACATTACATAACATCGTATCCTCTTATTTTATCTCTTTGGCTTGACTGAGCCTTACCAACTCCCTCCTGTGCTGGGCCCAGGGGTAACCTGTGAAATGAGGTCCAGGACCGGTCCAGAATCCGAAGGTCCCGCTAGGAGTCAGTCCAAGAGGGTCAAGGCAGGACACGAGGCAGGAAACCAGGCAAGGACAGGGGCAGGTTCTGGCATACAGCAAGGTTGCTCCCGCAACCTGGGGCGGGGTCCGACAGCCTTTTATCTTTGTCGGAGTAACGTCCGGTCCTGATCCCCTGGCAACTCACCTCCCTGTTTCACCCGAAGGCAAGCACTCCTCCTGTGAGTACTCAGGTGTCTACTTCTCTCAGGCCTGAGTCTTCTCGCAGTGAGGGAACCGCCAGGAGGCCCGCGATGCTGGACCTCAGTGTCTGGGTAGAACGATGGGGGTGTAGATGCTCCACCATTGTTTCCATCGATAGCCATCTCCGCCATGAATTTACCCAGTCCTCTTTTAAAGTTGTCTCGGTTGGTAAAGCCATAGCGTGTCTCTGAAGAAGCCCTCCAAGACTTCCAACGTTCATCTCCATTCGATGTCCACGGGTTCTAGTGTTTGGGGAGAGAAAAACTTTTCTTCATCCACTTTCTCCAGGCCTTGTTTAACTTTTGTTCTCCTCTCTGGCTGGCTGTCTCCACTGTGCCCTGCGACAAAGGCCATTTATCCAGGTTTCGCTTGACAAAAGCCTACGGCCGTTACAATGTGCAGCCATCGCGTCCCCCTGAGAGTCTAAGTCAGCAAGCCTGAACTCCGCACCTCTTGTCCTTCGCAGGAGATTATCTGGAGATCCCTTTGGCCACGTCTTCAGCTTTCAACGCCTCCCCCTTTCTGCTTGAGTAGTTCAGTGCTGTCCATCAAAGCAGCGGAGGGAAGCTGCACCGTTAAGACGGCGTGTCATGGAATAGCAAAACTCGCTGTAGTATTCCGGGCCAATATGTCAGATAGTTCTAAAGGAGAAAATGTCTGACAATGTGGATTCCCTGGTGGGAAGAGAAAGCAGATCTAGGTTGCATGCAGGCAGGGGAAGCTGGGAGCTGTTGCCTCTCAAAGTTGCCTTTAAAAGTGAGAATCAAATCTCTTCTGTGGCCTACAAAGAGCACTCAGGCTTAGTGGAGGGAATATATTTTCGCTCTAGCGGGTTGCATTTCCAGCTCAGATGTGTTCCATTTTGATGGCAGGCCTAAGAATTTAAAGTCCCTTCAGATGCGTTAGGGGGAGGGAACGCCTCCCCGTCAGCCAACTCGTTTTATTATCCTTCTTTGCAAGAGGAAGAATAGAAATGGCCACTGACAAACGGAATGGAGAGCCACTGAAGATCAGAGCAAACCGGGGTCCTGTGTGTACTTGGAAAATCTGGAGTCATGAGCATAAGCTGGAAGCCCTGATCTGAAAAAGGGATGGCAGGGACTTTGAATTACTGGACTGATGTCCACTGGCAAAAAATGGAGTGTGCTAGCTTGCGAGTTCAGATCTTTTGTCAGGCAAAACATGGAGAGAAAGATAAGCAGGTGCAAACATAGTGGAAACGAAATGAAACGAAATGGGTTTGTGTGGGCACACACACACACCATAGAATCGTAGAATTGTAGACTTGGAAGGGACCCCAGTGGTTATCTAGTCCATTGCAGGATGGTGGCTGGCTCCTTAATTTCTGCACCGATTATGGGATCCACTTAAATAACAGATTGGGTAGTTGTTTTTTAAAAAAAAAAAATGAAAAATTCAGGATATGCCAGCAGAATGCCCAGCCTTGCTGCCATCAGAACTGATCGACAACATTCAAGGTTTCATTTCACAGCTCAAGCACCAACTCATATAAAATGTAAAATGGGAATCCAATCATTTTGCAATTCAACAATGTTTATTTCGGCGTCCAAAAAGGTGATCAAACTGTGGGACAAAAATCGTTTCTGCTCTAGTTAAACTAGTATAAAAGTGAAGTACAAAATTGTGTACAGAATTGCCTCGCCTGCTGTGTAGCCGCTATTATACTTCTAGCAAAGGAGATCATCAGACAAACAGAATAATTCAAAATGCAAGCTTGCATGTCTGGTGTTACCAACACAAAGGGTTGTATTCAACGTAGCACTAAGCAGATAGTTCCACCAACACAAGGGTTTCCCTTTGTGCAACAGAATGATCTCACTCAATTAAATTCTGGGGGTTCCTCTAACTCTCCGGAGAATATTGAGGGGGTGGCATGGGGCATACATAATAAGGGGGGAGGAGAGGGGGGCAATCCCTTTGTGCTACCACCAAAGTGTAGTTTTGTACCACCAAACATAACTGTTGGTGTCCGTCTGTCTAGAGAGACATTGGAAGAGTTTGCTTTCAGGGGTGAAGTCAAAACTTTGGAGAGTTACAGCGCCTGCTGTGGCTGTAGAGACTGATAGGGGAGAGACAGGTTTCATTGCAGCTGGGGCAGATGAAGGTTGTGCTGCTGCAGATGCACCAAGGCGTTTCTTCTCCCTCCCAGCGGTCATTCTTCCTCTGGTCATTGCTATGGATATGCAACCTATCTGTCTCCAGGCACTGTTGGCCAGGGTTGGTGTTGCCAGTCTTCATGTGATGTTTCCAGACCTCTTTGTAGCACAGAGTTGGTCTGCCAATGGGCCTGGAGCCTGAAGCCTGCTCTTCAAAGAGCACATCCTTGGAGGTCCTGCCATCTTCCATATTGTCCAGTATACCTGAAGGAGCATCTCCACCCACATCGTTCTGCCCGGACACTGAGGTCCAGTGCTGAGGGCCTTCTGGCGGTTCCCTTGCTGCGAGAAGCCAAGCTATAGGGAACCAGGCAGAGGGCCTTCTCGGTGGTGGCACCCATCCTGTGAAATGCCCTCCCACCAGATGTCAAAGAGAACAACAACTACCAGACTTTTAGAAGACATCTGAAGGCAGCCCTGTTTAGGGAAGCTTTTAATGTTTAATAGATTATTGTCTTTTAATATTTTGTTGGAAGCCACCCAGAGTGGCTGGGGAAACCCAGTCAGATGGGCAGGGTATAAATAATAAATTATTATTATATTGTGGGCCTGGCCAAGCCAGCTTAGACGTTGCTGAGACCGGAGTGTCAACATGCTGGGCATGTGAGCTTGGGAGAGCACACCTTTGTTTCTTAAAAGGAAAAAGGAAAGCAACAACCCCCGAGTCACTTTTTACCAAATTAATGACTCCAACAACAATCACAAAGATTTAAACATGTGCACTTGAAAGAAATGTGGCCACTTTTCAAAAACTGACGCTACTTGCTGCTGCACCGCGAAATAAAGACTTTGATTCCGTCACTAAGATCATCAGCTTTTCGCATCTGGTTCCTGTTGCACCAGCAAGACTTCTGCAAGGCACGT
The DNA here is from genome assembly GCF_964234715.1 of Podarcis melisellensis. Classification (NCBI taxonomy): domain Eukaryota; kingdom Metazoa; phylum Chordata; class Lepidosauria; order Squamata; family Lacertidae; genus Podarcis; species Podarcis melisellensis. The sequence goes on along the minus strand of NC_138543.1, from coordinate 61,316,242 downwards.
TCTGCCTAATGAACTTCTTCTTCCTCCAGATAATGTGGACTTACTCTGAATATTCTTCATGGTTTTTTGTGGGGTGGCAGCTGTCATCCCTCCCCATGCCCCATTTCCAACTGCACCATCTCCAACCCCCCCCCCCCGCAACTCCCAATAAACTGTTGGAGAATCATCTCTCCCCCCCCCCCCTTCATCTGCTGACAAAGAGGCTGGAGAATTTCGCGAGGCCATTTCCACACAGCTTTAGAGAACGCATTCTGATTTCAGGCCAGCGAGCAAATTGACGTCTTTCACATTCTCTCTGGCTCCGACGATACTGGGATTCTATTCAGTGCGACACTATATATAGGCTTGCAGATGGAGAAATTGCCGTCCCAAGGAAAAGACAGAGAGCGGCGACTTTCTAAAATACATTTAGCAATGGGTGCTGTGCATCTGCCCTTGGCCTAAAGAAAGGGAAATCAGTACCAGTTGGTGAGGCTTGGACACCTGCTGACTTGCTGCCACCAGTATCCAACTGCCTTGCTAATTTCTGGCAGGGAAGGGTGCTCTGTTTTGAGTGTTATACTTCTGTTTTGAGGGCCACACATCCGTTTGGAGTGTTACTCTGAGGTCTGTCAAAAGAAAATGTCCAAAGGCTCAGCAAGCAGAGAAAATGGCCTTGTTCCCAAGCATGAGGCAGCTTGTGCCAGTGTGAGAGCGGGCACTTGGCATCAGCCTGCCACTGTGGGCAAACCAGAGAATACAGTGGTACCTTGGTTCTCAAATGCCTTGGTACTCAAACAACTTGGAACCCAAACACTGCAAACCCAGAAGTAAGTGTTCCGGTTTGCAAACCTTTTTCAGAAGCTGAACGTGCTCCATTTTGAGTGTAACGCTTCCATTTTGAGTGTTACACTGAGGTCTGTCTGTTTTTATTTTGTGTTTTTGTTTTTGCTGCTCTTTTTGTTTTGTCTTTGTGACTGTATGGAAGGAACCCAGTTCAGCTACTGATGGATTGTGTGACTGCAATACATTTTTTATTGCTTTTATTTTATGGGTCAATTGTCTCTTTAGATAGTAAAATTAATGTCAGATTCATGCTGGTTTAGGGGTTGTTTTAAAAAGTCTGGCACGGATTAATCCATTTTGCATTACAGTCATACCTCGGGTTACAGACCCTTCAGTTTGCGTTCTTTCGGGTTGCGGACCACCAAAACCCAGAAGTACCAGAACGGGTTACTTCCGGGTTTCGGCGGTCGCGCATGCACAGAAGTGCTAAATCAAGCTTTGTGCATGCGCATAAGCACCGAATCGCAACCCATGCATGCGCAGACACACCACTGCGGGTTGCGGACATGCATCCTGCACGGATCACATTCGCAACCCGAGCGCCCACTGTACTTTCTATGGGAAAGTGTGCCTTGGTTTGGGAATGCTTTGTTTTTGGAATGGACTTCTGGAACGGATTAAGTTTGAGAACCAAGGTACCACTGTAATCGTCTTTTGAAACCCTCCAAGTTGGTAGCCATCGCTGCCTCTTCTGGGAGACAGTTCTAGAGTTTAACTATGCACAGCATGAACAAGTCCTTTCTTTTATCTGCCCAGCAAAGTCTCCTGGGGCTCCCTCTCTCCCTCATTCCGATTTATCTCCAAGTTGTGTTGGCTGCCTTTGGAGTGAACCGGCTTCCCAGGCTGAATTTGCAGTGTAGACAGGCATGTCCGGAATAGAAACATGAGAGGGACTCGGGTTCTGCCCAATTGGCTGTGAGGTGTCTGAGCGGCTCCAGTTTAAGAGGCTGCCACGGAAGGACAGGGAGGAGGAGAAGATTGCATTAAATCTTATTTGTCTTTAAACAAAGTGTTCTAATTGCTAACAGAGGAATTGCAAGCAAATTGAGGAGAGACGGGGGGGCGGGGGGAGAGAGGAAGCAGAGCCGCAGTTTCAAAGCCAAGCAAATTACTGCGGGAGGCTGAATTGTGGGCCAGAGAAAGACTCGTGGGGAACGAGCTGGCAGTCGGAGGGAGGGAAATCATTGCTCCCCTAGTAGGGAGAATTAATACACACAAGACTCAAACGGATTGTAAAATGCAGGGGGGCTTGTTTGAATGTCAAATTGGGAGAGGCGTTTTCGATTACACGGAAATTAGAGGCGGGGGAGAGGGAGGGAGGCAGAAACCCAGAAACGGCATGGAGCTATGTTTCAGACTTTTAACATTTATATTCCACATGCTTTTTTAAATGTTACTTCTCACTCCAGGCCTTTGGGGATAAGGGGATTAAAATCTCAATAAACAAAAATAACACTCAGATGCAAATTATATAATTACTCATGATGTACTTGGGCTGTTTGTGAGACTTTTTTTAATTTTTAAAAATCTTGGTTTTCAGCGGGTGCCATGTTTCCATTGGGGACTGGTTAACGTTCATGCAGCAGTACCCATGGGTGGTTGCTGTCCAAGGGAATATAGGGAGAGGCTGCTGGATCAGGCCAATGGCCCACCTGGGGAAAACCCACAAGCAGGATCCTAGCACAAGAGCAGGTTCTCCTCCTGTGGTTTCCAGCAAGTGATGTTCAGAAGCATTGTCTGTCCTCTCCTCCTCCATGAATTTGTCTAGCCTTCTTTTAAAGCTATCTAGGCTGATGACAAACCTAAAGAGCATCTTAAAAAGCAGAGACATCACCTTGCCAACAAAGGTCCGTCTAGTTCAAGCTATGGTTTTCCCAGTATTGATGTATGGAAGTGAGAGCTGGACCATAAAGAAGGCTGATCGCCAAAGAATTGATGCTTTTGAATTCTGGTGCTGGAGGAGACTCTTGAGAGTCCCATGGACTGCAAGAAGATCAAACCTCTACATTCAGAAGGAAATCAGCCCTGAGTGCTCACTGGAAGGACAGATCCTGAAGCTGAGGTTCCAATACTTTGGCCACCTCATGAGAAGAGAAAACTCCCTGGAAAAGACCCTGATGTTGGGAAAGATGGAGGGCACAAGGAGAAGGGGACGACAGAGGACGAGATGGTGGGACAGTGTTCTCAAAGCTACCAGCATGAGTTTGACCAAACTGCAGGAAGCAGTGGAAGACAGAAGTGCCTGGAGTGCTCTGGTCCAGTGGGTCAGAAAGAGTCGGACACAACTAAACGTCTAAACAATAATAACAACAACAACAACAGGCTGATGGCCATCACTGCCCCCTGTGGCAGGGAGTTCCATAGTTTACACAATACAGAAGGAGCCTGGCCAGACAAAATGGTGGAATCTGATGAAGATCAGTGGAAATTGTTTGTGGGCAGACAGGTAGAAGGCAGGAGGAGGTAAGAAAAAGATAGGATAGTCCTTCGTTCATCCTCAGTGGCTCGACCCCAATGCTCAGCAATGATGTAGACCCAGACCCAGAGGTTGAGGGGTCAGAGGTGCCAATGGGGAGGAGCCTGGTGTACCCAAGGGCTGCTGCTTCTTCGGAGATCCCTCCTAGCCGAGTAAGATTGTCTTCCATGAACATGATTTGAACAATGAGTCCACAAGTGACCGTGGAGGCCAATTCTGGATCCACACGTCCTTCCACAGTGGGGACATTGGTTTCCGGGTGGAAGTTGATCACGGTGTGGATTTGCCAAGCGTGCCTTCCTCTTAGCACGTTTCTCCCTTGCGTCCTGAGTTCGAGAGTCTTCAAAACCCATGACACCTTTGGTAAAGGCTGTTCTCTAACTGGAGCGCTCGCAGGCCAGTGTTTCCCAATTGTTGGTGTTTATACTACATTTTTTTTAGATTTGCCTTGAGAGAGTTTTTAAACCTCTTTTGGTGACCACCAGCATTACACTTTCCATTTGTAAGTTCAGAATAGAGTAGCTGCTTTGGAAGATGATCATCAGGCATCCGCACAACATGACCAGTCCAACAAAGTTGATGTTGAAGAATCATTGCTTCTTCCAGTACAGTGTTACCTTGGGTTACATGCACTTCAGGTTACATATGCTTCAGGTTACAGCCTCCGCTAACCCAGAAATAGTACCTCGGGTTAAGAACTTTGCTTCAGGATGAGAACAGAAATTGTGCTCCGGCAGTGCAGCAGCAGCAGCAGCAGCAGCAGCGGGAGGCCCCATTAGTTAAAGTGGTGCTTCAGGTTAAGAACAGTTGCAGGTTAAGAACGGACCTCTGGAACGAATTAAGCACTTAAACTGAGGTACCACTGTACTCTGACATTAGTTCGCCTGTCTTCCCAAGTGATGTGTAAAATTTTTCGGAGACACTATTTATGGAATCTTCCAACCCAAGTGCTATGTACCACTGATTGAAGAACCCCCAAGCCAAAGGCGGGACAAAATACTCAGGATGCCCCTGTGATCTGTTCACTGCTATTTTTATTTTTACTTGAAAGAAATCTTTGTGGAAATTCCCCACCCCCATAAAGTAAAAGGAAGGAATTCTCTTAAAAACAAAACCAGTGAACGCACTGCTTAGTAACCAGTCTCCCCATCACCCCTTGCTTCACTTAAGACCCAGGGAGAGATACCAGGAGGGAGCTCCTCCCATGGGTTTCCCCCCCTTTTTATATAAAACATTTTTTATTGAATTTTACATAAACAAATTTCAGTTCAAACATATCAATCACCTTCACATTTAGGATTCTCAGAATCCCTTGACTTCCCCCCTCCCTTCTCTGGTTTTCATTGTCAAACCCTTTTTCTTCATCTTATCCTTGCTTCCCCAATTTGTTGTATCTATTATTAGGTTTTCCATTATATTTTGTCTTTTACAAGCGTTACTCTAATCCTGCCAAAGTTTTTAGTTGTTTACAATATTCTCTTAAATTATTATTATTATTATTATTATTATTATTATTATTATTATTATTATTATTATACCCCACCCATCTGGGTGGCTTCCAACAAAGATTAAAAATGCATTAAAATTATTTTTTAAAATCCCATTCTTTCCTAAACTTCTTCTCGTCCTGGTCTCTGATTCTCCATTTTGACATAGTCCATCATCTTCATCAGCCATACATGAAAAGTCATTTCTTCTCCTTCAGAATCTCTGTACCTAAAAGGCCTAGCAAAAAAGCCTCCATTCTTTTCACAAATGTGATTTTAAACTCATTATATTTTATTTCTCAGAATGCTTTTGTTACCTTGCATGTTCATGGGGCTTTTTTCAGACCGGGAAGCTAGCAGAACAATAGAATTGTGAAGTTGGAAGAGGCCCCAACCCCTTAAGATACAGGAATCACAGCAAAAGAATCCCTGACACATCACCATCTAATCTCCATTTAAAATCGAAGGAGGAGTCAACCAGGTAAATGTTTCACGGGACGGAAAAAAGTCAAACCACCAGTGGCTACCTTGCAGTGAGAAGTTTAACCTCAAAGGCTGCCTCCGCCGAAAATGTTAAAGAAATTCTAAAGTACCTGAGAACAAGAAATAAAACCTCTTTGCCAGGGAGGAAAACTTTTTGAGAAACGGGAGAACAGGTTTTCTGCACAGCAGTAATCTCACCATTTTGTATAGAATTCACAAATCTTGGTGCCATGAAGATTGCAGGCCCTGTGGACGCTCAGCCTTGCCCTTCATTTCATATCTTTGAGATGCTGCCCAGCATTTTCCAGTATATCATCATCAGGGCGAGATCCGCCTTTGCAATCTTTTCAATTGCTTATTCTGTTGCCCAAATGGCTTCTGCCAGTTTGTTCAAACCGCAGTTGTATTTACGTGGCAATTTCAGAAGAGTTCAAGAAAACAGCTTTCCCCCACTCCGAACCATAAATAGACTTTGCCTCTCCCCCTCCTCCTGATACGATTAGAGGCGTTTGCAGGAATATTGAGATCCATTCTTCTTTCCTTTATGAATCGCTCTAAATCTGTGCCTTTTATATCCCTAATTTATCTCTCGCCTATTCCCTCTTCTTCTATCCCTCTTGATTACTCGCCTGCTTTGAATATCTGGCATAGAATCTCACTCTTCATGGCAAGGCAACCATTGAGACACAAATAAATAAATACGCGCATGACATCAATATGCAAGCTAATTGCTATTAGTGGAAGTGCAAAGGCTGGGGAAGGGGCTTCTTTGAAAGCCAAGCTCCCTCTAGGCACCTGATCCTGTGGAGCAGCACAATTCACCCTGTGGCTAGGAAGGAATGGAACCAGAATCACAAAACAATAGGTAGAATTATAGAATTGGAGAGTGGGAAGGGAGCATGAGGGTCATCTAGCCCCGGCAATGCACAAATCACAACCAAAGAATCCTTAACAGATCTGATACGAAAAACCTTATTGTCATTGTCCCATACAGAACAACGAAATTGAAAAATCTACATCAGACATTCAAAAACCAACAAGCCTGCTATCCCAGCCTGGTTAGCCCCCTAAAAACTCTGATACCCCGTAATTAAATACAATATACTCCCACAGAGACTCCTTACACTGAGTTTAAAACCAAAATCGCATTTGGATAGAAACTGTTTCTCAGGCGGCTAGTCCTAGTCTTAATAACCCTGTACCTTTCCCAGTCGTGATGTACAGTGGTACCTCAAGTTAAGTACTTAATTCATTCCGGAGGTCTGTACTTAACCTGGAACTGTTCTTAACCGGAAGACCACTTTAGCTAATGGGGCCTCCTGCTGCTGCCGTGCCGCCGGAGCACGATTTCTGTTCTCATCCTGAAGCAAAGTTCTTAACCCGAGGCACTATTTCTGGGTTAGCGGAGTCTGTAACCTGAAGCGTATGTAACCTGAGGTACCACTGTATGAAAGTGAGAGCTGGACCATAAAGAAGGCTGATCGCTGAAGAATGGATGCTTTTGAATTCTGGTGCTGGAGGAGACTCTTGAGAGTCCCATGCAAGAAGATCAAACCTTTCAGGGGGGCCACTAGGGGGCGCATTGGAAGATGGCCGACAATACCATCTCCCCGACCCACACGGGGTAATTAAGAGGCTGTTATGGGAGTAGGCAGCCTCCCTTGTTGCCCCAAGGAAATGGGGAACGCTGCGCTTGCCTGCTGTGCCCATAAATCACCCCCTAATTGGAAAGAAGGGGGTGAGGGCCCTAGGCAGAATGCCCCCGTGTGGACCTCGGCTCTCCTGGACGCTGTCTCTGATCACGCACTAGTTGCAGCAATTTGGAATAATTAATTACAAAAGAAGCAAATGCACATATTTCAAGTGAAGAAGGGGAGTGAAATCTGCTAATTTAAGTGACCTCTGCGAAAGAAGACAACGGGTTGGAGAAACAGGAATATTTTACGATGAAGATACACCAAAGGCTGGGTATGTTGACAACGGGACTGAATGGGGAGGAAAAACCTTTTTTACTTTCCTTCTATGCGATTTACAAGAACCCCTCCTCATTAGAATCGTCGGTCGAACTGACCCAAGCAGGATGATTAAGGTCTGTGTGGACATAAACTTTAACCAAAAGTATGCTTTATGGAGATCGAGAAGCAATAAGAGCTTTTGGAATGGCGCAGCAATTAATCCGGAGTCGCCATCTTGCCAAAGATTTTTAGCCGAGAGAAGGAACGGACTTGTTTTCGGACTGCATCCCTGGTGAATCTCCTCAGAGGTTTTCAGAAAGGAGGCAGATTGGTGAAGATTAATGACGCTAAGACTGTTTTGATGTATGGAAGTGATGTTACATGGAAAACGTCTGGATATTGCTACTGGATAAAAAATAATAATATCCACGCAGGATTACAAACTGTCTAACCAGCTTGTGGAGACTATCAGAGGTCACAAAGAGAAAGGAAAAATACATGAAAATAACAACAAGAGATGTGGAAAAACAAGAAGAAAGGACTGGATAGTACTGTGAACATCATAAGGTTAGATTTGTGGACATTAAAACAGCAGTTAGAAGCAAGAGGTGGATTGGATCCCCTGCAGAACTTGAAATATGGGTACCCCCAACAAAAATTTAAAATTCGGCTGTGTAATTTGGAATTTATGTAATTTGGTTTGATTTGATGTGATTGGTCGGTTAATAAAAAAATATTCTTAAAAAAAACAAACCTTTCCATTCTGAAGGAAATCAGCCCTGAGTGCTCAATAGAAGGACAGATCCTGAAGCTGAGGCTCCAAGACTTTGGCCACCTCATGAGATGAGAAGACTCTCTGGAAAAGACACTGATGTTGGGAAAGATGGACGGCACAAGGAGAAGCGGACAACAGAGGATGAGATGGTGGGATAGTGTTCTCAAAGCTACCAGCATGAGTTTGACCAAACTGCGGGAGGCAGTGGAAAACAGGAGTGCCTGGTGTGGTCTGGTCCAGGGGGTCACAAAGAGGTGGACACGACTAAACGACTCAACAACAACAACAACAACCTTCTTCCAGAAGGCAGAAGCTGAAAGAGATAATTTCCGGGGTGCGCACTATCCTGCGCTATCTCTGCAGCTTTCTTATGACACCTGGAAGCGTAGATTTGATCCAAGGTTGGAAGAGTGCACCCAATTATTCTCTCCACAGTTTTTACAACCCTGGACAGCACTGCCCCCCCCCTGACCAGGCAGCTCCCGAACCACACACACAGACCGTAAGTTAATACACTCAACAGTACAATGGTAAAATGCCATCAACAGGTCCTTTGAGAGACTGTTTTTCCGGAGGATTCTCAGATGGCCATCCAACCTCTCAGGAAGGAGAACTCACCACTCAGAGGGAGACAGTTCCGCTGTCAAACAGTTCTTGGAAAGTTCTTTCTGATGTTCAATCAGAATCTCCTCGTTACTTGAAGCCGTAGGTTCAGGTCTCACCCTCTGGAGGAGCAGAAAACAAGCTTGTTCCACCTTCCATGTGACAGCTCTTCAGACATTCAAAGATAAATTTCTTATCTTCTCGTATCTACAGGACTGCCCCTCCTGGTCTGCCCCACAGAGGACCTTAAGGTCCATGAACAACCACAGTTTAGAGGTCCCGGGCCCTAAGGAAGTCAGACTATCCCCCACCAGAGCCAGAGCCTTGATCTTTTATTTCCTTTCTCTTCCCTCCTCCTCCCCTTTTATGAAGATCACCCGCTCTGAGACCCCACAGCTTATTCTCCCCTGGTCTCCTCGCTGCCCCAAGTAGGACCAATTCAGCCAGCTAGCCCTGGGGATTATTTCCCCTAAATTGATTTTCGAATTTTATTGTTATTCATGTCTTTATACTGTATTTTAGGCTGGTTTTATAATTAAGTGTTTTAAATTTCTTGTTAGCCACCCTGAGCCCAGTTTTTGAACCGGGAAGGGAGGGTATAAATAAAAATTTATTATTATTTATTTTCTCTCCTCTCAGTCTCCTCTTTCTGAGGCTAAACACCCCAACTCCTTCAACCGTTCCTCATCAGGCCTGGTTTCCAGAACCTTGATCATCTTGGTTCCCAGGTGAAGCCATTGAAATCAGGGGGAAGGGGATGGCGCTGCAAACCAATTTAATGAGAGCAGAGCTGGGGCCACAAGGGGGAAGGTTAGAAGCAGAGAGCACAAACCACCTGCAACGTTCTCCTGCAGAGGGTCCCATTGGAGCGAAAGGGGTTTCAATTCAGCTTCTCCGCCTTGTATATCAGACCACAGGCTGGGTAGAGAACTGAGCTCAGTGGGGGAGCAAAGCGTTAGCATGCAGATAACCCCTCTACAATCCCAGGTATTTTTGACTGCAAAAATCATAGAACCGTGGAAACACAGCTAAAGAATCCCTGACAGATGGCTATCCAACCTCTGTTCGAAAGCTTCCAAGGAAGTCCCATTGTCAAACAATTCCTAGAGTAAAATCATCATCATCATCTGATGTTTATTCAGTATCTCCTGTCTTGTCATTTGCATCCACTGGTTTAGGTCCTATCTTTCAGGAGCAGCAAAAAAAAAATGTTTTTTTCCTCTTCCATGTGACAGCCCTTGAGATACTTGAAGACAATTCTCATATCTCCTCTCAGTCTCCTCTGATCCAAGCCTGGTTTCCAAACCCTTGATCATCTTGGTTGCCCTCCTCTGCACATCCTCCAGCTTCTCAACACCCTTCTGTTTACTCACATCACCCAGCTTAGGACCACAGCCCCACATGGATCCGTACTGGATCAATCCACAGGGAACCCAGGAAGCTGACTTCTCCCAGGTGAAGCCATTGATCCATCCAACCCAATGCTCTCTGCTCTGAGCGGCAGGGGCAGCTCTCCAGGGGCCTCAGGCCTTTCCCAGCCTTTTAACTGGAAGCTGAACCAGGGAACCTCTTGCACGAACAGCAGGCAGCATTCCGCCTCCTTTGAGATGAGTGCCCCCTACTCAGCTGCTGCCCCGCAGCCCAACCCATCTCTCCCGATTGAGCGTCCTGCTGTCCTTTCACCCCGTGAACTTTGCAACATCCCCGGCTATTAGCCGGGCTCCTCTGCCCTCCACGCTGTTCGCTCCTGCCCTCTGGAGGTTTCGAGGTATTAGAGCTCTGAGTGGCAAAGTGCTTGGGATTGCTTTTATAACGGGGCCTCCTTTCTCAGGGAGTTCAAAAGAATGCAGGGGAAACAGAGCGTCTGAGCTTGAAAAGGCAGATGAAGGCATCACATATTTGCTTTGGCAGGAGAGTTCATGTGTGATGTATTTTTAATGCCCGCTAAGCACTCAGGAGATGACAAATGCCACGAAATGGCTGGGAGATGAATTAGCTGCAGAAGAGGCAGAGGGAGGCATTGTCACCAATAAAAACACACTTACCTCTTTGGCCCCTTGCAAAAAAAATTCTCATTATTAAGGTAGGGTTACCAGATGTCCGGATTTGCAAATCTGTCTCCGGACAAATTCTGTCCCCGGAATGTCCCCAGATTTGCAAATCTGTCCCTGGGAAACATGGCAGCGGCAGCGGCAGCCTCAGCAACCCGGAACCAGCCTGGTAGCACAGTTGGCTCTGGCTGGCTCCACGCTGCTGCCTGCCACTGCCGCCACCACTGCCAAAGGGGAACCGGGGACATCTGGCGGTACAGATCACCGGCCCCCTTCCCCCTTTGTTTTGACTGATGGGGGAGGCTTGGGAGTTGCAGGCAGGCGGCCTTTGCCCAGGAGGGGCACAAGACACACAGTTTCTCTTCAGGGCAAGGTGAAAAGCCCTTCTTTCGCACCCTGTGAAACATAAATGCGCAGAATTTTTTAAAAAACTGGACAATGACACACTGCCCACCCATGACTCCCAAGCCTCCTCCAATATCCTGCCCCCTTCCCCCTTTGTTTTGACAGATCAGGGGAGAATCAGGAGCTGCAGGCAGGCAGCCATTGCCCAGTTTTTTAAAAACTCTGTGCATTTATCTTTCACAGGGTGTGAAAGAAGGGCTTTACACCTTTATACAATATTCATGTGTGCTTGGGCCCAGGGTCTTTTGCCTCACCATCCCCACTACTGACTCCCTGTTGCTACTCAGCTTCAAAAAAAAAAAAAAGTGTCCCCGGATTCATTGAAAAAAATCTGGTAACCATATATTAAGGACCCTGAGGGGTATGCAGTCCACCCACCTGCCTTGTCTAAAGCCAGGACCGAGAAGCCTGCAAAAGCCAGACCACCATACGCCCCTGGCACTGCACAAAAGGTGCTTACAGAGAAAATAGCTTCAGTAACTGTATATCAATTGCAATAGATGGTCTGTTATCTGGGAGAGCCGGAGACTCACCAGGCTCACATAACCTCCAATATTTCTCTGGTGAAAATAGGGATGTCCTATTCCAGAAGGATAATTTGACTATTTATACCACCCGCATCTGACTCGGTTGCCCCAACCACTCTGAACAGCATCCAACATATATAAAAACATAATAAAACATTAAACTTTTTTTTTTTAAAAAAACACCACTTCCTTATAAGAGAGCCAGTGTGGTGTAGTGGTTAAGAGCGGTGGACTCGTAATCTGGGGAACCGGGTTCGAGTCTCCGCTCCTCCACATGCAGCTGCTGGGTGACCTTGGGCCAGTCACACTTCTCTGAAGTCTCTCAGCCCCACTCACCTCACAGAGTGTTTGTTGTGGGGGAGGAAGGGAAAGGAGAATGTTAGCCGCTTTGAGACTCCTTAAAGGGAGTGAAAGGCGGGATATCAAATCCAAACTCTTCTTCTTCTTCTTCTTATAAAAGGATTGCCTTCAGATGGTTCGGGAGTCAGATAACTCCATACCCTCCAACATTTCTCCAGTGATAAAAGGGACATTCTAAGGGAAAGTGGGGCATTCTGGGATCAAATCAGAAACCAGGACGGCTTCTCTAAATCAGGCACATCACTGGAAAATAGGGATACTTAGACTCACCCCAGTTCCCTCTCTGTAAAATGGGTCTAATAGCAATCTAGCTCACAGGGCCTTTGTGAGGGCAGGTGCAACAAAGGTATAGATATTGTGCTTGGATCTGACCCTTCCTTACATAGAGTTCAGGGCAGCTGAGAAAGAGGGGGGGGGGAGGGAAGAAGGAAGGGAGATGCCCAAGGCTTGACACTCAACATCAAAAAGACGAAGATCATGGCCACTGGGCCCATCACCTCCTGGCAAATAGAAGGGGAAGAAATGGAGGCAGTGAGAGATTTTACTTTCTTGGGCTCCATGATCACTGCAGATGGTGACAGCAGTCACGAAATCAAAAGACGCCTGCTTCTTGGGAGAAAGGCGATGTCAAACCTAGACAGCAACTTAAAAAGCAGAGACATCACCTTGCCAACAAAAGTCCATATATTTAAAGCCATGGTGTTCCCAGTAGTGATGTATGGAAGTGAGAGCTGGACCATAAAGAAGGCTGATCGCCGAAGAATGGATGCTTTTGAATTCTGGTGCTGGAGGAGACTCTTGAGAGTCCCATGGACTGCAAGAATATCAAACCTCTCCATTCTGAAGGAAAACAGCCCTGAGTGCTCACTGGAAGGACAGATCCTGAAGCTGAGGCTTCAAGACTTTGGCCACCTCATGAGAAGACTTTGGCCACCTCATGAGAAGACTCCCTGGAAAAGACCCTGGTGTTGGGAAAGATGGAGGGCGCAAGGAGAAGGGGACGACAGAGGACGAGATAGTTGGACAGTGTTCTCGAAGCGACCGGCATGAGTTTGACCAAACTGTGGGAGGCAGTGGAAGACAGGAGTGCCTGGCGTGCTCTGGTCCAGGGGGTCACGAAGAGGACACCACTAAATGACTAAACAACAACACCCAACCAGAAGACTTGATCTGGCCAATGGCCGACCTAGCCCAGCATCCTGTTCTCACCGTGGTCCACCAGATGCAAGTGGGAAACCAGCAAGAAGGATTTGAGCACAAGAGCAACTCTCCCCCTCCTGTGTTTTGCAGCAACTGGTTTTGAGAAGCATTGCTGCCCTCATGACCACCTCCTCCCTGAATCTGTTTATTCCTCTTTCAAAACCACTAGTAAGGATTTAAAGCCAGGTCTTCTCAAGTAGAATTCCAGCCCTCAGCTACATTGCATTAACTGCTTTGCTCCAGCCATTGGAAGGAAAAGCACTTTCCAGATTAAAGTTTAACCCGGGCTGTATATATTTAAGTTAGAAGCTGCAAAATGCAAGCAAAATGCAGCCACTATTGTAGGTTTCGACTGCATATCCATCAGCCCTCTCCTGCCTCCCAGGGCCCTTTCAGCAGTCTCACTCTATGCAGAAGCCTTATTGACGAAGAACCTGCCCCTCTTGGCTGCGTGATCAATGACAGAGAGGTTTGCAGGGAAATTGCGGCCTCCACAGACCCGAGCGTCTATCTTGCTATTTGGCTGCTCACCATCTATCTATCTCCTGCTCAGATCTTCCTACCCTGCAAATATTTGCCAGCGATTATTGCACGCCCCGCAAGGCGGTGCTTAGGCAGCCCAGAGACATATTTAGCTCTATTCATCGTTTCCCATAAAAGCAAACAGAAGCTGCCTCCTGACAGCAACTCTTCCCTCGCTTGCAGTCCTTAAACGCTGCCTGAGTTCTTTGCTGGAAAGTGCTGGCCAATCGCATGCGACTCAAACGATGCATTTGCCCTCGTTTCCATGTTTGCATAAGACGCATTAAAATCAGCAGGCCTCCTCGTGTTCAAATGAAGAGACCCCCACCATCCTTGTGTCTTGACAGGGAGCTACAGAAGAATATAAGTGCCTGTATTGCCAGACAGGAGGACATAGCCCGTGTGAAACCTGGGTTGTTTCTGGGGGAGCAGTTGTATCGGGCTGCTCCAGCTCGCTACCTGGCGGATATCCACTACGTGGAATACCGCAGACTATTTACTGCGGTTAGGCTGAATGTTCTTGACTCGGCGGTTCTGAAGGGAAGATATGGAGGAGTCCCATATGACCAGAGATTATGCCACTGTGCGTTGGGTGAGGTAGAATCCACAGAGCACATTTTACTGAGCTGTCCCTTCTACAACGATTTAAGACAGTATCTTATAACTCCATACTTACCCCAGCTCAGTTCCCGACAAAGAGGAAAGCAGACAGCATATCTGCTAAATAAGTCTTCTGGGAAAACAACTTTGTCAGTGGCTAAATTCCTTTTCCTGGCACTCAAGTGTCGGAAACGTATAACTGAATGCTTTGATGTGGGTTATCTGTGAGAGGTCTAGTACTGTGGCCCTACCTTATTTATGTACCCCTATGATGTTTTAGTTTATAATTCTGTATTGTGTAATGTTTTATTTCTGACTATCAGTCGAATAAAGGAAATTGATTGATTGAATATAAGTGCCTGCTGGATCAGGCCAGTGTCCCATGTAGTCCACCTTCCCCTTCTCACAGTGGTCAAACAAATGGCCCAAATAGAAGCCATGGTCATAACCAGGATTTATTGGGGTGGGTCAGGACACCCACCTGTCATTATCCTCTTTCTGGCTCTGTCTAGCAAATCCAGAGTGAAATGTTGAACTGATTTTATAATGAAATGATTTTAGAATGCCATATCATTTTACTGTTGTTAGCCACTCTGAGCCCGGCTTCGACTGGGGAGGGCGGGATATAAAATAATATTTATTTATTTATTTATTTATCTATTTATTTATTTATTTATTTTTCCAGTAGTGATGTATGGAAGTGAGAGATGAACAATAAAAAAAGCTGATCGCCGAAAAATTGATGCTTTTGAATTCTGGTGCTGGAGGAGACTCTGGAGAGTCCCATGGACTGCAAGAAGATCAAACCTCTCCATTCTGAAGGAAATCAGCCCTGAGTGCTCACTGGAAGGACAGATTGTGAAGCTGAGGCTCCAGTACTTTGGCAGCCTCATGATAAGAGAAGACTCCCTGGAGAAGACCCTGATGTTGGGAAAGATGGAGGGCACAAGGAGAAGGGGATGGCAGAGGGCGAGATGGTTGGACAGTGTTCTCGAAGCTACCAGCATGAGTTTGACCAAACTGCGGGAGGCAGTGGAAGACAGAAGTGCCTGGCGTGCTCTGGTCCAGGGGGTCACAAAGAGTCGGACACGACTAAACAACAAAACAACATTGTTATGATGATGATGATGTCTCAACAACAGTTGTTTTAAATCCTGTTCTCTGGACCCCAAGTGCTCAGAAAAATCTGTCAAAATCTTTTTACAATTTCCACTCTTAGTTAAGGATTTTTATTTATTTACTTCCTGGAGGTTTTTAAGAAGTTGGATGGCCATCTGTCAGTGATGCTTTAGCTGAGATTCCTGCATTGCAGTGGGTTGGACTAGATGACCCCAGGAGTCCCTTCCAACTCCTCCAACAATTCTCTGGTTCTGCCTCGTGGCCTGGGCTTGCTGCAGCAACTTGATTGCCCCTTCTGTAAAAGCCGGTTGTTTTCCAGAGGCTCCTCCAAAGGAATCAGACCTTTCAAATTCCGCTTTGAACTTCCCACAACCTGGAGAAATTGCAGCAGGAGCTGCAGAGCCTCACGCGGAGAGGCGTCTCAGCTGGGAGCCTCCAAAAGACTCCAAGAGATGCACCTCTGCTCCTGGCTGCCCCCTTGGCGCCTCATCCTCGCACTCATTGCAGCTGTCAGGGTAACTTACGCCCAGGTGCCAACGAGGCATCAAGGAGGGGAGAGGGGTAGGAATCAATACCGCCTTGTTTGTTTGGCTCTGATGGGAGCTTGCATGATCATTATGGTTACATTTCAGGTCTGCAAGAGGAAGAAGGCTTAGCAAGCAGCAGGAGCTGGCAAGGAATTCTCTCCAGGTACCCACAGGTGCTTCCCTCTTGTTCGGCGAGTGCCTTAATGATCCAGAAGAAGAGGTGAACAGCTTGTCAATTACCCTCTTTTGATTAACTTGGGAAGATCCCAAAACGAGAGAAGGGGGCCTTGGAGCGGAGCAAAAACACATCCAGAAGTTCAGCAGGAGAGGGGTGTTGGCGGAAAAGCCTCATCAGCACCCTGGAAATAATGGAAGCTCGCCATCTGTTATGGGATAGAAAGACCTGAATGTTGCGCGGGAGGCAAAAGCATCAATCTATAAAAAGGTGAAGGCAGGGAAAGTTCTGTTGCTTAGTGGTAGGACAGCTGCTTTGCATACAGCAGGTCTCAGGTTCAATCCCCAGTCACATCTCCAGGCAGGTCTCCTGGACAGCTGCTGCCAGTCAGAGTAGACAATACTGATCTAGATGGAGCTGGGGCCTGCCAGATGTTTAGGGCCAACTCTCATGAACCCTAGTCAGCACACTGATCTCCCCCAATAGGGGAGGTCCAAAGAAGGTGGTTGAAATTTTTCCTGAGTTTGGTGCTGATCATGAATATTCAGGGTAGGGAGAACATAATAAGACCCTGTTGGGTCAGACCACCAGGTCCAGCATCCTGTTCTCTCAGTGGACAGCTAGATGTCTGTGGGGAACCCACAAGCAGGATTCGAACACAAGAGCCCTCTCCCTCCTGTGGTTTGCAGCAACTGTTCTTCAGAAGCATTCCTGCTTCCAGTTGTGCAGACAGAGCATAGCCTTCATAGCCATCTGTAGCCCTCTCCTCAGTGAAATTGTCCATTCTTGTTTTAGAGCCATCCAGGTTGGTGGCCATCACTGCCTCCAGTGGCAAGGAGTTCCATAGCTTAATTAGGCACTGCTTGAAAAAGAACCTCCTTTTATCTGAGTCTTCCAACATTCAGCTTCCTTAGGTGTCCACGAGTTCTAATGTTATGAGAGCAGGAGATTTTTTTTCTACCCCCTCTCTCCATTCCATGCCATGCCCCCAGGACCAAATCTGCTTGTTGCTGGCACTAGCACTGGCTTTCAAAGAAGCGCTGGCCCCAAATATCTCTTTGGCAGGGGGAGGAGTGTGCACTGAATATTGTGTTTCCCTCAAACAAGATTCATTCAAACATTCAACAGTGGAATAGACTCTCTTGGATGGCACCGGACACTCCTTCACTGGAGGTTTTTAAACAGAGGTGGGAGGGCCATCGGGCAGAGGATCCTTGAGCTGTGATTCCTGTGTGGTGTGGGGCTGGACTAGATTGTGGGATGTGAAACACAAGAGCAGTCAAGTACAACATTCCTAGAGTGAACATGTATACACATTGTCCAGCCAGCAGGTCAACTTCCTGTTTCCTTCTGGGCTGGGACAGACTTCCTCTGCATGTGACTAGAGGTGGGTGTGGCCTCACCTGTGCAGGTAACGACAAAAGCACAGGGCAGGGCTGCCATCTCTCTCCTTTGACTACATGCATCGAAGAAGCAACATCTGCTTAGCCAAAGATGCTCTCTTGGCCTCCAGCCAGGAGAGGACAAAGGGACTGTCTCCTTATGAGATAGTTTCTAGGTGTATGTTACTTTTTTAAGCTAAGTCTGCCTTCTGGGATCCGATTATGAACAGAATGTGAGTAAACTCTTTTTATACTTTTATGGAAGACTGTGTCGTGTCTTATCTTTTATGAGGGAATAAGGGGAAAATACCAGAACAATTATTATAGAGGCTTTAGAGAGCCTGAGCAAATACATCTGCTGCGAGTTTAAAAAGGGGGGTGTTACTCTGCTAAAATGTGAACTTGTTTACCTAAGTTGGAAAGGCTGTAATCAAACAATATATCCTCTCCTGCACCCCTGAACATTCCCACATAGATTACCCTCGGGGGTCCCTTCCAACAATATGATTCTATGAACCCTGCACTGGAAACGTTTCCCAGGGAAGGTTTCTTCACCTGAGCTTGAGCAGCGCAATGCCTTCTGCCTCCATCAATGCAGGCTCCTTTCTTCTTCTGTTTTATTTTTCGGATCTGGATGTGTCGTCCGTTAATTTCCCCGTGAGGAGAGGGAAGGGAGACCTGGCTTTCTCATTGCCCTATTTCCCACCCCTCCCTCGGGGGAGCGGGAGCCAAAACAGGCACTGAGGTCACCTTGTGAGGAAGAAGGTGCTTGTCTGTTGCCTAATGGATAATTAGCCGGGCAGGCAGGGCCTGGCCTGGGATGAGCGTGGCGATTGGCACAGAATCCGCTCCCTCTGGGACCGCCGTCCGGTCATGTGGGCCAGGCACTGACCTTGTCTTTCAGGCGACTTTGGCTCTTCTGCTGATGCCAGCTCTGCTGCCGGGCCCGGGGGCGCGACCCAACCTCTCCTCATTAAGCGATGATTAGCAAGAGCTGTTCTGCTCATCCTAAGGACAGAGGTTTAACACCACCAGCAGTTTTTATAGCTGGCATTCCTACGTACAGCTTGGCTTCCAGCCACCACTGATTTAAAGCCTAGGACAGCATGGCTATTAATAATAATGTGCTTCTCTTGCCGAAAGGGGGTCCAGGGTGACTCAATTCTAGGGATTTTTTTGGGGGGGGATTTGCTTGGATTGACCCGATCCGCTGCTCCCAAGTTGGATCAGAACACAACGCCAATTGCACAGCTCTCCAGGCTTCGTAATAGATTTTTGGCACACAAAAGTAGCATTTTGCATAAAAGCTGTGTTCAGAAGTTGCCTTTTTCTGGTGAATGCATCAAAAAGTGCCAAAGAATGTGTCCTCTTTTATGTACAGTGGTACTTCGGGTTACATACACTTCAGGTTACATATGCTTCAGGTTACAGACTCCGCTGACCCAGAAATAGTACCTCGAATTAAGAACTTTGCTTCAACATGAGAACAGAAATCGTGCGGCGGCGGCAGGAGGCCCCATTAGCTAAAGTGGTGCTTCAGGTTAAGAACAGTTTCAGGTTAAAAACGGACCTCCGGAACGAATTAAGTTCTTAACCCGAGGTACCAAGAAAACCCCACTGTGATTTGTGTAGAAGAATTATCAGCAATAATTGAAGACTTTCAAAAACTGGAAATTACAGCAGACTAAAAAGAGATTAAAACCCACACCAGCTTTTTAAGCATCTAGGTGGGCTTCTTTGAAGAAGAATGTTTTTAGCAGGCACCAATAAGAGCCTGGTATCAATAATCAGCAAGTTCCGAAGTGTAAGTGCCTCCATACTAAAAGATCACCTTTGTATGAATGTGGAAGGGGTATTATGCGGCGCCTGTAGCAGTGCCAGTTCTGCAGATTGAAGGGTCCAGTGGGTAAGGCAATCTCATGGGTAAACTGCTCCCAAGTTGTCAACAGTAGCACCTTCATAAATGATGAAGATTTTCCAAGAAGACCCTTAGTCCCAGTTCTCTCTCCTACAAAAGAAGCCAAACGATAATAAGGACTTCAGAAGGTGGCAGATTCATTGGAGACTTTTAAGCAGAATTTGGATGGCCATTTGCTATGGTTGCTTTATCTGAAATTCCTCCATTGCAGGGGGTTGGACCAGATGACCATTGGGGTCCCTTCTAACTCTACAATTCTATGATACTATCACTCTTTGGCCTCTCCCCAGAAATTATTGCCGGCTGGGAAAGTGAGGCTCGCACAGATTGCTTATTATTGAGAGAGAACTATATGAAAATGATGTACAGATGGTATATATCACCGGTTAAATTGGCAAAAATGTATAAAAATGAAAAGAAAGAGTATTGGAGGTGTGAAGTGGAAGGTATGTTTTACCATATGTGGTGGGATTGTAAAAAGGTAAACGCTTATTGGGAAATGATATATAATGAATTGAAGAAAATATTGAAAATACCTTTTGTAAAAAAAACAAAAAAACCCAGAAGCCTTTCTACTAGGTATTTTAGGCCAAGATATAATGAAAGAAAAGAGGACTTTATTTATGTATGCCACTACAGCAGCAAGAATGTTGATTGCACAAAATTGGAAGACTGGAGAAATACCAGTAAAGAACAATGGCAGGAGAAGTTGATGAACTATGCAGCACTGGCAAAAATGACAGACAGCTTAAGAGAAAAAGACAACAGTGACTTTGAAAAAGAATGGGAACCATTTATATGATACCTGCAGAAACAAAGAAAGTCTATAAACTTGATGGCAGGATTTAAATAAACATTCACATCATTAGTATTAGAAAATGTGTCGAAGACAGAGAAATAATATGGTGTAATTGTTATTTTTATGTTATTGTATAAATATGTTATTAGTAGTTTTTTCTTTTAGGAGGAAGCAAAGTGGGTGAAAGGAGAAACAGATCGGAAGCGGATGTTGGGGGAAGCCCAGGAGGGGAGGGAGGAAGGAATACATAGTAAATGTCATGAATATGAGATGTATGTAATGAGTGAAAAATGAAAATGAATTAAAAAAAATTATGTATTCCCGTTTACATAATCAGATCAGCAAATCCTTACCCTTTTTCATTTATCTTAACTCTATATCTTAACATATTCTAGCTCCATATTTTCATCCATTATCAATTCATTTTTGCATACTCTTATTAACTTTGTTGCTAATGACACTTATTTTCAATCCAACATCATTTTAACATTCATTAATTTTACAATGTTGCTGTAGATAGTCTTTAAATTTCTTCCAATCTTCTTCCACCAAAAAGGGGAGGTGTGAGGAGGTCAAGGAAACAATCTAATGAGTTCAAAGTTATAAAAAATGGATTTGTTTTTAATTTTTTCTTAACTATTTGTTTTTCTTATTTTGTGTTGGTATTTTTCTTTCTTTCTTTTTATGTATTTTGTATGTTTTTCTTTTTCTTTTTTTATATGTGTCACGGCCACCCAGGTCTGGTCCCAGCTCACAAGAGACCTCACTCCGTTGCAGCTTATTTACAGGAAAAGTTTATTGAAGATTTCTGCTTCTCATACAGTTCAGCATTGTGGCCGTACGTCTGCCACGTTAGACCGCTGAAGTCCCCTCTGACTCCTCCCCTCTTCCGCACCAACTTAATAGCCTGGCTCTAGACCACCTCTTCCTCTCCTTTCTTTTCCGCAGGGTCTTCCTGCCCCCCGGGGTTCCCTCTCTCCGTGACTCGCCTGAGGCTGAATCCTCTGCCGCCTCCTCCCCCCTCTTTCTGGCTTTAGGGCCGGGCTCCTCCCCTGAGCTCTCTCCACTTCCGCGCGCCTCTACGTTTGAACTTGGCGCGCGTACGTTGCTGCTGACCCTTCTTTCGACCGCTACACCACCCCCTGCTCTGCTCTCCACCCTTTCCGGCTGAACACCCTGCTCCAACCCCCTCTCTCTGTTCTCTCCTAATCCTGCTCCCTCCGAGAGGCTGACGACTCCACCCCCTTTACTCCGTTCCGGCTGAGACGTCTCTTGCTTCCTCTGTCTTCCACTGGGCTCCTCTCCGCTTCTCCCTTCTCCTCCCCTTTGCTTGATTAAGGTAACCCCCTTTTGAGAATCCTCTGACTCGCTGCTCAGACTCGTGGATTCCCTCAGAATTCCGTCATCTTCTTCCTCATCCTTCTGCCCCTCCTCCCACTCGCTCTCCGTCTCCTCTGTCATCTCCTCCTCTCTCCCAGAAACCCTGACATCCATCCCCCCCTCGAAGCCCCCCCTTCCCCCCTCCCGCTCGCCGGGGACCGGTTGTGGAAACTGCGGCTCTTCGGGGGTAGGCTCAGGATACAGGTCGTCTACGTCAATGTTCTCTGCTGGCAGTTCTGTGTAAGCGTATTCGAAGTCGGGTTCTTCCCCCAAATGCTTCTCAGTCTCTGCTTCCATCGCTACTTCCTCCGGTGCTGCCCGCCAAGGACCTATCAGCCACCTCTTACGCCATTCCTCCTCTGGCTGCTCCTCCCACCAATAAGGGGTTTCCGTGTCCACCCCCGAGCACGATCCCCTGGGCGGGCTTGATTCTGGTGTTCTTTCCTCGGGGGAAGAGAAACCCCTGAACGTGCTATCTGACAATGTGGGTGTGAAAAGCCAGTCATCAAAGCACTCAGCTGGCATGGGTCTATGTGGGAAAAGTGCATGGAACTCTTCTTTCAAAAGGGGTTCGTCTAACTCGTAGCCTGGCACCCAACTATTAGCAGCGGCTGGTGTGCCCTCCCTGGCGAGAAAATATTCAACTCCCTCCTCCCCCCATCTCGAGTCCAGTATCTCTGTGACCTCGTTAAGAGGTTCTGGTCTTGGCGATTCCCCCCTCTCAGGCGCCCTCCTACGTGGCTCTGGGGGTGTTCCTGACTCTTGAAACCTGTGTGGGGTTTTGTAGGGAGTGAGCACCGACCTATGAAAGACCGGGTGCACCCTGGAACCTTCCGGAAGGGCTAGACGAAAAGCCACCGGATTGATCTTAGCCTCAACTTGATATGGCCCTAGCTGCCTGTGTCCTAACTTCTTCTTGGCCAATGACCTGGCCGGCATCGCGTGGGCTGCTAACCACACCCAGTCCCCAACCTGGATGTCCTCTCCCGCCCTCCTGTGCTTATCGGCCTGCACCTTATACGCCTGTTTTGCCAGCTCCAAATGTCTCCGCAGCTCCTCGTGCACCTCTTGCAACTCCGCTGCAAACTGGTCGGCATCTTGAGGCCCCCCCCCTCCTGGTGCCGCAAATCTCGGGAAGGTTCTGGGATGACGGCCATTGTTCGCGAAGAAAGGCGTCACCCCGGTGGAAGCGTGTTTCGTGTTGTTGTAGGCGAATTCCGCCATTGGCAGATAGTCCACCCACGCCGCAGGTCGCTGGTTGGCGTAGCACCGCAGGTACTGCTGCATGATCGCGTTGACCCTCTCCGCTTGACCGTTGGTTTGTGGATGCCTCGCCGATGTCAGGTTGATTTTGACGTGCAAGATGCCCAGAAGCTTTCGCCAGAAAGTGGAAACAAACTGGCGCCCCCTGTCGGACAAGACGGACTGCGGAAGTCCATGCACTCTGAAGACGTGATCGATGAAGAGCTTTGCGGTCTGTTCTGCCGTCGCCACCTTGGCACAAGGGATGAAGTGCGCCATCTTGGTGAACAAGTCCACCACCACTAACACCGCCGTCTTACCTCTGGAGCTGGGCAGGTCTGTAACAAAGTCCAACGCTACCCTCTCCCATGGTTGCTGCGGTGTCTCCAGCGGTTCTAGCAATCCCGCCTGCTTCTGGTGCACTGGTTTGGACCTCTGGCAGATATCACACCTGGCGACGTAGTCCGCCACCTCTCCTCTCATCTGGGGCCACCAAAAGTCTCTAGCCACCAACTCTATCGTCTTTTCTTTGCCGAAATGGCCTGCACTAGGGGCGTCATGCAACTGTTGCAGAACCTTGGCTCGAAGATCGTCGGTGGGCACGTAAAGGGCACCCTTACGAGTCAAAAGTCCATCTTGTAATTGAAACTCATCGTTGTGTCGCGACCCTCCGCGTAGCTCCTCCATCTTAGACTGTGCAAACTGATCCCTTTGCAACGCGCGTCGCACCGCGTCCAGGTCGACTGCGATGGTAGCGCACGTCCACGCCTGCGGTGCGAAAATGTGCTTTGCTGCGATTGGAGCTGCTTCCTCCAAGTATTGCGGCTTTCGGGACAGCGCGTCTGCAATAACATTGGAGTCTCCTGGGATGTATTCTATTTTGAAGTCGAAGTCCGCAAAGAACTCCGCCCAGCGCATGTGTCGCTGGGTCTGCAACTTAGCCGTCCGCCAATACTCTAAGTTCTTGTGATCCGTGCGGACCTGCACCGTGTGCTTGGCTCCTATTAAGAAGTGTCGCCACGCTTTGAAAGCTGCATGAATGGCCAACAACTCCCTGTCCCATATGGTATAATTGCGCTCCGTCTTGCTGAGCTTCCGGGAGTAGAACGCACCCGGTCGCCAGTTGCCTTGTGAATCCTCTTGCAAAAGAACGGCCCCAACCGCTCTATCTGACGCATCGGTCTCTACCCGCATGGGTCTGCCGGGATTCACGTGGAGCAGCTGCTCTTCGGAGGCGAAAAGACCCTTAAGCGTCCGGAAGGACCGCTCCGCTTGTTCGGTCCAGACGAACTTCTTCTTCTTGGAACTGAGGGTGTCAGTGATCGCCGCCGTCGCGTTCGCAAAACCTTTAATAAACTTGCGGTAAAAATTGGCAAAGCCGATGAACCTCTGGACCTCTTTCCGATTTCGAGGGCTTTTCCAGTCCAACAGCGCTTGAACCTTAGCCCTGTCCATGGCCAGTCCCTCGTCGGACAACTTGTAGCCAAGGAAATCAACCTCTCTGACATCAAACTGGCACTTTTCCAACTTGGCGTACAGCCTGTGTTCCTTCAGCCTCTGCAGGACCTCCCTCACGTCCTTATCGTGATCCTCCGGCGATTCCGAGAAAATCAGGATATCGTCGAGAAAGCAGACACACTTTTTGTAGAGGAGACCTGCTAGCACGTGGTGCATAAATGCTTGAAAAACGTGGCTGCCATTTTGGAGGCCGAAAGGCATGACTCTGTATTCGTATGTGCCCAGAGGGGTGAACATGGCGGTCTTCCACTCATCTCCTTTCCGGATGCGGATGAGATTGTAAGCTCCACGTAGGTCCAGCTTGGTGAAAATCTTGCCCCTCCTGACGGTCGCTAAAAGGTCGTCAATCTTGGGCATGGGGAAAGCTTTGGGCTTAGTCAAGCTGTTGATGAACCTGTAATCCACTATAAGCCTTTTTTGGGGCGTGTCCTTCTTCTTCACAAAGAAAACAGGGCTGCCTCCCGCTGCTTTAGATTCCTGGATGAAACCTCGCTTGAGGTTATGGTCTATGAACTCCCGAAGCTCTTGCATTTCGTCCTCCGACATGGAGTACAGCTTGGCAGCAGGCAATTGCGCCCCTGGCACTAAATCAATCGCGCAGTCGTAAGGTCTATGAGGCGGCAACTTGTCAGCTTCCTTCTCACAGAAAACCTCCAAGAATTCCTGGTACTTGTGAGGCACTGTTTGCACCATACCCAGATGCAATGGCTGCTCAGCTTCTCCTCCCTGATCGGTCTGAAAGCAATGCTGAGCACAATACGATGAACAAAAGTTGATCTGCCTCTGGTACCACGCAACCGCGGGACTGTGCCTCTCCAGCCAACTCATGCCTAACACGATGGGTGTGTCCGATAAGTGGGTGACATTGAAACTAATAAGCTCTCGATGGTTGCCAATCTGCATCATCATGGGAGGGGTTTGCTGCACCACTTGCCCCCCCAGCAACTTCCTGCCGTCCACCGTGACCACGTTCAGAGGCGTCGTTGCAGGCAGGAGCGCCATGTTGTGCTGCTTAACGAACTGCAGTCCCATGAAGTCGGCGTTGCTTCCCGAATCGATCGTTATTGGAACCTCGAGGAGTCTCCCATCAGGCAACTGGAGTGTTGCTGTGAGCAGAACTGCCGGTTTGGGAGGCAAAGGGTCCACGCTCTGCAGTGATGCTGGGGGCTTGTCTACAGATCCGCCTGGCTGAGCCCCAGTAGCTCTGCTTCCAGCCAGGCACTGTCGTTTCCCTGAAGCTGCTCCCCTGGTTGCACCTCTGCTGTTACAGTTGCCAGCGCTGCAGTGTGCTTCTGGAGCCTCTGGGGGCACTCTTTCGCCATATGGTGCGCACTGTCACAGATGTAACACTTCCTGGTTCCTCTAGGAGGCTTCGCTTTGGCTGCACCAGGGACAGGGCTCTGGGATGGCTTCTGAGCCCTAGCACCACCAATCTCCATTGGCTCCTCTCTGTCCTTCCCCATTGGCGAGGGGTGCGCACGGCTGAAGTCCCTGTGCACAAAAGGGAGAGTCCTTGCTTGCGCACGCGCTTGGGGCCCGTCCTCCTCATGCCACGGACGCCCCTCATGTCGAATTCCAAGAGCTAAAGCCCGTTGCACCACGTCTTCTAGGGTCTGGGGTCTGTCCCCCCTAGCGATCTCATCCTTGATGGGGGGGCTCAATCCCTCCCAAAAAAGATCTCTGACCGGTTTACTGTCCTTTGGCCAATCTAAGGCGGTGAGCAATGCAAAAAATTTAGAGTGGTATTGGCGCACAGTCGCTTTCCCCTGCCTCAGCCCGTGCATTTGACGGCGCGCAATGTCCACATCCACAGAGGATTGAAAACAAGAATCCATCGCTTTGATGAACGCAGTTGAATCGCGACGGGCCGGTCCATCTTCGCGCCACAAATTGCGTAGCCAAGCCCTGGCCTCCCCATGCAGGTGCGAAACAATGAACCCCACTCTCTCCTCCTCATCTTTAAAATCGTGACGGAGTAAGTGCAGTGCATATACAACGTCCGCTCTGAAATTGGGATAGTCTTGCAAGTTGCCATTAAAATGCGGAACTAGGGCACCCCCCCTCCGTCCAAGCGCAATGCCCTCCGCTCTGGATCCTGGGGCCCCCGCCTTGTCCGCGCGCTCCCACCTTGCCTGCAAATCCTGGCACGTCTTCTCCAAGTCGTCATTCTTCTTCTGCGAAGCAATGACTGCCGATGTGAGAGCGGTAACCTGATTCCGCAATGCAACCAGCTGCTCCTCAGCGCTCATGGCTGCTCCCGTTCGTGAGCTTCGCAAAAAAAAATTTTTGCTTTGGCAGAGGGGACTTACTGTCACGGCCACCCAGGTCTGGTCCCAGCTCACAAGAGACCTCACTCCGTTGCAGCTTATTTACAGGAAAAGTTTATTGAAGATTTCTGCTTCTCATACAGTTCAGCATTGTGGCCGTACGTCTGCCACGTTAGACCGCTGAAGTCCCCTCTGACTCCTCCCCTCTTCCGCACCAACTTAATAGCCTGGCTCTAGACCACCTCTTCCTCTCCTTTCTTTTCCGCAGGGTCTTCCTGCCCCCCGGGGTTCCCTCTCTCCGTGACTCGCCTGAGGCTGAATCCTCTGCCGCCTCCTCCCCCCTCTTTCTGGCTTTAGGGCCGGGCTTCTCCCCTGAGCTCTCTCCACTTCCGCGCGCCTCTACGTTTGAACTTGGCGCGCGTACGTTGCTGCTGACCCTTCTTTCGACCGCTACACCACCCCCTGCTCTGCTCTCCACCCTTTCCGGCTGAACACCCTGCTCCAACCCCCTCTCTCTGTTCTCTCCTAATCCTGCTCCCTCCGAGAGGCTGACGACTCCACCCCCTTTACTCCGTTCCGGCTGAGACGTCTCTTGCTTCCTCTGTCTTCCACTGGGCTCCTCTCCGCTTCTCCCTTCTCCTCCCCTTTGCTTGATTAAGGTAACCCCCTTTTGAGAATCCTCTGACTCGCTGCTCAGACTCGTGGATTCCCTCAGAATTCCGTCATCTTCTTCCTCATCCTTCTGCCCCTCCTCCCACTCGCTCTCCGTCTCCTCTGTCATCTCCTCCTCTCTCCCAGAAACCCTGACAATATGCTTTGTGTTTTTTTGTATTTTGTAAACTTATGTTTATATAAAATCTCAATACATATTCTATAAAAAAAATAAAAAAGAAAAGAAAGAAAAGAAAGTGAGGATCACACAGCAATATTTCCTCATGCAACCCAGACATAAACTCATTTGTTCGTCTGTGGCCACTAGGAAAATGAAAGATTTTTGTGAACTGTCTGATTAAGGGTTGAATTCATGGGTGAATTCTCCTGGGTGAGCCCACTGGGACTTAGGCACAAAAGAGTAGAATGTATTCCCTTGGAAGGTGGCAGACTCTCTGAAATATACTCAGAGTCAAGAGTGGATTTCATGCTCTTTATTCATCTCATAGTGGTGAGGAGGAGGAATGGAAGTTCCCCCAGAATGTCTGCTTTATATACATTATTTACACAATGGGCCCCACGTGATTGGCTAATTCCGGGATTCACCTGTAGGCCAATCAGGTTGCGGATTCCCTTCCGCCTGGAGCTGGATTGGGTGGCTCCTATGGACCAATCAGACTGCTGCATTCTGAATCTTATTGTTCTAGGACCAATCAGACTACTGCCTTTTGGATCCTATTCAACTCAGTACATAACACTCTCTTTCCTTCCTTGGAGGTTTTTAAGCAGAGGTTGGATGGCCATCTGTCATGGATGCTTTAGCTGAGATTCGTTCATTGCAGCGGGTTGGGCTAGATGACCGCTGGGGTCCCTGCCACCTGTATGGTTGGCTTGGCTGTATCTCGGCCCAGTTTGGAGCAGCTCAGAAGGGCTGCCTTTGCCCGCCATCCCATCATTTGCTCTCCCCACCTGGAGCTGGTACTAATGAATCTGCTGAGCGACCCCAGACCCAGCCCTGATCCGAGCCTCACTTCGCTATTAACCTTTGCCGTCCTCGTGGGAATCGCCCCTTTCTTCCTCCGCTGCTCCATTCTCGGCGCTTATCTCGCTCGAAATCTACGGCTTGGCTTCCCCTCTCATCCTGTGGTTAAGCACGTTTCCTTAATAGCCTCCTGCGAGGGGTTTCCCCCCCCCCCCGACCCCATCAAAAGCTTTTGGAAAGCTTAAATAAATTATGGCCACTGGTGCGGAACTCTTTGCTATCTTGTTAACCCTCTCACCAGAGTCTGACCTCATCGCTGCCTAGGCTGGAGCCAGGAGGGGGGCTTTGTAAGAAAAAGGTGGGTGCTGCTGACCTCTGCACCCTTTTGCTATGCAAAACCACCCTTTGGTGCCTTCGCTATAATCCTGCAACAGGTCTCGCTCCTTTGGATTGATTCCACAGAAGGTTCTGCAAATTTGAAGATTCCCCCTCCCACACACACGTCAATATTTCTTTATTTAAAATATTTTAAGTTGCAATTTAGAGCTAAACTCTCCCAGGCCTGCTTCCAGCAAACAGAACACAAAATACAGACCCTCCAAGTATCCCTATTTTCCAGGGACAGTCCCACTTTTACAGAAGTTGTCCCAGTTTCTGATTTGATCCTGGAATGTCCCACTTTTCCTTAAAAAGGTAAAGGGACCCCTGATCATTAGGTACAGTCGTGACCGACTCTGGGGTTGTGCTGCTCATCTCGCTTTATTGGCCAAGGGAGCCGGCGTACAGCTTCCGGGTCATGTGGCCAGCATGACTAAGCCGCTTCTGGCGAACCAGAGCAGTGCATGGAAACGCTGTTTACCTTCCTGCCGGAGTGGTACCTATTTATCTACTTGCACTTTGACATGCTTTCAAACTGCTAGGTTGGCAGGAGCAGGGACCGAGCAAGGGGAGCTCACCCCATCGCGGGGATTTGAACTGCTGACCTTCTGATCGGCAAGTCCTAGGCTCTGTGGTTTAGACCATAGTGCCACCTGCACTTTCCCTTAAGATGTCCCTATTCTCATCAGATAGTTGGAGGGTATGGAGTTTTATGATACCCGAGCCAAGGAGATAAGTAGCTATACAACTTTTAGAAGACATCTGAAGGCAGCCTTGTCTAGGGAAGTTTTAAAATGTTTAATGTTTCATTATGTTTTTATATATGTTGGAAGAGTAGCTGGGGAAACTGTCAGATGAGTTGGGTATAAATAATAAAATTATTATTAGGACATCCCTATTTTCATTGGAGAAATGTTGGAGGGTATGAAAATATTTAATCAGCACCAAAATCTAACCACAGACACTACCATACACCAATAAGTAGCAATAAAACAAGCAATAAATTCAATACTAGCAATAAGAAAGGAATTACAGTATTTCAGCCACAGGGCTTATCTCCTTCTCAGGCTGTGTGTAGATTGTGCTCTGATTCAGATGTCAAATTACCAAGCCATCAGATCAAGCACTTTTAACGATCTTTTATCCCACCAGTTTGGCATGTTCCTTAGAGGTCTCTGTCCAAAACCATCAGACCACTAACAAGGTGTTATTCATGAGCCCACAGCTTAAACAATAATTCTGGACTGTGTTTTTACACAGGCTGTTCCTAGAAAACGGAATGAAGGATCGAAGGCTTCCCTGTGGCTCATGGAATTGTAGAGCTGGAAGGGATCTTGAGGATCATCTAGTCTAACCCCCTGCAATGCAGGAATATGTCCCTTACGGGGATCGATCTTGCAACCTTGGTGGTGTCAGCACCATGCTCTATCCAACACAGCTATCTAGCTCTGCGCAGCCAGGGCTTTTGAGGCCTTCTGTGATGTCATGGCAGGTTGAGGCAACAGCTGAGGAAGCTAGATCACTTCCAGGTCCTCCGTCATGCCCAAGGAATTCCGCCAATGGCATCCAGCTATTTTTCGATTCATAAAAATATACAATTCAAGACATTGGAGCAAAGCGTTTTAGCTGCAATTTCTGCATTGCAATGGGGTTGGAGTAGATGGTCCCAACTCTATGAAAAGTCTAAGGTGCCCACATTTTGGTTTTAACTGACTGCTCCAAATAGACAGTGCAGCTGTCAAACCAACACCATAGTATCTCATGTGATCCCTCAATCCCCCCCCCCTTAAATGTCACCAGGTGAGCTAATGGGAGACATAGATAAAGTTCCAAATCATAGAGTCATAGAATCGTAGAGCTGGAAGAGATCTTGAGGGTCACCTAGTCCATTGCTATATCTCCAGTTACTGGCCCTGTAAAGGCTGGATTAAGTGATTACACTGAAGTTGCCACATTGCTTCAAATTTGCCTCCAAATTATTTCCAACATCTCTGCCACAGTCCTTGGGCCCCTCAATGCCTTGGGCCCCTGACTTCCAACACTCTCCCATTCTTTGCATTTTCTTTTTTTTTTTTTATAAATATTTTATTAGGTTTTTAATAAACAAATTTCCACTTTCAAATACATACTTCCATAGATCCAATGGACTCCCCCCATCTCCCGAGCACTGCATTCCCTGTGTAACCAAAACCTCAGCAATTTGTTAACTTATTTTATACATAACAATATATCTTCCATTTTATCGTGTTATCTGATGTAAACATTTCAGTACAATTGCATTAATTTTTAATTTCCACACAATAAAAATATTTCATTATCTCACTTCTGTCTTATAGTGTCTTATTTATCAATTCAGAAATTTGCCGATACTGAAGCTATACCTTCCTAGAAAGGAGCATTTTTTAACATTCATACAACTTATAATGCTTTTTCAAATAGTCCTTAAAATTTTCCCAAACTTCCTCCGTTTCTTCTTCTCCCGAGTCTCGAATTCTGCCAGTCATTTCAGCCAACTCCATATAGTCCATCAGCTGCGTCTGCCATTCTTCCAATGTGGGTAGATTTTGTGTCTTCCAGTGCTTTGCCAACAAAATCCTCGCTGCTGTAGTAGCGTACATAAAGAAAGTTCTATCTTTCTTGACCATCCTCTGGTCTACCATGCCCAGAAGGAAGGCCTCCGGTTTCTTAGGTAAGGTGGATCTCAGCACCTTTTTTAGTTCATTATGTATCATTTCCCAGAAGGCCTTCACTTTCGGGCAGGTCCACCAGAGGTGTAAAAATGTCCCTTCCTCTTCCTTACATTTCCAACATTTATTATCAGACAGGTGATATATCTTTGCATTTTCACCCATGAGTCACCCAGTTTATTGTCACAAAGGACTCAAAACCATTTTTCTTGTTAAGAAAGACCTGTGTGAAGTGATCCACCAAATTCTGATTCAGCGATGAGCCTGAGTGCTGCAAGATCATCCCAAGGCTGCCTGGTGGTCTACTGTGAGGTAGGATTTAAGAATCTAAGAAAAGCCTGCTGATGTCAGGCTTCAAGGAATCTGATTTCTCCCACGGTGGCAGCCAAGAAGCAGATAAACCAAAAAACAACAACAACAACAACAACACAGTTCTTACCAAGTAATTTATTCACTATGCCCAGAGAGAGACGAAGGAATGCAGTCCAGCTAGGATTCCATCTCTCCTATTATACATCATCCTTGTGTTGGCTAATCTGAGCTTTCTGCCTCTGAGCTTTCTGTTCTGCTACCCTCAATGCACGCCTGATCCTGGGAGGGGGGGTCAGGAATGGTTTCCAAGGACACCTCCAGATGTTTGGAAAGCCTGCAGGGGGCAGGTTGTCCAATGAATCAAATTGTGATGGCCTGGAATTCGGACTCAGAGCCTGAACCTGAGGAATCCCAGCCTGCACAGGAGTCCCCGCCTCCAGAACCAGCTGAGCCAGGGCTGGGGCCTGAGCCTGAAGGGTCCTCACCTGTGCTGGATCCTCAGGTGCAGGCATCAGCTGAGTCTGCTCTGGCTCCGGAGGTGATGGAGGACCCATTGCCTGCAGGTGATCCACTCTCAGTCCCGTCAGGGGAAGAGGAGGTTGCCTCTGGGTCCGGTAACCCTCCAGCCTCTCCTGAGCTGCAGAGGCTCAGGGCAGAGAGGCGGAGGGAACTAAGTTCCTGCAGGAGGAGGGCTCGCCTCCAGGCTAGGAGTGGCGAGTCACCTGTGGACCGGGACAGCCCTATGCCACAGAGGAGATAAAAGCCGGCTAGCCCAGTCCCAGGTTGCGGGAGCAACATTGTTGGTAGCCTGTTCCTGCTGGCACCCTGTCCTGCTCTTCTGCCAGAGTTCCTGACCCCACATGTCTCCCAACCTTGGACCCAGCTACAGCTTTGACGGACAGCCTCTATACCGCACCATCGACCTCGGACTGGACTCGGACCTCGCCTCTCGGTTAGCCCCCGGGACCAGCACACTGAGTTTGTCAGCTGTCCCTCCCTGGTGCTTCTTCTTCCTGCTGTTCCTCTTCCGATATTTCCCAGCTTCTCCCCTCTGCAGCCTCTGAACCATGCCCTTCTGCAAACCACTGTTCTAAATCTATACTGTCCTCCTGTTCTCAGGAAGGTTCAGGAGAAGGAGGGGGCAGTGCTCACCATTCCTCTTCAGTCCAGCCCCTGACACACGACAATGGCCCATCTAGTCCAGCATCCTGTTTCTCACAGTGGTCATTCAGATCCCTTAGTGGGAAACCCACAAGCGGGATCCCAGCACAAGGGCCCGCTCTCCCCCTGCAGTTTCCAGCAACTGGTGTTCAGAAACATTGCTGGCTCCAACTGTGGAGACACAGCACAGCCATCAGGTCTAGTAGCCTTCAATAGCCCTCTCCTCCCTGAAGTTGCCCATTCTTCTTTTAGAGCAGCTTTCTCCAGCTGTGGGTCCCCAGATGTTGTTGAACTACAACTCCCAGCACCCCTAGCTAGCAAGGCCAGGGCTCAGGGATGATGGGAGTTGTAGTCCAACAACATCTGGGGACCCACAGGTTGAGAACCGCTGTTTTAGAGCCATCCAGGTTGATGGCTATTACTGTCTCATGTGGCAGAGAGTTCCATAGTTGAACCCTGCACTGCATAAGGGAGATGACCTTCCTTATACCTGCCCTGAATCATCCATCATTCAGCTTCAGATGCTTGTGAGCGCTAGTTTTGAACTCAGATCTGAACGCACATCCCTCCGGCGGTACTTTGTTTTCGCATTCCTCACCTGTTCCTGCCACATCGCATGATTCTTGAGTATCAGAGGACTCTTGACTTAACTGTGTTTGTTTCCTGTGTGGTGCAGACCCCATTGTCTCTCCATCCGTCCGTTCAGCAGTTAGGAACCCAATTTCGCATAATTAACCATAAAGGCTTATAATGGCCATGCAATCCTTGCTTTCCGTAATGTAGCTGGAGACGGAATATCTAATGCATTGCTGATTATTATGCACTGGATCTTTCTTTAAAAAAAAGAGAAAAAACCTCTCTAGTTAGCAAGCAGCAAGAATGTTTAATTTTGGGCCATTATCTGCCAGTAATTGCTGGAAGGATTTCATTTCGTGTAGGAGCATTGGAAGCAAATCAATTACCCTTCCTTCCCTCCCCATGTTTAGCAGGAGGGGGGGTGGGAAGAGGGAAAAGTCCTCCTTTTTGTGTGTGGAAAGGCCTAATTTTCAGGCTGCATTTTGGCGCCTGCCGCTGCTTTATCAAATTCGCATTTCGATGCGCGAGTCGGCATGGCAATATGGAAATGGGTAATGAGAACGCGGGAAGGAAATGCTGAGAGAAAGAGATGAAGAGGGGGCCAGATGAGGAGGGACGATAATGAAATAAAATGGACTGTCGCTCTCCAAAGAAAAACACACAGAGAGGAAGACAGAGACTGTCTGACGCAGGCGGTGATTATCGGATCGGGCTCAAGACTGGCGGCGGGGGGGGGGGGGAGAGAGAGAGAGAGAGAGAGAGAGAGAGAGAGAGAGAGAGAGAGAGAGAGAGAGAGAGAGAGAAATGTTCTACAAATACGCAGAATCTCACACTTTTGGACTGGCACGCTTGCATGGCGGAAGATCTCTTAAGTGCCCTCCCCGATTCTAAGTGGTCAAAGAAAGCCCTTCTTAATGCAACACAACATTGTTATGGAAATTAGGGGGGACACATCTTTAAAGTTAAATGTTATGCCTGAATGTATCCTTTCAACTTGACAGCTCAGGGAAGTTACCTAGCTTTAAAAATAATATAAAGTCATCTCCTTTGCCAGTTTCCTCCATTCCAAAGTTATTTTGCCCTTGAAAAAGGACTCCAGGAAGTTCCCAGAGGTGACAATTGCTGGGCTCCTTGCTAGCCAAAGGAAGCCAAATCTCATCACCCTACTTGCCTCAGGCTCCAGACATGCAAAGGAACTTCTATTGTACTTTTGGGTGGTGGGTACTTAAGAGGTATTTGTCTATGCTAATCTTATACCTGGGTCTTGCCCTGCCATGTCTGCTTATGCTAATCTTGTACCAAGGACCTGTTTGCCAAGGTTGAACTAGTGTAACCCCTGTCTACCCCTCCCCTTTTGTGACATGTCAGTGATGTACAGTGGCGTAGCGTGGGGGGTCGGGGGGGCCGGCCGCACCGGGCGCAAGATCTGGGGGTTAGGGTTAGGGGGCGCAAATCCACGGGTTAGGGGGTGCAAATTACTTGCCTTGCCCCGGGTGCTGACAACCCACGCTATGCCACTGGTGATGTAGCAATGATGCTGTACGAACTGTATTCTGGGATATGGTGGGAAACTTTTAAAAGTCCTTGTCACCCCATCCTCGGGGTTCAAAATTCTTCTTTGAACCTGTTGCGCAATAAACTTTGGTCTACAGCTATTTGCTCAGGTTGGTGGCTGGACTCTTTCCTTTATTCCGCAGGGACCCACGGGCTCAGCCAGACCAGCTGGGGGATTGAGCAGCCTCACACCTAGATTTTTCCGTAACAACGTTAAACTACGGAACTCGCGTCTGCAGGAGGAAGTGCTGGTCAGAGGCAGAAATGCTTCTAACTGCCCCTTGCTGGAAACCCTGAGAGGGCAGAGGATTCCTGGGATCAAATCCTGCTTCTGGGTTTCCAATTGGGGCATCTGGTTGGCCACTGTGAGAACAGGAGGCTATTGGCCTCATCCAGCAGGCTCTTCTTATCTTCTATTCAGCCCAGGCAGCCCTGTTCAGGGAAGTTTTAATCTGTGATATTTTAGTGCATTTTTGGTTTTTATGGAAGCCGCCCAGAGTGGCTGGGGAAACCCAGCCAGATGGGCGGGGTACAAATAATAAATTATTATTATTATTATTATTATTATTATTATTATTATTATTATTATGTTGACGTTCCAGAGGCAGGGCTATATAGAAGACAAAGCGGTTGAGGGTGCAATTCTGACCCCACATTAGGAAGAATTTTCTGATGGTGGGAGCTGTTTGACAGCAGAACGGACTCCCTTGGAAGGTGGTGGACTCTCATTCATTGGAGGTTTCCAAGCAGAGCTTGAATGGCCATCTGTTGTTGTTGTTTAGTCATTTAGTCATGTCCGACTCTTTGTGAGCCCATGGACCAGAGCACGCCAGGCGCTCCTGTCTTCCACTGCCTCCCGCAGTTTGGTCAAATTCATGTTGGTAGCTTCAAGAACACTGTCCCACCTTCTCGTCCTCTGTCGTCCCCTTCTCCTTGTGCCCTCCATCTTTCCCAACATCAGGGTCTTTTCCAGGGAGTCTTTTCTTCTCATGAAGTGGCCAAAGTCTTGGAGCCTCAGCTTCAGGATCTGTCCTTCCAGTGAGCACTCAGGGCTGATTTCCTTCAGAATGGATCGGTTTGATCTCCTTGCAGTCCATGGGACTCTCAAGAGTCTCCTCCAGCACCAGCATCAATTTGTCAGTGATCAGCCTTCTTTATGGTCCAGCTCTCACTTCCATACATCTCTACGGTGAAAACCATAGTTTTAACTATACAGACCTTTGTTGGCAAGGTGATGTCTCTGTTTGTTAGAAGAATTTTAAGGTCACATATATATAATGGATGGATGGCGGCTAATGGATTGAGGCTGAATCCTGACAAGACAGAAGTACTGTTTTTGGGGGACAGGGGGCGGGCTGGTGTGGAGGACTCCCTGGTCCTGAATAGGGTAACTGTGCCCCTGAAGGACCAGGTGCCTAGCCTGGGAGTCATTTTGGACTCACAGCTGTCCATGGAGGCGCAGGTCAATTCTGTATCCAGGGCAGCTGTCTACCAACTCCACCTGGTACACAGGCTGAGACCCTACCTGCCCGCGGACTGTTTCGCCAGTGGTGCAGGCTCTAGTTATCTCCCGCTTGGACTACTGCAATGTGCTCTACGTGGGGCTACCTTTGAAGGTAACTCGGAAACTACAGCTAATCCAGAATGCGGCAGCTAGACTGGTGACTGGGGGCGGCCGCCGAGACCACATAACACCGGTCTTGAAAGACCTACATTGGCTCCCAGTACGTTTCCGAGCACAATTCAAAGTGTTGGTGTTGACCTTTAAAGCCCTAAACGGCCTCGGCCCAGTATACCTGAAGGAGCGTCTCCACCCCCATCGTTCTGCCCGGACGCTGAGGTCCAGTGCCGAGGGCCTTCTGGTGGTTCCCTCATTGCGAGAAGCAAAGCTACAGGGAACCAGGCAGAGGGCCTTTTCGGTAGTGGTGCCCGCCCTGTGGAACGCCCTCCCATCAGATGTCAAAACGATAAACAACTACTTGACATTCAGAAGACATCTTAAGGCAGCCCTGTTCAGGGAAGTTTTTAATGTATGATATTTTAGTGTTTCCTGGTTTCTATGGAAGCCGCCCAGAGTGGCTGGGGAAACCCAGCCAGATGGATGGGGTATAAATAATAAATTATTATTATTATTATTATTATTATTATTATTATTATTATTATTATTATTAATGTTCATAAATGCCCCAATGTCTGGAGCAGCACAGGAAGACCTTCCTGAAACCATTTTGACTCCCAAACTGACCAAATGTTTCCTCTGCAAGGATGGAGGGGGTGAGGGAACTTTCCCATTGTCTCAGGAAGTGGGTAATCGTAATCATCATTTCAAAGGAATGGCCAGACTACCAGGAAAGGCAATCAGATAAGGCATTATCAAAAAAACCTGCCAGACAGGAAAGACAACAGCACTCAAATTTCTGTTGTAGACTGCCTTTTCTGTGATGTATGTATGATTTATGGAGGGGTGGTCTTGAGCTCCAGGGCAGGGAATTTAAAATGTCTAAATAAGGGCAGGCACACCTTTGTTCAGGGTCCTCCTCCTTTCCTGCATGTGAGGGGAGCACCCTGTTGCAACAGTTAAATAAAAATCAAGCTTACAAGCTGCTTTGCTTCTCAATATTCTCTGGTTGGCCTCTGTTATTTTCTCCTACCAAGAGAGAACCCACGTAAGGACTCTATAAGGGCTCTTGGATACCCCAAAAGGGGAAAAGGGCAGATTTTATTTACAACACATCTGTCAGGGATTATTTAGCTGTGATTCTTGCATTGCAGGTCGTTAGACTAGATGACTTCTGCTTCTCCCTTCCAACCCAGAATTCTGTAATCCTTTTATTTCATTTCCCCCCACTTGACCCTCCTCTTAACACATTGAATAAGAGAACAAGAAGAACATACGTTTAAAGAAGATTGGAAAATGTTTATTGAATATATAGGAAAGAATTGTGTACAGCTGAAAATGCTGGCAGCATTAATTCAGCAGTGTAAATAAGTGTTGATGGATGCAATAAAGGAATACTCAATGGTATAGTTTTTTTAAAAAAATATGCAGGGATTTATGATAAATGAACCATGGAAAGAGAAAAAGGGAAGTCCTTGATATCTTAAGGATGTAAAATGAGTATTTTAAATTGCAAAACAGAAAATTTAATAAATCTCTCTCTCTCTCTCTCTCACACACACACACACACAAACAAACAAACAAACTTGCCCCTCCTCACATCACCCACTGCCTCTCTTCCTTTGTGTGCCTCCTCCTCGAGAGGTCCAGAGGGTGGTAACACGAGAACGGGGCCTTCTCTGCAGTGGCTCCCTGTCTATGGAATGCTCTACCCAGGGAAGTTCGCCGGGCACTGTTAGGTGCCAGGCAAAAGCATTCCTCTTTAACCAGGCCTTTGGTTGATCTTCTTAACACCCAACACCATTTTAGAATGTGGCTTTTGGTTTGATTTTATATGTTGTGATCTTGTTGTGAACCGCCCTGAGACATCCAGGTATAGGAGGGGTGTATGAGTTGAATAAATAATGAATAATAATAACAACAAAAGACTGAAACACTGCTGTTAACTTGAGAAGAAGAGTTTGGATTTGATATCCCGCCTTTCACTCCCTTTAAGGAGTCTCAAAGCGGCTAACATTCTCCTTTCCCTTCCTCCCCCACAACAAACACTCTGCAAGGTGAGTGGGGCTGAGAGACTTCAGAGAAGTGTGACTGGCCCAAGGTCACCCAGCAGCTGCATGTGGAGGAGTGGAGACATGAACCCAGTTCACCAGATTACGAATCCACCGCTCTTAACCACTACACCACACTGGCTCTTGAGGTAGGGGAAGTCATGGGATTGGGGTCTGAATGGCACGCAGTTCCCAACAGGCAACTTTTGTCGCAAAGGTTGACCTTTAAACATCCACCCACAGCACTGATCTTCCATAGAACCACCTTCTTGCCAGAGGACGCAGTCTATCAGTTTTGACATTGTAGAAATGTCCCATATGTGACATTTTCATATCAATTTCATCAACCATTCCTTGTAGATTATTTAACTATACACTTAACAGATTGGCAGGGTTTTCATATCCCATCAATTGATTAATGTACAGTGGTACCTCTGGTTACATATTTAATTCGTTCTGGAGGTCTGTTCTTAACCTGAAACTGTTCTTAACCTGAAGCACCACTTTAGCTAATGGATTCTCCCGCTGCCGCCGCGCAATTTCTGTTCTCATCCTGAAGCAACCAGGTTAAGAACAGACCTCCAGAACGAATTAAGTTCTTAACCCAAGGTACCACTGTACACTGGAACCATCCTCCAACATTAACAAAGAGTTAGTGTATAGTTTGTGGAGACGACCACCAGCCCTGATTTTGGGGGCACAGGAAGGATCCTGAAGAGAACTACAAAGACAAGGAAAGAGGTATGAGACTCGGGGTAGGGGCTCTGAGACGCTGGATTGCTGGTGTTGGACTTCTCTGACTTGGCTGCAAGCTGAACAAAGGCAGAGGGAATGAATGTTCAACCTAGAAAAGAGGGAGATAAGAGGGAACATGACAACCTATTATAAATAGATGAAAGGATGCCAGAATGAAGAAAGAAAACATTGACTCGTCCTTGTCCTCTGAACACAGGACTCGGAGCAAGTGACTTAAAACTTAGGGATGCAGACACAACTCCAGCTCTGGCTGTCAAGGGAATGGACGGACTTTCCCCTCCTTGAAGACCTTCCTTGTGATTAGGCAGGCATCAGTCTGGGGTGTGTTGGGCCAGTTTCCCCCCAGATTAATAATAATAATAATAATAATAATAATAATAATAATAATAATAATTTTTATTTATACCCTGCCCTCCCCAGCCAGAGCCGGGCTCAGGGAGGCTAACACCAAACATAAAAACAAGAGAGGGCCACTGAGGGTCATTCAATGCAAGAAAACCATCCTTCCCTCCTTGCCCTGAGATGTGAACAGGGACTGGGGGCTTGGAAGGTTGCCAGGCTAACTGTGCATGAGGTAACATGAAAAGAGAGTCTTTTAGCAAGGTGTTCTGGGAGGAAGGGGGAGGAAGAAGAAAGACTGGCATCCATCTTGGGCAGGCTGGCTGAAGTCTGGCTGCACTGCTGTGGAAGAGAAACCCCTCCTGAAATGACCGTGCCATAAGATCTGGACTCCCTCCATGCAGACCAAACGTGTAAAAAGGGGAATAAACCATATTTCTTAAAGCTTTGACCATCTGCTTCATGTCTCAATTCTCCAAAAGACCACAGACTCTGGGTGAGTGCCTGGGTGAGTGCCATGGGCTCTTGCCACCGCTTGGCAAAAAGATGGGGAGGCACCCAACTTTGTGACAATATCCAGGGCCTTCTTAAGCATATCCGGCGCCGTGGAGCAAAGATCCCTCCGGCGGCTCCCCTGGCAACTCCAAAACAAGGGAGGGAGCGGTGGAAAAACCTCTGCCTCCCCCACTGCCCTGATCCTCGGCGTGGTGGTGGCGATCAAGCAGGGAAACGTGCTGGTGGACATGCTTTCCGGCATCGGGGCATCTGGGAAGGCAGCCTGGGAAGGCTGTGGGCTGCCTTCTGTCAGGAAGCAGGAGGAGGATGACAACCGGAAGCAGAGCGGTCTTTAGCAGAAGCAGAGGCTTGGGAGGCATCCTAAGACTCTGTGGGGATTGCTCTCCTCCTGCGGAGGCTTGGGAAGGAAGCTGCATGCCTGCCAGCCCTATACCGTATTTTTTGCTCTATAAGACGCACCTTGTTTTTAGAGGAGGAAAACAAGAGAAGCCAGCAAGAGCCGCAGACACACTTGCTCGGCGCGGCTCTTTAAAGATAGAGCGGCTGTTCCTGGATTTTCTGGGAGGTGAGAAAAGGGACTGATGGGCTGCCCTCCGTCTCTTCTCCCACCTCCCTGAAAAGCCAGTGCAAGCTGCGCAGCTATCGCTGAACCCAGAAGAGCAAGAGTGAGAGCTGCGCAGCGCCTCTTGGTCTGCTGGCTTCCCAGCGAAGCAGGATGAGGGATGAAAGGGGCTCCATAAGAAGCCAGCAGAACAAGATGCACCTAGTTTTTGGAGGAGGAAAATAATAATAAAAAATATTCTGAATCTCGGAAGACAGAACAGCAAGAGGTATCGCTGCGCAGCGAAAGCAGCAATCCCTCTTGCTGTTCTGGCTTCTGTGATGGCTGTGCAGCCTGCATTTGCTCCATAAGACCCACACACATTTCCCCTTACTTTTTAGGAGGAAAATAGTGTGTCTTATGGAGCGAAAAATATGGTAGTTGGCGGGGTGCAGCTGGCAGGCATGCAGGGAAAGGGGAGGCTGCCGGCAAAGCCACACAGCTCCCCCACTCGCTAGGGCGCCACTGAGAGGCCGGCGCCCTGGCACAATGCACCACTAAGACCAGTGGTAAAGACGGCTCTGCAGTCATGGTTTCCAGCGACAGGTATTCGGAAGCAAGGCTGCCTCTGACTGTGGAGGCAGAACAGAGCCATGATAGCTAGTAGCCATTGGTAGCAGATCCCCCAAGTGCCCCGGTTTTCCAGGGACAGTCCTGGAATTACAAAAGCCATCTTGGCTTCTGAATGTCCACCAAGGCTCACCTGTATGATGTGCCAGCCCTGAGGGCCAGGCAGAGGCCTGGGCGGGAAGAAAGCAGAGCGGAGAGCAAGGAGTCGAAAGAAAGAAAGAAAGAAAGAAAGAAAGAAAGAAAGAAAGAAAGAAAGAAAGAAAGAAGAAAGAAAGAAAGAAAGAAAGAAAGAAAGAAAGAAAGAAAGAAAGAAAGAAAGAAAGAAAGAAAGAATTTTCTTCGCGTGTCTGCACCTAATATTGCCCCTTTCTAAAATTTATGTATTGGTGTGTGTTTTGTAAATCTACCAAAGATTAAAATAAAATAGGACACAGACAAAAAATTAAATAATTTTTATTGAATTTTCAAATTATAACAACAAATTTTTCACAGATCTTAACTGAACAATTTATATATCTGTATTTCTCCCCTCCCACTCTTTGGCTTCCCCCATATTTCCATATTGATTTATTAAACAAATTCTATACCCTGCTGGTTTTTACCTCTTAATATAGTTGTGAAAGTTTAGTCAAAACCTGCCAATGTGTCCAAATCTTTATACAGTGGTATCTCGGGTTACATACTCTTCAGGTTACATACGCTTCAGGTTACAGACTCCGCTAACCCAGAAATTGTACCTCGGGTTAAGAACTTTGCTTCAGGATGAGAACAGAAATCACCTGGTAGCAGTGGGAGGCCCCATTAGCTAAAGTGGTGCTTCAGATTAAGAACAGTTTCAGGTTAAGAACGGACCTCCAGAATGAACTAAGTTCTTAACCCAAGGTACAACTGTACTGTCTTTTTATCTAGTTTATAAATGGTTCCCACTCCTTTTTGCATCCTCTGTCAGCTTAGCCAGTTCCACGCAGTCCATAAGCTTGGCTTGCCATTCTTCCTTTGTTGGACACAAAAATTGTTGGCAAAAAATAAAATAAAAATAGAATGTAATTTTTTTGATTTCCCGCAGACACTCCTGTTGTAGTTAAAATCCCATACATGTTAGGGAAATTCCAGACATATGGCAACCCTAAAACAAAATAAATTTTGGAATGAGTGGTTTTCTGAGGATGGTGGAGGACATGTGTGCTGTGTCCCATAGGTGTAGATTTGGTGGCACTCGCGCCCTTCTTCTGATAGGAAATGTTCTGTGGAGGGGGCACAAAAATGGGGAGTCAAGGAAGTGGGGGGAAGTGAGAAATGTCATATATATATATTGTATGTGTATATATATATATATATATATATATATGCAGGTTTTGGTGTCCTCGGGTGTCTTCCCGTGTAAAAGTTGGGGTGTCTAGGCGACGTTTCGACGAGGTCTCACTCGTCATCTTCAGGCTGGTGCTTTCGGCTTCTTGTTACTGGAACAGAGCTCTGTTCCAGTAACAAGAAGCCGAAAGCACCAGCCTGAAGATGACGAGTGAGACCTCGTCGAAACGTCGCCTAGACACCCCAACTTTTACACGGGAAGACACCCGAGGACACCAAAACCTGCATTCCTGTACCCGTGAAAATCTACGAAAGCAAATATATATATATATATATATATATATATATATATATATATATATATGCAGGTTTTGGTGTCCTCGGGTGTCTTCCCGTGTAAAAGTTGGGGTGTCTAGGCGACGTTTCGACGAGGTCTCACTCGTCATCTTCAGGCTGGTGCTTTCGGCTTCTTGTTACTGGAACAGAGCAGGATCTCAGTGTTTGAGTTCCTATAAATACTGTTGAGGGGGTGTGGTGTATAGCCTCCAATGTTCTGGGCAGAGAGGAAGTTCCCAGGCTAGTGTGCCTTTTCTTCTTTTGTTCCTTAATTACTTGAGGGATATCTTGGGTGATTTCTTGAGTGATATCCTGAGTACCACTTAGGTGGGTCATTAGGTGTGGATTAGTTGCTAAAGTCTTTGTGTCTTGACCTCTTGAACTTTGTGAAGAGTTTTTCTGAGAAGATGGCTGTACTGCACTTAGTTGTGCTCTGGCTTGGCTTCGTGTATAGGGGCGAGCTGTGGTTTTGTGGCCTGTGTCAGCCAGATCTGTGTAGGGATTGCAGGGGGGTGCAGCATCCGGAGGTGCCACCATGGTTTGGCTACTGGATGGTGTCTGTAATTTATCTGTGGAGAGGGTCTGGGTTTGGGTCTGGTGTGGTTGATTGGTGATAGCGTTTCGTGTGCCTCTGGATCTGGTGTCAGTTTTTGTGGGGAGGGCTAATTTCCAGATGTCTGGCAAGCGGAATGTGTCGTCACGCTTGTTCATGTTGTGAGGGTGTTTCTCTATCTCGATGGCTTCCATGATTATTCTCTTGTGGTGATGTTCCATGTTAAAGAGCAATTTGGAATCTGCAAAATTAATTTCGTGTCCTGTTTCTTTCATGTGTTGGAAAAGAGAGGAAGTTTTTTCTTCTTTTTTGACGGCATTCTTGTGTTCTGCGATACGTGCATTTATTCGTCTGTTTGTTTGTCCAATGTACGTGGCTGGGCAGACTTTGCAGGGTATTTCATAGACCCCTTGGT
Source organism: Podarcis melisellensis (assembly GCF_964234715.1). Lineage (NCBI taxonomy): Eukaryota > Metazoa > Chordata > Lepidosauria > Squamata > Lacertidae > Podarcis > Podarcis melisellensis. Next base: position 61,272,282 of record NC_138543.1, on the reverse strand, counting down.
TTTCCAACTGGATTTTATCCTTGGGGTTTCTGAGGATATTGGCTATTTTTTGGTTGGTGCAAAAGGCTGTTTTGATATAAGTAATTAAGGAACAAAAGAAGAAAAGGCACACTAGCCTGGGAACTTCCTCTCTGCCCAGAACATTGGAGGCTATACACCACACCCCCTCAACAGTATTTATAGGAACTCAAACACTGAGATCCTGCTCTGTTCCAGTAACAAGAAGCCGAAAGCACCAGCCTGAAGATGACGAGTGAGACCTCGTCGAAACGTCGCCTAGACACCCCAACTTTTACACGGGAAGACACCCGAGGACACCAAAACCTGCATTCCTGTACCCGTGAAAATCTACGAAAGCATATATATATATATATATATATATATATATATATATAAAATTGAATAATTTTTGTAAACAAATTATCAGTCAATATAACCATTTGCATTGCCCCCTTTCCCCCCCCCCCTCCGTCTCCTCACCCCCAAGGATTTCCCACAGCTCCCCTCTCTGGTTTCTTTGCACATATTATCCTCTGTATATTATAAAATTGTGCATATCATTGTCTTATCTATCATATATTCAACTAATAACTTTGTAGATGTTTATTCAAAACCTGCCAAGGAGTCCAAATCGTTGTGTTGTCTTTTTAGATAATTTGTAAAAAGGTCCCATTCTTCCTTGAAGTCACGATTGTCCTTGTTACGCAGTGTGTATGTCAACTTAGCCAATTCCGCATAATAATAATAATAATAATAATAATAATAATAATAATAATAATTTATTATTTTACCCCGCCCATCTGGCTGGGTTTCCCCAGCCACTCTGGGCGGCTTCCAACAGAACACCTATTAACCTATTAAACATTAAAAGCTTCCCTAAACAGGGCTGCCTTCAGATGTCTTCTAAAAGTTTGGTAGTTATTTTTCTCTTTGACATCTGTTCTTTCATTGGGATTTCCTCATTCTTCCAACCTTGTGCTAAAAAGACTCTTGCCGCTGTTGTAGTGTCCCTATTTTCATCTGAGGAATATCGGAGGGTATGCAGTAGCCCTCTCCTCCACGAATCCTTCTAATCCTCTTCTAAAGTCTGTGGCCATCACTTCTTCCTGCAGAAATGAGTTCCATAGTTTAACTATGCCCAGTCTGGGAGCTGGGTTTCATTTTGAGATGGCGCAGAGGCTGGTTCTCCTGGCATCATTGTCCCTTGTCAGAAATCTCTCTTTGTCCAGAGATATGCAGAGGCCAGCAGAGGCCAGGCCCCATCTGGAAGAATTTGAAAATCCTTTCTCTTCCCAACACGAGGGAGGAGTGAGCAGACGAGAGAAATCTTCAGCCAAGATTGATTCTTACCTCATATCATTAAAAAATAAATTGCAGGAGCACTATAACATAAAGTACAAATCAATCTTATTTTTTAACACCAGAAATAACCTAATGAAATACAAGATTGATTCTGAATACGGGTTTCTTGGTGTGGGCCCAGCGGGAATTGATTACGAAATTGAATGTCTGGGAGCCGATAAGATGAATTCGGAATAAATCTTACTTTTAACTACTCCCTTTTTCTACTCGTAAAAAAAAATAAGATTGATTCCAATCAAAACTTCCACTAAGGAAAAAGAAGAAGAAGAAGAAGGGAGGGGGAAGAAAATGGAGGAAAGGAACTGCGACGGATTCGATTTGTCAAACCCATTTTGAAGGGAAATGGCACTGAACTTCGGAGTCCCTCCCAGGCTGAGCTTTGCCATTCCCCCAGAGGGGAAAAAAATACGAGACACAATATTTCTGATTTACAGCTCGAAATGAGACAGTAATGATCATCATAATCAGGATGAGAAGAGGGAGTGAACCACAAGTGGCTGGCTTCTGCCTTGACTGATTGTGCTTCAGGGATGGTGGCAAAGTGGCGCTGGGGCACCCAGGGAGCATGATGCCTATCTGAGCAGCTGCAAGGAGAACAGGGACGGACCTCTGCAGATTCTAGCCCAAGGATGTGGAACTGTGTCTGGCTGGAAGGCTGGCTGTTCATGAACACAGACCTTCTTGGGTCGCTGTGGCCCAGTAGACCTGAAGGAGCGTCTCATAGAATCATAGAGTTGGAAGAGACCCCAAGGGCCATCGAGTCCAACCCCCTGCCAAGCAGGAAACACCATCAGAGCACTCCTGACATATGGTTGTCAAGCCTCTGCTTAAAGACCTCCAAAGAAGGAGAGTCCACCACACTCCTTCGCAGCAAATTCCACTGTTGAACAGCTCTTACTGTCAGGAAGTTCTTCCTAATGTTTAGGTGGAATCTTCTTTCTTGTAGTTTCGATCCATTGCTCCGTGTCCGCTTCTCTGGAGCAGCAGAAAACAACCTTTCTCCCTCCTCTATGTGACATCCTTTTATATATTTGAACATGGCTATCATATCACCCCTTAACCTCCTCTTCTCCAGGCTAAACATGCCCAGCTCCCTTAGCCGTTCCTCATAAGGCATCGTTTCCAGGCCTTTGACCAGGTCTCCACCCTCATTGTTCAGCCCAGACACTGAGGTCCAACGCTGAGGGCCTTCTGGCAGTTCCCTCCTTGCAAGAAGCCAAGTTACAGGGAACCAGGCAGAGGGCCTTCTTGGTAGTGGCTCCCACCCTGTGGAACGCCCTCCCACCAGATGTCAAAGAGAAAAACAACTACAGTGGTACCTCGGGTTAAGTACTTAATTCGTTCCGGAGGTCCGTTCTTAACCTGAAACTGTTCTTAACCTGAAGCACCACTTTAGCTAATGGGGCCTCCTGCTGCTGCCGTGCCGCCGGACCCCGATTTCTGTTCTTATTCTGAAGCAAAGTTCTTAACCTGAAGCACTATTTCTGGGTTAGCGGAGTCTGTAACCTGAAGTGCATGTAACCTGAAGCGTATGTAACCCGACGTACCACTGTACCTGACATTTAGAAGACATCTGAATGCAGCCCTGTTCAGGGAAGTTTTTAATGTGTGACATTTTAATGTATTTTTAATCTTTCTCCAGAGTGGCTGGAGAAACCCAGCCAGATGGGTGGGGTATAAATAATAAAATTATTATTATTATGTGATACACAAGTAGCAATCAAGTGCAACATTCCTAGTTTACCTAGAATGGACATGCGAGCGAATGTTTGGTCCAGTCAGTTGAAAACTTCCTGTTTCCTCCTGACTGGGACAAACTTCCTTTAGCTTGTGACTAGAGGTGGGCGTGGCCTTACCAGGGCAGGTAACAATTCCCTTTCCTTCTCTTTGACTTCTCCGTTGCAAGACCAGCAGCTTTTTAGCTAGAAATGCTCTGTTGGCTTTCAGCTTTCAGCCAACAGAGGACAAAGTGATTACCCCCATATGGGGTAGATCCACATGTATATACTCTGTATCTAAGTCTGCCTAAAAGGGATCCATCTGTGAACTGAATGTGTGAGTAAACTTCTTTTGTATACTTTACACAAGATTGTGTCGCTTCTATTCTTTTTAAGAGGGATATAAGGGAAATTACCAGGAATCTTATATTGAGAAGCTTAAACAAGCTTGCAACAAGCTAACCGCTGTGCGTTTAAAAGGGGAATGTAGAACTCTGCTAAGTAAAGGAACTTGCTAACGCAAGTTAGGAAGGATATTAATAAACAATATATCCTCTCCTGCCTCCCTGAACATTCCCACAAAACTCACTATTGGCAAGGCCAGTGTCACTACAGACTGACCGTAAAACGGGAAGAACCAGTTTAGGGAGACCCTAACTGAATGTAGGGACGCGGGTGGCGCTGTGGGTTAAACCACAGAGCCTAGGACTTGCCGATCAGAAGGTCGGCGGTTCGAATCCCCACGACGGGGTGAACTCCCATTGCTCGGTCCCAGCTCCTGCCCACCTAGCAGTTTGAAAGCACGTCAAAGTGCAAGTAGATAAATAGGTACCACTCTGGCGGGAAGGTAAACGGCATTTCCGTGTGCTGCTCTGGTTTGCCAGAAGCGGCTTAGTCATGCTGGCCACATGACCCGGAAGCTTTACGCCGGCTCCCTCGGCCAGTAAAGCGAGATTAGCGCTGCAACCCCAGAGTCATCCGTGACTGGACCTAATGGTCAGGGGATCCCTTTACCTTTACCTTTAACTGAATGTAAGGGTGAAAAGCAGCTTCGGATAAGGAGGGTTCTGCGTGTACAGTAAAAAGAAGAAGAGTTGAATCATAGAACTATAAAGTTGGAAGGGACCCAAAGGGAATTGCAAGAATCACAGCTAAATCATCCCTGGCAAATGACCATTTGGCCTCTGTTTAAAAACATCCAAGAAAGGAGAACCCTTCTGAGGGGGTCCGTTCCTCTGTCAAACGGCTCTCTGTGAAGTGAGAAAGTCCTTTCTAATGCCTAGTCAGAATCTCTTTTCTGGAGCAAAGTTGCATTTCAAGAATTGTGGTTTAATGAAAGATGGTGGGGCAGTAGGATGGCAGGAGCTGAGTGAGGAGAGGATGATACAGCCAAGTGACATATTTTTTTCCTATAAAACATGTATCGTGATGGAAAGCTCTCACAGACACTCTAGACTCTACACTGTAATGCATTGCTGAATAAAGTCTGAGCAACTGGGAACTTGATCTTCTGTATTGAACCCCCAAAGGCAATTTCCCCCCCCCACACCACCCACCTGTCAATCACCTGACATCACAATAACATCAGGTCACATGTGCACATACAAAATAAAGTTTGAAGTCAAACTGCACATGCAAAACTGTGCGCAGGCACTTATCAAGGGGCAACAACCGGGTGATGGTCAGCACTTTGAAGTGGTGCTCCAGGAGCTTTGAAGGCCCAGTCAGTCAGTTGATTGGCAGGGCCTGCAAAGCTCCTCTCAATCAAGTCCAGACTTTTCCTGCCCCAAATGTGACCTCATGTGTCAGCTTGTTTTCTGCTGCTCCGGAGGGAAGACCCAAACCAATGGATTCGAATGACAAAAATGAGATTTCTGACTAAACATCAGGAAGAACTTTCTGGTGGTAAGATCTGTTCAACAGTGGAACGGATTCCCTCCGAATGTGGTAGACTCTCCTTCCTTAGAGGTTTTCAGACAGAGGTTGGATGGCCAGAGATTCTTTAGCTGTGATTCCTGCATTGCAGAGGGGTCTGCTAGATGACCCGCAGGCAGGGGCATAGGAAGGGAGTGGGGGTGCAGTCATCCCGGGTGTCACCCTGACAGGGGGTGACAAAATGGCGGGCGGCACTCAACACCATGGATCCTGCAGCACACACAAGCTACACGTCTCGGTGCCCGCAGGCTCCACGCTGTCCGCCCGCTGCCTGCCCCCCAGCTGTAGGGCAGCTGAGGCCCTGCTGTGCACCCCATCCCTATGGGCTGTCAGAATCTCCGCTGCGACTGAGCTACTCCTCCGGTTGAGCCTTCGGAATCTCCTCCGACAATGATTAACGACCTGAGCCTTTGATAAGGCTCCAGGCATGCTCCCTATTCAGCAGAGTATACAGCAGCAGTGGAGGACAAGAAATATGAGCTACATTGCAAAGAGTTTAACAGTGGTACCTCAGGTTACATACGCGTCAGGTTACATACGCTTCCTGTTACAGACTCCGCTAACCCAGAAATAGTGCTTCAGGTTAAGAACTTTGCTTCAGGATGAGAACAGAAATCATGCTCCGGCGGCACGGCAGCAGCAGGAGGCCCCATTAGCAAAAGTGGTGCTTCAGGTTAAGAACAGTTTCAGGTTAAGTACGGACCTCAGGAATGAATTAAGTACTTAACCCAAGGTACCACTGTATTTCTAATTATGCAGACAGAAAAGCATACATCCTCTCTCTGTGAAAGCAGAGAGGCAACTGAAACAAAGGAACAGGAAACCAGTAACATCACATCCGTCTTCCGTGAGACTTCCAACAGCCTGGAACGTCTGGAATGCAAAACAGAGTCTTGTGACTCCAAGCACTGCACAGTGGCAACACACAGAAAGCTAACATGGGCGCTGTGCACCCCATCTCATCCCTCTGCGTGCCATGCGCCCCATGGTATGTGGTGCCCATAGGGATGGCATGGGACGACACAGCACGGGTGTGCACCATCCATAGGGATGGGGCATGCAGTGGTGCCCATAAGGACAGCACAGGATGCCATGCACCCCATTCCGTTCCTATGGGCGCTGCGCACCCCGTCACTATGGATGGTTCACCCCACCCCTGGGCACGCCACCCCAGTTGCCCGAGAGGCTTCCTCTGCTGCTGCCCGCAGGGACCCCTGCAATTCTTTGATCATATGTAGCAAAGAGTTTACAATCTAAATTTAGGGTATGGATATGGGCCTTTCTCTGCGAGATACGTGTGGGATTTGAAGCCAGAGCAAAAATTCTCTGATCCTCTTCTCCGTCTTTCCTTATCATTCAGAACAATGAGAACGCCTTCCATTCTTACAAGGCTCGCTTGGAGAATCGTAGAATCACAGAAGAAAGGATAATTCTCGCCAGCCTTGTTAATTGGATTACAGTTAATTTGGTGTTGAAGTACCTTTGACAAGGAAGCAAAGGAAATATAATGAGCATGGATTTTTATACAGGATCTAAGGAAGTAGGAGATGATGATTAAATAACCTTTTATGTGTTTCTCTCTTGTGTGTGTGCATTTGATCGGCCGGCTCTGTGAGGGGGACATTTAATGAGGTTGAATTAAATGTAGTCAAGATGGGCTCAAGTCATGTGCAAGGAAGTTCAGAAGGGAAACGGTGCATTCAGATGTTATTCAGAGATTAGGAACTGAGGAACATGCGCTATTTTGTGGCATTACAGGGACGTGGGTGGAGGGAACTGACCGAGAGCAAGGAATGTGGCTGGAAGCATCCTAACCTGAATTTCTCAGACCACAGGCCATCAAGCTTTACAAACAGGGCTCTGTTTTGACTAGATGACCTTTGGGGAGCCCTTCAAATTCTACAGATCTATGATTCAACCGGCCATCGCCTGATCTGCAGATGTGTCTTTCCAACCGAAGGATGCTCTCCAGTTTTTTGGTCTGCCTTTGCAAAACCTTCTCCCGTAAGTAGCAAGGGCGAACCTTCAGCTTCCACGCTTAGCTCTGCTGACGTAAGGCTCTGGAAATCCTCCAGATTCCCAATGCAATAATAATAAACCTTGCATAGGCAGTGCAGATTTTGATAATGAGAGGGGGGGGGGAACTCATTCCCAAGGATTGCACAATTGTAATTGAATCGGTGGCACGACACCCTGCGAGAGCCTTTTCAGAAGGCTTCCCATGCTTGTTTTCTGCTGGAAGTCACATTCCCTCCCCACTTCACAATTAGAAATCTTCCTGAGGATTTGCAATCCAGTTCAGCTCTTGTCTGGTACCCTAATGTGAATTGATGTGAATTGTCTGAATTACCCTAATGTCCCTAATGTGGACACCCCGCCCCCCAGTCAATACTCTTGCCAGGTCTGGTGTGAATAAAAAAAATAAAAAAATAAAAAAATAAAAAATAAACATAAAAATAAATAAAAAATAAAAAAATATTTATATCCCGCCCTCCCCAGCCGAAGCCAGGCTTAGAGCGGTTAACAACAGTAAAATGATGCAACATTCTAAAATCATTTCATTCTAAAATCAGTTCAGAGTCAAATTCATGGCAACCATTGGGTTAGAGTTCTATGAGGATTACAGAAGGAGGGGGTCAGGCTGTGCCCTGGCCAAAGGCCTGGTGGAACAGCTCTGTCTTGCAGGCCCTGCGGAAAGATGTCAAGTCCCACAGGGCCCTGGTCTCTTGTGACAGAGCATTCCACCAGATCGGAGCCACAGACGAAAAAGCCCTGGCTCTGGTTGAGGCCAGCCTAACCTCCCTGTGGCCTGGGATCTCCAAGATGTTTTTGTTTGAAGACTGTAAGGTCCTCTGTGGGACATACCAGGAGAGGCGGTCCCGTAGGTATGAGGGACCTGGGCCGTATAGGGCTTTAAAGGTTAAAACCAGCACCTTGAACCTGATCCACCGGGAGCCAGTGCAGTTGGTAAAGCACTGGATGAATGTGATCCTGCAGTGAGGACCCCATAAGGAGTCTCACCACGGCATTCTGCACCCACTAGAGTTTTTGGGTCAGTCTCAAGGGCAGCCCCACGTAGAGTGAGTTACAATAATCCAGTCTGGAGGTGACTGTCGCGTGGATCACAGTGACTAGGTCAGGGCGAGAGAGGTAAGGAGCCAACTGCTTAGCCTGGTAGAGATGAAAAAATGCCACCTTTGTTATAGCTGCAATCTGCGCCTCCATAGAAAGGGAGGTGTCAAAGATTACACCCAAACTCTTAACGGATGGTCTGGCACTAACTTGAGCCCCCGCAAGAGATGGGAGTTGCCCCCCCATCCCATATCGTCTTGACCCAGCCAAAGGACCTCTGTCTTCAAAGGATTTAACTTCAACCGGCTCCCATGTAACCATCCAGCCACAGCTTCCAAACATCTGATCAGAGTGTCTGGGGCCAAGTCAGGATGGCCATCCATCAACAGATAGAGTTGGGTATCATCAGCATACTGATGGCAGCCCAAACCAAAAACCCAGACAAGCTGGGTGAGGGGGCGCATAAAGATCTCGAAAAGCATCAGGGAGAGTATCGCACATTAATGTGCACATGTGGACTTTGACCCCCTGCCCCCAGTCAATACTTTTGCTGGGTCTGGTGTGAATGAGAGGGCCTGGCAAGAAACAACAGAGCTTTTCCTATTCTCGGGTGTTTTGAAGCTGGTTTTGGCTGTGCAATTCCCTGGAAAGAACTTTGTACATCTTCAAGGCTGGCTTTTTTTGTAGGTCAAAGAGGTAGGTGGGGTCCATGGCAGCCTCTTGGCCGAGGCTGGCAAAAACCAGACATCATTTATGGACACTGATGTGCCTTTGGGACCTGTGCACAGTATCTGCTCACTACTAAGACTCTGACATGATTCTAGTTCAGGCAGGTGCCCTCCATAAGTTTCGGACTGCAGCTGGCTGGGGCTGGTGGGAGTTGTAGACCAAAAATTACAAGTCAGGACACCATTCTGGCAAAGGGTTCTTTTGTTCATAGAGGACCAGACAAAATCATAAAGGGCAAGGCTATCAATGGCTACTAGACATGGTGTCTAGGTTTCACCTCCTCCGTCCGGTTGTTGGGAATCGCAGGTGGGCAGTGTCCTGTTGTGTTCAGGTCTGTTGTTGTTGTTTAGTCGTTTAGTCGTGTCCACCTCTTCATGACCCCATGGACCAGAGCATGCCAGGCACTCCTGTCTCCCACTGCCTTCTGCAGTTTGGTCAAACTCATGCTGGTAGCTTCGAGAACACTGTCCAACCATCTCGTCCTCTGTCGTCCCCTTCTCCTTGTGTCCTCCATCTTTCCCAACATCAGGGTCTTTTCCAGGGAGTCTTCTCTTCTCATGAGGTGGCCAAAGTATTGGAGCCTCAGCTGCCTGGAGCATGCTTTTAACTAGGAAAAGGTGGCATACACATAAAATGATAATGATGATCAGGTGAAAAGCGTAAAACAGTGTCTGTTGCTTTATGGCTAAAAGATAGCTGCGCTCCCACCAGCTGGAGATCATTAAACTGATCAACCTTGCAGGGCTGTAGCAGGGATCACAGCACAGGGATCACAGCATGCACTTTGCCCTGAATTCTCTCGAGCTATAGAAATAATAATAATAATAATAATAATAATAATAATAATAATAATAATTTTATTTATACCCTGTCCCCCCCACCAGAGCCGGGCTCAGGGTGGCTATCACCAGTAAAATTACAGTAAAAACATAATAGGAAAAAACCCAATTTAAAATACAGGTTAAAATGCAATTTAAAATGCAGCCTCATTTTAGTAGTAGCCTGTAGATCAAAACCATAAGGGGAGGGAAATATAAGGGTCAGACTTAGTCCAAACCAAAGGCCAGGCGGAACAGCTCTGTCTTGCAGGCTCTGCAGAAAGATGTCAAGTCCCGCAGGGCCCTGGTCTCTTTTGACAGAGCGTTCCACCAAGTCGGGGCCAGTGCTGAAAAGGCCCTGGCCCTAGTTGAAATCTAACCACCTTGTGACCTGGGACCTCCAAAATGTTGTCATTTGTGGACCTTAAGGTCCTCCGCGGGGCATACCAGGAGAGGCAGTCCTGTAGGTATGTGGGCCCTGGCCGCATAGGGCTTTAAAGGTCAAAACCAGCACCTTAAACCTGACCCTGTATTCCACCGGTAGTCAGTGCAGTTGGTAAAGCATTTTTGCATTTGCAAGTTCTGCCTTCCCCCAGACCTCTCCTGTTTATCTCCACTTCACAGAAACAAGCTGGAGATCTCTGCAATTTCAGTAATTCGGGCTTTTAGCAAAACGCTGGCATCTCAACAGAAGCCTGCTGTGTTCGTCTACAATGAAGAGTTTTAATCTGAGGTTCCACTTCAGAGCACGCTTTTATCCCTCCATCGGGTGCGCCGCTCCTTCAACATGTGAGCCCTTCTTTGCCAAAGCAGCTGTCAGAGAAAGCCCCACTGAATTCAAGCTGAACTTACTTCTGAGTAGACATGTGTCTGATTGTACTGCGGGCATCGGGAGTATACAAGGGATGTGCACCGCCTGCAAGATTCAGTCCACATCTAGATCCAGCACTTCAGAAAACAGCCCGCCTTGGTCCAGTGCTGTGGTCTGTATTTTAAAATCATAGAATTGGAGAGTTGGAAGAGACCCCTTGGGGTCATCTAATCCTGCCCCCTGCAAGGCAGGGATCTCAACTGAAGAATGCCTGATTGATGGCCATCCAACCTCTGCTTAAAAACCTCCAAGGAAGGAGAGTCCATTGCCTTCTGAAGGAGTCCTTTCCATTGTTAAACAGCTCCTACTCTCAGAAAGTTCTTTCTGATGTTGAGTCAGAATCTTCTTTCTTGTTACTTGAAGCCATGGGTTCGAGTCCTACCCTTCAGAGCAGGAGACAACAAGCCTGTTCCATCTTCCATGTGGCAGCCCTTTATATATTTGAAGATGGCTACCTATCTCATAGAGAAAGGAGAGAGAGAGAGAGAGAGAGAGAGAGAGAGAGAGAGAGTTTTAATTCTAATTAGAGTTCCATTGCTTTTTAATTACCGTACTTTTCTGTGTATAAGACTAGGGTTTTTTTACTTTAAAATTATGTGAAAAACTGTGGGTCGTCTTATACACAGGACAATCTCCCCCCTATTTTCTTAAATTGGAGTCCCTAAAAATAAGGTAAAGGTAAAGGGACCCCTGACCATTAGGTCCAGTCGTGACTGACTCTGGGGTTGCGGCGCTCATCTCGCTTTATTGGCGTACAGCTTCCTGGTCATGTGGCCAGCATGACTAAACCGCTTCTGGCAAACCAGAGCAGCGCATGGAAATGCCGTTTACTTTCCCACCAGAGCGGTACCTATTTATCTACTTGCACTTTGATGTGCTTTCAAACTGCTAGGTTGGCAGGAGCAGGGACCAAGCAAGGGGAGCTCACCCCGTTGCGAGGATTCAAACTGATCAGCAAGTCCTAGGCTCTGTGGTTTAACCCACAGTGTCACCCACATCCCTATCCCTAAAAATAGGAGGCGTCTTATACATGGGGGCATCTTATACACAGAAAAGTATGGTATTGGTCCCCCCCCCATGTCTTTAGCTGTTTCTTTAGATTTAAGCCACCTTGAGTCCCTGTCTAGGAAAAAGGTGGGGTATAAATAAATATAATAATAATAATTAATAATCATAATCATAACAATAAGCAGACACATTTTTCCTGCCTATGGACAGGTGGAGATGTGTGTTTGGGAAGGAGCTGGGCACTGACGTCATCTTAGCCTGAGATTCTACATCACCACATTCTGGAAATTTGTACGTGGCAAATCTAGCACATTTGCAGAAACTGAAACACATCATCCTTCTAGTCTAAACTCTGCCTCTCTCTACCTTTTCTGGCTCAAACATCTCTCTTCTCCCCGTGTGCACACCTAATATTGTCTACCTTCCCTCCTTCCCTCCTTTTTTGCTCACAAGTGCGCACACACACACACACATTCCGACACACCGCAATTTCTCTGCAATCATTTACGGTCGGTGCTTTTCTCCACTATAATTTACATGGCAATTATATTTAACACAAACGGCAATAAAAGCAAGAGTTACTGCCATGTTGCTATCAAGCCGTAATTATCCTTTGAACAATTTGGTGATTACAGTTTGCAGCGGAGGTAGAGAATTGGCAACAGCCCCTTTTCTGTGGGTTTTGCGGTAGGGGGGGTGGGAGTTGATGGAGAGGCCTGCGCCCTAGTCCAGAGAGAAAGGCGTGGGAAGGCAGAGGCAGCAGGAACGGGGCAGAGGACCTCTGGAGTCTGGGCCCAGAAAATAAGGGCAGGGAGGTGAGGCAATGTGAGGCTGGCAAAAATGTGGTACCTCGCAGTTTCTTGTTTTTCCAGTCCTTGGTTTGGCTCCTCAGTTTCCCATCAGTGTGTTCAAGTCCTCATGAAAATTCATGAGCCTCTTATTGTGAATTTCTTCCCTGTAGATCCATTTTTGCAAAACATTTTTGTATGTGATTTTCACCAATATGTGCATTTTTGCGCAAATTACTTGACAAGCGAACTGCACTGAGAAATTCCAAGAAATGAATGCCTTTAATTCATTTGCATGTAAAACAGAAAAGGCAAAAATAAAAGAGAAATTCCGAGAAATGTGTATTTCTGTCATTTGGGTCACACATTGTTTCGGAAGGTACGAATCAAGAAAAAATCAAGAAAAAATTACTGCGCTGCTTTAAAACACGGAAAACAGATTAAAATCACTCCGGGCTTCCAACTTGTATCTCCTTGGAGGCTCCCAATGCATTTGGAGCCCTGATTTCGAATGCCTGAAGTGATTTGTGAGATCACATTCTCAGCCAGCTCTGTTTTCTTAAGCCGTCTTTAACCAGAAGAACAGAAAAGAGCCTTGGCTTTTTAAATCAGCGAAGGACAAGCGATTGCCAAGTAAATGAATGCAGTGGACAGAAATGTCAAACTCCACATGACGTGAGTGACACTTAAAAAAACACACCAGGGAATTACTTTATTTTGGAAGGAAAAGCTCTGCGTGGGGCTCCCATTATGCTGCACTTAGTTCAATGGCGAAACTTGCTCCCCCAGTGACCGCCACCAGCTTGGATGGTTTAAAAAGGGAATTGGACAACCTCACGGAGGAAGGAAGGGCTGTGGAGGGCTCTGAGCCACAGTGTTTCTGCTCTGCCCCCACAGCTGGAGGCAGTACTGCTTATAAATAACATTTTCCGGAAGCTGCAGGGGGCGAGGGGGCTCTCGCACTCAGATCTGACTTGTGAGTTTCCCATGGGTATCTGTTTTACTACCGTGTGAGAACAGGATGTTGGATTTGATGGGCATGGGCAGAGCAAGCTGGGGGCCGTGCGCCCCGGGTGTCATCTCCGGGGGGGGGGTGCCATTCGGCGCACCGCCCGCCCGCAACTCCTGCCTACCCCGATCCGTCTGTGGAAGGGGGGGGAGTTGCGGTGTTCCTCCCTTTCCCCCAGTCATCTCTGGACGATCACCCATCTCCCATGGAACAGCATCAGTCAATTAGCGACACGAGCCTCAGAGACATTCCAAGACCCATGCACACCCTTTCAGCAGAGTCTCCACAACGAAAGATGCAGACAGGAGAGCATATTTACAGCTTTATTCAACGTAGTTCAGAACAAAGGAAAAACATGACTGCTTGCTCCATTGTCCAGGAAAAAAGCCAGAATACAAAAGCTATATACAAACGGAAGTTCCCAGCAGACAGTACTGGGAGTAAACAGGCATGTGATACACAACAATCATGCCTGACCCTTTTAAGGTGGAATGGAACTATATCCTAACATCCTCCCCCTTTCCATGTAACCTGTATCACCTGTGGTTCAACCCAATTGCAACCGCTGTATGTAAACCTTAAGTTGTTCTCTGTTAACAACCTTAGACAACACATCTGCAGGAATTTCATTTCCTGGCATGTAGGACACCTGAATGAGTCCATTCGGAATACACTCTCTTGTACGATGTAGCAGGCTGCAGTAGGAGGCCTGCAGGCATGCAGGGAGAGGATGCGAAGGAGGCAGGTGAGCAAACATGCGGAAGGTGGCGGGAACTTTGGACCCAAACAGGGGCAGAGCTACCTGCCCTGGTACCCGGAGCGGTGCAGGGGCAGGGCTAGCTACCCACACAGCGAGCATCCTTAGCTGTCCGTCACCCACGCAGCAAGCATGTTGGGGCGCTGCTAGCTGCCCGCACCAGGAGCATCCTAGCCGCTTGCCGCCCACACAGCGATCATGGGGGGGGGGAGGAGGCACCACTTGCCACCTGCACAGTGAGAGTCCCTAGCCTCCTGCCACCCGCATGGTGAGCGCCTGGAGGGGTGCCACTTGTTGGGATACTGGGGGCATTTGGTAGGCCCCCAGCTGGCTCCAGCCACCGGCCAGCAGCTGGGCGATCTCCAGTCCTCAGTACAGCATCAAACAGTGATACAAGCCTCAGATACCTTTAGAGACTTGGCACGCTCTGGTCAGCAGAGTGAATAACTTCTCACAACGGAAGTGGCGGACAGAGACATGTGTAAGCATTATTTACAGGCATTTATTCAGCATAGGTCAGGAACAAAGGGGAAAAAAACATGTCTGCTTCCCTTCGTGTCCAAGCACACAGCAACAGCAAAAGCAATATACAAACGGAAGTTCCCAACAAGTCTGTGCTGGAAGTAAACAGGCATGTGACACGCAACAGCCATGCCTGTTCCTTTTAAGGAGGAATGGAACTACCATAGATTCTGGCGTATTAGGCGACTGGGCGTATTTTCGTCTTATAAGCCCAGTTTTATATGCTGGGCAGGAAGAAGCCGCCCAGCGCTGCGTGGCGCGGAGCCCACTGCTGCTAGGGCGGCAGCTTTGGCAGCCTCCAAAGCAGCAGTGGGCAGCGGTCTCCGTGCTGGGAGGAAGCCGCCCAGTGCCCACTGCTGCCTCGGAGGTAGTACCAGGCGTATAAGAAGACCCCCGAATTTTTAACCTCTTTTCCGGGGTTAAAAAATCATCTTATATGCTGGAATCTACGGTATATCCTAGCACCGCTAGCCACCCATGTGACGAGCATTGGGGGGGGTGCCGCAAGCTCCCTGCAGCAGCATCATCCCTAGTGGCCCGCTGCCCACGTGGCAAGCATCTGGGGACATCGCCTGCGCAGCGAGTGGGGTGTGGCGGTGTGGCGATATCACCCACCTTCCTCTGCCAGTGGACCTAAACCCTGGAACATAGCTGTCAACCATCCCTTATTTGACGGGAAAGTCCCTTACTGTGCCGCTGCTGTCCCTTATTGATGATGTCCCTTAAATTTCCCGTTTTTCAAAGGAAGCAGCTCCTCTCCCTCCCTCCCTGCCGGCCAGGGGAGGAGGGAGGCTCCAACTGTGTTGCTTGGCTGCGTTGTTCACCCAATAAGGAGTCAAAGAACGACTGGGGGGTGGAGCTTGCATGCCTTGTGCCAATCAAATCGGCCGTGTTGCCTGGGGGACTCGCCTTTGCTCAGCACTTCCCAGCGGAGAGGTGACGGTGGTTTCCCTTGCTGCATCCCCTTTGCCGGGTTGCTGCACTGTGGGAACCACCGCTTGAGGCTTCGTTTGGCTGCTGGCTGGGCTTTCTGCCTTTGGCTCGGAGGGGCTCAGAAGTCAAACCTACCTGTGCTTGGAAAATCCCTTATTTTGGCTGCTGAGCCCTTATTTTCGAGGCTGCTGGTCCCTTATTTTCAAATCTGTAAGTTGACAGCTATGCCCTGGAATCCCCAAAAAAGCTCAACAACTCCTGGCAATGACAATGGGTAGATCACAGGCAGTCTTTTTACACTGTGAGGAGATCGCAGTCTCTTGGGAGTCCAACTAGATTTCAATGTGGGGGTGGGGTAACAAGAAATTTTCCACGCAGGGTAACACCTGACCTTGCTATGCCACTGTCAATGGGCCATTGCCCCAGCAATGGAGTTTACGGCAAATGACACAAATTGGGGCAAGCCAGGCCTAGGGCAAGGGGGGGTGGATTCTGGCAGCTGGAGCACATTCTGGATCAGACCCCTGGGCAGCCCATATCCCTCCGAAGTCAAACAGTCCATCTTCAGCCCCATTTTTAAAAAGAAAGCATTAACATTGCAACTTGTTTATTCATTTCCTAAAAAATCATATTCCACTTGATTTTCTTTTTTTAGAAGCCCTCAAAGCTTTTTAACAGAACAATAAAGTTATTAGTGGGGGGGGGAATCAAACACTTAAAACAATAAAACCAGCAATAAACTAGAAATACATAAGCATTCTAGGTACCTGGGTAAGCCTGACAAAAGAAAAATGCTTTTAGCAGGTGCCGAAAAAAGTGCCGTGATGTTAGATACCGAGTTTAGGATGTTATGTAATCAAAGTAATATATATATAGCTTAGCCTGGTAACATGTAGCTTGGCCCTTTAGTATGAGAATGAGGATGTTACAAACATCATCCTATTCTTATCTGCGAAATTTTGGAGAAAGATGCTTTCTACTACACCAGACCATTTGGTGCATCAGTGCTGCTTACTCTGACCGGCAGCTGCAGCCCCCCAGAGTCTCATCCCAACCAGGAGATGCCAGGGACTGAACCTTTGCACCTCTTGCTCATGCTCTGAGCTATCAGGCAAAATCCCAGAGAAGCAGATGAATACCAACAGATGGAGCAGGAAGGTTTCTTTTCCATATTGGGGTGTAGCAGAATGAGCCTGCCTGTCTGGCAAGTTCTGCAAAGTCACTGAGCTCTCTCGCCTCTTGGCATGCAAAGCAAAGAACAGCTGATTGTGAAAACACTTGAGAAGAGTCTTTGAGTTCTCTCGCCATCT
Organism: Podarcis melisellensis; assembly: GCF_964234715.1. Classification (NCBI taxonomy): domain Eukaryota; kingdom Metazoa; phylum Chordata; class Lepidosauria; order Squamata; family Lacertidae; genus Podarcis; species Podarcis melisellensis. Next base: position 61,255,450 of record NC_138543.1, on the reverse strand, counting down.
TCTCTGCGCCTGAGAAGTTGTCATCAAGGGACTTGTTTTCACCCGGCAAAATCCCAGCCCTGCAGCAGCTGAGAAGGAGGTGGAGATTTCTGTGCTTTGCATCAGGTGCGCCATGGGAAATGCAAGCGCCCCTCTACCGCGGGGGGAATCACATGGCCACCAAATCTTTGCACAGTTCAATGTGTTGCTTTAGTTAGGCCAGCTGTGATGTAAAGGTTTGCATCGAGTCAGCTTGCGGTGATTTGCACAGGCACACAAGCAGGAAAACAACCTTCAGAATCTGAATGAGGGAGAAGGAAAACAGCATGGTTTGTGATCATCACATTGCCAGCAAGGATTCAATAGGTTAACTATATGCTGCGAAAAGAATACTCATTTATCTGTCCTAAACATTCAGCTTCATTAGAGAACCACGGATTCTAGTGTTATGAGAAAGAGAAATAAAAATTCCTCTGTCCACCTTCTCTGTGCAATGCATTGCTTTATAAGCTTCTATCATATTTTATCTGTCATAAATCCTGCAACATGGAGAGGTTTCATGGAGCCACCATGGCTAGTAACAATCAAAAGATTTACCCTCCATGAATTTGTCTGGCTAACACATAGGGGTTGAATCCTGACAAGACAGAAATACTGTTTTGGGGGACAGGAGGCGGGCGGGTGTGGAGGACTCCCTGGTCCTGAATGGGGTCACTGTGCCCCTGAAGGACCAGGTGTGCAGCCTGGGAGTCATTTTTGACTCACAGCTGTCCATGGAGGCGCAGGTCAATTCTGTGTCCAGGGCAGCTGTCTACCAGCTCTATCTGGTACGCAGGATGAGATCCCACCTGCCCGCAGACTGTCTCGCCAGAGTGGTGCATGCTCTGGTTATCTCCCGCTTGGATTACTGCAATGCGCTCTATGTGGGGCTACCTTTGAAGGTGACACGGAAACTGCAAATAATCCAGAATGTGGCAGCCAGACTGGTGACTGGGAGCGGCGCCGAGACCACATAACACTGGTCTTGAAAGACCTACATTGGCTCCCAGTACGTTTCCGAGCGCAATTCAAAGTGTTGGTGCTGACCTTTAAAGCCCTAAACGGCCTCGGCCCAGTATACCTGAAGGAGCGTCTCCACCCCCATCGTTCTGCCCGGACACTGAGGTCCAGTGCCAAGGGACTTCTGGCGGTTCCCTCACTGCAAGAAGCCAAGTCACAGGGAACCAGGCAGAGGGCCTTCTCGGTAGTGGCACCAGTCCTGTGGAATGCCCTCCCACCAGATGTCAAAGAGATAAACAACTCCCAGACTTTTAGAAGACATCTGAAGGCAGCCCTGTTTAGGGAAGCTTTTAATGTTTAACAGACTTTGTATTTTAATATTTTGTTGGAAGCTGCCCAGGGTGGCTGGGGAGACCCAGCCAGATGGGTGGGATATAAATTCTTCTTCTTCTTCTTCTTCTTCTTCTTCTTCTTCTTCTTCTTCTTCTTCTTCTTCTTCTTCTTCTTCTTCTTCTTCTTCTTCCCCCCTTTAAAAGTCCCATGAGTTAGTGTTTCTATCACACCTTGTGGCAAGGAGTTCCATACGCCAATTATGTGTTGTGTGAACCCTTCCCCTCATTTATCGGTCTTGAATTTATTCCCCATCATGGATTTCATCCCTCCATCCCTTCCTGCACATTGCCTCTTCCTTTACCCCTATTGAGCACAAATCCAGCCTTCCTCCTGTTGCTGCTTCTATTCTCTGATCAGTTTCCCCTTCTGCAATAACATTTCTGGCAATGAAAGGGAGCTTGCCAGAGGTGCATCAATGCTTTAAAAAGACAGATCAGTCCTTATTACAGGGCATACCATTTGCAGAACCTGAGCAGCTGGCTGGAATTAGAAACTCTTTGCAAGTTCATTTTGATAAACCAGACCTGCAAAGTAGCTCTGACCTGATGTGTTTTGAGTGGACCTCGGTTCCTCTGCAAGCCAGTTAAGCAGGGCTGTGCCGAGAGTAGAGTAATAAATAAACATATAAATAAATAGCATGGTACTAATGAGAGACTTTGAGGTGCATCTTTGAAGCCTGGAAGCTGGGAACACCTGAATGGCTTTGTGCTTTGCATACATTTGTAAAGATGATCTGACTGAATGCAAATACAGGAGAAGGTTTTTGATGGTGCCTTTACTTTCATCACAGAAACTTCTGTAAGTTCAGGATGCAGATATATGGATACTAAGTGGGACTGGTCAATGGGAACAGTCTCCATGGCTGCTGGTCCATTTCAGACCAGTGATGCTTACCTGTAAAACCCTGAATGGCTCTGGCCCAGGTAGATGAAGGACCAGTGTCTCAATATTCTCAAATAGGATATTGTTGAGTTGCAGAAGTTCCAGAAAGGGGCAACCAAAATGAGGGATGATGAGAATCCCCCAGGAGGAAAGCTTGCATAGCTTGGGACTTTTTTAGTTTAGAGAAACAGTCAGTAAGTAGCAACATGACAGAAGTTTATAAATCTGTGGCATGGAGAAAGTGAAGAGGGGAAAGTATTTCTCTATTTCTAGAGCTCATGGGCATGAATGTTGGAAGATTCAGGAGAGATAAAAGAAAGTCCTTCTTCACACATAGTTAAACTGTGGAACTCCTTCCTGTTGAGAATTTCCATTCCACCTTAAGGAGCAGACATGTGGAACCGTTACGTGTTACATGTCTGTTTACATTCCAGCACAGCTTGCTGGGAACTTCCATTGTGTATAGCTTTTGCTTTTCCCAGTCTCTCTGAGAAGACGAAGAGAGAGAGAGACAACATGTTTCTTTGCCCTGATTTATGATTAATCAATCTGTAGTTGTCGTATGCTTCCACAAGCCTCACACCTATTCTGTGTGCGCAGTTTGATCTGCTGATAGTGTGCCCTGGCTTTGAAGCCCGGGTCGCTGAGTAAAGTCGGAGCAGAGGCCGATGGGTCTTTGTAGCGGGACGGCTGGAAGGAGACGGCCCAGCGGGGGCTAGCCAGCTGGCCTCACGGCCCTCTGCATGTCAACACTTCCCACAGGAGACAGTAATGGCCACTCACTTGGATGGCTTTAGAAATTGATTAGACAAATTCTAAGAGCTGTCAATGGCGACTAGCCATATGGCTATGCTCTGTCTAAACTGGTGGTGTGCTAGTAACATTCTGCAGGTTTTTCCCTCCCATGCAAAAACGTCATTGGTGCATAATGGATCAGAGGACATGGAATTAGCCACATGACCACTTATAAGTCCGAATCAGAAAAGTGCTGGAGATGTAACGAGGTTGAGGGCACGTGTTATCATATGTGATTGACTTGTAAAAGGGTATTGGGAAATGATATATATAATGAATTGAAAAAAGTGTTTAAAAGTACCTTTCTCAAAAATACAAACCTTTTTGTTGGGGATAATTCAGAGGAAAATTCCCAGGTTTCAAAAAAGACTATTTATGTACCGTATTTTTCGCTCTATAACACGCACCCGACCATAACACGCACGTAGTTTTTAGAGGAGGAAAATCCGTAGGCATGCCACCCGTAGGCATTCCCTCCATAACACGCACAGACATTTCCCCTTACTTTCTAGGAGGAAAAAAGTGAGTGTTATGGTGCAAAAAATACGGTATTTATGTATCAACTGCGGCCAGTGTTTCATTAGCCCAAAAATGGAAAACAAGTGAGGTCCCAAATAAATAAGAATGGCAACTTAAACTGATGAAATACACACAGCTCACAGATTTAACTTACAGAATAAGAGAACAAGACAAACATATGTTTAAAGAAGACTGGAAAATGTTTACTGAATATATGGGTGAAAATTGTGTTTATTTAAAAACAGTGTAAATAAGTTTTGACGGATGTAACAATGGATTACCGAATGGTTTAGTTCATGTCAAATATGTGGGGATGACTGGTATGCAAAATGAACCACGGAAAAAGAAGAAGGGAAGTCATTGATTTAAGGTCGTTTAAATGAATTCTTTGAAATGTAAATTAGAAAATCTAATAAAAATTATTTTAAAAGGAAATGTAGGACTTGGGCCCTTTCTGGACACCGAACAGGCTATGGTGGGTGTAGGAATGAAACAGAATTCTTGAGGCACAGGACCTTGATGATCTCCTTCTGAATTCTTCAAAGTTTTGGCTTCCCTGGACCACTGGCCTGTCTGGATGGGGCTGTAGCACCAGTCGCTTTCCACAATTTGCAATATTTAGAGAGTGACTTAGACCCAAGTCCCAGCCTCTAGCTGTGTCAGTTCTTCTCCCGCTGCTGGCTAAATCTCTTCTGCATATTTGTTCATTATCCGGAGCCAGTCAAGAACTGTTGGCCCCACTTCTCTCTGCAGATCATCCTGGGATCTCAACAAGAGGCTACAAGCTGTGAGCACAAATTAAAGCGGGAGAGGGGAACTGATACTATCAATGGCAGGGGCTGAAGGAGCGTTGCTAACAAGGAATAATAATTAACTCCTCCTTTATACCGGATAGCTCAATTGCTAGAGCCTGGCACTCATAATGCCAAGGTTGTAGATACAATCCCTGTATGGGACAGCTGCATATTCCTGAATTGCAGGGGGTTGAACTGTATGTTCCTCAGGGTCTCTTCCAACTCTACAATTCTATTATTCATTCTTCGGGTGTCCTCCCTCCAGACTGGTGTTTTATCGTGGGCGTATTCTGCTCTTGACACAACAATAGTGCCTTAGTGCATTGGCACACGATTCTGCAATGCTTCCCCAATGCTATCATATTGTCATGATGACCTTCCACTTGCAAGCTGGTCCTAGGTCTGCCTCAGTCTACTTTTCAAGATCTTAAGCTACTCAGTGCAGCTCGATGGTGAGCCAGTGTGGTGTAGTGGTTAAGAGCGGTAGTCTCGTAATCTGGGGAACTGGGTTCGCGTCTCCGCTCCTCCACATGCAGCTACTGGGTGACCTTGGGCCAGTCACACTTCTCTGAAGTCTCTCAGCCCCACTCACCTCACAGAGTGTTTGTTGTGGGGGAGGAAGGGAAAGGAGAATGTTGGCCGCTTTGAGACTCCTCAGGGTAGTGATAAAGCAGGATATCAAATCCAAACTCTTCTTCTTCTTCGCGAGGCCCATGCATTTGGAAATGCTTCCAGGAAGTGAAGCACACAACATCTGTACTGCCAAATTGGCAATGGTTCTTTGAGGATTTGGAACACGTTTAACACACAAATGGGGTGATGGCTAAAGATTTTATTAAATAGCCCCCCCCCAAAAAAAAAGCTGCAAAGCACTACCATTTTCTCACATCCCTTTAAGTTGCCTGAAAAACCCCTTAACTGACAATGGACATACCCCCTGAACCTGAATTATTGGTCTAAATGCAGCACCTTGCTGAAAGCGGGCATTGAGTTTCCAACAGAGGTCTTCTCTGGGCTTACATGCCCTTTGCATGAAACACAGCTGATCCATTCCCTCCAAAATGAAAGACTCTTGGGGATCCACACCTGGTGTTTGGTTTACACATCAGTTTCTCACCCGAGTGAAGAAAGACTAACCAATTCTTGGCAGGAAATCAACAGAGATAGCTTCAAAGGCTAGCACAGGTGTCAGGGTGAGATCCCTCTGGAAGATTATTTAGAAGGTCATGATTCCTACACAACACCATAACTAGCTGTGGAAAACAACAATTTTATGGGATAACCAGAATTAACTTCTTAAAGGTCTCATTAAAGCAACAATACAGCAGTTAAAGCAGGATAAAATCTCAAAGGGGTTTGCAATCTAAATGGTATATTGTATTTTTATGTTGTGAACCACCCTGAGATCTATGGGTGAAGGGCGGTATACAAATTTAATTAACAATCATAATAATAAAAGAGAACACTACAAAACAGTCTAGAAACCATGCCTTATAACATGGGTAGGCAAGCTAAGGCCTGGGGGCCAGATCCGGCCCAATCACCTTCTAAATCCGGCCACAGACAGTCTGGGAATCAGCATGTTATTACATGAGTAGAATGTGTGCTTTTATTTAAAATGCATCTCTGGGTTATTTGTGGGGCATAGGAATTTGTTCATATTTTCCTCCCAAAGTATAGTCCAACCCCCCCCCCCAACAAGGTCTGAGGGACAGTGGACCGGCCCCCTGCTGAAAAAGTTTGCTGACCCCTGCCTTATAAGGAATGGTCTAGGGAGCTGGGTCTGTTTGCCCTAGAGAAGAGAAGACTGGGAGAAGATCTGAGAGTCATCTTCAAATATCTCAAGGGCTGTCACATGGAGAATGGAGCAGGTTTGTATTCTCCTGCTCTGGAAGGCAGGACTCGAACCGATGGCTTTGAGTTACAAAGCAGGAGATTCTGACTAAAGAACTTTCTGGCAGTAAGAGCCGTTCAATAGTGGAACAGGCCCCCTTGGGAGGTTGTGGCCTTTCTTTTGTTGGAGGTTTTCAAGCAGAGGCTGGATGGCCATCTGTCTTGGATTCTTTGGCTGTGATTCCTTCACTGCAGGAGGTTGGACTAGATGACCCTTGGGTCCCTTCCAACTCCACAATTCATTGATGTTATGAAAATACATATATATAAAACCACGAAGGTGAAATACAAGATACCCATTTAAGGGCCTCTAGGGGCAATGTGTGTGCGCAGAATAGGCGTGAGGCTTGTGGAAGCATACTACGACTACAGATTTATTAATCATAAATCAGGACAAAGAAACATGTCGCCTCTCTCTCTCTCTCTTCGCCTTCTCAGAGAGACAGGGAAAAGCAAAAGCTATACACAACAGAAGTTCCCAGCAAGCTGTGCTGGATTGTAAACAGACATGTGACACGCAACAGTTCCACACGTCTGCTTCTTAAGGTGGAATGGAAATCTCAACAGAGGGGACATTGCTTGGTTAGGGACACTGTTTGAACTGACACACCTTCCCTCTTACAAATGCCTATCCCTAGATCAGCACTATGAGGCAATCAAGGGATTTGGGAATGCCTGGCAATGTGCAGCCTTACTGTTCACTACGTACTTAGTGCCACTTCTTACGAGTTGCTGGATAGTTCTCCGAGCGCCACTGAGTGATGGGGGCAGCGCTGGGATTCTGTCTGACCAGTTCCTCTGCCCTACAGTTCCCGTTCGTCTTCTGGACCCACTCCCTCCCTCAGTTCCCTGTAGAACACATACACACACAATGCGTTGTGGCGCTCTCATTGCCACAGCAACCTGCCGCGATATCAGAAGCAAGGGGATTAAGATTCCAGATGGGGAATAAGCAGCAGGGACCCATGCAAATCTTCAGAAAGAATGCTCTACTTTCCATGCAAATGGCTTTTTGGAAATAAAACTCCAGTGGGGGAGGGGGAAGGGAGGGGAGGAGCCAATCACATCGTGTGATGTCAGAATCCCTGCTTCTTAATAGCTTGTCTTCCTCTCCCAAGAGCCTCCTGCAAGGTGCAGAGTGATTTTTAAAAACCTACCGTTGAACTTCTGTGCTGATGAAAAGGCCTGGAGGGAGAGGTTGCACAAAGCTAGGCCGTTTTTATCAAAATGAAATAATAATAACACTTTCCCCATTTCTCCCTGCTTTATTTTTGCTGTGTCCTTTTTTAATAACAACAACTTGCACAGAGTTGCATGTAAGATAAGGTTGCTGAGATCTATGATGGGGCTCTGGGAGGGTAGGAGAAGCTTCTGAAAAAGTCAAGGCTAGCCAAGAATGTTCCATGCATGGAAGATGGATTGCTGGGGAGGAAACTTTGGTAGGGCTAATTAATCATGGGTCTTTAAGTCGCCCATAAATGGGTAGAGGAGGGCAGCCAAGATCACCGAGGGCCTGGAAACCAAGCCCTAGGTGGGACAATTCACAGAATCGCAGAAACACAGAGTTGGAAGGGACCACGAGGGTCAACAAGTCCAACCCCCAGGAATGCAGGAATCTTTTGCCCAGTGTGGGGCTCAAACCCACGACCCTGAGATTAAGAGTCTCATGCTCTACCAACTGAGCCATCTCAGTTGAGAGAGTTGGGGATGACGAAGAGAAGACTGAGAGGTGGTGTTATGGCCTGGGAATCCGATTCAGAAGCTAACCTGAGGGATCCCAGCCTGCACAGGATTCCCCACCTCCAGAGCCAGCTGAGCCGAGGCTGGGGCATGATCCTGAAGGGTCCTCGCCTGTGCTGGGTCCTCAGGTGCAGGCATCAGCTGAGTCTGCTCTGGCTCTGCAGGTGATGGAGGACCCATTGCCTGCTGGTGCTCCACTCTCAGCCCTGTCAGAGGAAGGTGAGGCTGCCTCTGGGTCTGGTAACCCTCCAGCCTCTCCTGAGCTGCAGAGGCTCAGGGCAGAGAGGCGGAGGGAACTAAGTTCCTGCAGGAGGAGGGCTTGCCTCCAGGCCAGGAGAGACGAGTCACCTGTGGACCAGGGCTGCCCTATGCCTCAGGGCAGATAAAAGCCGGCCAGCCCCAGTCCCGAGTTGCGGGAGCAACATTATTGGTTGCTAGTTCCTGCCTGAGCTCCTGACCCGCCCTGACTCCCTGCTTGCAAGCCTGTTCCTGACTTCACCCGACTCCCTGCCCTGCACCCAGCTCCAGCTACTATGGACTACCTCCACATTGCACCTTTGACCATGGACTGGACTTGGACCTTGCCTCTCAGGTAACCCACGGGACCAGCACAGGTACCTCAGGTTACATACGCTTCAGATTACAGACTCCGCTAACCCAGAAATAGTACCTCAGGTTAAGAACTTTGCTTCAGGGTGAGAACAGAAATTGTTTGGCAGCAGCGGGAGGCCCCATTAGATAAAGTGGTGCTTCAGGTTAAGCACAGTTTCAGATTAAGAACGGACCTCGAGAACAAGTTAAGTTCTTAACCCGAGGTACCACCGTACTTGTGAATTTCGTTCTGCTGGGCCACTGAAAGAAAGAGTATATTATTCCCCACCCCACCCCTACCAAAGGGTACAATGGAACTCGCCAACTTTTCAATCTGTCTTCACAGGCAGGGACTAACAGGTTAAACTTTTCGCAGCATGGGGAGAAGTGTTGATTACCCAGCTGAGCCTCCAAGGAAAAAGCTGCAGCTCACAACACAGCAAAGGAGGCCAGTTGAAAAGTTGGCAGCCTTGCCAGGAGTTTTTTTGGGGGGGTGGGGAGGTGAGGCAAAGCAGAGCCCGAAGGAGACTGGGGAGAGAAATGGAGGGGGCTTGAAAGGTGTGGGGCTGCCTCCAGCCTCTGGCTCCTTGTTCAAAGAAGGGTGCATTTTTGTGGCTAGCTTGGTTTTTCGCTGCTATTCTTGTGTGTGCGTTTTGCGAAGAAACTTGTGAATATGATTGATGCGGCATGCAAAGAGGGAAACCTCCAGATGTGGCTTCTTAATTTGAAGGATCTGTTGCACCCCCGTTTGAGGCTGTTCTGCAAAACATCGGTGAGCTGCAGAGCTCCATCTTTGCCGCAGAATAACACATGCCCATCCATCTCCGATGGGCAGCTGCAAGGTCTGCCTCTCATGCCCCCGACAAGTGCTATTGAGCTCCCTCCCTCTGGACTGAAAGCAATAATTTGGTAGGGCACAAAATGTATGTCTAGACCTATGGCACCCCAATAGGAAAATAAAGAGGCAGACACATATGCTGGGGGTGAACCGAGCCACTTTGATTTAGACCAGCCTCAGCCCTCCACAACTCCCATGATCCCTAGCCAGCAGGTGTTTTAAACAAAATCTGTCCCTCTTTTCCATTATGGGGTATCCAAGAGCCCGTATAGAGTCCTTAAGTAGGTTCCCTATTGGTAGGAGAAAATAGCAGAGGCCAACCAGAGAATATTGAGAAGCAAAGCAGCTAGTAAGCCTGATCCTTATTGATCTGTTGCAACAGGGTGCTCCCCTCACACGCAGGAAAGGAAGAGGACCCCAAACAAAGGTGTGCCTGTTCTTATATAGACATTTTAAATTCCATGCCCTGGAGGTCAAGACCATCCCCCACAAACATCATACCTACATCACAGAAAAGGTGGTCTACCACAGAAATTTGAATGTTGTTGTTTTTCCTGCCTGCCAGGTTATCTGATAATGCCTTATCAGATTGCCTTTCCTGGTAGTCTGGCCATTCCTTTGAGATGGTGATTACCCAGTTCCTGAGACAATGGGAAAGTTCCCTCACCCCCTCCCTCCTTGCAAAGAAAACATTTGGTCAGTTTGGGAGTCAAAATGGTTTCAGGGTGGTCCTCCTGTGCTGCTCCAGACATGTGGTCCACACATCTATGTGCGTGCCTGGTTGGTACATTTATTATATATGTAATTATTACACAGGACCAGTGGTCAGCCAATCTTTTTTACTTGGGACAACCTCTTCTTTCCAATGTTGTGCTAATAATGTCCGTGCAGAAATTGAGACCCCCAAACTCTAAGTGGTTTACAAAACCTTGCATGCATTGGGATGAGCACTATGCATTGTTAATAATAATAATAATAATAATAATAATAATAATAATAATAATAATAATAATAATAATAATAATAATATATTTATACCCTGCCCATCTGGATGGGCTTCCCCAGCCATTCTGGGCGGCTTCCAACAAAAGATTAAAAATACATTAAAACACCATTCAAAACTTCCCTAAACAGGGCTGCCTTCAGATGTCTTCTAAAAGTCAGATAATTGTTTTCCTTGACATTTGATGGGAGAGCGTTCCACAGACAGGGTGCCACCACCGAGAAGGCCTTCTGCCTGATTCCCTGTAACCTCACTTCTCACAGTGAGGGAACCGCCAGAAGGCCCTTGGTGCTGGACCTCAGTGTCCGGGCTGAACGATTACCCGCAACGATTGCCATGAACTCTGCATCACTGTACGATGTTCCAACCATTTTGGCAGCATGCAGTTTGCAACTCTTGCAATCTCCCAGGGATTCCAGACCATCTCCATGTGCAGAAACAGTTGTTTGGGCAGCCTTAAACGTCAAAGCCTGTGATGCATTGTGACTGCGACTGCAACCTATATGTGCAAAAAGTAACCAGAGTGTTTATACCTAGACTGAAGAACAGATCATACTAAATCAATTATGGTGCAAGTGGAACCTTGCAGAATTAGATTTGGCAGCTGGGTTTTCCACACAAGATTGGAAGTGAGACTGAATTCCTCCAGCAAGCTCCGTGCACGACCAACTAAAGTCTGCGGCGGAAGCATTTTCCATAGCAATCTCAAGGACCAGGAGCTCTCAAAATAGCCCCTTGATAAGCCCACCCTCTTGGCTGTGCTGTATGCACTGCTGTGAGTAATTGTGTTTGTTCCACAATCTCAGGCTTTTCCCCTTCTATCCATCCACATTACTTTTAAAAATCTGAC